>NC_136982.1:8213987-8911487 GCF_032717465.1 Coenobita brevimanus | reverse complement strand
TTCATATCAGGCATTTCTGTCCTACTAAACAGCCATCCATTGCTCAGCTTAAAACCATTCTTCACTTCACTTCTTCCTTATTGCAGTAATAATTCCGTCCTAACTCCTTAAATCAAGTAATGATTTATTTTAAGAAAAGCCTCCTTAGATGAAGTAGTTAATTAAGGCTGCAACTAACTCTTCTAACTCCAAAAGTTTCTCCTCGGCAGAGTAAATTTTTGTGAAACAAGCAAGAACAGAATTAATAGATGCCGTCGTATTCAAGAGGTTAATATTGATTCAGTCCACACTTTCATCTTACTTCCATTTTAAAAATAGTCCCACCTCTTTAGTCAGGTGATGTATTGCTTATTTTCTTGGTGCTCACTCCAGATGGTTTTATTGACAGTCGCAGTAACTTTCCCTGCTGGCAAATTTAAGCACAGTTTAAACTCACTCCCTCAATAATGAATATCCTTCCTAAGCTGAAAAACAATCGTCTGATGATACCAAGAATATGAAACAAAAATATATGCTCGGACTGAAGGGGTTTAATTATGTTCTGACTAGCGCCAAGTGATTATAGAAAATTCATGAGAGACACCTTGGACTGTACGAATTATACAATAATCAGCCTTAATCAACTAATTTTCAAAGTGATTTTCTCTCACTCCTTTGCTCCCTATATCAAATCCGCTTATTGTACAGCACATTTTAGTTCACTGTTCAACGTAAGCATCCATATTCATCCTATGTTTCAGTTTTATATATTTTTTAATCATTCTGAACAGTTTTCTGTCAAAGTAAAAATATCTGCTTTTCATTTACTCCATCTCTCTGAATAGGCTAAATACCCGGCTCATCCTTTATTCCACTCCTCAAAGCAAATATCTCCGCTCATTTCTTCCAGCTGCATCTCGTAGAAAGTAATACACAAATTTCCTTTATTGAAGTTCGCTTCCCAAATAAAAAGTATCACGCCATTTATTCAAGCAGTCTTCAAGCGAAAATCATTAAAACATAATCTACTACAATTCTCTCTCAAAGCAAACAACCTCTTATCCTTTCAGTGATTTCCTTATATAATTCTCAGTCTTGTCTCGGTAAACAGTTCCAACCCCTCAGCCTTCCTCCTCCCCCCCACCCCCAGCACATACTATGCATACTCCGTCCTCTGAAGTTGTGGGAGACACTGACTGGTGAAGAGGAAGGTGTTTTGCCCCTACCCCGCACACAGCCTCGCTCCTTCGCCCTCCTCTGGGAACCGTACTGTTGGTCATAATGTTCAGTTGACTTATAAGGTGAGATTTACAGAGGATACAGCGCCTGGGTTTGATCATTTGGCTCACTGATCTGTGTGTGTGTGTGTGTGTGTGTGTGTGTGTGTGTGTGTGTGTGTGTGTGTGTGTGTGTGTGTGTGTGTGTGTGTGTGTGTGTGTGTGTGTGTGTGTGTGTGTGTGTGTGTGTGTGTAAGCACGTATGAGTCTTCTAAGTACATATAAGTAATGTGTGTGATGGAATGAAAAATGTGTGCACGAAGTGGGGAAGTGCGTACTGTTATGATGTGTGTCGTTAAAAAATATTTAGTCGGCCTAATGCTGTCTGTATTGGTAGGATGATGTAGGTTAATGACATGTATACACACACACACACACAAACACAGAGAGAGAGAGAGAGAGAGAGAGAGAGAGAGAGAGAGAGACAGACAGACAGACAGACAGACAGACACAGACAGACAGACAGGCAGACAGACAGATAGACAGAGACAAACTGAGAGAGAGAGAGAGAGAGAGAGAGAGAGAGAGAGAGGGAGAGAGAGAGAAAGATCAGCGTTATCAGCTTAATCTTATTTAACAAATTCATTGCAATGATTATTTTCCGTTTATTTTGGTCTTCAACGAAACCAGTTTCATGTAACTGTTGAGATAGCCTTCGTTGTGATGGCTTGATTATATATCCTATATGGATGACTATGAACTAACCATAGAAATATAATGGACTGGCTTGATTCATCATCTCAAGAAAGTTATTTTTTATATTACTGAAGAAATATTTTACGTTGAAGACATCATTCATTTAACCTATCACTACTATCCAATCTTTTAAATTTTATTCGTAGAACTAGAGATGGACGCCTTGACGTGCTGGCGCCTACATATCAACAGGTGGATCCGCTGCCTGGTTATACAAACGTCACTTCACTCCCTCCCTGTCCGCAAAAAAGAAGGATGGTGGACTTCAAGAGAAGGGTCGCTTCAGACTGCCGCGCACTAGGTTCACGTTCAGATGAGCCCGGGGTTGGAACTACTACCATTACATTTTTACTCCTGGTACCGCCAGGCGATGGATTCAGCACAAGGACTGCCTCTGACAGCGAAACAGTTACGGTCAATCTCCACCAACCCAACTGAACCGCAACATTTTTTCACATCTTCGTTCTTGTTACCCTGTGCGGTACTATTCAGCCTAAGAGATCTCACGCTCTCGAAGTGGTGGGATTAAGTTATCAGTACTTATTATGGTGTCATCTGTTTTAGTTTATTCTACGTCACACCAGCTTTAAACTAGAGGATTTAAATATACCCGTGAACAACTCCTTCACTACTAGGGGAATCTAAGCTGAATACACTCGAATGGTAGTACTAAGAACAATCTAAACACACAGAAAAACACGAGATAGATTCGAGACCATATGAGGATTCGCTAAGGTGAAGCATGATAGACTTGGCCTGAGGGAAATACGTTAAGTGTGAAAATCCATAAACGATTACTGTGAAGAACCATATAAAACTTGGCTCGAGGGAAGCACCTTGCGCACGAAAATCATTAGGGTGTGACTGACTGGCTGGGTCACTTTCACAGATGCTTCTCTATGTAAGAATAAACACGTCGCTGGACTAAAGAGGTTACGAGTGTTGTGTACAGCGCGTGCATCATTTTGACCACCGTGCCATGGGAAAACATTTTGCAAGCAGCCTGTTGTTCAGTGTCTGGCATTAACTCTCATGGCCGTGTCTTCTGTCATACATCGCTTCAGCTAACGCCAGACGATTTCATTTAACAGAATGTTAAATCTGATACAGCAACCATCTCATAGACGATACAATGCTATCATTCTATCTCGGCTAATACCAGTACAGTTTTATTGAGCTATGAGTTAGTGAAATGAGTCGTAAGACTTGAGTGTTAAATGAGTAGTTTACGGTTGAAATTATGATTATGTTGTCCTAGTGCTTTCAGTAAATGGTTATAAATGTAATATTGTACATACAGTAATTAACTGTGTGATGATGAAACACAAGTTGACAACTGTGAAATGATGTGAAATATACTAGCACTGTTCTGTAAGTAAAACTAGTGCTTGCCCGCAAAAAAAATTGCAGGCCTCTCCATCACATTTTTTTTTCCAAATATCATGACCGCTGTTTCCATACCGTTATTGAGACCACAATAATCAATTTTGACCAAAAATGATTTTCGTATGTTTTCCCGTGTCGCGATTTCCAATAAATTCCGCGCAGCCGCGTCGCGAGCGATCGCCATTTTTTTCTGACACCCTGGATTTACTGCGACCTAATGAAAAATGGGTTTAGTCAATATCTATTACAGTTCTCGTGAAAGAAACGAACAAATGCACATATAGCCACACATTTACACAGCTTGACTCAGCTATTTAGATTATGTGGTTCTAGCTCAAGTAGTCCAGCAAACAGAAGAGTACTCTGTTTTTATATATCCCAATCTGAGCAGACCTGACAGCCTGTTTGTTCTATGAGGCCCAAAAGTCCTTCGACGTGTCAGACACTTTCACATGTTATCTTTTCGGCGCTACTACCCACCGTCAATGCTAGGACAGTCTAAGTCAGAAATGATGTGTTGGTATTAGCTAAGATTTCATTTAATAACACTTCGATCAGTCTTGTGGATGATGAGCAACATGCTTTAGCAAAAGTCAAATCAGCAGACCTATTAATACCCCAACCTGGCATTCGACCCTGCGTATTTTGTGATACAAGGTCATTTCTCTCACCGGCTGACGTCCACCTCTGTTTCCGTAAAGGCGGTGGTGTGTGTGTGGGGGGGGGGGGGCAACATATATGTATTCATAAGGTCACTGGGCAAGAGATTTATGCTTTCATTCCTCAGGTATACGTAACTTAGATGGATTTGGGAAGTTTTCTGACTGTGTGTGTGTGTGTGTGTGTGTGTGTGTGTGTGTGTGTGTGTGTGTGTGTGTGTGTGTGAGAGAGAGAGAGAGAGACAGACAGACAGACAGACAGACAGACAGATAAAAAGACAGACAGACAAAAAGACAGACAGAAGGAAAGACAAAGAGAGTTGGTACAAAGAAAAGGCAGATCGTAAGGAAGTATGGATAAATGGAAAAATGGGGAGTAGATGGGATGAAGACAAGATACAAGAAGTGAATGAACTGTTGGCAATAAAAATAAAAGCTCGCTTACTATTCCACGGTGCTTACTTTAAAGTTAAGGCATGTCGGTCACTCTGCTCCCTGATGCATGATGACAAAGAGAATCATCTATGAAGAGAGAAGCATACCTAATCCTTTCCACTTTAGGAATGCTTGTCTGAAGAGAAAATGCAGATAATGAGGCGAAATATTAGGCGAACTATTTGTCCCTAACTGTACAGTAGGACACATATGAAACTGGAAACACACCAATGAGTAGCTGAGGTCTAGCACTCAGTACATTTGACAACCTTGAAATAATTACGTTTCCTGGCGGCACTGGTAGAACTGAAGGGAGGTGTCAAATTTTAGTTGAAATGAACAAATCACTGGGATGGGTCAGCTTTGGAAATTGTAGCTAGACCTTCACTTGACACAGACACTGTCTCAGGTTCATGTGAGGCCAACGTTACGTTATAGTATATCTACTGTATGTACGTATGTAATTCACCACGTCGGTCAGGATTACTTGATGGTCGTGATCGTCAGCTTTTACCCTCCCGGAAGGGAGAGAGAGCTCATATAGTCCGATCTAAGGGCAAGACTGTGACCTTCACACACGCACACACTCGTCCCCTTGCTCGAGGGAGACAGTAACCACCCACTTCGTCAGTGAAACTTTTCACAACCTGAGCGAGGCGCGAACTCCCGTCTACCAGATGGCAAGCGAGAACGTTACCACTGAGCCATCGAGCGGTGTATGCATGCATGTATGTATGCACGTATGTATGTATGTACATATGTATGTAAGAATACTTATAAATTATGGGTACTAGATATTAATTTTGGTTATCATAAGTGAATATATCACCACCTCCAGCTCTGTTTATATCAAGAGTTATTTGTGTGTTCATCTGTATTAACAACTATATATATATATATATATATATATATATATATATATATATATATATCCTCATCATCATCCAGACCACCCTTCCCACCCTAGAGCAGGGTGAGGAGTACCAATGTCCAGACAGGAAAACTTTGCCCAATCCAATAGGCCACGCTTCCATTCACTCACTATTCAAGTCCCCGGAATCCTGGCTCTATCTTATACGCCAAAAAGATTCACTACGTTCTGCAGCTTCACATAAACGTATCCGATAAAGTCAATCAGGACGCTGTCACGTTAAATAGGGGTGCCAAATCCATGATCATGAACTTCTACTCACAATATTCATTCAGCCAGCTCGATCTCTTGTCAGTCCCCTAGCCTCACCGGCTTCCATACCTATGTTCCTCACATACTCATCCACCATATCCCTCCACCTTGTCCTTGGCCTACCTCGCCTCCTCCCTCCTTCAAATTGGCACAGATATACCTTTTTCACCACTCTATTGTTATCCATTCGCTCCATATGACAATACTATCTCATTAAACTCTCTTCTATTCTGGTGTCCACAGACTCCCTCATTCCACATCTTTCACGAATCACATTAATTCGTATCCTTTCCATTCCCCGTTCTCCACATACAGTCCTCAGCACTCCCATCACAACTGCTCTCACTCTTAAATTTTCATTTTCATGCCACATCATAGTTTCACATCCATATGTAAAAATTGGCACTAACACTCCTTCATGTAAGCCTCGTGCAGCTGCAACATTGAACACTCAAGCCTCTGTTTCTAATGAAGGCCTTCATTGCACCACCTACTTTCCTTCCTTGTGTCATTCTACTTTCCACTTCTTTTGCACATTTTCCTCTCTTTTCAATCAGTGTACTCAGGTATTTGAACTCTCTCACCAACTGCAGTCTCTCTTCATTTACTGTAACATCACACTGGGAGTCACCTTCTGTCTCAGTACCCATCACTTTATCCTTTTCTACAACGCTCACAGACATCAGCAAATCTCTATACTAGTCTACTAAGTTCTTGTCAGGTGTTTACAAGTAATACTGTATATGAGAGAGGGGGGTGTGAGCTAAAAGCAGGGCAGTGAAATAGAGGGGGGACAGGGTGACATGGTGGCGATTTGTTTGTGGCAACTCCTTACGAGATTAAGTCGTCTGGCAATAGATACTGCATCATCAGCATACAACAAATCTGAGATATTCCATCCATCACCATTCATTACCAACACCATTCCCCTCTCCATTTCCCGTGTTTTTACTTCTCTCATCACCCATCCATAAATATATTGAAAAATCATGGGGACATCACACAAGCTTGTTGCACGCCCACACCGATCGTGAACAAATCACATAGATGCCCATTTACCCTTACACATGCCTTACAACCATCATAAACTCTCTTGACAGCACCTAAGAGCTTACAATCCACCCGGTACATGCGCAAAACCTTCCACAATCCATCTCTGTCTACTTTGTCATATGCTTTTACCAAATCCAAGAATGTCATAAACTGCTTATAGTCCTTCTCACAAGCCAGCTCCACTATCTGTCTCACTGAAAATACTTGATCCACACATCCTCTGCCACTCCTAAAGCCACCCTCTTCATCACTCACAAGGACTTCTGATACCTCTCTTAATTTCTGTATAACAATTCTTCAATATACCTTCCCTACCACACACAGTAAACTAATGCCATGATCATGCTTGCACTCACTTCGTTCACCATTATTTTTGTAGAGGGATACAATCACAGCTTTCTTCCTCTCTGCTGGCACAGTTTCACTCATCCATGCCCTCTTACTAATCTCCAACGATCACTTTATTCTGCTCTCTCCACTACACTTAATCATCTTTGCATACACCTCATACATCCCAGCTGCTTTCATATTTTTCAGCCGTTTCACAGCGTTCTTCACCTGTGCAAGTGGCACATTTCCTAACACTGCGTTCCTTCTCTACACACCTCCAAAATCAATAATGTTTACAGTGGCCTCGCTCTCTCTATTCCCATTCATCAGGCTTTCAAAATATTCTTTCCATCTGGTAATTACTTCATCCACATGGGTTAATAATCTACCACTTTCATCTTTCACACTTTCACATTTCTTTCCGCTGTCGCTTATACATTTCCATACCTCTTTCCAGATTAACTTTATATTTTCACAGGAATTTGCATACATTTTTCTTCCTAGATCATCATTTACCTCCTTCCTTTTCCTCTTCACTAGTCTCTTTACATGCTTCTTGCTCTCAATACACGCAGTTCATATTTCAGTTGAACCCCTGTTCTATAACCACTGAGCCACTTCTTCCTCTTTTCCTCCACTGCTTTCTTAACTTCTTCATCCCACCATGCCCTACCTATCTTTGTTGTTACTTTTGGTACACCACACACCACATTAGCATTCCTAACTAAGCAATCCTTATAAGCATTCCACAAGCTGTCCAGATCCATTTCATTCCAATTCACTGATTCTAACTCCTTCCCTACTTTTGTCATATATTCATCTGCTATTTCTTTGATCCTCATCTTCTCGACTTTCAGTCTTTCTCCCTTACTGCTCGTCTCTCTCCTGGTCCACCTCACTCCTCTCAGCTTGATCTTGCATACCACAATCGTATGATCTGACAGACCTCCACATCGTCCTCTCACGGCCCTCATATCAGCAGCCATGCCCTGCATCGACCTCTCTACGAGCACATAATCAGACTCCTTTTATTACGATCCCCTTTCCCTCTATACCATGTATATTTACGGTCATCTTTGTGTCAGAAATAAGAGTTACAAATGCATAACCTCCTTTCCTGACACATAACCTTCAGTCGCTTCTCATTATATATATATATATATATATATATATATATATATATATATATATATATATATATATATATATATATATATATATATATATATATATATACACACACACACCCTGGGGAAGCGGGGATAAAATACTTTCTCAATATTCCCTGTTTGTCGTAAGAGGCGACTGAAAGGGACACCATTATTTACATTCTTTTTGCTGTCTCTCTTTCCCTTGGACTTTGTCTGTTCTAACCCTCTGCATTTTATTTCCTTTTAGTTATTTTCCTCTCTCCACTGTCTGGTTCCTGCGAGCCACTGGCATTGGCTCCAGGGTAAAATATTTTTCTGTCTAAGAAATTTTGATGAACTCTGGTTATGATGTAATGACCCTCAGTTCCGTGCAGCCCTTAAGTGGACATAGGATGCTAATAATCCCACGGTGTAGGAATAAGTTTATACATCCAAAAACAACCTTAAGAATAGGAAATTGGAACGTTCGAACTCTCAATCAGGCTGGTAAAATGGAAGAACTTATTTCAATGTTCAAGGAATACAATATAGATATTTGTGTTCTTACCGAAACGAAGATGCTTGGTATTGATAAAATGAATTTGGAAGATGGTATTACTTTGTTGGTTTCTGGTAGGAGTGATGGAAATCATTACCAAGGAGTAGGCTTACTGTTGAGTAGAGATGCTTGGAAGGCACTATGTGAGGTTGAGCCAAGTAATAATCGCTTGCTTTAAGGTCGTTTAAAATCTGACCATGGTATTATCAGTATGGTGGTAGGGTACGGTCCAACAAATGAGGCTGCTGGTGAAATGAAGGATGACTTTTATGAGAAGCTGCAGGATGTTGTAAACAGAGTGGCAAGACATAATGTGTTAGTTTGCATTGGTGATTTTAATGCGATTGTTGGTAGTAGTAAGGATGGCTTTGACGATTGTATGGGTAAGGAGGGTGTTGGTATAAGAAACAAAAAAGGGGTGCAATTTGGAAGCTTTTCTTTGGCAAATGACCTTATGATTGGTGGAATATATCTTTGAGGATAGAAAAATACATAAAACTATTTAGATTTCACCATGTGGTAAATATTATAACCAGATTGACCACACTGCAATTTGCAGAAGGCATAGGAGTTATTTGCAAGATGTTTGCGTAAGGAGAGGGGCAGATATAGGTACTGTAGTGATCATCAACTTGTGTCAAAGATTAAAATAAAACTTAAGAGAAACGTTAATGGTAAATGTACAGGAGGTAATAAATATGATTTTGATGAGCTGAGGAGTGATGAGAACACGAAGGAAAAGTTTCGGTGGGAATTCAGGAACAGGTTTCTAGTCCTGCAAACTTTGATGGAATTTGAAGACAATTATATTAATCAAATGCGGAGAGAGGTAAAAGAGGTTTTGCATGATAGTGCTAAGGTTACTATTAAGAAAAAGGGAAATGCGAGAAAGAAAAAATGGATGTCAGATGAAACATGGAATGCAATTCAGAAAAGGAGAGAGGCGAAATTAATAAGTGAAGAACATGATGGCCAGATAGTTGAAGTACTTAGAGCAAAGTACTGGAGTTTACATTCTGAAGTAAAAAGACTCGTTAGACGTGATATGAGGAGGCTATATGATGAAAAGGAAACAGAGACAGAAATTAAGTCAAAATGACGGTCAGAGCACAAGAGCAGAGTATCAGGCCATTAAGGAGATAACTGGGACTGAAAAGAGAAGGAAGGAAATACCTGTACGAGATAGAAATGGTAACCTGATGACTAAAGATTTGGATATAAAAGGAAGGTAGAAAGAGCATTTTGAATCTGTTCTAAATAGACCAATCCAGCTGAAGAGGACATTTTGCCAGCCGAGAGAGATTTGCAGATAGAAACAGGGGATATAACCTTGGAAGAGGCAGTAAAATCTATAAACGAATTAAGGAATTTTAAGGGCCAAGGAGAGGATGGTATATTTCCTGAAATGCTTAAGGTGGAAAATGATGAGTTGATGAATGCGCTTTTGAAACTTTTTAATGTGGATTGGGATAATGGTGGAATTCCAGAAGAATGGAAAAATGGAGTGATTATAAAAATACCAAAAAGAGGAGATTTAAGTGTGTGTGGAAATTGAAAGGGGATAACTTTGACACCTGTAGTTGCAAAAGTCTTTTCCAAAATCTTGTTGAACAGAATAGAGCCAGTAACTGATAAAATTTTAAGAGAAGAACAAGCGGGATTTAGAAAGGGTCGAGGTTGTAATGATCAGATTTTTATTGTAAGACATCTACTTCAACAAGCTAATGAGATGAAAATGCCACTTAGTATGTGTTTTGTTGATTTTGAAAAGGTGTTTGATAGTGTTTCACGTGGAGCTATGTTGAAAATTATGAGATTCTATGGTATACCAGAAAAGTTTGTAAATATTTTTAGAAGCCTGCATGAAGATACTTTTCGTAAGGTAATGGTGGGTGGTTCTTTGAGTGATCCATTTGAAGTTAGGTCAGGAGTGATTCAAGGAGGAGTTCTTTCGCCTTTGCTGTTTGTTTTGGTTATGGATTATGTTATGAGAAAGGTTGTAAGGAGAACAGGTGCAGGAATTAACTGGAAAGAAAATAAGAGGCTGATGGATTTGGACTATGTTGATGATATTGTACTGATTTGGAGAAGCATTTACGAGATGCAGAGGGTGCTTGATTATCTAGTGGAGGAAGGAGAAAAAGTGGGACTGGTAATAAATTGTAGAAAGACTGATATTATTAATATGAACGTGGAGAAATATATCGATTGTGTACTTGGGAATAATGTGGTGAAGAATGTACAAAATATTAAATATCTGGGAACGATTGTATCATCTAATGGATCATTAAACAATGAAATTGAGGAGAGGATTAAACAGGCGTGGCAACCTGTTGGAATGTAGAAATCTGTTTGGAATAATAATATGCTTTCGGTACATACTAAAGTAAAAATTTAAAAGTCCATGGTTAGACCAATTTTAATTTATGGGCATGAGTCATGGTACAGTACAATTGCAACAGATCAGAAAGTATTCGGATTTGAGAATAGAATACTGAGAAGGATTCTTGGGGTAAAGTGGCAAGACAGAGTTATAAATGAAAAGAGTAAGGGATATTACGAGAGTGGAACCAGTTGATGAATATGTGAGACTCTCGCTGGAAGTGGCTGGGCCACATATATAGAAATGAGAGCAGTTCAGTACAGGATGTGGCAGAGTGGACTGCTAGAGGAAGAAGAGGTAGAGGTAGGCCGAGGGAAACCTGGTTGACGACAATAAAAAGAGAAGAGAGGAGTGTTAGTGTGACCTGAAGGAGATGGCGAGACAAATATTGATGGAAAGAGGTCATCGAGGCCCTATACATCCCATGGGGTGCCACAGGAAATTATATATATATATATATATATATATATATATATATATATATATATATATATATATATATATGCTGGGAGTAGATTTTCATTCACGCATGTTGAGTTAAAAAAGGCAACATTATTGCAGTTGTTAATCTTGTTTACAAAGAATATCAAAAACTGCAAAACTGCTGTCGTGTTTAACTCAACACGCATGTGTATGTATGTGTATGTGTTTTTATATATATATATATATATATATATATATATATATATATATATATATATATATATATATATATATATATGGGATGAGAGGAGTAGACTGTAGCAGTGAGGAGTAGACTGTAGCATCGAGCAGGGCAGTACTCCCGAGGTGGATGGAAAGCTGATGACAGGGAGTGCTGGAGCTCCCGTTTCATCAGCCCTCAGGACTAGTTCCTGACCATCCACCATTGTTGAACTTTTTCAGTGTCTCAGTTACACAGAGAGTAGGCCAGCATGCTCTCCAGTACAAATTTCTCTAACTATCTTCACCAAACTACATGCACAGTACACACTACACTTCCTATTCAAAATTTACCAAAAATGGCGTCAATTCACCCAGCCTCGGAGTCCCCAGGGGGGGGGACCATAAATGCCCCCACCATCTGCCCCTCTCCCGGTGACGACTCAAGATGCCTGGAACCACTGTCTGACTCTCTTCTTCTTCATTTCTGCAACATTCGAGGCCTTTCCTCTAACTTTCGCTCTGTTGAGCACCACCTCTCCTCCTCTAAACCTCACCTTCTTTTTCTAACGGAGACTCAGCTGTCTGAGGCAACTGACAGCAAACCCTTTTCTGTATCCTCCTACTTTCTCTATACTCATTTCAAAGCCAAAGGTGGCTGTTGTGTATATATACGCAACGACTTATCTTGCTCTCGTGTTCCTGAACTTGATTCTTCTGAATTCTCCACACTCTGGCTTCGGCTTTCCTGTCATTCTCTGACTAAATATATCTGTGCTGTTTACTTATCCCCTAATTCTACTGACTATCAAAAATTCTTCGACTATCTTACTTCTACGATGGAACACATTCTATCCATTTCTCCTTTCTCTGAAATCTCCATTCTTGGAGATTTCAATGTTCACCACCACCTTTGGCTCTCCTCTCCTTTCACGGATCCACCTGGTGAACAAGCTTACATCTTTTCTATCCTTAATGACCTAGAGCAGCTTGTACAGCACCCTACCCGTATCCCTGACCGCCTTGGAGAGAGCTCCAACATACTTGACCTCTTCCTCACAACTAATCCTTCTGCTTACTCTGTTAATCTTTTCTCTCCGTTGGGCTCCTCCAATCACAACCTTATTACCTTAACCTGTCCTATCACTCCGGTACGGCCTGTGGACCCTCCAGGAAACGTCGTCTGTGGCATTTTGGAGCCGCAGACTGGGAGGCCCTCAGGCAGTACTTCTTTGATTTTCCCTGGAATGATTATTGCTTCCATGGCCGTGAGCCATCTGAGTGTGCCTTGCGCATTACGGAGGTTATTCTCTCGGGCATGGAAGCATACATTCCTTTCTCATATCCTTTGACTAATGCAAGAAAGCCTTGGTTTAATCACGCTTGTTCTAATGCTGTCCGCAACATGGAGAGGGCCTACAAAAGGTACCGGAGCCAACCCACCCCTGAATCACATCATCTTTACGTTTCTGCCCGGAATCGTGCTAAGTCTGTTCTTCGCTCTACTAAAAATAATTTCATCCATACTAAATGCTCTCAACTCTCCAACTCGAATTCTTCCCTCTCCTTCTGGCATCTTGCCAAAAATCTTTCTAACAACTTTACCTCATCATCCTTCCCTCCTCTTTTCTACTCTGATGGTTCTGTAGCTATTTCTTCTACTGATAAAGCAGATCTCTTCGCACAGACTTTCTCCTCCAATTCTACCTTAGACGATTCCGGTGCTGTTCCTCCATCACTTCCCCCTCTGACTTCCTCATGGCTGACATTAAAATTTCTTCAGTTGATGTATTTTCTGCCATCACTGGCCTCCAGTACTAACAAGGCATATGGGCCTGATGGGGTCCCTCCTGTTGTTCTCAAGAACTGTGCTTCTGTGCTTACACCCTGCCTAGGCAAACTCTTTCGTCTTTGTCTGTCAACTTGTACCTTTCCTTCTTGCTGGAAGTTTGCTCTCATTCAGCCAGTCCCAAAGAAGGGTGACCACTCCCAACCCTCCAACTATCGTCCAATTGCTTTAACGTCCTGTATTTCAAAAGTTTTCGAGTCAATTCTTAATAGAAAAATTTTAAGGCATCTTTCCTATCACAACCTTCTTTCCGATCGTCAGTATGGGTTCCGTCAGGGACGCTCCACTGGCGATCTTCTCACCTACCTTTCAGACTCCTGGTCATCCTCCTTTCGGGACTTTGGCGAAAGCTTTGCCATTGCACTTGACATCTCAAAGGCTTTCGATCGAGTCTGGCATAAATCTTTAATTTCCAAACTGCCCTCCTACGGTTTCCATCCTTCTATCTGTGCCTTCATCGCTAGCTTCCTTTCTGGTCGTTCTATAGCCGCTGTTATAGACGGCCATCGTTCTTCTCCTAGATCTATCAACAGTGGTGTTCCTCCGGGCTCTGTCCTATCACCAACTCTCTTCCTTTTATTCATCAATGATCTTCTAAGCTGTACATCTAACCCTATCCACTCATACGCTGATGACTCCACCCTTCACCTTTCCATTCGGTTCCCGCAACGCCCATCTCAACAGTTACTTCAAGAAACAAGGGATGAGGCTATGGCACACCTAATGTCTGACTTGGCTCGTATCTCTGACTGGGGTAAAAATAATATGGTTGTCTTTAATGCATCTAAGACTCAGTTCTTACACCTTTCAACCCGACAAAATCTTCCACAGGTATACTCACTAATGTTTAATAATATTCAACTTAATCCTACATCATCCTTGAACATGCTTGGGGTTTCATTTACTCGGGACTTATCTTGGAAAGATCATATTACATCTCTTGTAAAATCTGCTTCCAAGAGATTGGGTGTGCTAAGCCGACTCCGCTCTTTCTTTACCCCTGCGCAATTGTTGACTCTATACAGGGGTTTTATCCGCCCCTGTGTGGAGTACAACTCTCATGTGTGGGGAGGCTCCCCTCATACAGCTCTTCTCAATAGGGTGGAGTCAAAGGCTTTTCGTCTCATTAACTCTCCTCCTCTTACTGACTCCCTTCAACCTGTCTCTTCGCCGCACTGTTGCATCTTTATCTCTTTTCTATCGCTACTTTAATGGTCACTGCTCCTCTGAACTGTCTGCTTGCATTCCTCCACCTCTACGACGGGCGCGTAGCACCCGTCTGGCAGCAGACTCTCATCCTTTTTCTGTCCAACTCTCTAATGCAAGAATTAACCGTTACTCCCAGTCTTTCATTTATGCAACAGGTCAACTCTGGAACTGTCTCCCTCTGTCTGTATTTCCTGCTGCCTATGATCTCCAGTCTTTCAAACGCAGTGTGTCCAGGCATCTCAAAATGATCGGATCTTGAATTTGGCTCTATATTGTATTTTGTTTTTCTCTTGGAGGGAACTGTTACTGCGGGCTCATGGCCTTTGGTTCCTTCTTCCTCGCATAAAAAATATATATATATATATATATACCATCATCATCATCATCCTGACCGCCTTTCTCACCCTTGGGCAGCGTGAGGAGTAGCAACGTCCAGGCAGCCCAAGTTTGCCCAATCCAGTGGGCCATGCTTGCATTCACTCATCACTCAAGCCCCCGGAATCCTGGCTCTATCTGATACGCGAGAAATTTGCACCACATTCTGTAGCTTCATAGAAGCTTATACGATAGAGTCAATCCGAACTCTGTCACGTTGAAAAGGGGTGCCAAAGCCCTCATCATGAGCTTCTTACAATATTCATCCAGCCAGTTCGATCTCTTATCAGTCCCCTAGCCTCACCGACTTCCATACTTCTCTTCCTCACACACTCATCCACCATATCCCTCCACCTTCTTCTTGGCCTACCTCGCCTCCTCCCTCCTTCAAATTCGCTCAGATATACCATTTCTACTACTCTATTGTTATCCATTCTCTCCACATGACCACACCATCTCAGTACACTCTCTCCGATTCTGTTGTCCACAGACTTCCCCACTCCGCATCTTTCACGAATCACAATATTTCGTATCCTATCCACTCTCTGTACTCCACATACATTTGTCAGCAGTCCTACCTCCACTGTTCTCACTCTTGAAATTTTATTTTCATGCCACCCCAAAGTCTAACATCCATATGTTAAAGTTAGCACTAACACTCCGTCATGTAAGCCTCGTGCAGTTGCAACACTCAGGCCTTTTTTTCTTATCAAGGCCTTCATAACACCAGCTACTTTTCTTCCTTGTGTCACTCTACTTTCCATTTCTTTTGCACTTTTTCCACTCTTTTCTATCACTGTACCCAGGTATTTGAACTCTCTCATCAATTCCAGTCTCTCTTCATTCATTGTAACATCACCCTGGGAGTCACCTTCTCTCTCTGTTACCATCACTTTACCCTTTTCTACAGTTACTCTCAAGGCACGACGCTCACAGACATCAGCAAAACTCTGCACTTGTCTACAAAGTTCTGGTCTGGTATTTGCAAGTAGCCCTGCATCATCAGCATACAACACATTTGATATATTCCACCCATTACCATTCATTACCAACACCATCCCTCTCTCCATTACTCATGTTTTTACTTCTCTCATCACCCCCGTCCATGTATATGTTGAACAATTATGGGGACATCACACAACCTTGTCACACACCCTCACCAACCGAGAACCATTCACTGAGATGCCCAGTTACCCTTATACATGCCTCACAAGTCACAAAAACTCTTGGCTGCACCTAGCAGCTTACCATCTTCACCAAACATGCACAAAACCTTCCACAGTCCATCTCTGTCTACTTTGTCGTATGCTTTGTCCAGATCCATAAATGCCATAAACACCTTATAGTCCTCGCACCCTTCTCCACTATCTGTCTCACTGCAAATATTTGATCCACACATCTTCTGCCACTCCTAAAGCCACCCTATTCATCACTCACTAGGACTTCTGATATCTCTCCTACTTTCTCGATAGTAATTCTTCCATATTCCTTCCCTAAAACACTCAATATACATATGCCATGATAATTCTTGCACTCACTTTGTTCACCTTTCTTATTGTAAAGGGGTACAATCACAGCCTTTTTCCACTCTGCTAGCACAATTTCTCTCATCCAAGCCTTCTTACATATTTCCAACAATCACTTCATTCCGCGCTCACCACTACACTTAATCATCTCGGCGTACGCCTCACCAGCCTCAGCTGCTTTCCCATTTTTCAGCCACTTCACAGTGTTCTTCACCTTTCTGAGTGTCACGTTTCCCGGCACTGCATTTCTTTTCTGCACACCCCTAAAACCAACCATGTTTACTGCCGCTCTGCTCTCTCTATTCTCATTCATCAAGCTTTCAAAATACTCTTTCCATCTGGTCCTTTCTTGATCCCCATGGGTTAATAATCTACCACTTACATCTTTCACACTTTCATATTTCTTTCTGCTGTCACTTCTACATTTCTGCACCTCTTTCCAGAATAACTTCCTACTTTCAGAGTAATTTTCATTCATTTTTCTTCCTAGATCATCATTTATCTCTTTCTTTTTCCTCTTCACTAGTCTCATTACCGTACATGCTTCTTGCTCTCAACACAGTTCTTATTTCAACGGACCCCTGTTCTATAATCACTCTATGCACTTCTTCCTCGTTTCCTCCACTGTTCTCTTAACCTCTTCATCCCACCATGCCGTACCTTTCTTCTTAGTTGTAACTCTTGTTACATCACACACCATTTTAGCATTCCTAACTAAGCAGTCCCTATGAGCATTCCACAGGCTGTCGCAATCCATTTCATTCCAATTCACTGATCCCAAGTCCTCCTCTATTTTGGTCCTGTATTCATCTGCCATTTCCTTGATCCTCAGCTTCTCCACTTTCAGTCTTTCTCCCTCACTGCTTCTCTCTCCCCTGGTCCACTTCACTGCTCCTATCTTGATCTTATATACCACAGTGATACGAAGACCTCCACATCGTCCTCTCGCGGCTCTCGCATCAGCAGCCATTCCCAGCCTCGACCCCTCTACGACAATATAATTAATCAGGCTACTTTGAACACGATGCCCCTTTCCCTCAATACCATGTATATTTATGTGCATCTTTGTGTTTGAAATATGAGTTGCAAAATCACAACCTCCTTATCAGACACATATCCTTCAATCCCTCCCCATTATCAGCTAGTCCTGGTACTCCATTACAACCCAGTGCCAACTCTTCCATTCACATCTCCCATTACAATCACTTATAGCTTCTGGGCATTTCTCCCACTGCTTCATCCAGCTCATCCCCAAAACTTTTTTTTTCTGTCTCACTCCTGTCATGACATGGTGCATACGCTACAATCAATGCCACTTTTACCTTCTCAAACTTGAACTTTACATACATCTTGAGCTAACACATATGTAATCTCTCATTCCTGTCTGCCACAACTCATTCATCAACAAAGCAACTCTTTCCTTCCATCTCCCTCGCCCATTCATGCCCGATCTTACACATTTCATACCCTCCCACTCCTCCATTTCACACCCTTTCATCTTTGTTTCACACAACGCCATCATGGCACTTCTCACACTCTTGAACACATTCACCACTTCCACGCTCTTGCTCTCCACATTCACACCTCTCACATTCCACATGGCCATGCGAATCTGTCCATTTGGTTGGGGCCCTGGACAGGTATTGGGCCATCCGGGGCTCTCTGAAACATCTGCCATGATTAAGTGATTTTAGATAGGCAAATCTGGAGGACACTTAACCAGGCCAAAAAAACGTTTATATGGTTGCGACCGAGTGTAGTAAATGGTTCCTGGGTACAGGAAACCTTTTGGTTTGTCACTCGGTCTAGACGCCACAAGGCATCCCTACACTGAATGAGAGGACGATGGGTGCCCCCACCAACCATATTATATAATAAAGAGAGAGAGAGAGAGAGAGAGAGAGAGAGAGAGAGAGAGAGAGCGACAGAGAGAGACAGACAGACAGACAGATAGATAGACAGATATATATATATATATATATATATATACAGTATATATATATATATATATATATATATATATATATATATATATATATATATATATATATATAGATAGATATATACAGTGGGGCACCAATTTTCCCGCCTAATTGGGTCCAAAAATAATGCGCGAAAGTGGAATTAGCGAAAGTTGGGGCATTGTCTTTATGGCAAAAAGGCTAATTGGTTCCCGGTTATCCTAAAGTAACATCAGATTTTCATTTTCACTTGCAATACAGTACATCAAATCACTATTGTACATTGCATTGTGAGATACAAACAATAAAAACTGTACAGTACACATTATATGAGGAGAAACATACCACAGAGACCAGGTTGAGGTGTTTAATGGATGTTGGGGGTAAGTATCCGAGGTGCGTGGCGGGCTTATCTAGCCACGCCAGACGTATTGGCGCCACCTCTTGCTGCCTCGCTACCACTCTCTCTCTCTGCCTCCTCAGATGCAACTTGATGCAATACTTCCACTCTGTGCTGAATTTCCCTTTGTGCTAGGTTTTCTTGAACAAATCCATCGAAATCTTCATCCAGGTTAAGCTCCTCTATGGCCTTGGCCTTGGCCTTTCCTCCCGACTTTGAATGTCCCAGCCACTTTTTATCACCACCACTGCCTCCCGGCCCTCCCCCCACACCACCAGGCTCTCCCCCCACACCACCAGGCCCTTTCCCCACACTACCAGGTATTGTAGAGGCCATTGAACCGTGAGAATCCAACACAATGGAGCTAGCACGCTCGTACACAATGGCGGGAATGGGTGGACAGAGTGTTGACATGACGTCATTCAAGATGGCGGTGGGTTGCGGGCGGGCGGTGCAGGAAATTCAAAGTTCAAAATATTGTCCCAAACCCAAAATTTGTGCGCGAAAATCGATTTTTTTCAAGCGAAAGTGGAAGTTAGGGAATATTTGGTGCATGCCGTGAAAGTGGATTCCGCGAATCCTGCTGTAGCGAAAGTTGGTGCACTACTGTATATATATATATATCTATATATATATATATATATATATATATATATATATATATATATATATTGTTACATAGCCTATGATTTCATCATCCTTTGTGTAATTTTAACGTACAGTTGCTGCATGTTTGATCACGAGCGTGTTCTGCCTCAGTCCCCCCTTCTACCGTTATAGTAGAGTAAGTCGTTCTTTCTGTTGTTCAGAGCAGGATTGTCAACTCTTTGTCCCCATGGCTTCATTTGCACGTCCTTCTTACAAGTTGTATCAAGCTCTGCCGGCCCCTATATAATGAGCTCAGTCTCTGCATCATTGCCACTTAGATCTACTCCTCATTTTGTTCACATCTCTGTCCTCCCCTGTACAGTTATTATTATTGTGAGTGCTCAGGAAGTCTCCAACCATCTAGCAGCTGTGTGTAATTTGAGTATAACTGTTGTTGCATTTTTTTCTTGTACTGTGTAGCATAAGGTTGATTCTTAGGCCTAGTAAGGTTTTTGTAATTTATGTAAGTTTCTTATTGTCAGCCATCATTAATAACATTTTGTATCTGTAATAATATATCTGGCATTCACTGAGTATTATCTGGTATCTCATTTTAACAGGGCTGACTTAGATAAATTTACTCTTGCTAATTTCGTGTTAATAGAGGCTATTGCAGTTAACCATATATTTAACCTGTTTTTTTGCCATTACATTATCCTTATGAGTCCTGAATGTTTTGTTGTTAGTTTGAGCATTAAACTTTAACTTGTAATTTTACCTAACGCTTTTATTTTGAACCTGGACCTTTACGGGACAGTATGATTATTAGTATTCTCACTTAAAGTGTACATGATCTTTCTCTGTTCCGTAACATAAATTTGGCGACCTCTTATCAGCATATTCAGGATATTATCATAAGAATATTGCTTGATATTTTGTGACTGTGATTTATTCCTGATGTCTACTATTACTACACTTGATGAAGCCAAAGATTTTTTGTCAAATGTGCAAACAGTATGTGATGTAGAAAACAGAACAAAGAATGAACTTAAGCTTGTTGCTCAACAATTGGGAATTGCTGTTCGCTCTCATCATTCTAAAGATCAAATTGTTGACATGATTAATGAAAGCTTGTTTAATGTAACTCCTCCAAATGAGCAAACGCAGATTGAATTAGCTAAGTTACAGCTAGCCCTGCAGGAGGCTCAGGCTAAGGAGGCGGAGTTTCAGGCTCGTGCTAAGGAGGCTGAGGCACAAGTTGAAATTGCTAGGATTCAGGCAGACCATGAGTATCGCATGAAACAAGGTGGAACTGGATCATCTAGCTCTGATGATTTTGATGTGGCTAAAAATGTTAAAGTTGTCCCTCCTTTTAATGAATCTGATTTAACAAAGTATTTTCAGTTGTTTGAGAGGGTAGCTACAGGTTTTAATTGGCCCAAACAGTATTGGCCAGTACTCCTTCAAACTGTTCTCACCGGTAAAGCTCAAGTAATTTATGCATCTTTGCCTCAGGATCAATCTGATAATTATGATGTAGTTAAGAGCTTGATTCTTAAGGCCTATGAGCTTGTTCCTGAAGCCTATAGAGTAAAATTTAGGACAACTTACAAGCAAGATAAGCAATCCCATGTTGAGTATGCAAAAATCAAAGAAGATCTGTTAGAGCAGTGGTTAAATTCTAAGAATGTGGATTCTGATTTTGACAAATTTAAGCAGATGATTTTGCTGGAGGACTTCAAAAGGTGTATTAGTAAAGATGTAAGCCTATATCTTGATGAGAAAAGAATAGATAATTTGTCTGATGCTGCAGTTTTAGCTGATGAATACGTTCTCACTCACAAGAGATATTCTAAAGAAAAAGGGAAAGCTGAGAGTAAGTACGTTGCCTCTACTCAGAGTACAGGTAACAGGAAAGAGAATAAAGATGATGTTTCTCAGGAAGTAAATACCAGCTTCACCTCTAGATTTCAGAAAAGTAAATGTACTTATTGTAGTAAGCTTGGTCATACTACGGAGAAATGTTTCAGGAGACAGCGTGATGTGAACAAAAAGGAGTCTTTAAATATTCAGTCAATTGGTCTAGTGTCCACTCTTGAGAGTTCCCAGAATTCTTTAACTGAGTTAACTGAACCTGCTTTGTGGAATAACTTAAATTCTCATGATGGAGCTCCTCTTTTGAGCAGTAACGTGGGTGACACTCTCAAGAGTTCATGTGCTAATTTCCTGTCTGATGGTTTTGTCAGTCCTCTGGACAGTAATGACAGGAAATCAGTTAAAATATATCGTGATACAGGTGCTTGCCAATCCCTTATGCTGACCAGTGTTCTAGGCTCTAATGTTAATTCCTCTGATGAAACTGTAATCTTACAAGGTGTAGGGAATAATTACTTCTCTGTCCCTCTGTGCAGAGTGAATTTAGAGTCTGGCTTTGTTAATAGTTCCGTTATGGTTGGGTTGGTTGAGACACTCCCAATGTCAGGTGTAACTTTCTTACTTGGAAATGATATTGGTGGAAGTCAAGTGTGTCCAGCTCCTCAGTTGTCTAGTGAGCCAGTGGCTGCGGCCCAGGATTGTGATGTCCCTGATGTGTTCCCTGCATGTGCTGTCACTAGGGCTAAGTCTAAAGTTACTGGTGATTTTGAGGATAATGATGATGATGATGTTATCCTAGCTGACACTTTTCTTGCTAATTTGGACCACTCACCAGATGAGGCAGTACCCCGTAGTGTTGATAATTTGTCTCGTCAAGAGTTGGTTGAGTTGCAGGTTGCTGACCCTGAGTTGAAAGGTCTAGCTAACTCTGCTTGCAGTGAGGAAGAGTCAGCTGGTGCTTCTACTTGTTATTATATAAAGTCAGGAGTACTTATGAGGAAGTGGAGACCCCCAACAGTATCAGCCGACATTGAATGGGAGGTTGTACATCAAGTTGTCATCCCTCGTGTTTGTAGGCAGGATATCATTAGAGTGGCTCATGATTCCAGTTTGGCAGGACACCTTGGAGTGAGGAAGACTGTGGCACGCATTTTGTAACACTTCTACTGGCCAGGTATCTTCAGGGATGCTTCCTGGTATTGTAAGTCTTGTCACACCTGTCAAGTTGTGGGGAAGTGTAATCAGACCGAAAAGGTTGCACCTCTAGTTCCCATTCCTCCTTTTGAGGCGCCATTCACCCGTGTGTTGGTGGATATTGTGGGCCCTCTTCGTAAGACTTGTGCAGGATTTTCTTAGGTGTTCACCCTGATTGTTATGGCTACTCGTTATCCTGAAGCCATTCCACTTAGAAATATCTTAGCAAAGAACGTGGTTAAGGAAATGCTAGGGTTCTTCACAAAGTTTGGTCTGCCCAACGAGGAAGAGTCAGACCAGGGAAGTAATTTCATGTCAAATGTTTTCAAGCAGTCTCTGAAAGAGTTGGGCATCACCCAGATCACGTCTTCAGCTTACCATCCCCAGACCCAAGGAGTGTTGGAGAGATATCATCAAACACTCAAATCGATGCTCAAGAAATACTGTTTGGAACATCAGAAAGACTGGGATAAAGGTCTTCCATTCGTTGTGTTTGCTGCAAGAGAATCTCCAAATGAATCACTGGGCTTCTCACCTTTTGAACTACTGTTTGGCCATGAAGTAAGAGGACCCCTTAAGCTACTCAAGGAATGCTGGCTGTCGGAGGAAGATGACGTCAACCTGCTGGAGTATGTGATGAAGTTCAAAGAACGGCTGTCCACTGCTTTACAGCTGGCGAGAGAAAATTTAGGAGCTGTTCAGGAGAAGATGAAGACTTGGTATGATAAGAAGTCCAGGTTACGCCACTTTCAGCCAGGAGATCAGGTTTTAATTCTGCTACCGGTTCATGGGCAACCTCTTCAAGCCAAGTTTAGTGGTCCTTATTTCGTGGAGAAGAAACTCAGTGATGTCAACTATGTCATCGCCACACCAGATCGTAGAAAGAACAAGCAACTATGTCACATCAATATGCTAAAGTTATATCACAGGCGGGATGAAAATAATCCAGTCTGCACTGTAGCTGTTCCACCCGAGTCTGCAAGTGAAGCTCTCCCATGCAGTATGAGCCTGAGTGATAGTTTGGGGAAGAATCCTGATATCATGAATGATCTCCAGACTAAGCTTTCTCATCTACCTCCCGAGGAAAGGCAGGAGTTTTCGGCATTACTGCAGGAGTACCCGCAAGTGTTCCGTGCCACTCCAGGAAGAACCACTGTGTTGATGCATGATGTCGATGTTGGAGACGCAAAGCCAATTAAACTGCCTCCTTACCGTATGAACCCAGTGAAAGTTCCTCTCATCCAGAAGGAGCTTGGCTACCTGTTGGACCACAAGATGATTGAGCCACGGCAGAGCAAGTGGAGTTCTCCTGTCACTCTAGTCCCTAAGCCAGGTGGGTCACAGCGGCTTTGCATCGACTACAGACGTGTTAATCAGATAATCAAAACAGACACTTATCCTCTCCCTCGCATGGAAGATTGCATAGACAAGATCGGAAAGGCTAGGTACATAAGTAAGTTTGATTTGCTAAAGGGATACTGGCAAGTACCTATGACTGAACGTGCTAGGGAGATCTCATGTTTTGTAATACTAGGAAAGACTTTTGCATGTTCCGTAATGCCATATGGTATGAAGAATGCACCAGCCACATTTCAGAAGCTCATGAATGTTGTAACAGAGGGTTTGGCAGGGTGTGTTGTTTATATTGATGATGTATTAATCTTCAGTGACAACTGGAAAGATCACCTATGCCATGTCAGTAAATTTCTTGAGCGTTTGGTTCAGGCTAATCTTGTAGCTAATTTATCAAAGTGTGAGTTTGGTCAAGCTAAAGTTCAGTACCTTGGGTACGTAATTGGTGATGGACATGTTGCACCACCAGGAGCTAAGGTTCAGGTTATAAGTGATCTTCCCAGACCTAAAAGTAGGAAAGAGCTACAAAGATTTTTGGGAATGGTAGGTTATTACAGGAGATTTGTTCTTAACTTTTCAAGTCTTGTATCACCACTTACAGACCTACTGAAAAAGGGAGTTAAATTTGTCTGGACCGATAACTGTGAATCCTCTTTCAGCAAACTTAAAGCTATCCTATTAAGTCAGCCAGTGCTCGCTACTCCAAATTTTGCTAAGCCTTTTAAGATGTCTGTTGATGCAAGTGATACAGGACCTGGGGCTGTTTTGCTGCAAGAAGATGATCAGGGTATTGAACATCCTGTATCTTATTACAGTAAGAAGTTCACTCCACCTCAAAAGAACTACTCAACTATTGAGAAAGAGCTTTTGGCCTTGATTTTGGGTTTACAGCATTTTTCATTTTATTTGTGTTCTGGTTTTGACCCCATAGTCATTTATACCGATCATAACCCACTGAAATTCCTTAGTAAGTTTAAAGATAAAAATCAGAGATTGACAAGATGGAGTCTACTTCTTCAGGAGTATTCATTAGACATACAACATGTCAAGGGGAAAGAAAATGTTATTGCAGATTGCTTATCTAGACTTTAGACAGATTGTTTTAGAGTAATAAGAAATTTCCTTTGTAAATTTCTTTTTCTTTGTGGGGAGGTGTTACATAGCCTATGATTTCAGCATCCTTTGTGTAATTTTAATGTACAGTTGCTGCATGTTTGATCACGAGCGTGTTCTGCCTCAGTCCCCCCTTCTACCGTTATATTAGAGTAAGTCGTTCTTTCTGTTGTTCAGAGCAGGATTGTCAACTCTTTGTCCCCATGGCTTCATTTGCACGTCCTTCTTACATGTTGTATCAAGCTCTGCCGGCCCCTATATAATGAGCTCAGTCTCTGCATCATTGCCACTTAGATCTACTCCTCATTTTGTTCACATCTTTGTCCTCCCCTGTACAGTTATTATTATTGTGAGTGCTCAGGAAGTCTTCAACCATCTAGCAGCTGTGTGTAATTTGAGTATAACTGTTGTTGCATTTTTTTCTTGTACTGTGTAGCATAAGGTTGATTCTTAGGCCTAGTAAGGTTTTTGTAATTTATGCAAGTTTCTTATTGTCAGCCATCATTAATAATATTTTGTATCTGTAATAATATATCTGGCATTCACTGAGTATTATCTGGTATCTCATTTTAACAGGGCTGACTTAGATGAATTTACTCTTGCTAATTTCGTGTTAATAGAGGCTATTGCAGTTAACCATATATTTAACCTGTTTTTTTGCCATTACATTATCCTTATGAGTCCTGAATATTTTGTTGTTAGTTTGAGCATTAAACTTTAACTTGTAATTTTACCTAACGCTTTTATTTTGAACCTGGACCTTTACGGGACAGTAGTGATTATTAGTATTCTCACTTAAAGTGTACATTATCTTTCTCTGTTCCGTAACAATATATATATATATATATATATATATATATATATATATATATAAAATATCGATAGATTGATAGATGGAAAGATAGATAGACAGATAGATACATATAGATATACAGATATATACCTGTATATATATACAGAGAGAGAGAGAGAGAGAGAGATCGTCCTCAACATACGACCATCTGAATATATTTTCACTGGCGTAGTTACCCCAATAGTCAATGGGTGAAATAAAAAATAAGATGACAGTGAAAGGAGAGAGAAGAGTGCCATAAAGAACATTAAATCTTTTCTCTTATCAGCTTTGATGCCTGTAAAGAGTAACCCTAGTCCCCACGTGTATTTACCCAGCGGTCAACTTTGCCTTCTGAACTGATAACACACCAGATGTTTTTCTCACAAATTACGCAGAAAATTCCTCTTGTCCTTGAAATACTGGATGTGACATAACGTGGGAGGAGCAAAGTAGGGATGTTTGCCAATTAGAAGCCTAAATGGCGCTTTCGTCACGTTCTTGATGGCACGCAATTGGTTCTGTGTGGAGTGTATGAGGTCCTTACTGGTAGCAGGTGCCTCTCTTGTTTCTGTATAGATGGAGATTATTTTTAAGACAGCCTAGTGGTTAATTAGCTGAGAAAGGCAGAGTAAGTCTGCTTTATAAGGTCGAGGAAAATGTGTAGAGACCCATATTTTTTGTCTCATTTTGTACACACATCCCTGTGCACATTTTTGTACACATTTGTACACATTTACTGTCACGTTACACTTTTGTCACATTGTATTGCACTTTTCCCCAACACTACTCAATACGTGACTTTGATTACAAAACACACTGTTTGTGCACAATTTCCCAGTTTTGGTTCACTCCTCCATTTACACTAGTGTGTGAATTATATCTGGATTTAACCTTCGAAGTCTCCACGTTTCCTCGAGCTTTGTTAGTACTTAGCTCACACTGAGTGTATTCTGGTTAGGTAAGAAATAACTTGTTTTATATTTGTATTCTGAGGCCTATATGAATCCTCCCTTTTGTAAAACGAACCCTGGTTTCTTCTTTGGTTGTGTATGTTATAGTGTACAGTAAAGTTAAGTTAGTTTTCTTGCAAGCTTTACCTTATCCATTTTGGTTATTAATTAAGGGCTAAGAGTGCACCGTATTATACACCCCCATAACACAATATATATATATATATATATATATATATATATATATATATATATATATATATACACACATTCATAGATCGTCCTCGACTTACAACCATCTGACTTTCGACCAAAATGCACTTATGACAAAGGCCCCGTAAGGTCTGCACTAGTATTTTAGTGTTGTAACCATCAATGGTCGTAGCGTTCCCGAGGCTCGCTCACAGAACAAACCGATTGCACTGCCACCACTGTGAATAATGGTACTGAATGTCAAATTTACATTACTTTACACTGTAATAAACAAATGTTTTTGATACATAAATATAATTTTTATTGCTGTATGTTATTGTTTACAATTTCTATTTACTACAAAAATACATATGTCACATTAAAGTATATGAGAGTTTCCCACCAAGGATACGCTCATCATTTCATGTCAAATGCATGCTTACAACCAGTTTTCTTTTTGCAATGCTAAAGGAATGTAAGGGCCCTAATTGTGATGTGCAGTTTAACCGTTTGTGGACAGATGGGGTCCCTGCAGACCCCAACATGTTTTTAATTTATTGCCATTTAGCCATTTTTTATTTTCATAACCTGGCCTCCCATGACTCTTATTGTAAATGGTTACTTTATAAGCAAGTAAAATTTGAGCAAAAAATCTCACACCATTTAGGAATGACATTGCAATAAATGTTAGTGGGGTCCGCTGGGACCCCACCTGGCCTTTCGTGTGACTAGTTATATATATATATATATATATACACACAGTAATCCCTCTAA
This sequence comes from Coenobita brevimanus, assembly GCF_032717465.1. Classification (NCBI taxonomy): domain Eukaryota; kingdom Metazoa; phylum Arthropoda; class Malacostraca; order Decapoda; family Coenobitidae; genus Coenobita; species Coenobita brevimanus. The sequence continues at coordinate 8,883,581 of NC_136982.1, read as the reverse complement.
TATCCGAACGCCCAATATCTGAACATCCCCACTAACCGGACATAATCATTCCGGGATCTAATATTCCCAAAATGGTCCAAAAACCGAAAAAAAAAAATAGAAAAAAAAAACTAATTTTTCCCGCCCGTAATTTGAACTTGGCGCGTGGGGCGCGGGACAGCTTTGTTGTGGTGCATCATTCCTCCGATGTCTGATAGAACGCCCCTGCATCCTCCCCACTTTCCGCTTGTCTCTCGCCATGAGTGCACGCTCGTCGTCATGGCTGCCCACGTGCTCGCTTTTGTGGTGGTGACTTACCTGCTGCAGGCACTCCTGCTGCTCTCGTGCCTCCTATTAGTGTGTGTGATGATGGCCCCGCTGCCTGAGAAGAGGAAGAGAGTGGTGTTGACTCTGGAGAAGAAACGGGAGATATTGGAGAAAGTAGATGAGGGGTGGTCTGCTTCCCTCATCCTCCGCGAGTTCAACCTGGCCCGATCTACTTTGCTCGATATCAAGAGATCCCAAGACAAACTCATGCAGTACACGGCTGACTTCTCATCATGAAGCAAACGCAACGTGGAGAGGAAGGTGATGTTCACTCCCAAGTTTGCTGAAGTCGACCACTCCACGTTGATTTGGTATCGACAGCAACATGCTGCTGGTGTGATGGTACGTGGTACGGAGCTGAAGGCTGCTGCTGAGAAGTTTGCCAGGCTTCACGACACCGTAGACTTCAAGGCATCCGAGGGTTGGCTCTTCACGTTCAAGTTACGTCATGGCCTTACCAACCATAAAGCTCACAGCGAAGCTTTGGAAGCTAACGAGGATGGAGTTGACGAGTTTCGGCACAAGGTAAAGGGCTTGATCAACAGGGAGGGCCTCACTCTCGATCAAGTCTACAATGCTGACGAAACTGGTTTATTCTATCGCTCTTTGCCAACAAACACTCTAACCGAGGAGACAGAGAAGAGTGTACCTGGCCGTAAGCTCTCCAAGCAACGGATATCTGCTTTGTGTTATACCAGTGCTAACGGCATGCACCGGCTTAAGCCCGTTATTGTTGGCCGTGCAAAGCAGCCTCGGTGTCTTCGTGGGGTGATGGATGTCCTTCCTGTCGTCTGGTACCATTCTTTGAAGGCATGGTTTACAGCCCAGATCTTCAAAGACTGGTTCCACCGCCACTTCGTCAAGGAGGTCATACATTACCAGACGAAGACACTGGGAATCCCACACGACCAGGTAAAGGCCCTCCTTCTCCTGGACAATGCACCTGCCCACCCGTGCGACAAGGACTTGGTGGCTGAGAATGGCCGGATTAGGTGCATGTTTCTGCCACCTAATACGACTGCTCTCATCCAACCAATGGACCAAGGAGTGATCGTGGCAACAAAGCGCCTATACCGAAGGAAGTTCCTGGACGAGGTGACGGTTGTTCTCGAGGACGAGGACGAGCGCAGGGAGGGACGGGACACGCGAGGCCAGCGGACTTTGGAAAACCTTTGCCGCTACAACATCAAGTCTGCAATCTACAACTGGGCCAGTGCATGGAAGGAAATCCCTGTCAAGACTCTAGAAAATGGTTAGTCTTGTCTGCTTCTCGGAACGGATGTGGAGTACGATTTCCTAGGTTTTGATGTGGATGACTTCTATGCACATTTAATTACGCATGGCGACGATGTTGATGTAGACGATGTGCGTGAGTGGTTGGATGACGATGAGGGCGATCCTGGGTATCAGACATTGTCTGATATTGAGATCACATCTTCAGTTGCAGGTGTTAGTACCCAGCTTGAAGATTCCGACGAGGACGGCGACAATGATGCAGACTCCTCTCAGCATGACACTCCTCCAGCCATCCCCAAGCTCAGCACACTCCAGGAACACCTAGAGTTCGTTCTCGACTTCCTGGAACACCCGGACTGCGAGAGAGAGATGGGGCCCTTGGGACTTGCGGAGGAAGTGCGTGCTTTCAGGCAGCACATCATCAATCATCAGAATCGTCGTTCCTTGCATCAATCGACGATAGACAGTTTTTTCAGGCCCGTGACCCCCGCTGTGCCCAGCCCTGGCTCCATTCCGTTGCCTCCCCAAGATAGGCCCTCATGCTCCAAGCCACAGCCCAGCAAATCAGCCACGGTGGAGTCACCACTCGACGTGAGTTTGCGTCTATCTTCAGTCATCTGCAGTGGGTGCACCATCACCACGACCCAGCGACACACCCCTAGGTCACCTGCCAGTGATACTCTCAGACTCTGACAGTGATTAAACAGCAAGAACTTCTCCACTAGACCACACGGGAATTTACAGAGTTGTGCAGTGAAAAAAACAGTGCATTGTGTTAAGGATTTACAGTTGTGAGTGAAAAGACAATTTTTGAACTGAATTTACCGTAAATAGACTTGTTTGTTTTTGCTTTAGAAAATGGTTAGAAGAGTGGGAAAAGTTAAAGTGCAGAGTGCAACACTTAGTAAGTTACAATGGAGCATAAGTTAGACAAGAGTGCGCACTGTGAAGAGAACGGACTTCTGAGTGCGATTGACTAGAGTTCAGTGCAAGACTTCATGAACAGTGTACTGCAAGTGCTTCAGGAAATCCTTCTTACTGTCAGAGTCCGAGAGGAGGCGGTTATTTATCGGGATGGCCATGGACTTGCTGTAAGTAGGCAGAATGTTTCATACTGTACTTTTTTCCATACTACACTTACCTCAAACATTCATTTCACTCTTTAATATCCTTTATTGGTGTAAATAGGGTGTTAGGAGCTATGCATGTGCAGTAGGAAGGTGTTTTTATGAGTTAGGTTAGGTTAGGGTCCATAAGTACCAGTCCAGGAGCCAGGGACTTGTAAGTACCCAGAATGTTGAATATTGTATGAACCTACCTCAAAAACCTCATTTAATGCTTCTTTTGCATTTATTTCAGTCTTTTATGTGCCTTATTGGTGTGATTTGGGTCTTAAATAGGTGCTGTGCATGTCCAGAGGGAGTTGTATAGGTGTTTCTCTGAGTTAGGGTACATAAGTACAAGTCCAAAAGCTGGGGCCCAGTATCAGGACAGGACCACTATCCTGACTAACCTATGGCTCTGTTACATCGGATATTGGAGGGATTACTGTATATATTTATATATATATATATATATATATATATATATATATTTATATATATACTTTTTAGATGTTTCAGATCATAAACATTAGGAACATTGTCAGTACCATTATCAAAGTCTTATTCCTCAATGGCGGTGGCAGAAGGTGACCAAGAAGAAGAAAATTATTCAATCAGTGATTTATCTGTATCTGACGCTGATAATGAACATAATAAGGATAGTTTTTCCCGTTGTCCTCTTCATAGATGTCACTTTTCTTTGCATTTATGAAATATATACTGATCATTTAGTTATTATCTCCTGATAAAATTAAGTTTTCTTTATATTTCCATAATATTGAAAACAAAAAATTTTTATATCAAGTTTCATCATTGTAAGGATAGTTTTATTTTATGATCATGTTAATTTGCTTTATACATGAGCTTGATAGTATGTTGAGAACCTTTCCAAGAATACTGACAATCAGACATTCAGATAAGTGTAGGATCAGCACTTCCATACTCAAATTTTATTACAAATCTGATAAAATGAAATAATTTTGTTAAAATAATAAAGAAACAAAACAAAAAACAAAAGGGACACGGTGGGATGGCTCCACGTGCCATGTCATGGGCAACATATTTACAAAGTTTGGTACATATAACTTCATGCATATGGCAAAAATCCACCATTAAGTTTTGTGGTCCGCCAGGACCCCATCGGCCTTCCGTGTAACTTGGTAACCCCTGGACCACAAAGGGTTAATGTTAGACATCGTTGGTTCATGCAGTTTAATGAGCAACTTTCCTTCCATTACATCAAGGTGAGTGGTGAGGCTGCTAGTCTGACATGAAGGCAGCTGAAGCCTTCATGGAGAAATTTCTTTATTTTTTGTTATTACTGCTGTTCTGTGGTTAATTAAATACTTTTCTATGTTTTGATTAAAAGTTATTTGCAGTATTCATCCATATTATTACCATGAAAAGTGTTTGGGCATGACGTGTGACTTCGTAATGTGAAATTTATATTTAACTTCAGACAGTTCTGTGTTGTATATGCATTTTCGACATACGACCATATCAACTTAATATATATATATATATATATATATATATATATATATATATATATATTTATATATATACCTAGGCTGCATCCCCCAAGGAAAGGGAGGTAGCCGAGACAGGACGACACACTCCCCATTTACTCATCCATTCAAACACATTCATTCGCATCTTAGCCCCAAAGAGGAGAACGGACAGATCCTCACCGCACCACACCGCACATGGGTCAGCTGCGCAATGCAATCAGTGACATCCGCAGCAGGGCCCGACAGCAGAGCTGGTTTACCCCTGCCACATCATAACAGACCTATTCCCTTACCCACACCTGACCTGACTAACTGATCAGACCAAATGCGGGAGAATATCCCCTCAGGGCTGCGTCATCATTGATTCATTCACAATTTCTCTCCATTTATTTCTGTCACGCACAGCCACTTTTCCTTGCTCAACAGACATCCCTCTCGCATCCAGCGCTCTCTTCACACTGTCAATCCACCCTATTCGTGGTCTTCCTCTCAGCCTTACACCTCTCACATCAGATCTAGTTATCTTTTTCACCAATTGCTCATTATCCATTCTCTCCATATGCCCAAACCATCGCAACACCCTCTGCTCAACTCTACCAGCCATCTCCCGAACAACTCCAACTCTCCTTCGCACTTCATCATTTCGCACTCTATCCATACGCGTCACTCCACACATACTCCTCAGACACCTCATCTCCATTACATTCAAAATTTTCCTCTCTGCTACACCCATATTCCATGTTTCAGCCACATATAACGCAGTCGGTACCACAATTCCCTCATACAGCCTTCTCTTTACATCTATTCTAAGCGAATGACATCTAAACACTTTTTTCATTCCTCCCAGCACCTTTCCTACTTCACTTATTCTAAACTTCACTTCTGCATCTATTCTTCCATCCACAGCAACGTGTGACCCTAGATATTTAAAACATTCTACCTCCTCAAGCAACTCGCCATTCAAAACTTTATTCATCCCCCTACCATCTACCAACCTCGTACACTTCATCACTTTACCCTTATTCTCATTTACTTTCAATTTCTTCCTTTCACACATCTTTCCAAACTCCTCTACCAACTGTCTCAATCTCTCCTCTGAATCAGCCACCAGTGCAGTATCATCTGCAAACAGCAGCTACTGCAGATTCCATTCTCCACCATAAACATTCACCAGACTCAGACCTCCACCTAAAACTCTTGCATTCACCTCCCTTACAACACAATCCACGTAAATATTAAACAACCAAGGCGACATCACACATCCCTGTCGCAGCCCCACTCTCATGGGAAACCAATCACTCACAGCATTTCCCTCTCTTACACACGCTCTACTATTTACATAAACACTTTTCACCTCTTAGTAACCTACCATCAAGTCCATACAATCTTGAAACAGTCCACAAAGCCTCCCTATCAGTTCTATCATACGCTTTCTCTAAATCCATAAATGCCCAAAACACATCCTTGCCTTTCGCTAAATACTTTTCACACACTTGTCTCACAGCAAACACCTGATCCACGCATCCCCTTCCTCTCCTAAAGCCACACTGCTCATCACCACTCACTCCCTCTGTACCCTCTCTGACTCTCATAATTAACACTCTACAATACACCTTACCTACAACACTCAACAGACTTATACCCCTAAAGCTAGTACATTCATGCTTATCACCCTTGCCTTTATACAACAGGACCACACAAGCACTTGCCCAGTCAATTGGCACCATACCTTTCACAAAGCACACATTCAACAGTCTTACTAACCAGTCAACAATAGTCACTCCACCACCCTTCAGGCATTCCACAGCACACCCATCCATACCTGCAGCTTACCCTGTTTTCATCTCCTTTACTGCCTTCTCCACTTCCTCCTTCGTGATCAAAGAATCACTCATATATATATATATATATATATATATATATATATATATATATATATATATATATATATATATATATATACATATATATATAATTTTCCTTGAAGATGACTCCTCAGCCACGGAAAAACATTCTTAAGGTAATCAAGAAAATAAAAAAAAATCACGTTCAGATAATCTATTGTAGCATGATCACAGGATCATTGCAGTTGACTAATTGATGCTTACTCAGCACCATGCCAATGGGAGGGGATCATTTCACTTCCAACATGTCTATTTAAGTTCAAAAGTTAGGGTGATGTTGCGTGAATTTTATAAGTTCAAAATTTAATTAAATTCTGTGCTTCAAGAATGATATGTCGATGTTATTGAGGGGCCTTAGAGTAGTGAATCGCCCCATATATATATATATATATATATATATATATATATATATATATATATATATATATATATATATATATGGGGATATGGGGTGATTCACTACTCTAAGGCCCCTCAATAACACCGACATATCATTCTTTAAGCACAGAATTTAATTAAATTTTGAACTTATAAAATTCACGCAACATCAATTTTGTCCTGGCTTTGACAATCACCCTAACTTTTGAACTTAAATAGACATGTTGGAAGTGAAATGATCCCCTCCCATTGGCATGGTGCTGAGTAAGCATCAATTAGTCAACTGCAATGATCCTGTGATCATGCTACAATAGATTATCTGAACGTGATTTTTTTTATTTTCTTGATTAACTTAGGAATGTTTTTCCCTGGCTGAGGGGTCATCTTCAAGGAAAATTACTTATAAGCACAGTCTCTCAAACCTCACTGATTTAAACACACACACACACACACACACACACACACACACACACACATATATATATATATATATATATATATATATATATATATATATATATATACACCCATCATCCAATCCTACGTTGCCCCACGAGGAGCGTAAGAGCCCGGGGCTAGGCAAGTTGGTCCTGACATTTAAGATGAGAGTGACTAGCCTCACCCATCCTGAGTGGGATTACGTGAGCAATAAACCCCCACCACTCCTTGGATATAAACCTTCACTGGCTCAATCCGATTGGAGCACCGTTATTATCCGCTAAACCACCAGGCGCCAAAATTTGGTTATATGGTTACCACCCAGCGTAGTAAATGGTTTCTTGGTGTACAGGAAACCATTTGGCTTGTCACTTAGTGTAGAGTCACCCACAGGCAGAAGGAATAGGAACGAATGAAGGAAAGAAAGACGGAAGAGGGAATGTAAAGTCGCCCGTAGGCAGAAGGACAAGGAAAGACTGAAGGAAAGAAAGACAGAAGAGGATGGAAGGAATGAAGGATGGAGGAGCGGAAAGGACAGTCACCCGAGAGCAGCTCTACAGCGAGTGAGTGGATGGTGAGCGCCCCCACCTACCACAGTACATATAAGCCTATATATATATATATATGTATGTATGTATATGGTTTGGAGCGTGTAGCATTTTATGACCGGATGCCTTTCCTGATGTCTACCAATGACCTTTGGGTGGATTTGATCCTCCGACCCTTCGGTCAGAGCGAAGCGCTCTAACCCACTGAGCCACGGCTGCTACATTATATATATATATGTTTATACATAGAGAGAGAGGGAGAGCGATAGTAGTAGAAGGGTTGTGGAAGATATGCAGATTGGCCTGGGAGGAAAGTAGACTCCTGGAGGATTGGAAGTCAGGTATAATTATTCCCCTGTACAAACCAAAAGGTGAAGAAGAAGTGTGTGCTAATCACAGGGCATTTGTTTTCTTAGTGTAATAGGAAAAGTATGTGGTAGGATACTTACTGACAGAGTTAGGGAAATAACAGAGGAATTACTTGGAGAAGAACAGGGAGGTTTTAGGAAGGGATGAGGGTGTGTAGATCAGCTATTCATTGTTAGATCTTTAGTGGAAAAGTTTCTAGAGAAGGCAAAGAAGTTGTATGCGGCCTTCATGGATTTGGAGAAAGCATATGACGGATGAATAGACAAGGATTGTGGAAAGTATTAAGAATATATGGAGTAAATGGAAAGGTGATGAATGCTGTGAAGAGTATGTATGAGAGTGCTAAGGCTGCAGTGCGTGTGGATAGTGAACTGAGTGTATTTCTCTATTTGAAAGTTGTATTGAGACAGTGGTGTGTCATGTCTCCATGGTTGTTCAATCTGTATATGGATGGGGTTATAAAAGAGATAAAAGGTAGGGCAGCGGATGCTGAAGTGGCCCTAATGAGAGAAGGAAACTCCCTGTACTGTTGTTTGGAATCTCCCTGTACTTTTGTTTGCAAATGATACTGTGTTGTTAAGTGAAGACGACGGGGAGCTGCAAGGCTTGGTGGATGAGTTTTGGAGAGTGTGTGAGAAACGGAATCTAAAGGTAAATGCTGGGAAGGGTAAAGTTATGGTCTTCGAAAGAAATGAAGTCAGTGAAAGTACAGTGAGGCTGGATGACGAGTAAATGGAAAATGTGAGTGCATTTAATAAACTTGGGTAGAATGGAAGTTTACAGGGTGAAGTGCTTGAAAGGGTACAACAAGGAAGAAAGGTTGCCGGATCCTTGAAAGCAGTGATAAGAGACAGGGAAGTGGGCATGGAAGTGAAAATGTTACTACATGACAGTAATGTAATACCAACTCTAACGTATGGAAATGAAGTTTAGACTTTGCTGAAGGGACAGAAGTCAAGAGTGAGAGCAATGGCAATGAGTTATTTGAGAGGAGCATGTGGAGTCACATGGAGAGACAGACTGACAAATGAGGAAGTGAACGAGCTTTGTGGTGTGGATGTGGATGCGATAGGAAACATTAGGGGAAACACTGGTGTGGTTTGGCCACGTGGAGAGGAAGGAGAGTGAGAGACTGACGAGGTGAGAGTGTGTGAGTGAGGTGGAGGGGTGGAGAGGGAAGTGGAAGACAAGGATGAGACTGAGGGATGGAGTGTAGAGGTATATGAGAGAGGGGTGTGTGAGCAGGGCAGTGAAATGGCAGGGGACAGGGCGACATAGAGGCGATTTGTTTGTGGACACCCCTTACGGGATTAAGGCGTCTGGCAAGAGATAGATAGATAAATAGAAAAGGCAGACATTCAAGCCAACCAAAACTCGCAGTTTGGAACACTGGCTTAAATCATATTTAAACACTCAGTGATACCAATTTTAAAACATGGTCTAGTAATGGACAAACAGTAATAAATTGTTGAAGGTATTTACCGAAATTCACATTGTGATTTATTAGTAATAATAGTGAAATTACTTAAGGATCTCAGAGTAAATAATCACCATGTACGTACATACATACATACATACACATTTTATGTATATTATAGGAAAACTAGTGCTTGCTTGCAAAAATTTTCAGGACTAACAAATAACAACACGATCATAAAATGTTTGGAAATACGACTATACTTGTTTCCATACCGTTATTAAACCTACAATGACCAATTCTGATTTTTAAAAAGTAAAAATATACTGTATATACATATATTTTCACAATGCCGGGTGTTGCATTTTCCGACAACTCCGCGACGCTGCGTCGCGTGCAATCGCCTAAATTTTTGTCTGCTATTTTTCAGACACTTCCTGGGCTCACCCCGACCTAATGGAAAAAGAATTAGGTCGATATGTATTACCGCTCTCGTGAAAGAAACGAACACACGGACAGATAAACACATGCAAACAGAGCTTGACAATTGTTTAGATAGATAAATAGATAGGTGTGTGTGTGTGTGTGTGTGTGTGTGTGTGTGTGTGTGTGTGTGTGTGTGCAAATGGTAATGCATGTGAGCCTCAGGTGGTGCTTTGCAGTAATTTCATATGAATCCCAAGCGAATGTACAGTACATACCCTACAGTCGTTCTATTTTATCAAGGCAGTTTGGGTCGGGCCCTCTGGGACCTCACTCTGTTAGCTCTGTTGCCACATCGTCGCTACACACGTGCGCTCTCTCTCTCTCTCTCTCTCTCTCTCTCTCTCTCTCTCTCTCTCATATTATATATTAACTACTACTAATTGTATTTTCTTAATTTTTTCTCTTGTTTTCGACTTTTTTTCCACACCACCCCTGAGGTAAAAGTCTATAGGTGCGTTTTTTTTTTTTTTTTAATAGCTTCCATGGCGGAAGACTGACCGAGTATGACCCACTCACGCAGGGCTGTCCCTCGTGTCACCACCAGACAACGTCTCAAAGGCAACGCTGACAAGTCTTATGAGATTTATACTATACTACAGCTTTTTTATTGAATTACATCTATACAGAGTGTTTAAAATTCATTTATAAGTAGTTACTAGCTTAAAATAGGAGAGTGAGAGCGAGAGAGAGAGAGAGGTGAACACAAATAATTACACGTGTGTCGGCAGCGGTGACAACAGAGCTAACAGTGTGAGGTCCCAGAGCATCCCACCCAAACTGCCTTCATAAAATAGAACGACTATAGACACTGACAGTACAAATGAACCAGGATGTATGTATGTTTGTATGTATATTCACGTACGGGCTTGCCTGTGTGCGTTCTGGCAACAGTGGACGAATGTGTGAAGCTATAAAATGAGATACTTTATCTATCAGTGTCAGTGTGGTAAGTGCTGAGTGTTTGTAGGTGACTGCTAGGTTTGCTGAGTCAGAATGTTTATGCAAGGGTTACAACAGCATGGATAAGTGTGCAGATGAAAGGAATAAGTGAGCGATATGGATGTGTTGGCGTGTGGGGACGTTGAAGAGTTGGTGTCGATAGACGAGTGTTTAACTCGTACAAAAGCCATCTCTCAATCACTCTTCACACTGGAGCAAGTATTCAGTAGCCTTATCAGGTTCACAAAGCACTTGCCTAAATAACAGCCTCTTCTGAACAGCCACCATCATCAACCCCATGATCATCACAGCTACCGACACCACCATAGTCACCACCACCACCACCACCAGGTAAGCTATCATCACTACCATCATCACCATAGCTACCACCATCACCATTATCACCACAGCTACCACCACGACCATCAACATCACAGCTACACCACTGTCGCGGGTTGGCGCGATTATTTGAATAAACTCGTGACATTAACTTTGGTGGGAAAACGCGAATTCTGGTGGAATCCCAGTAATTATCGCTCAGTTTAACCGCCATGTATTCACCCGATCAGGAGTGTTTTCAGAACAATTTTGCACTGTGTCATAAATGATCGTCTTTGTGTGCAACTTTAGCACCTCCGCTGAGTACTTTGTTATGGGTGTGATTCGCTCATTCTAGCCATTAGCAAGTGTGGCTCGACACTTGCCTCTCTCTCACGACTTGAAGTCACTCAAGATTTTAGCGCCGTGGAAGCAGGTAGTGTGTGTGGCAGCATCCTTCCTCAGCAACGACGCCTAGTTCCTGCCTCTGCCGTATTCCCACCTAGCGTGATTGGTGAGAGGCTCAGCGTGTCCAGTGTCCTTCCTCAGTAACGACGCCCAGTCATCCACTTAGTCCACTTTTCTGACCAGTATTTCTTTTCGCGTTTCCTAGGTTTAAGAGTTAGCTTCTGAGTGAGAGTGAGTGCGATCTCCTTATTCTGAATTCATTTTGAAATGTAATGTAAATTTATTTCTTTGTAATCAATATATTTAACAGTTCTTTTTCTTGAGCTTAATGTAATGTAAACTCGTGTTTTATTTCTCCATAAGCTTATTCTTGTTGCAGCTCCTAGCTTGCATAAACGCTTTGCTATTCGTAACTGGTACTTACGCCAGTCCTTTTGTATTAACTCAAATCTGTTGTGCCATCTAGGAGTTAAATGCATCAGCAAGAACTTATTTATCATTAATAGCATTAGTTATTGATTGTCAGGGGTGGAGTCACTTTCTCCAGAGGCCAACAATACTAATAAACAGAACATGTGAATAATTAGTCTCTGCTGTGTACTGATGAGAATGTTTATAAATTCTCGTCCTTAGAGAATCGGCAAAGTAAGCCGGCATAAAGTAATCATTGCTTGATTTTCACAAGACAATTCATTGTCCTGCTCTCAAGATTATTGAATAATATTCATTAATATTGCATATTAACCCGCCCCGTCCCGTCGACATATGGGTACGTTGCAACATTTTGCATTTGCCAGTCCCGGCGACGTACTGGTACGTCGTGCAATTGCAAGGTCCCTAATTTGCACAATTTTCAATTTTTGCGCGTGATTTTTCATACATTTACACGGGACACCTTCCTCTATTCCTCTACAAGATGCCAAGCAGGGACAATGCCTTACACTGCATAACCTCCCCCCCCCCACGCCATTGTCTCGGCATTTCACCTGTTACCAGTGACTTGGCCAGTAAAGATATTCAGGGCCAGAGTGATTCCCCACTCGATGACAATGTGGAGGACAAAGTTTACATAGCATTAGAAGAAGAAACAGTCAGAAATAATGATCAGGTAATGTGGCAAAAAAAGGTCAGGTATGGTGATTAGTTAGTGAGTGAAACAATGCTTATAATGCCTATATTACTGCTTGAAAACCTATATACTCTCATACTACATATAAATTCGTATCAAGTAAATAAATAAATACCGTTTATGAGTTGTGTGAAATAGTTACCCTCCCATAGAACTCGTTTTCTTTGGTGCCAGCCTGTTAGAAAACCTAGTCAGGTAAGGAGGAACTCCTACCTGGATTGAGTATTTTAAACCTTAGGTGAGCGATTTCTCTGTGAATTTTCGATGTTTCTCACCAAAAGTGGAGGTTTTATCCAAAAAATAATTTTTCGAAAATACCTCGGAATTGGGGGATGTCGGAGGTGCGGAAAACCTCGGGACGAGACGGGTTAATAAAAACCCTGTGACATTTGGTGACCTCATTCCAGGATATTAACTCCTACCTCTAAAGTTATTCACGAGATAATACTCACTTGTTCATACTTAGGTATTTATCATGAAAGTCTATAGGCACTAACTCACTGGTGATTATTGATTCAGTTTTTTTAATACATAATAGTTTTTGCAGTCAGTTGTTTGTTTAATTTTCTTCCTTTACCAGTTTAATTAGATAAAAACTGGTCACCACTAACCTGTGCCTATATTCTTTATTCTTGATTATTGGCATCTTTCTTTGCAAATTGCAGTCAGTACTGAGTCGCTAGTTTACTTAGACTGAGTTAGCATCATGTCTACCAGAGTCTATGTACAGGAAGCCAAAAATATGTGGCTTACAGACCTGGAGAAAATAAAGAACTTTGTCCTCTCTCGGTTTAATTACGAACAGCAACACGAGAATGATGCTCGTGAAGAGCGTTGAATTCAGCATGAGGAATGTGAAAAGGAGTGCAAATACGAGCGAGAACAGCGCGAACACGAGCGAAAACAACGCTAACTCGAGTTAGAACATGAGCGAAAACAACGCGAACTTGAGTTAGAACATGAGCGAGAACAGCGTGAGGAATGAGAGAGAGAACGAGAACATGAATGTGCGGAGTGAGAAGCACGCGAAAAACATGAATTTGAAATGTTGAAGCTCAAGTGAGATTTCATGGTTTCAGACACATCTAGTCCAGCTGGCCCAATCTCCACGAGTGCTATCCCTACCCATATTATGGCGACCCCACACATCAAGCTTCCCCCATACAAGGAAGGTGAGCGAATCGAGCCATACATAACTCATTTTGAAGACATGGCTCAACTGTACCAGCTGGATGATGCAGCTAAGTGGCTTCAGTTTCTTAGCCTGTTTGAGGCCCCTGCCCTCGATATTCTCCACAGAATTCGTGGAGACAATCTCACGTATGAGATGATGAAGGCCGCACTCGTCAAAGCGTACGGTCTCACAGTTGGCGACGCCAAGAGTCAGTTCATGAGGGTGCGTTTACAGGAAAAAGAGACTGCTGTTCAGTTTCTTGACTGGCTTACTGCTTACTTAGATGAGTGGATGGAGAAAGATGAAACTCCTTCCACGCATGAGGGGATAATTGACCTTATCCTGCGCACACAGCTAGAAAAGTCATGGCCTACTGAACTTATGGCTCAGCTTAAGATCTGCCAGGTAAGAGACACCAGCCAAATGGTGAAGAAGGCTGAAGCATTCTTTACTGCATACGGGTATCAAACTCGCATGAAGCATACCTGGAACAGGAAACCTGATAAATCTGGGAAACCATCTCAGACTGAACCCCAGCAACAAGGCCGTTTTCAAAATAATGGCCAAGGTCCAAAACCGCAGAGGAAGGACCAGGGGCAAAACACCCAGAAGCCTGAGTGGAAGGGGTACAACAGGTACCCTAACCAGCAACAGTATCAGCCACGCAACCGACTGTTGGGACTGTCTTCAGCACCAGTGTATCGGAGGCAGGATGCAAATGCAGCCTTCATTCCTCAGCAGCAGCATGGTGGTCACGTCCCTACCAGTACAGGTACTCCCCCACAGTTCTCTAGTCCCACAGCAACAGTGAACCCCCCTCCACAGATGGCCAATGCTCCATCTCCCCAGGCAGTGAGTACGACCCCTCAGGTATCTAGTTCACAGGGCACCATGTTTGCCACATCATTTATTCAGCAGCCTAATCATTGGCTAGCTGCATCCTCCACAGGCCCTCCCACAGGTGACAGTGCCTTCCTTGTTCAGCCAGGGTTTGTGGGAGACATTCCTGTGAAGGTCCTGAGAGACAATGGGTCCTCAGTTGCTCTGTCAGGCAGAGTCTAGTTCGGCCTGAGGAGTACACAGGTCGACAGATCCACGCTAACCTTATTGATGGATCAGTGAGATTGTTCCCTGAGGCATGTATCCAGGTGGCATCTCCATTTTACACTGGTACGACACTCGTAGTTGTCATTCCAGAACCTTTATTTGACCTGATCATAGGCAATATTCTGGGTGCCAAGTATAGTTGCACTGAAGACTTCGGCTGCAGTAACACGAGCCATCACTGAGACTCCGAACTGTGTCACCCCGGTGACCACTGAATCGCCGCAAGATCTGATGTGTAGCCAAGTTGTTGTTCAAGAACAACATTCTGACCCAACACTTGCTGCCGTGCGGAAGAAACAAAAGGGTAGAGTGATAAAGTATTCACGGGGAGGTCAAGCCAAGTTCCTTCGTAAACAAGGACGGCTGTACCATGAGTCACGAACACCCCAGGGCGAGGTTCGACTGCAGTTTCACTCCCACAAAGTACCACCAAGCAGTGTTAGAATGGGGTCATTGTTCAGCCTCAGGAGGTCACATGGGCAAAAGGAAGACTCAGGGCCATATCCGAGCTGACTTTTTCTGGCCAGGGATGGGACGAGAAATAGATAGTTTTGTGCGCTCCTGCAATGTGTGTCAATGTACCACTAATCAGGGACATGTCCTTCCTGCGCTGTTTGAAACCACACCCATAATCTCTGAGTCAGTTGAGAGACAGGGCAGTGGTGAAGTAGGTGCAGACCTGATGTCTCGCCTGCTTACTGCTAACACGGGCAACTGTTGTATGCTGGGTTCCGTAAGATAGTCGTCCTCAGAGATTTGAGTAATCCAAGGACCAGCCTGGTTCCCAGTTAAAAGTGTACCAGTAACAGCTGACATCTTGCCCATTGGTCCCACAGGACACGTTACGTCCAGGACTTGTATATACATGTATACCATAAGTTAAGGGGGAAGTTCAAGAACCCCGCAGAGACAGTCTGAGGCTGTGTATGAATTACTTTGTGGAACGTCTTGAGCTGTGGGCCTCGCAGAGGATTCCTGGATAATGCACAATATCCACATGAGTGTTCACACCCACGGTGGGTGTTAAAATGTGACCTGCCCGAGATTGCGTAGGGATTCTCAGCAGTGTAGAGTTAGGTTGACCAGTAAACTGCGCCCATTCTAAGAGATTTGAGCAATTCAAGAACGGGCATGTTTCCTGGTTAAAAATGTTAGGTTAACAATAAACTGCCCGTTCTAAGAGATTTGAGCAATTCAAGAACTGGCACGTTTCCTAGTTAATAACCGTTAACCAGTAAACTATAAGGGTCCTGAGAGATTTGTGAATCCTAAGACTACGTTTCCTGGTTAATAATGACATAAGTACTGATTGCTAGGCAGAGAGAGAGAAATGACACTTTTGATGCTCCATCTTGATTCCTTTCGCAGGTGCAGCTGGCAGGTGCAGCATTGCCGTGCAGAACAGCTGATTGTCCCTGACGCATGCTGCTGCCTCTTCTCTTCTGCCTCGTCATCATCATTTATTATTGATTTGGATTATGTAATTTTCCATGTAGGTACAGTTACACCACAACTGTCACATCTACACTGTGTATTACATACATCACGCTACATAACAATTAGTTGTTAATGTAAATGTAGCGAACTTTTTGCTCAGTTTGACCTGAGTACAGGATTTTTCACAGTCGTCACGGAGTTTTTCCCTCAAGCTTGCTTCTATTAACGTAAATACGAGTTTTTTTTTGCTCAGTGGCGACTGTGACTATCTCCTGTAGCAGGATAGCACACACACACCACAGTGTGAATCTTGTGTGACTGAGTTAGGATTTTTATGTATGTATATTGATTTTTTTTTTCCTGAAAAAAAAAAAAATCATTTTTGATGGGGCATAATGTCCTGAGTCAGCGCGATTAAGTATTTGAATAAACTCGTGACATTAACTTTGATGGGAAACCGCGAATTCTAGTGGAATCCCAGTATTTATCGCTCAGTTTAACCGCCATGTATTCACCCGATTGGGAGTGTTTTCAGAACAATTTTTCACTGTGTCATAAATGATCGTCTTTGTGCGCGACTTTAGCACCTCCGCTGAGTACTTTGTTATGGGTGTGTTTCACTCATTCTAGCCATTAGCAAGTGCAGCTCGACACTTGCCTCTCTCTCACGACTTGAAGTCACTCAAGATTTTAGCGCCGTGGAAGCAGGTAGTGTGTGTGGCAGCATCCTTCCTCAGCAACGACGCCTAGTTCCCGCCTCCGCCATATTCCCACCTAGCATGATTGGCGAGAGACTCAGCATGTGCAGTGTCCTTCCTCAATAACGACGCCCAATCATCCGTTTAGTCCACTTTTCTGACCAGTATTTCTTTTCGATGTTCATAGGTTTAAGAGTTAGCTTCTGAGTGAGTGAGTGAGTGCGATCTCCTTATTTTGAATTCATTTTGAAATGTAATGTAAATTTATTTCTTTGTAATCAATAAATTTAACAGTTCTTTTTCTTGAGCTTAATGTAAACTCGTGTTTTATTTCTCCATAAGCTTATTCTAGTTTCAGCTCCTACCTTGCATAAACGCTTTGCTATTCATAACTGGTACTTAGGCCAGTCCTTTTGTATTAACTCAAATCCGTTGTGCCATCTAGGAGTTAATTGCATCAGCAAGAACTTGTTTATCATTAATAGCATTAGTTATTGATTGTCAGGGGTGGAGTCACTTTCTCCAGAGGCCAACAGTACTAATAAACAGCACGTGTGAATAATTAGTCTCTGCTGTGTACTGTTGAGAAAGTTTATAAATTCTCGTCCTTAGAGAATCGGCGAAGTAAGCCGGCATAAAGTAATCATTGCTTGATTTTCACAAGACAATTCATTGTCCTGCTCTCAAGATTATTGAATAATATTCTTTAATATTGCATATACATAAAAACCCCATGACAACCATCACCATCATCACCACAGCTACTGCCATCACGACTACCACCACTCCCACTACCACCACCATCTCCACCACCATCATCACAGTTCCCATCACCACCATCACCACCACCGCCACCATTTTCTGCTGATTTTAATCGTCTCTGCAGCATCAGTGAAGTAATAGACATAGGACGGCAGATGTACAACTCTCCCTCTCTCTCTCTCTCTCTCTCTCTTTTCAGAGATGCATGGAATTCCATGGAAACGCCCCGCCACCTTTTTCACGTGCGTGTTTTGTAACACCCGTGGGGACAATTACCTGTACAGTATTAGGGAGCAAAGAACCTCTTCTGAAAAATATCAGTAGACATCAAATTGAAACTGACCCATCTGGGAACCAGTTCCAACCATCCTGCCAAGTTTCACCATACGCCTTTTCCCAGTTTTGGCTGCACACACACACACACACACACACACACACACACACACACACACACACACACAAAAGTCCAGGATCATGGCATATTAGGTGGATGAGCGTGTGGTTGCTGAAGGGTGTGGTTGTTAAGTTGCGTGTGTGTGTGTATGTGTGTGTGTGTGTGTGTGTGTGTGTGTGTGTGTGTGTGTGTGTGTGTGTGTGTGTGTGTGTGTGTGTGTGAGAGAGAGAGAGAGAGAGAGAAATGCGTCCAGAGATGTTTCGGGAACACAAAGAGGGTATAGAATGAAAAACAGTGGAAGAATGGAAAAATAAAAATAAAACAAAGGAAGAGGAAGGAGAGGAGGAAAGGAGATTAAATGACTGGCCGGAGAAACAAAGAATGTAAAAGAAAGAGAAGCCGAAGGAGAAATTAGAAAGGAAATAGAATTGAAATTATCGCTGGGAAGGGCGAAACATGGTAAATAAGAAACTGAGAGTAATAACATTCTGAAGAAAATGGAGAAAAGAATGAAAAATAGAGGAAATCGAAGGTCAAGGATGCCAGAGAGGAAGGGGAAGAAATGCGATCTGAAAAAAAAAGGAAACGAAAAGAAACAGATACTGGACGTAAAAATTTATTGACAATATAGGAGACAGAAGAAATAGAACGTATTTAGTTACCTGATAAAGAAAAAAACAAAGAACGAACAAACTGAGCGTACAAAATCATTGCCGAAAGAGAGAAATTATGAAAAAAACAACGTACCGATCTGTTTAAGAAAGACGAAAACAGAAACTAAATGTAACAAACTATTGACAAATAGTAAGAACAGAAAGATGTAAAGCAACGTACGAGTTGCTGAAGAAAACGAAAAGAAAGAACTTCCAACGACACTTAACGTACTGCAAAAGATGGATGAAAGAACAACCTAAAGAGTTATCGAGGAAAGAGGGAAAGAGAACGAAAGAATCTGGCGTAAATACATAACAAAATAAGAGTTTATCTATCTATTGCCAAGCGCCTCAATCCCGTCAGGGGTAGCCTCAAACAAATCGCCTCCATGTCCCCCAGTCCAATGCCATTTCACTGCCCCGCTCCCAGCTCACACCCCTCTCTCTCACATACCTCTCCACTCCATTCTTTCATCTCATCCTAGGCCTCAGCCTCCCTCTCCCCCCCTCTACCTCACTCGCATACACACTCCTTGTCAGTCTCTCGCTCTCCATCTTTTCCACATGGCCAACCACATCCAATGTGTTTCTCCTAACGCTTTCTATCACATCCACATCCACACTACAGAGCTCCTTCACTTCTCGTTTGTCAGTCTGTCTCTCCATGCAACTCCAAATGCTCTTCTCAGATAACTCATTTACACTGCTCTCACTCTTGATCTGTGTCCTTCCAACAAGGTCCAAGCTTCACCTTCATACGTTCCAAGCTTCACCTTTATACGTTAGAGCTAGTATCACAATACAATCATGCAGTGACTTTTTCACTTCCATGCTCCCTTCCTTGTTCCTTACCACTGTTTTTAAAGAACCAGCAACCTTTCTCCCCTGTTGTACCCTTTCAAGCACATCACCCAGTAAACTTCCACCCTTACTCATCACACTACCCAAGTGCTTAAAAGCACAGACATCTTTCATTTCCTCCTGATCCAGCCTCACTGTACATTCAATGGCTTTACCTCTCTTAAAGACCATAACTTTACTCTTTCCTACATTTGCCTTTAGATTCCGTTTCTTACACACACTACCAAACTCATTCACCAAGCTTTTCAGTTCCCCTTCGGCTTCACTTAACAATAAAGTACTATCTGCAAATAACAGTACAAGGAGTTTCGAAACACTGCCCTCTCTTATTAGGGTCGCCCCAGCATCCACTGTCCTACCTTGTATCTCTTTTATAACCCCATCCACATACAGACTGAAGAGCAATGGGGACATGACACATCCCTGTTTGAATTGAACATCCAGATAGAAAAATTCGCTCAGTTTACTATCCTCCCATACTGCAGCTTTAGCACCCTCATACATACTCTTCACGGCATTCAACAACTTCCCATTCATTCCATAATCCTTAATCTTTTCCACATTCCTTATCAATCCACCCTGTCACATGCTTTCTCCAAATCAATGAAGGCCGCCTACAGCTTCTTTCTCTTCTATAGAAACTTTTACACTTAAGACATAAGGATGAGTATCTGATCTACACAACCTTTTCCCTTCCTAAAATCTCCCTGTTCTTCTCCAACCAAATCCTGTTATTTCCTTAACTCGAGGAGTAAGTATCCTACCACATACTTTTCCTATGACACTAAGTAGACAAATGCCCCTATGATTACCACACACTTCTTTTTTCCCCCCTCTCCATTTGTAAAAGGGAATAATTATACCCGACTTCCAATCCTCCGGGACTCTACCTTCCTCCCAGGCTAATCTGTACATCTTCGATGTCCATTCTACTACTATCTCTTCCCCATGCTTAAGCATTTCATCACAAACTCCATCAATTCCTGGGGCTTCCCCCATTTTGACTTTCTTTATTGCTTCCACTACTTCCATCCTACTGATTCCTTCCTCTTTTCTCACCTCCCTCCTCCTCGCAGCCATTCCCCAGCCAATTATACTAGCATTACTTTCACAATTCCTTAAAGTGCTCTCTCCATCTGCTCGCTTTTTCTCCATTCTCCACTAGCAATATACCATTTTTATCGTTCACTCCCCGACTTGCTTCTTTATCGCCCTGTCCAACTCTCCTTACATCTATCCAGAACATTTTCTTACATTCCTTCCACTTACATTCAAATTCGTTCCATATTAATCATCCACACTCTACTTTTTCTTACTAATCTTTTCACCTCACTCTTCCTCTCTACATACAACTCTCTCTTCTGTCTCTCAACTTCTTCTACATCCCTGTTTCTCATCCACTCACTGTATGCTTTCTTCTTTTGTGCCACAGCTTGTCTCACCTCTTCATTCCACCATGCTGTTCCTTGCACTCCCTTTCGTCTTCTCTTCACCCCACACACCATCCCCCATGCTGCACAGATTTTTTCTGTGAATATCTTGCACACACCTTGAACGTCCCCCTTCTGCTTGAAATCATATTTACCCAAGCGCTCCTCCACTAGTCTCTTATAATTTGCCCTTTTCCCATCCTCTTGCAGTGTTTCTATCCTCCTTGTATGGACTACTTCCCCCAGTCCTTCCCTTCTACTCCTCCTCCATTTCATTTGAGCCTTGATTTTCGCCAGCACCAAGTAGTGGTCAGAAAATCCACTCCCCCAACCTCTGTATGCTCTTGCAACTATTAAATGTCTTCTCATTCTATCATCCCCACACACATAATCAATCATTGCCTTAACGACTTCTCAGTCTATCATCCCCGCACACATGATCAATCATTGCCTTCTGTCCATTCAGTTCCCCACCCTACCTTCTCATCATTCGCAACATGTACCTGTGGATCATTTTGTGTCTAAAGAGGGTATTGGCTATCACCCCCCCCCCCCCCTTGCACAAATGTCCACTAGAGCACTGCCATTCTCATCCACTTCTGCAGGCACACCTTGATTGAATTATAAAGACGTAAAAAGATCCTGAAGGTGAGAATGAGAAAGAACCAAGAAAAGAACTCTAAGGAAATGATGAAAGTTTAGAAAGACAACAGTTGTAAGAACTTGAAAAGGAATCCATGAATATAAATGGAAAACCAGGATGAATTAAAAGAAAGGTAACCCGTAGAATCAGGTGACTTGATTGACTTGTTCTTGCCACTTTTGTATTCATCTTATGGGAGATCCTCTGCAGTGAAGGGGTCAGTGAAACTAAGCTTAACCTCTTTGACTGTGGTTTCAAAATCTCCTGAATGAAATAAAATCGTCTATAGTTTGAAAGAACGGAATACAATATGCATCACTGGACCGAAGAGATTAAAGTGCAAGGTGAAACAAAGGAAAAGAAAAAAAAATGTGTAGGATTGGAGACGGAAAGAGAAGATCTAGAGGATAACCAAGTAACGGAGAAATCGAAATAGAAGAAAGGAGGGTAAGGAAGAATGGACGGCGATGAGAAAAAGTAAGTTGGAGGGGGAAAGGTGAGAAGGAAAATAGAGAGGAGAAAGAGCAATAGAGGGAACAAGGAAGAAGAAGAGAAGAAGACATAAAGACGATGAATGACAGCGGGAAGCAGGAGCTTAATAAGATAGTGAAAACATGCGAAAAAAACAAAAATTACTGGATAAAGGAAAATTGCAAGAATACAGGAAAACAGACGCATATTAAGCGAACAGAGAAAGTACAATGAATTAAGGAATGAATGACAGCAGGAGGAAGGATCGAGAGACACAACCTAATGGAATTATTAACAGCCTGAGGCACATATACTCACTCACGTTTGAATATAATCGACTGGGGTAACTACAATTCAAAGCTTTGGGTGGTCAAATAGCAAAGTTAAGGGCACTAGTCTCAAAGCTCGAAGTTCACGTTAAACTTATTAAATCGTTTTGCGTTAACTGGAGAATATAACAGAGAAAACACCAAGACCAGAGTGATAAGCGATGAGAGAAAAGAAAATTAATAAAGTAATGAACGAATGAAGTAAGAGGAAAGGAGAAAGAATCAAACCGAACGAATCAGCAACTTCAGTTGATGATGTATTATGTATTTTTGTTTTATACATGTTCCTACTGGATGATGCAGTTCAATTTATAGGTGACTCTTTGAACTGCTAGGGTTATATTATAGAGTTGTAATTAAGTAATTCTCAACGATTTTCTTAAACAACTTAACAGAGGAAGGACAAACAAATTAATAAAAAATAATAATAATTCATACACCAGATTACAGGTGCCCCCCATTCATCTAAAAAAAAAAAAAATGTAACAGTTGGACTTGAACAGCCATAGGCTGAAGTTTGGGGGGAAACCACTCTGGGGATACGAGTTCCCAAGTGATGCAGTTAGGGGAATAAAAGAATTCTGATAGGCAGAAACTCTGCACTATGGCAGTGTGACAGTCAAGCCATGAGTCCTACCAGATGCCCGTGTAGCGAGAGGTAAGGCATGGAAAGGTGGCATAATGGATGCAACTTCGTCTGAACATTTGCCATAGAAGTAGATGTAAAACAATGCAAGGAAGGCAACATTCTTTCTTACATGAAAGGGAGGTAATTTGTAATAGTAGGGTTTTTAATAATTCTAACAGCCTTGTTCTGAATTTTGTCTAGTTGTTTTAGTGCTACCTTTCCACATACGTTCCACAAGGGTGAGTAATATTCCAACTGAGAGGGCACATGACTTATAAATTATAGCTAGCTGCTCGTCAGTAAAGAAATTACGGACTATGTACAATAATTCAGGTTTCTTTGAAGCGGTATAAGCAGGTGATATAAAATGACAGGTCCAGCTGAGGGTATTGTAAAGTCATTGAATAAAACTGTTTGGAGGTAGCGAAGGCAAAATTAAAAAGGAAAGAATCGGAATGAAGACGTGGTAATGCAAATGAAAACGAAACACTGAAAAGATCTGGCATGAATTAATCCATTTTCTTCTTACTACCACCAGACGATTTTCCTATACTTGGAAAGAAAATCTTTTAAAGAGGGACATGAAGTTCTGGGTAACACTTGTTACAAAAATATCCCGTAAACAGAGAAAAATCATATACAGATGAGAAAAATGACATAAAGAAGACGTCAACGAAGAAGTGAATGAAGAAAAGCTGTAGAAATTGTTTTAAAAATAAAAAACAAAACAAAAAACGAACAGAGAAAGCAGACATATGAGAGAAAGACGTAAAGAAGAGTTAGGACACGCAGGGAAAAAGTTGACTGACAGGTAAAATGGATAACTGTTTAGAGAGAGAGAGAGAGAGAGAGAGAGAGAGACTATGTGTCCCTTCCACAGAAGGCTGAAAAAATCCAATTCCCAGACACGTGGATACACCATCCATAACCCCTCTAATATGCTGATATGCATCTGTTTATTTCATGCCATCCTAGACAATTATATTTACCGGAATAACAAAACACGTATTAAATGGGTTAATGAAGACTATAAGTAATTTCCCTAGCTTGAAAAGCCCTTGCTAAGCTGAATGAAATCACCTTGGTATGACAAGGA
Source organism: Coenobita brevimanus (assembly GCF_032717465.1). NCBI lineage: Eukaryota > Metazoa > Arthropoda > Malacostraca > Decapoda > Coenobitidae > Coenobita > Coenobita brevimanus. The sequence continues at coordinate 8,859,408 of NC_136982.1, read as the reverse complement.
TAACAAAAACAAATGTCATCGGATGTAGTCAGTTGTGAAGTGGCTACCGTACGTTGCTAAATATTTCGGCTACCTTCAGACAATTGGGTTATGCTTAGAATAAACATATATATATATATATATATATATATATATATATATATATATATATATATATATATATATGAGACAGACAGACAGACAGACAGATAGATAGATAGGTGGATAGACAGACTGACAGGCAGATATACATTAGTGATGCTTTCTCTAAAAAAAAAAATCATCCATTCATCTCAAAGCAATTCTGTCTACCTATCTGTCGATCTATCTATAGCCAGATGCCTTAACACCTTAAAGGGTGGCCACAAACAAATTGTTCCCATGTCACTCTGTCTCCTGCCATTTTGCTGCCCTCCCCCTCTCCCATACACCTCACTACTTCATTAATCCTTCTCATCCTCTGTCTTCCCCTCCCTTACCCCCTCTTCCACCTTAGTTATATACACTTTCAGAGTTAGTCTCTCAATCTTCAGCCTCTCCACATGGCCAAACCACGTCAATATATTTCTCCTAACGCTGTTTATCACATCCACATCCACACCACAATGCTTCTTCACTCCCTCCTTTGTCAGTCTGTCTCTCCATGTAACTCCCCATGCTCCTTGCAGATAACTCATTTCCACTGCTCTCACTCTTGAATTGTGTCCTTCTGACATGGTCAAAACTTCTCTTCCATATGCTAGAATGGTGACCGCAATATGCCATGTTGCGACTTTTTTGCTTCTATGGTCACTTCTCACTTTCTTATCACCACGTTCAATGAACCAGCAACCTTTCTTCCCTGCCGTACCCTTTCAAGAACTTCATCCTCCAAACTTTATTCCTGACTCATCACACTACCCAAATACTTAAATGCAATCACATTTTCCATTTACTCTCAATGCAGCCTCGCTGTGCATTCAGTGACTTCATTTCTCTCAAAGACTGCAACTTTACTCTTTCCTATATTCATCTATAGATTCCCTCTAACATACTCCCCCAAACTCATTCACCAAGCCTTACAATTCCCTTTCGTCTTCACTGAACAATATTATCTGCACAGAACAGGAAGTTTCCAAACGTTGTCCTCTCTCATTAGGGCCACTCCAACATCCACTGCCCTAATTTGCATCTATTTTATAACTCCATCCATATGCAGATTGGACAACCATGGAGACATGACACATCCCTATTTCAATCCAACATTCAGATAGGAAAATTCACTCAGGTTACCATCCACACGCACAGTAGCCCTTGGCGCCCTCATGCATACTCTTCACGGCATTCAATAGCTTCCCATTTGCTACATATATTTTTAATATTTTCCTCATTTTTTGTCTATCCATTCTGTCATGTGCTTTCTTCAATTCCATGAAGGGGGGATACAACTTATTTGCTTTCTGTAGAAACTTTTCCACTAAACACCTTAGGATGAATATCTGATTTACGCAACCTCTCCCTTTCTTGAAACTTCCATGTTCTTTTCGAACTACTTCCTCCGTTATTTCCTTAACTCTGTTAGCAAGTTTCCTACCATGTACTTTATCTAGTACACTAAAAAGACAAGTGCCCCTGTGATTACTACACACACATCCTTTTCCCTTTCTCCTTTGTAGAGGGGAATAATTAAACCTGACTTCCAATCATCCGAGACTTTACCTTCCTCCAAGGCCAATCTGCACATCTTCAACATTTCACCACACACTCCATCTATTTCTGGGATTTCTCCATTTTTACTTTTTTCTTTGCCTCCATTACTTCCATCCTAATCTCTTCCTCCCTTCCCATCTCCCGCCTTCTCCCAGCCATTCCTCAGTCACTTACACTAGCGTCGCTCCCATTCTCTGTGCTTAACAATTTCTTAATGTTTTCTCCAGCTGCTCAGTCTTTTCTCCTTCTCCACAAGCAATCTTTCATTTTTATGTCACTCCTCTACTGTCTTCTTTATCGCCCTGTCTTACTATCTCAACTTCATTCCAAAACATTTTCTTACTTTTCCACCATTCACCACAGTTAGGCACATCAGGCTAATGAGGTCATTGTTCTTTACTCTTCCTATCCTCTGACGATTTTCTTTTAGGCGTGAATGGTTCCTCAAGCAGAGTAACATTCTCAAGTGACAGACAGAATAATATGAAGAAGAATTCGTCAGCGTCAGGAAGAATACAGTCTACAAGCATTCAGTAATGACATATTTAAAAATGTACCTTTATCTTTTCCGTTTTTTTTTTTCCTCTATGTTCGAACCAACTTTCTCGACTGTCAACAAAACCGGAAGAAATGAAGGCCGACACATGCAAATCTACTGGTTCAGAATTCATGAAGTCTCTCTCTCTCTCTCTCTCTCTCTCTCTCTCTCTCTCTCTCATGTATGTATGTATTTATGTATGTTTGTATGTATACATGGATATGCTGATAACCAAAATCAAAATAGGAAGAACGAAATATCCCAAGAGATTTACTGGTTCAGAATTCATGAAGTCTCTCTCTCTCTCTCTCTCTCTCTCTCTCTCTCTCTCTCTCTCTCTCTCTCTCTCTCTCTCTCTCTCTCTCAAGTATGTAAGTATTTATATATGTATCTATACATGTATATGCTGATATTATAAAGCAAAATAGGAAAAACGAAATATCCCAAGCGCTTTACTCTTTCCTCTCCCCTGAAGATGTTAGTACACAAAAGCCCTTGGGATTTTTCGTGTACCCCTTCTTCCCTGTGGATAACAGCATATGTATTAATCATCCATTCTTAAGTGGTTTACTTGTGTGTATATATATATATATATATATATATATATATATATATATATATATATATATATATATATACACTACATAGATGGATATAGATACATATTTATAGATAGATAGATTGATAGACATAGATATATAGATTCATACGCTAGTCGCGTTGTTTGTTTGTTTCTTTGTTTGTTTGTCCTTCAGTTACTCCCAAACCCAGGGCCAGAGATCCCCCGCCCTATATATATTATGAATCAGGGTGACCCAAGAATGGTTATAGAGGGGACAAAATTCAGATCTGGGTCACTTTAGGACACCAGTAAAGTGTTCGCCTTTTTGGCCCTTGCAAAGCCAGGTACCCCTGCTGCCCAATTTTGGGCATGAAGACTTACGTGACCTCCAGTTCGGACATTGGGTATGTGAAGCTGACCTCCAAAGCCATTTGAGGGCAATGGTCGGAATGTCATTTAAGGTCACCAGTAATACACGTTCGAACGACTGGACCCAGCAGCCCAATTTTTGGCATGGAGACTCACATGACCTCCAGTTCGGACATAGACTATGTGAGGTTGACCTCCAAGATCACTTGAGGTCACCGGTCGGAGGCCATTTGAGGTCACCAGTAACAGTATAATAAGCACATGGTCTTCGTGGAGTAGAATGAAAGACTGAACTAGAGCAAATAGGATTAGAGTGTATGCCTTTTTTGCCCGGCAATGCCAGGTAACCCTGTTAGTATATACAGGGTGTAACGCAACGTATGACAAAAACTTACACCAATGATCCATCATGTAATTTTGAGTATATTTTGTTCTATAAACATATGCTCTCTGTGACCTCAGTTCAGTACCCAGCTTTCGGCTGTTTTGTGTAAAAGCTTTGTCTCTTGCATGTGCCATTGGGTGAGAGCTTCGAAGGGCGACGGGAGACGAGTATTATTAGCTTATACTGTACTGTACATGAAAATCCCATATCCTATCAGTAGACACGAGTTTTAAGAAGAAACTTTACGTAGTCTATTGATTCTTTAACATCAAGTCATGCACTCATGCAATTCTTTTGCACAAATCGACTGTAATTAAGGATTAAATTCAAATTTTATGGCTTGCAAGGGAGTAGGGAGGGAGAGAGGACAGGCTAGTGTGTTGTTGTCAGTTGTGTAATATTTGGTTTCCAGGATGTTGCTACCAGAATTATCATAACACCCACAGCTCATTCAGTGAAAGAACATTACTGTACTGAGTGACTAGCATCACTTTAAGTCAGGAGTAATATTATTCATTACAATTTTTCTGCTGCAAGTAAACGTGGCACCATTTTTTTCATATGCTGAGAACAGTGATGCAGGATTGCCAATGTAACGACTATGCAGGTAGACCTATTTTTTTGCTTCTACTTGCAGCACTAACATCTAGCAACATGATATCTAGCTATATTCTGGATATTTTTGCCATTTTTAAGTGATATTCTAAAGATTTTATTGTATTTTCTAACGATGTTTTGCAGTGTTTATTATCTAGCGACATTCTAGCAAGTTTTCGGGACTAAACTAGCGAGATTGATAAGAAGGACTTGGCAACCCTGCGTCCACTGTCTGCTGTCATTTGAACAGGAACATTTACGGGGGAGGCACACACTTCAAATACTGTTCTCCGCATTCTGTTGTTCACCGGGTTCAGCTTCACTTGTTCATGAAACAGCATGTACAGCAATGAAGAATATTCAGATATCGTGTATTTTTTTACGGATTCTGCGATGGTAATGCCAGTTCTGCAGAGAGGAACACAGGTGGAGATACCCAGTGGTGCCACGTTTACTTGCAGTAGAAAAATTGTGATACTCAAAATTCTTCCTGACTTAAAGTGAGGCTAATCTCCATTTAGAATAACGTTCTTTCATTGAATGAGCTGTGGGTGTTATGATAATGTTGGTAGCAACATCCTACAAACCAAATATTACATAACTGGCACAACACACCAGCCGGTCCTCTCTCCCTCCCTACTCCCTTGCAAGCCATAAAATTTGAATTTAATCTTTAATTACAGTCGATTTGTGCAAAAGAATTGCATGAGTGCATGACTTGATGTTAAAGAATCAATAGACTACGTAAAGTTTGTTCTTAAAACTCGTGTCTACTGATAGGATATGGGATTTTCATGTACAGTACAGTATAAGCTAATAATACTCGTCTTCCGTTGCCCTTCGAAGCTCCCACCCAATGGCACATGCAAGGGACAAAGCTTTTACACAAAACAGCCGAATGCTGGGTACTGAACTGAGGTCACAGAGAGCATATGTGTATAGAACAAAATATGCTCAAAAATACATGATAGATCATTGGTGTAAGTTTTTGTCATACGTTGCGTGACACCCTCTATATACATTATATATATATATATATATATATATATATATATATATATATATATATATATATATGTGTGTGTGTGTGTGTGTGTGTGTGTGTGTGTGTGAATCTTGAGTTTGTAATATGCTAATCTTGAGGTTTGGCTCTCGTTATCGTGTAGTCGAAGGTAGAAGTTAAAGATGGATACAGGGAGTTGATCTTGATTTACTATCTTCAAAGAAAAGTTTAAGTTGAGCAGTGTATGTATTACACAGGAACGTAATTTACTAGCAAAGTCTCATTGGACCCCTTTTCATATTTCCTCACTCCATGACCTTTTGCTTCTATGTCTAGCACCTTTCTGACTCTCTAATCCCTTCCTTCTTTTTCAGAAGAGGTAGTGTCGCGTGTACAACCCATAGGTCTGGGTTTTACAAGCTTGTGTGTGTCTGTGTGTATGTAGCATTTCTGGTGCACTTCTAGCATTCCTTCACTAAAGTCTTGCAAGCTCATTTCCTTTTCCCACACCTGGCTTGAGTGGTATTCCTAGCTACTATCTATCTATCTACGAGTTGTATTATTATAATATGGAGTCCTGACATCGCTCGGTCACGCCAGCTGGCGATCCTCCGACAGCAATTATCACTGTCATATGCTAATCTATTAATACATAACGCTGATTATAATATTGCAAAAATATAATATGTTAATATTGCAATGATTCAGTAATATTTTAGAAACATAATACATTTTAAACAAGTTGTATACATAGTTAAAATGATTCTAGAATATTGTATGACATATTGTAAAATGTGTATGCATAACAGACATATGCAAAAATGCAAGAAAATAGTTCAAAGTTAAGATTATAGTAAGAGCTATTAATATTTTCTATAGGGATAATGATACTGGTATACTTCTATATCATGTGTCTTTCCATTTTTTTTTTTAAAGTAATACTATATACAAAATATGTACACTTCATTCAGGAGGTTTTATTTGAATGTTTACTCTACCCTCACTAAATGCTGACTCCAAGTTTGGAATTCTTGCATGCATTCTGTGCATTGTGAACAGCACTACTGCAAATGCAGTAGAGAAGATTATAAAGACAGTAGGTGCTGGGCTATACACATAATATGGGTTGAACATGCTCAAATTTAAATCTTCCCAGGGCTTCATTGTTTCACTGATTAGTTGCATAGTTTCAAACTTAGGTGAAGTCAACTTAATACTTGTGTTCATGTTTCAGTCCATATCAGGTAGTGGGTTGAAATATTTGTGTGTGTGACTGAGGATGGCGTGGTGATTGGTGGTGGATAAAGTGGACATGGATGGTGTAAGTACTGCACAGAAGTCTGGTGCTATGTATAATCCTGATGCTGAAGTATGAGATTGTGGTATATCTGGACAGACTATGTAAGCTGATGTGTTATGAGTGAAATAAAAAAAACTGTGAGTGTCCGATGCATTGATGATGTATAAGCTTATCTGGAGCAAAAGTGAAGTTCCAGTGGTGATGAATGTCTTGATTTCTTATGATAGCCATTTCACAAGGGACTGTTTCAGTGGGCTGAAACATGAAGATGTACGCAAGACAAAGGTGAACAGCATGTAGGGATGTACGGCACTTTTGTTCAGCCGTTGATTTACTGGTGAAAGAGACAATGTTCCATCTCTTGGAGACCATGATGAGTTCGGTGTCTGTGTTGATGTTGATGATGACCAAAGTGTTACCTTTCTTAGAAGGGAAGGGGTGTATTTGGTATACAGTAAACAGGCACTTTCGTTCAACCGTTGATTCACTGGCAAAAGTGACAGTGTTCCGTCTCTTGGAGACCATGATGAGTTCGGTGTCTGTGTTGATGTTGATGATGACCAAAGTGTTATTATTCTTAGAAGGGAAGGGGTGTATTTGATATACAATGAACAGGTCGTCAGTTATGAATGGTACATGAACTACTACTGATGTTGGTGCTAGTGTTGCTTCTAAATAGGGATAATATAACATGAAATCTCTACCACGAAACAAAGGCTTCAAACTATGTTTATGTATGCCCTGGCTAATTATCTGAAGTAGTTCATGAAATGGAAGTAGGCCAGTTGTGATCCTACCATTACCAGCATTTGCAATTCCTTGCATAAGTGCCCTGTAACAAACTCTAGTGTTATCTACCTGGAGTAAATTGTGTCAATATGTTCCGTGATGATGGAGAAGTGTTGGAAAAGTGTTATGTTCCCTTCCATGGCATTTATTTTGTCTACACTCAGGTAAGTTATGTTTTCTGCCTTTTTAAGATTGTTCATGATTGTCTTCATTGCTGAGTTTTAGCCGGTGATAAATTTATTTTGATATGTTAGTACCTGAGCTATTTTATTAAATTTGTTGTTTATTTCTTGGAGGTCGTCCTCTGTAGCCAATCCAAAGATGTTTCCAAGAATTGCACCACCCAGGTCGAACAAACCGTGCTTTCGGCGAGTACGTGTGATGTTGTTCGTGTTGCTCAATACCTCTGTTCTATGAGATGGGAGATTTTGGATCATGATAAACATAGTTGACTTCGCCTGTTTTATCTTCCATTTCACTAACTTCACCATTTCATCTACTTCCTTTGTGTTGTGTGCTTGTGAAACATAGCCTCCTATCATGAAGTCCAGGGTCCTCATGGGTTTGGCAATGTTCTCTAGATAAGAAGGTAATTCGTATAAATGGTCTAAGCTTATTTCAGTACTCATCACATCTTTCAAGATTGACGTCGTGGCCGTTGGAGCTGTGAGGCATTCTTGCCATACTATGTGTTGGGGGTCTAAGTGAGCATATCCTCTTGCTATGTAGAGGAGAATCCATGGTATAAGTCCCTTCATCGTTACCTACGGGAAAAAAAAAAAATCTATTAATTTTCCAATATAGTCATGCTGTGGTCGATGAAAGTGATGATGTGCGTTACAGTTGACTAACGAAGAACAATAACTTGCTTGTTATTTCATTTATAGAAGGAGTTTAAACTGATATTTAAATCACGTAAATAATGTACTGTACATTTTTTGGAATAGTTGCAACTATGTTTGTTTTGTATGCATCCTTAATTTATTTTTGTAATTATTATTGTTTTCTTGAATGGTTTCAAGGGTTATGTTTGGCTGTTCGTTGGTATCTGAGGTTGTATAATTATTGGATAATTCCCTTGAAACTCGTTTTAAATGGTCAATATGAACTTGACAGTGACCTAATTACAGCTCTGTTTGCTTTTATGTTAATTACTTTATATGGGCCCTCAAACTTTGGGGATAATTTATTGTCTCTCGTATGAATGATATCATAGACAATGTGTCCTAAGCTTATAGCCGATTCTTTTGCTTGTTTATTAAATGCCTCCGTCATTTCTTCCTTGGACATCGATAATTGTTTGTTCACTCTCTTATGTATGTCCTGGAATTCACGTAAACGGAGTTTGGGGTAATCATCGTAGTTGTATATGGGCAGATTTTCACCTTCTAGTATTTAATATGGTAGTTTTTTATCTGTCCCATATATAATGAAATGTGGCGTGTCTCCTACAGACTTACTTATAGATCCATTAATTGATGCTTCTTCTCTGGGAATCCAATCATCCCAGCCTGCATAATTTTCATTGAGAATGTGTCATAGTACATCTACAGGTAATACTTTTTTGTTTTGTCTCTCTACTAACCCACTGGATGCTGGGTGATAGGCTAAAACGTTAACCTTTTTGATATTGTATTGTTTAAATATTTCTTGTAAGATATCAGAATTAAATTCACCTCCATTATCACTTATTAGTACCTCTGGGGTAGTAAAGCGACATATAACTTTATCTATTATTGCCTTTGCTACTGTTTCTGCTATTTTATCCTTAATTGGGGCTAAAATTACATAATGGGAATAATGATCCGTTGCTACGAATAGGTATTGGTTATTATTGTATGATAACGGCATCTTGAGTCAATCAACCGTGACAACGTCCCATGGTTGATGTGGTACAGAGTAATTACCTATAGGTGCAGGTGTGATTGGGTATCCTTTGTGTTTTGCACATGATTCGCATCTGTCTATATGACTGTTTATATCTTTTCGTAATGATGGCCAGTAATATAATAACTGGGCTTGTTTGAACGTCCTATCCTTCCCAGGATGTCCTGCATGTGGGCTGTCGTGCATCATTCGTAATACTTGGGGTATCATATCATTAGGTACCACTAATTGTTTGTTATATCTTCGGCGTTTTGGTTGTCCTGGGTTGATCCTGTATAAGGCATTATTGATTATTGTGAAATTTTCCAATGGTACATGTAGTTTGGGTAATTGTCTGTCATCTCCACTTTCTAATTTGTATATAACTTTAGACCATGTTGGATCAAGTCTTTGTGCTTTTGCGATTTCATAATGGTTTGGGATGTTTCCTTTGAGATCTAATGCTGTCACATGAACTGTTTTCGGGTTCCTGGATAATGCATCAGCTACTAGATTCATTTTGCCTTGTATATAATGAATATGTACATTGTAGTTTTCTCCTGTACATTTCCATCTTGCTCTCCTCCCAGAGAGGAGTTTTTCTTTTAACATACCCACTAGGGGTTTATGGTCAGTGAATAAGTGTATTTCGTAACCATATACCAAATCTCGAAACTTTTGTAATGCGAAAACCACTGCAAGTGCCTCTAAGTCTGTAGTGCAATAATTTTTCTCTACACCTTTTATTCGTCGCGGGCAAATGTAATTGGTTGATTCTTTCCTCTCATACCTTCTTGCATCAGCACAGCCCCTAATCCTTTAACAGATACGTCTGTGCAAATAATAAATGGTTTTGTGAAATCCAGATAGGCCAAACATGGAGCATTTGTAAGTTTATCTTTTAATTCTTTAAATGCTTGTTTTTGTTCTTCCCATTGAAACACGGCATCTTTTTTGAGTAGTTGGAATAGAGGAAAGGCTATATGAGAGAACTGTTGTATAAATGATCTACAATACCCTGCTAGACCTAAAAATTGTCTAACTTCGTCTATCGTAGTGGGTTCTAGGAAGTCTCCCACTGCCTGTATTTTATCATCGGAGGTGTGAATACCTTCAGCATTTAGTTTGTGTCCTAAGAATTTTATTTCCTTTTAGCAAAATTTGCATTTAGAAAGCTTAATTTTTAAACCAGCTTTTGTAAGAGTAGGTCTAATTTCTGGAGATGTTCTTTTATATTGTTAGTTGCGACAATAGTTATATCATCAAGATAAATGAATATTCCTTGTTCTAGAAGTCCGGACAATACATAATTCATAAGGCGTTGGAAAGTGCCTGGTGCTGTCTTCAATTCCATTGGCATTCTCCTGTACTGATAATGTCATATATTTGTGGAAAAGGCAGTGTATTTACGTGACTCCTGATCTAATGGAATTTGATAGTATCCATTTAGCAAATCTACTGTGGAAAATACATTATTTTCTGGTCCAATATTCTGTAGGATGTCACTTAGCAATGACATGGGAAACCGGTCTGGGATTATGTGATTGTTTAGTTTGCGGTAATCTACTACCGCACGCATTTCTCCATTTCGTTTGGGCACGAAAAAAAATGGGCCATTCCATGGGAAGACTGATGGCTCAATAATTCCAAGTTTTAATATTTCGTTGACATACTGGTTTGCGAGTGTACATTGATATTGTAGGACTCTACAGGCAGGTACGAAAATCGGTTGTGTGTCTGAGTGCACGTTAATCTTGTGATTAATCAGGATCGTACAGCCTAACTGTTCTCCTGGTAATGCTACGGTCTCCCTATGTTTTTCTAACAATGTTAACAAATCAGTTTCTTCATCAAATTCCCCTGAGTGAATCAAATTCTCTCTTATGCTTTCTCTCTCTGTAAATATTATATTACTTGTCACTCCAGCTAAAACTATTTCCATCACGGGGGTGAGACATTTTTCAGTTTTAACTATAAAAGTCCCCTTTTTCAACTGTGCTTCCCCATTCATGTGATTAATGAGGATTATCTGAGTTTGTCCACCGTTATTCATCTGATATAATGCGTTTTCTACTAACAGTCCTTTTACTTCACATAATTCTTTCAAGATAAGAACAGTACTATTCTTTACTTTGCTCTTTATGGTTACCCTTAAGTAGGAGTTAGGAGGAATAACTAAATCATTGGTGATGGGCGGGAAAAACTGATGTCAGTACCGTTAGAACGGTCTCTACTCCTGGAGGCTGGGGGGTGGTGGTGTGAGTGGATCTATACACTTATCTGTTTGTGTATGTTTGTTTAAGCTTTTAATATTACCAATTCTTTTTGGTTCTGTTTTACCAATCGGTGAGGACTGATGGTATTTCCTCTATGCATTCATGGTCAAAGTCTATTCCATTCATTTGTGGAAGTTATTTGCTCTGTTCTCATGTATCTTAAGCCCAGCAACATATCAGCTTTTATTGTTAAGTTTTCAACAATATAAAAAAAAATGGCAGAAATTGGTCTTGTAGTGTCTGTGAAACCGATATTTAACCGTATCATACCTTTTACTTCAATTTGTTTGCCATCTACTGTATATATGTCTAAATCAGATTCTTCCAGAAAAGTTACATTCTTCTCATTCCTAAAAATTCTATCTGCCCATAAGAGGGCTGTTTGGAAATTAAAAATTTATGCCAGACTCGATCGAAAGCCTTTGATATGTCAAGTGCAATGGCAAAGTTTTTGCTAGTCCCGAAAGGAGGATGACCATGAGTCTGACAAGATCGTCATTGGAGCATCCCTGACAGAACCCATACTGACGATCAGAAAGAAGGTTGTGATAGGAAAGATGCTTTAAAATTTTTCTGTTAAGAATAGACTCGAAAATATTTGAGACACAGGATCTTAAAGCAATTGGGCGATAGTTAGAGGGTTGTGAATGATCATCCTTCTTTGGGACTGGCTGAATGAGAACAAACTTCCAGCAAGAAGGAAAGGTACAATCTGACAGACAAAGGCAAAAGAGTTAACCAAGGCAGGGTGTAAGCACAGAAGCACAGTTCTTGAGGACAACAGGAGGGACCCCATCAGGCCCATATGCCTTATTAGTACTGAGGCCAGAGATGGCAGAAAATACATTAATTGAAGAAATTTTAATGTCAGCCATGTGGAAGTTAGGGGGGAGAAGTGATGAAGGAACAGCACCAGAATCGTCTAAAGTGGAATTGGAGGAGAAAGTCTGAGTGAAGAAATCTGCTCTATCTGTAGAATAGCTACATCAGCGTAGAAAATAGGAGGGAAGGATGATGAGGTAAAGTTGTTAGAGAAGTTTTTGGCATGGTGCCAGAAGGAGCAGGAAGAATTTGAGTTGGAGAGTTGAGAGCTTTTAGTACGGATGAAATTATTTTTAGCAGAGCGAAGAACAGACTTTGCACGATTCCAGGAAGAAACATAAGAAAGATGTGATTCACGGGCGGGTTGGCTCCTGTACCTTTTGTAGGCCCTCTCCTTGTTGTGGACGGCATAAGAACAAGTGTAATTAAACAAAGGCTTTCTTGCATTAGTCAAAGGATATGAGATAGAAATGTATGTTTCCATGCCCAAGAGAATAACCTCCGTAATGCGTAAGGCACACTTAGATGTCTCCTGGCCATGGAAGCAATAATCACTCCAGGGAAAATCAAAGAAGTACTGCCTGACGGCCTCCCAATCAGCAGCTCCAAAGTGCCGCAACACATGGGTCAAATATTGATCTTGCCCTATGATTCTGATCCACGAATTAATTTTTCCTCAAATCGGAATCCCTTCGCTCGTCCTTCGCCCTTAACCCTTCCATGAAATTAAGCCTAAATTGAATCAAAACTGTTTAAGTTGAAATTTCCACGTGATTTTGACCTCTGACCTATTGTTCTTCCTTTTCACAAAGTCTGGCTAAAGCTGAATCGAAACTCATTAAGTAATAATGTTAATACATCCATTGACATGTGCCAAACAAGTCAGTATCTCACTTGTACTTCCAGAGTGAGCGAGTGTTATAATAAATAAGAATATGAATTAATAACTAAGGAAATGTTGCTCCAAAAGTGTCTTGTGCAACAACAATTGGCCTCATTATAAAGCTGTTGTGACCCTCCTTGCTGACATTAATATGTGAAACAAGAGGATTAGTGTGATGAGTTCGATGAATAGGTAATCCAGGGAGAAAATTCGGCAGCGTGTGTAACATTCGGTACAATTAATTGCATCAGTCTGGTGATCAAAGGGTGTTCTGAGCTGAGCAAAGCTTTATTATCGTGACACTTCGGGTAAAAGAGCGAAAAACAGTGGCAGATTCCTGGAAGCAAAGGCTTGGCTAATACAAGAGAATTGCGAATATCTCTACCAGCTGCGATGGAGAAGCTAGTACTGTTTTCAGTTTGTCAGTGTGTTTGTCTGTGTGTGTCTGTTAGCACGATAACTCTGCAACCGCTCAGGATATCGTCACAAAATTTTACAGGCGTGTAGTAGGAGAAAAATCGATCACAAGTTTGAAATTGGTGAAATTAGGTCAAGGTCAGTGTGTTTGTTACCACGATAACTTCACAACCACTCAAGGTATCATCGCAAAACTTTTTTTTTTTTTAAGGTATGTAGTAGGAATAAATGTATAGCCAATCCTGAGGATCAAGAGACTGAACCCTAAAAATGCGTGTAATGTTGCACACCTTAAGGTGGCCCAGTTGTTAACTCATGGCTTCACCTGAATGTGATGTATAGAGGGGTTGTTGTTGCTTAGGGGGCTGGGTGAACACAGATTTTAAAATCATTATGCTGCAAATTTTATCACAGATGTCATTGTGTGTGAAATTTTGCATAACCAAAGGTAACCTGGTGACTGAGATAATGAACTCACAAACTATAATACATCAAGGAGGTGAAGAGAGCAGAAGGGGAGAGTTAGATCTGCAATAGTTACCGAAATGCAGTGCATTTAACCTTTTACTCTAGTAATGAGATCAGGTACTTACAAAAATACTTTGCAGTTGGGTTTCAGAGAAAGGGGTATTGAACCTTAAAAATCATCAGGCTTTATGCTATTACCACAAGTCTACTGTGTGCATATCGATGGATAGCATGAGGTCTCTACAAGTCGTGGTAAATGGGGTGGGTGGAGAACTGGACTTGAAAAGTGATATGCTTCACCTGTACATTAGACCTGTAGTGTGTATATTTGTACAAGAAAAGGTGGCTCGGTTACTGAGATACAGTGCCCATTATCTGTGAAGCACTGAAAAGGAGGGGGACTTGGGGATGCACGATCTTGAAAACAGATAGGCATATTCTATACCAGAGGCCTACAGTCTGTGAACAGTTGCACAAACATATTGGCTCTGTGTCTGGGATATTGTCTTACAGCTATGAAGTGCAGTGGCCAAGCCTGCAACTATCTTCACTATAAAAGCTGCTGTGCCTGCCTATCTCTCTCTCTCTCTCTCTCTCTCTCTGAAGTTGCTAAGTCTTCCTGGTGGAGGAGCTTGCTGAGTGGGTGCATGAACAGCAGGTCTGGGTGGAAAGGGTGGGCTGGGTGAGTGTAGTGGGTGGGCAGGATTGGAGGTTTGGGGAGATGAGGTGGCTGGATGAGTGGGAGGTTGGATATAGTGGCTAGGTTGAATGAATGACTGTGGAAAGGCTGGGTGCATGGTGGACGAGAGGAGTGGATGGGTGCATGAGGAGGTTGGAAGGATGAGGTTATTGGATGGGTAGGTGGGGTGAGATGGAATAATGTGTTGGCAGATGGTTGGTAAGACTGAACTGAGTAGGCTGGCTGTCTGGATGGGAGGGTGGATGGCTGGTAAGGTTGGTGAGTGAGTGGGTTGTGTGGTTAAATTTGGGTGAGCAGGTGGGTGGACTGGCATGATGCGTTGGTGAGTAAGGAGGGGAGTTTCGTTGGTTAGTTTAGTAGATGTGTGGGTTGCTGGGTGGCTGGAGTGGGTTGGTGTGTCGATGGGTGTGTGGGGTGGGTTGGTGGGTGGGTGAGAGTGTGGTAGGGCGAATATACGTTCATGGTGAACAGGTCTGTGATTGCAATAGATCCATGGGAGAAAATAAATCCATCGAGAATAAGTCCTTGAGGGAATGGACTTTTAATTAAACAGAGGTACAGTGATTGAAAAGGGGGTCTTAGGAGGAAATAGATCGCTTGATGAAAGTATGCACATGTGGGGATTCGTTGTTTTCCCATGGAGTGAAAATAGGTCCACGATGAAAGCAGATTCATGAGGGAAATAATTGCATGGAGAAATATATTCAAGGGGGGAAACAAGACCATGGGGGAAATACACCCTTAGAGAAGACAAGTCCACAGGGTAGAGGTTCATGGCTGTCAATATAGCCAAAGCAAAACAGCTTAAGGAGAAAGTTCATCGTTTGGGAAAATGCGTCCCGAGAGGATAATATGTCCATTGAAGAAACAAAACCTTAGGGGAAAAAATAGGTCTATGGAAGAAGTACATTAATATCGAAAAAAATAATGTGGAATTTTGTCAATGTGGCAAAAGGTCATTGGAGGAAAACAGCTGGGTGTGGAACTGACTTCTAGGAGATGCAGCTGCAGACGGGCTTATGTGCTTCTATCTCCAGAACTATAATAGGACTATCCCTGTGTATAACTACAGAAAGTTACTGACAGTTATAAAAAGCTGCTATCTACTTCTTGTACGTGCCCCATTTGTAAAATACACTCATACATTTCAACCCATACAATGGAACACTGCACGGCACATGACACACTCAGATGCAAACACATGATCAACGGTGTTGGAAACCTATGGCAACACTCAAAAGAGGCAGTTGCATATCTACAGTTGACGAGTCTGCTGGGTCAAGCAGGTTATGCAATGACAATAATTTTTATTTTTCATCTCTCTCTCCTCTCTCTCTCTCTCTCTCTCTCTCTCTCTCTCTCTCTCTCTCTCTCTTACTAACACAATATACGGTGTATCAGGACATAGTATATACTAGTGAACGTATCCCATACCATTTTTACAGGCTAAAAGTGACGTTGTTAATATCAGTTATGTCAAAGCTTAACAATTCTCTAGCTTCGAATGATCATTAAGTCTAAACTATATGACTGCTTACCACAGTATCACGTCTAATCGTATTGCCTAACAAAATTTTTGTTTGAATAGATCCTTAACTATCATGTTAATCTAACCTGCAGGACTGCTCTGCATTGCCAGCCATTTATTAACGAATGACGAAAGTTTGTACATTTAATCCCTCTACACACTGTTGGAAGGTGACAAGCGGGTTCCACCAACACACAGGTGATGAGCCTTTGATGGTGTGACGTGCGTCAGTTGGATAGTCTAAGGCTGTTCAGGCTGCAGCTGGGGCTCTTGTTCACACCTGAACCCATCTGTTTGTCAGTCGCAGCCCTAGCGGGTGCATCACACATTGCCTTTGTATATTGTGCACTGTAGTGAAGCCTGCAACATCTCTGAAGGTTAGGCTGGTAATCACATGTGCTCCAAGAATGATTGCTACTGCTCTTTCCTCGACTTTGAGGAGTGTGGGGTATCTTTTGGCCGCTTCAACCCAAGGAAAACAAGATTAATATTGTGTGGAGCAGATTTGGGCCATGCATAACATTTCCCTTCATCTGTTATCTAGGAGACAGATCCTTCGCAAGGAAAGGAGCTTTCACGATGCTGTGCCGGCAAGTTGATCAGTGTTGGTAATGAATGTCAACTTGCCATCATAGGTAACACCTAGAACCTTAACCTCAGCTTATGATGCCAGTACATTCTGACTGATGTATAAATAAGTGTCGACTTGAGACATGGATTCCACAAGCAACTTTGTTTTCTATTATGTAAACTTGACTTGCCATTTGTGCCCCTAGGCTAAACTCTTTGAAGTGTTGCATTCGGCCTGGACTCACTGGAGACCTTCTTTGGGCCAAAGCTCTCCGATATTATGATGTGATCATCAATAGTCCCGACGTTAGAAACAAGATTCAGTAAGTCACTAATTTAAATATTCCCAAGCAGGGGCCTGAGAACACCACCTATATACTGCACCACTACTATATACTGGAGACAAATGGTCATTCAGTACCCTAAGTTGCCGATTCCCCAGATAGTCGCTCAACAGCTCCAACAGATTTCAAGCCACCCCAACTGCCCATAACTTCTCTAAGGCGGCAATGTGGCACAAATCAAATTTTCCCTCTACCCTTGTCTGGTGCTGCACTCCAGTTGTTGGTCCGTAAAAGATGCAGATTAGAAACTGAGTGCCCTTTTCTGAAAACATATTGCCTGGCACACAATAGCAGTTGCTTATAACGATGCTGTGAGCTGCCTGGCAATTATGCTGTCCAGAAATATGCCGAGCACTAAGAATTGGACAACCAGACAATAGATTTTACATTAGATCTACTGTCTATTTTGTGAATCGGAACTACACATCTCGCTTTTCATTTCCGAGGTCAGTAACACTCATGGGACATCGGTTCCCTGGTACATCCTCGAAGAAAGTGGGAAGCTATGCCATCTGGTCCCACAGCTTTTGCCACCTTGAAGCTGCTGAAGGCATTATGAACATCAGCCTCATTTAGGGTGATTATGGTCAACTTGTCCTTGGTCAGAAGTGGCAGAGTTGATGTTGTTCTGGAAAGTTTAGGAACAGTCATCTGAGAGAGGAGCATTGTCAGCTTATTAACTTCGTCTAGGGTGCTTTGGGCAATACTCCCATCTCCCCTTGAGAGGGGAGCGATGGTATTCCTTCTAGATTTCCCTTGTTCATCCTTTACCAAGTTCCACCGCCTTTTAGTGTCAACGTATCTTCTGTTGTTTGGTGTTCTCCATTTACCGTCTACTTGGCCAAGTCTGAGTGGCGGCATGCCTGTGTTGCTTCTTGTTGTGTTGCATCAGATGGTGCTTTTATCTCTTCCAAGCCTTGTATGTGACATCAGGGGCAGCACGATGCCGGGGTTCAAACTAAGACTGGTCAGAGGCTTTGGTTCTACACAGCAGGTAGGGCAGTCCTTCCCAGTCTTTCTGCAGGAAATCTACTTATAGTCCCTTCCAGTTGGTTGTCTCTCACTTCTAGAGTGTATGTGTATAACTCCAGAGTGTAAGTGTAATGTAGTTGTGTTACTGTGTGGTTGTGATGTATGGTTATAGTGGTGTGTGGCAGTGTTGTTCTGTAACTGTGTTATTTTGTTATTGTGTTGTTGTGTTGCTGTGTGGTTGTGTTGTTGTGTGGTTGTGTTGAGTGGTTGTGTTGGTTGTGTTGTCCTGCTTCTTGTGTTGTGTGGTTGTGTTGTTATGTTGTTCCGTGGTTGTGCTGTTGTGTGGTTGAATTTTTGTGTGGTTCTATGGTTGCATAGTTGTACTGTTGCCTTGTTGTATGGTTCTGTTGTTGTGTTCTGTGTTCCTGTGTTGTTGTGTAGTGCTGTTGTGATTAAGCTGTTGTTTTGTGATTGTGTTGTTGTGTAATTGTGTTGCTGTGTAGCTGTGTTGCTGTGCAGTTGTGTTATTGTGTGACTGTATTGTTGCTTGGTTGTGTTGCTGTGTGGTTGTGTTATTGTGTTGTGTGGCTGTGTAGTTTTGTTTTGTTTTCGGTTGTGTTACCGTGTTGTGTGATTGTGTGGTTGTGTGACTAAGTGGGTGTGTTGATGTGTTGCTGTGCTGTTGTGTTGTCCTGTGGTTGTGCTGTTTTGCTGTTGTGTTGATCTGTGGTCATACTGCTGTGTGGCTGAGTTGTTGAATGGTTCTGTTGTTGTGCAGTTCTGCTGTTGTGTGTTTGTGTTATGTGACTGTGTTGTTGCACTGTCGTGTTCTTGTGCAGTTGTGCTGTGTGGTTGTGTGGTTGTGCTGTTGTGTGGTTGTGTGGTTGACTAGTTAAGTAGTTCTGTTGTTGTACGATTCTATTGTTGCCTGGTTCTGTTGTTGTGTGGCTATGTTGTTTTTGTTTTTGTTTTTTTTTGTAACTGCGTTGCAGTGAGGCAGCACTGTGGTTGTGTTATTGTGTTGTTGAGATGTGTGTGATGTGTGGTTATGTTATGTGGTTGTTTTTTGTGTTTGTGTTGTTATGTGGTTGTGTGGACATGTTGTTGTGTTGTATAGTTGTGTTGTTTTGTGGCAGTGTTGTTGTGTGGTAGTGCCGTTGTGCTGCTGTAGTTTTATGGTTGTACTGTTGTGGGGTTTCATTGTTGTGTTGTTGTGACTGTTGCTGTGTTGCTATACTGGGGATGCGTTATGTGGTTGTGATGCTGTGTGGTTGCCATTCTGTGGTTATGTGATTGTGTTGTGTGGTTGTGGTGTGGTTGTGTTGTGTGGTTGTGATGTCGTGTGATTGTGTTGTTCTGTGGTTGTTATTATTGTGTGGTTGTTGTGTGGTTATGCTGTGTTGTGTGGTTGAGTGGCTGTTGTGTGGTTGTGCTGTTGAGTGGTTGTATTGTGTCGTCGTGTGGTTTTAACATTATGTACTGTAGTTGTGCTGAGTGTAGTTTTGCTATTTTGTCATTGTGTTGTTCTGTTGTTTGTTTTGTCGTGTAGCTATGTTGTTGTGTAGTTGTATTATTGTTTTGTTGTGTTGTTTGTTGTGCTGCTGTGTAGTTATATTGTTGTGTAGCTGTGTTGCTGTGTTGTTCTGTTGTTCTGTAGTCGTGTTGTTTTGTTGTTGTGTAGTGTTGCTGTGACTGTGTTGTTGTGTTGCTGTATTGTGGTGGTCTTACTGTGTGGTTACGTTGTTGTGTGGTTGTGTTACTGTGTTCTTGTGTTGTTATTTTGTTGTGTGGTTGCGTTGTGTGGTTTTTGTGTTGTGCTGTTTGGTTTTGTTGTGTGGTTGTGCTGTTGCGTGGTTATGTTGTTGTGTGGTTTTGTTGTGTGATTGTGTTGTTGTGTGGTTGCGTTGTGTGGTTCTGTTGGTATGTGGTTGTGTTGAAGTTTGGTTGTCCTGGTGTGTGGTTGTGTTCTGTGGTTGTGTTGTGGGGTTGTGCTGGTTATGTTGTGTGGTTGTTTTGTTCCGTGGTTATATTTTTGTGTGGGTGCGCATTTGTACTGTTGTGTGCTTGTGTTGGTGTTCACCCCACCCACAGCTCATTTAGGAAGGGATGTATGTGATCCTTGGCGCCTATATTGTACATTTTTGAGTCTGTGCATGGATTAGCTCTTGAACCAATGAATGGATTATCTTCAAACTTTGGTCAGGTGCTGGGTATGTGCAACTGAAGAAGCGATTCGATTTTGGTGAAAATCCACCAGGGGTAAGGGTAGGTGTGGGGGATGTGATGTTATGCGGTTGTGCTGTTATGTACAAATGTTATGTATTTGTGTTGTGATTTGTTACGTGGTAGTGTTGTTCTGAGGTTGTGTTTTTGTATATTTGTTTTGGTGTGAGGTTGTGCTCTGTCGTTGTGTGGTTGAGTTGTTGTGTGGCCCTGTTGTTGTGTAGTTGTGTTGTGTTGTTATGACTGTTTTGTTACAGTATGCTGCTGCAATTTGGTTGTATTAGTGTGGTCGTGATAGTGTTTGGTAATACTGTGTGGTTGTGTTGTTGTGTGGTCGTGTTGTGTGGCTGTGTTATGTGGTTGTAGTGTTGTGTAGTTGTATTTCTGTGTGGTTGTGTGGCTGCGTAGTCGTGCTGTTGTGTTGTGTGGTTGTGTCGTTTTGTTGTGTGGTTGTGTTGTTTTGTTGTGCAGCTGTGTTGATGTGTGTTGTGTTATTGTGCATCCGTGGTACTCTACTTGTGCTGTTGTGTAGTTGTGTTGTGAAGTTCCGTTTTTGTGCGGGAGTGTTGTTGTGTCGTTGTGCTTTTGGGAGACTGTGTTACTGTGCTATGTGGATGTGTTTTTGTGTGGTTGTGTAGTTGTGATGATGTGGTTCTGTGGTTGAGTTGTACTGTTGTGTTGTTTTGATTTTGTTGTGTTTCAGTATTGTGGTTTTGTCACTGTGTGGCTTTGAGGCTGAATGGTTATACTGTTCTGCGGTTGTGTTTTGTGTGACTGTTGTATGGTTGTCTTGTTGGGTGATTGTATTTCGTTATGTTGTGTGGTTGTGTTGCGTGGTTGTGTCGTTGTGTGGTTGCATTGTTGTGTGGTTATGTAGTAGTACTGTTGTCTTGTTGTATGGGTCTGTTTTGGTATGGATGCGTTGTTCTGAGGATGTGCTACTGTATCGTATAGTGTTATGACTGAGTTGCTTTGTTGCTGTAATGTGGTTGTTTTACTGTGTTCTTGTATTTTCTGTGGTTGTTTTGTTTTGTGGTTGTGTTGCCGTGTTGTTACTTCGCCTGGAGTCCGACGAGTTATTGTTTTTGGTCGAGTTCGTTTGCTTGTTTCTTTGTTTATTAACAACATTACGGAGAAACGGCAGATTAATCCCCAAAGAGAGTAATTAAATTATAAGATAATCAAGTGACCCTGAAAGGTGAAGATCACAGTCACGGATTTTCAGAGGGCTACAACTTGAAAACAGTTGAAGATAGAGATATTTACTATTAGGTACATACAGGCACTCGTAATATGGGCTTCCATTTGGGACCAAGACCTTTGACCATGAATGACCCTGAAAGATCAAACTCAAGGCCACGGATATTCAGGGGGCTATAACTCAAAACTGGTTGAATGGAGAGTAAATTACTGTTATCAACATATAGCATATCCCATAAAGGTTTTACATTGGTACCTTGACTTTTGACCGTAAGTTACCCTGAAAGGTCAACCTTTAGGTTGCAGATATTCAGGGGGCAGTAACTCGAAACTCGCTGAAGATAGAGATATTTACTATTACCAAGATACAGGAAGTCTTATACAGGCTTTCATTTGGCAGCATGAACCTTTGACCTTGAGTGACAATGAAAGGTCAAACACATGATCAGGGATTTTCTGAGGGCACAACTTGAAAACATTTGCGCCATTACCTTAGACTTTAACCCGCCGCGTCCTGTCAATGTATGGGTATGTCAGAACTTTTTTCACAATGACACCCATCGAGTACTGGTATTTTCTGCAATTGTGAGGTCCGTCATTTGCACATTAGTCAAGTTTCGCAGGTGATTTTTGGTAGGTATACGCAGGAGACCTTCCTCTACCCACCGCCAGGTGAGGACACTTCCTGACCCGTGTGACCCCCAAGCACCATTGTCTCGGTCACTCACCTGTTAACAATGACCCAGTAAAGACATGGCGCACTGCAGTTTCTCCAACGATGAAATTCAAGCTGTCCTTGATGCCTTCACAGGCGACAGTGATTCTCCAGTTGATGACGATGTGGAGGACAAAGATTACGTGGCACCGGAGAAAGAAACGCGTAACAGTGATGAGGAGGTACCGTCGCCAAGGAAGGTGCAGTATGTAACGTACTGCAAGGCTAGGGAAGGCCTGCCTGGACCCCAACCACGTGCATGCACCTCTCTCCAGCCTGTGGACGAAGGGTCTGATGAGGACGAGGATGAGAACAAGGATGGAGCAGTAGATTGTTGTGTTCCCTCATGGTTGGGGAGGGAGAAGATTTTGCCGTGGGGAGCTGAAGGGGCGGCAAAAAGAAAGATAAAGTATGGAACTATTGCTCTGTCTGGGGAAGGCACGAGTGGTGGGGTGGGCATGAGTGAAAAGGAAAGTGTGGTGGTGGTGGGGAGCCAGCTCCCGGGTGAGCACGTGGTGCACCTGAGGAGCAAGCAGGTGGGGAGCAGCTGCTCCCTAGCACCACTTTCACCCCACATGCTTCCTGCACTTCCTCCCCACAGCCCCTTGATGTGGGGAAAGAAAGAAAAGGGAAGGGAAAGGGAGAGGGAAGAGGAACATGAGTGGGGAAGGGCACTGCTCTCCACTTCCCCAACCACCCCTACCAACCTTCCCTTCCCACCCCGACGAAGGCGACGATGGAGACGAGGCTGAAGACGGCAGTGTGTCATTGGACTGGGAAGATGGGAGTGATTTCACTCCCATCATTCACCACTTCACAGAGGAGTGGCGGTCTGGCTGTACTGCACCTGGCCTCTGTGCAGGCTCCACCAGGTGGATTTCATCCACCAATTCTTTAGCGAGGAGTTTGTGGAGCGGATAGTGGAACAAACAACATGTTTACTAGCAGCCAGCACCGCCAAAACGAGAGTGAAGGTGCAACAAGAAGCACTCCCAACAATATTACTACCCAATCACCATAGGTGAGATGTTCATCTTTTTTGCCCTGGTTCTCTTGATGGGTATTGTGAGGAAATGACAAATTCCGGCATACTTGTCTAAGGACCCTATGATAAACACACTTTTCTTTGGGAAGGTAATGGGTCATAATAGATTTCAGCAAATTCAAAGCCACCTCCACTTTTATGATGCTGAGGACCCTGCTAATGTTAATAACACTGACCAACTGAGGAGAATAAGGATGGTTTTTTATCACCTGCAGGAAAAGTTCCACTCATCCTTATCTCCTTATATAGACCTGGTCATAGACGAAAGTCTCGTGTTGTGGAGAGGCAATATTTCTTTTCAGCAATACATACCCAGCAAGAGACACCGTTTGGGGTTCAAGATCATCGTTACATGTGACTGTAAAACTGGATATGTGCAAGACATAGTCTTGTACACTGGCACTCAGACAGACATAACAGAAGATCAGAGTATAGGACTCTCAGGGGCCGTGGTGAAGACCATGATTGAGGAGTACCTTCATCGTGGTCACGTCTTCTACTTTGACAACTGGTACACTAGCCCCCTTCTCGCTCGGTACCTCCACCTTCACGACACCGGAGTCTGTGGCACAGTCAAGAAAAACCATCAGCATATGGTCAATGTTGGAATGAAACTTGACAAGAATGAGATGAAAAATGAGGTGGTTTATTCTCGCCACCGTATGAAACCACAACACCGATGGTACACTGCCCCCTGATGCACTGCACTAATTCTGTGGATTACCGCAGCTAGAGGAGGCTCCAAGTGTGAAAATCGGAGTCAGTAATTGACTACAATGTCAACATGAGGCAGGTTGACCAGTTTGACTCCATAATTTCCAGTGTGGAATGTGCCAGGACCACATCGAAGTGGTACAAGAGGCTATTTATCCACTTTCTGGACATCACTGTCCTCAGTGCCCACCACTCCACGTCTTGACTACGGTTGCCTCAGAGACCTTAGAGGGGTTTGTGAGGCAGCTGTCCCAGGAAATAATCTTAAAATATGCAGACGACAAGGCCCACCACTGCCTCCGCCCTGCCACTGCCGGCCAGACTCCCCTACACCTCACTGGATGCCACTTCCCCACCATCAACCCTCCTCAACCGAACCGTCCTAGACCCAAGCGCCGTTGTCACGTATACAGTCACTCTAAAGTAAGACCAACCATTCAAAGAAAAGACACAAGGTACGAACATGTTGAATGCAATGTTGGATTGTCAGTGGAGCCCTGTTTCAGGTGACCACACCTTAGTATATTTCTGATACTGTGTGTGCTTGCAATATATGATGTTTACTATAGTTGTAAGGCCTGTAAAATGTGATAACAGTTATATAAGGTGGAAAATGGTATAATGTTTGTGGGAAAGTAGTATGGATGTTGAAAAATTGATTTTATGTTGAAACAACAGTTATAGTGAGTCACTGGTGCAAGAAATTGGCGATATTTATGTGATTGGTGAGTGAAAAAAAACATTTATATCACCTATATTATTGTGTATAAATGAATATATTCTTGTACTACATATAAATTCGTACCAAATGAACAAATATCTACTTAATCTGAGTGGTTTGAAATAGTTACCCCTACCACAGAAAACGTGAGAACAGCAGCGCGGCTCCAGAGAAGATGGTACCAGGTGTAGGAAGGGTCACCTGTATAGTGTACTTCTAAGTTAAGGTGAGCACTTTTTTTGGTATTTTCCAATGTTTCTCATAAAAAGTGGGGGATTGAGCCAAAATAAAAAAATCCCAAAATCTGCCGGGATTGGGAGGGAACATTGATGAAAAATCTGCCGAGACACGGCAAGTTAATTGTGCACTGACACAAATGGCGGAAAGAAGTTAGCATTTAGCAGCGATAAAATAACTGCTGCCGGCCGAGGTTTGTTGTGCTTGGCACCACTTGTTGTGTACATGTTTGGTTGTATGATTATGTGGTTGTGTTGTGTGGTTCCATTGTTGTGTGGTTGTTTTGTTGTGTTGTTGTGTTGTGCTGTTTGGCTGAGCTGTTGTGTGGTTTTGTTGCTATAAGGTTGTGTAGTTATGTGGTCAGATTTTGTGTTGTGTTGTGTTGTGTGGCTATGTTGTTGTGTTGTACTATTGTGTTGTTGCGATTGTGTTGCTGTGATGCAGTAATATGGTTTTGTAACTGCATGGTTGCGATGGTGTGTGCTTATGTTGTTGGTCAGTTGTTTTGTGTGGTTTGATGTGTGGCTGTGTTGCAGTGTTGAGTGGTTGGATCGTTGTATGGTTGTGTAGCAGTGTTGTGTTGTTGTGTGGTTGTGTACTTGTGTTGTGTTGTTGTGTGGTTATGTTGTGTGATTGTGTTGTTAAGTAGCAGTGTTGTTGTGTGGTTGTGCTGTTGTGTGGATGTGTTGTTATGTGGTTGTGTTGTGTGCTAGTACTGTTGTTTAGTAGTGTTCTTGAGTTGCTGTGTTGTTTTTGTAAATAACTTATTGTTTTTGTGGTTATAATGTTATGTAGTTCTGTGTTTGCATTGTGTAGTTGTGCTGTTGTCATTTTCTTGCTGTGTTGCTGAACTGTGGTTTCGTTACTCTGTGGTTGGGATGCTGTGTGGTTATGTCGTTCTGACGATGTGTGGTTGTGTTGTTGTGTGGTTGTGTTGTTGTGTGGTTATGCTGTTGTGTGGCTGTGCTGTTGTGTGGTTATGTTGTGTGTTTGTGTTGTGTGGTTGTGTTGTGTTGTTGTGAGGTTGTGTTGTTGTGTGGTTGTGTTGCTG
Organism: Coenobita brevimanus; assembly: GCF_032717465.1. Lineage (NCBI taxonomy): Eukaryota > Metazoa > Arthropoda > Malacostraca > Decapoda > Coenobitidae > Coenobita > Coenobita brevimanus. The sequence goes on along the minus strand of NC_136982.1, from coordinate 8,833,445 downwards.
TGTGGTTTGTTGTCATGTAATTGTGTCGCATTTTTGCTCTGTTGATGTTTAGCTGTGTTGTTGTGTGGTTATGTTGTTTTGCAGTTGTGTTGTGTTCCTGTGTAGTGATGTTGTGATTATGTTGTATTGCTGTGTGGTTGTGTGGCTGTAATGTTGTGTGATTGTGTTGTGTGGTAATAGTAGTAGTAGTAGTCGTTGCTGTTCCCCAGGCAGTCTGGCCGAACAGCCCTGAGTCCCTAAGGAAGGCCATGGCCAAGACTGGGCTTTCCCACATAGCTCTCAAGGAGTGTATGTTGTGTTGTTGGGGTAGGTGATTGTGTGCAATGCAGTCTTCCATAATGTGCTTAATAGTATGGGGTGTTGTGTTGCATTCTGGACAGGCATCAGCGACGGAGTCGTCCAGCCTCTTCTGGTAACTGAAGAGGGCTGGATGATGCCCACATCTCAGCCTGGCCAGGTGAACCCTGTCCTCACGAGGGAGATAGGATTCGGAGGGATGAATATCAGGAGGCCATGAATGCAGCTGTGTGTTGTCTTTAAGTGACATTGCAGCAGTGAGTGATTTGAGTATGGATATGCTTCTGGAAGCTGGTCTGAGGCAGGCGAAGGGGGAGAGATGACAGTATTTGTGTATGATATCGTGTGCTGGGTGTTGTTTTGATGTTCCTTGGTGTGTCTGTGGGTGTCACCATGTAGCGTAGTGGATGTTGTGGGTTTGTGGAGGCTGCAGCGAGAATTTGGGTGCCTCTCATGTCTAGGTGATCCTTGACTTTGTGGAGTTTGGTTTCTTGATGTAGGTGGTCAGTGGGTGTAGTAGCTGTGCAGCCCGTGATTATATTTAGAGCCTTGTTCTGTTTTGTCTGTAGAGTGTTGTAGTGTGTTTTATAGTGAGGTTAGGAGCCCAAACAGGGCTTGCATAATTCATCACTGAACATATATATTGTTTGTATACTGTGGTGGTGGTTTGTTTGTTGTGTCCAAATGTTGTGTGGGCAAGTGACCTTAGGGCACTGAATCTTAGTGTTATTTTATTTTTAATGTGCGTGACGTGTTGTTTAAAAGACATTTATGTATTGTATGTTAAACCAAGGATTTTGTGTGTGTGTGTGTGTGTGTGTGTGTGTGTGTGTGTGTGTGTGTGTGTGTGTGTGGTAGAGGAGTGTTGTTTGTGGTGAGGTGTGGAATGTGACTGTGTTCTGCTGTCCAGTTTGTGAGAAGGGTCACTAGATTTTTAGCTGGGGCTATTTTGAGCCTGTTTGTGGTGAACCATTCGTGTAGTGTGTTGAGGTAAGGTTGGAGGATGTGTGCAGCTGTGTTTGCGTTTTGGTGTGTACATGTGAGTGTTATATCATCTGCATAGGAAGCTATGCATATCTGTGGTGTGTGGGGTGTGAATGTGTTGTGCATGTATAGGTTAAAGAGTGCAGAGGACAAAACAGATCCTTGGGGAACGCTGTTTGTGAAGTTTCTGATGTTCGAAGAATGACCGGCAAATGTTACATGTGCACATCTGCTTGCTAAGTAGTTTGCAAGCCATCTTTTTGTGTTATTGTGAATGTTTGTGTTGAGTATTTTGTTCGTGAGACTGTGGCGGGGGATGGCATCAAAAGCTTTGCTAATGTCTAGTGTGACTAGGAGTACTCTGAGTGGCGGCCTAGCTGAATTCATGCCATCAAAAACTCTCTGTGTAAAGTCTGTAAGAAGGGTGTTTGTGGTGTGCAGCGGCCTAAAGCCATGTTGTGGTGGGGCTAGGGGGATGTGAGGCGTAACTAGTTGTAGTACCAGTCGTTCAGTGACTTTAGAGGGGGTGCAAAGGAGTGTGATGGGGCGGTGTGAGGAAGGTAACGTCGTGTCTTTGTTGGGTTTAGGGATAATGATGATAATGCCATGCTTCCAGATGTTGGGTATTGTGTTGTGTGAGTAGCTGTAGTTTGATATGTTGGTAAGCGCTTGTATGCCTTGTGGTCCAAGGTGTTTGAGGTGAATGTTGCTTATGTTGTCTGGTCCACAGGCAGATGAGTGCTTAAGGTTGCTGATGATGTGCTTCGTCCGGTTGTAAGTGAAAGGTGCGTAGTGGACAACTGTCTCTTACGTCGGATGATAACTCGGTTGTTGTGATCGGGGTTTAGATGGCTGACCTGTGAAAAATGATTGATAAGAGAGTTTGCTTGTTGTTTGTTTGAAGGTATGGTGTCTGTTGTGACGGCAACTTGTGATTGTGTAGCGCTCTGTTGGAAAGTGTGATGCTGTTTAGTGTTTTGAAGAGTTTGCTGATGTTTGTTTTGTGGTCAAGTGACTGGAGATAATTTTTCCAGTTTAGTGTTTGCTGTTCTGATATTTTATTGTTTATCTGAGTGTTGAGTTCTTGTATTTGTTGCACGGTGTCTTGTGTATGGGGTGTTGGGGAGTGTCGTAGTGTGTCCCATTGTCTGATGAGGCCTTTAATTTCTGGTGTGAAGTTGGGGTTGTGTCTCTGTTGCCTCGAGGGATGTGTCTTTTGTCTGCGTTTTGTATAATTGTATTGGAAATGTGCACAGTGGTGTTGATGTTTGTGATGGGTGTACTGTGTACTGTTTCGAAATGTTGTTCTGTTTCAGTTGTGAAGACCTCCCAGTTGGCTCTCTTGTAATTAGTGTATGTGTGTCTGTGGCCAGCTGGCTGATTCTGGTTTTGGTAGTGATGATGATTGGAAGGTGATCAGGTACAAGGGTTTTGACCATTCTCCAGGATGTTGTGGGGGTGAGGTTTGGGGAACAGAAGGTGATGTCTGGGGATGATGGGAGGAAGAGGGCTTTGTGTGGGATATGGGTATGTTGATGTAGATTATTCAATATGAAAAGATTATCTGTCTGGGATTGTAGTACGAGCCCTCTGTCTGTGTCAGGATTGTTTACATGCCAGGCCTTGGCGTTGGGTTGTGTGGTTGTGTTGTTGTGCTGTGTGGTTGTGTTGTTGTGTAACTGTTTTGTCGTTTTCTTGTGTGGTTGTGCTGTTGTGCAGTTATGTTGTGTGGTTGTGTTGTTCTGGGGTTCTGTTGTGACTGTGTTATTGTGTGGTTCCGCTGTTGTGTGTTTGTGTTTTATAGTTGTGCTGTGTGGTTGTGATATTGTATAACTGTGTAGTTTCGTTGTTGTGTGAGTGAGTTGTTGTGTGGTTGTGTTGTTGTGTGGTTGTTTGGTTGTGTTGTTGTGTGATTTTGTAATGCTGTTGCATCGCTGTATTGTAGTTGTGCTACTGGATATTTGTAATGTTGTGTGGTTATGTTGTTGTGTGGTTATATTGTTGTGTGATTGTGTTAACTGAGGCAGTACTGTTGTATGGTTGTGTTATTGTATAGTTTTGTTGCTGTGTGGTTGTGTTGTCTGGCCGTTTTGCTGTGTGGTTGTGTTGTTTTGTGGTTGCATTGTTGAAAGGCTGTGTTTTTTAGTTGCATTGTCGTCGCGTTTTGTCGTGTGGTAGTGTTGATGTGAGGCTGTGTTGCGTGGTTGTGTTGTTGTGTCGTATTTCTGTGTGGTTATCTGGTTTCGTAGTTGTAATGAGTTGTTGTATAATTATTTTGTTGTATGGTTGTGTTATTGTGTGGTTGTATTGTGTGGTTGCATTGTCGTTTTGATATATGGCTGCGTTGTAATGTAGCTGTGTTGTTGTGCGGTTGTGTTGTTGTGTGGCTGTGCTGATGTGTTCTTGTGTGGTGGTGGTGTTGTGTTGTGAAGTTGTGTTGTCGTGTAGTTGTTGTATAGTTGTGTTCTTGTGTGGTTGTGGGGTTGTGTTGTTGTTATTATTCTGCTGTACTGCATATTATGGTTGTGTTACTATCTGGCTGTGATGTGTTATTTTGTGACTGTGTTCCTGTGTTGCAGTACTGTGATTGTTTTACTGCGTGGCTGTGATGTAGTGCGGTTATATTGTTGTGTGGTTGTGCTGTTGTATGGTTGTGTTGTGGTGAGGTTGTTTTGTGTGGCTGTGTTGTTGTTGTGGTTGTTTTGCTGTGTGGCTGTGTTGTTGTGTGGCTTCGTTGTTCTGTGGTTCTTACTGTGTTGTTGAGTTGTTCTGCTGTGTTGTTGTATTGTTCTGTGGTTGAGTTCTTGTGTAGTCGTTGTGGTTGGCAGTTGTGTAGTGTTGCTGTGACAGTTCTTGTGCAGCTGTATTATCATTGTGTTGTTGTATCGCTGTGTGGTTGCGTTGTTGTGTGGTTGTGTCGTTGTGAGACTGTGCTGTTGTGTGACTGTCTTGTGTAGTTGTGTTTCTGTGTGGTTGTGTTACTGTGTGTAAGTGTTGTATGGTTGCGTTTGTGTTGTGTGATTGTGTTTGTGTTGTGTGGTATTGTTACTGTGTGGTTGTGTGTGGTTGTGTTGTTATGTGGTTATGTTGTTGTGACGTCGTGCTGTTCTGAGGCTGTGTTGTGTGGTTGTGTTGTTTGGTTGCGTTGTGTGGTTCTGATGTGTGGTTGTGTTGTTATATTGCTGTGTTCTTATGCTGCTGTGTTGTTATGTGTCTGTGTTGTGTGGTTGTTTTATTGTGTCTGTGTTGTTATGTGGTTCTGTTGTATGGTATTATTGCTGTATAGTGGTGTTGCTGTGTTGTTTTTTGTTTTTGTGGTTGAGTTGTGTTCTTCAGTTGCTTTTGTAATTGTTTTGTTGTGTTGTGGTTTGTAGCTGTGTTGGTGTAATTCTGTTGCTGTGTTGCTGTATTGTGGTTGCGTTATTTTGTGGTACTGATGCATGTATGATTATGTCGTTCTGAAGTCATGTGATTCTGTTGCTGTGTGGTCAGGTTATTATGTGGCTGTGATTTGTGGTTGTGTTGTGCTGTTGTGTGGTTGGGATGTTCTGTGGTTTTGTTGAGTTGCGGTTGTGCTGTTCTGTGGTTGTGTTGTTGTGTGGTTGTGTTGTTGTGTGGTTGTGTTGTTGTGTGGTAGTAAGTTTGGTATGTCCGGCTGTGTTGTTGTATGGTTTGTTGTCATGTAATTGTGTTGTTGTATCGATTGTTTTATTGTTGTTTAGCTGTGTTGGTGTGTATTTGTGTTGTTCTGCAGTTATATTGTTCTGTAGTTGTGTTGTTGTGTTCTTGGTTTTGATGTGATTGTGTTGTGTTGCTGTATTGTGGTTGTGTTGTGTGGTTGTGTTGTGTAGTTGAGTGGTTGTGTTTTGTGTGGCTGTGTGGTTGTGTTGTCAGGCTGTGTTGCTGTGTGCTTGTTTTGTTTTGTGGTAACGTTCTTCAGTGGTTGAGTTGTGTGGCTAAGTTATTTTGTGGTTCTGTCGTTGTATGTTTGTATTTTTGTGTGGTTGTGTTGTTGTGTGGTTGTGTTGCATGGTTGTGTCAGGTCGAATTTCTCTGTGGTTGTTTGGTTGCATAGTTGTAATGTTTGTTGTTGTTAATTTGTGTTGTGGTAGGGTTGTGTTGTGGTATGGTTTTGTTGTATGGTTGTGTTGTTATATGGTTGTGCTGTTGTGTGGTTGTATTGTGTTGTTGTGTAGGTGTGTTGTGTTGTTGCGTGGTTGTGTTGTTGTACAGTTGTGTTGATGTGTTCTTGTGTGGTTGTGTAGCTGTGTTTTTGTGTAGCTGTGATGCTGTGTGATTGTGCTGATAAGTTCTTCTGTGGTTGTGCTGCTGTGTTATTATGATTTTTTGTGTTCCAGTAATGTAGTTGTTTTACTGTCTGTTCGTAATATTGTGTTTAATGTGGTAGTGTTGTTGTGTTTCAGTATTTTGGTTATGTTACTGTGTGGGTGCTATGTTGTGTAGTTGTGCACTCCTGCTGTTGTGTGGTTCTTTTGTGTGGTTGTGTTTTTGTTTAGTTTTGGTGTGTTGTAATCTGGCTGTGTGATTGTGTTGTTATGTGGTTGCGGTACTGTATGGTTGTGTTTTTGTATTGCTGTGGGTTTGAGTTGTCGTGCTGTTGTGTTGTTGTGCTTCTCTAATATTGTTGTGTTTCTGTATAGTTGTGTTCTTGTGTGATTATGTTGTTGTGCGGTTGTGTTGTTGTGAGGCTGTGCAGCTGCGTTGTTGTGTGGTTGTGTTGTTATGTGATCGTGTTGTTTTGAAGTTATGTTGTTGTGTGGTTGTGTTGTTGTGTGGTTGTGCTGTTGTGTGGTTGTGTTTTTATGTGGTTGTGCTGTATGGCTGGGTTGTTGTGTGGTTGTGCTGTTGTGTACTTGTGTTGCTGTGGGGTTATGTTGTGTCTTGTGTTACTCTGTGGTTGTGTGGTTGTGTTCTTGTGTTCATGTGTGGTTGTGTTCTTATGTGGTTGCGTTGTGTGGTTGTGTGTTTTTCTGCAGTGAGGTTGTGTTATTGTGTAGTTGTGTTGTATGATTATGTTGTGTGGTTGTGCTGTTACGTTGCTGTGTTGTTCCGTGGCTGTGTTGTGTAGTTGTGTTGTTGTGTGGTCGTGTTCTTGTGTTGTTGTATTTTTCTGTGGCTGTGTGGTTACGTAGTTGTACTGTTGTGCTGTTGTATCTTGGTGTTTTTGTGTGGTCGTGTTGTTGTATGGCTGTGTTGTTGTGTGGTTGTATTGTTGTGTGGTTGTATTGTACTGTGGTTGTGTTGATGTGTAGTTGTGTTGTGTGGTTGTGTGGTTGTGTTGTTGTGTGGTTGTGTTGTTGTGTGGTTGTGTTGTTGTGTGGTTGTGTTGTTGTGTGGTTGTGTTGTTGTGTGGTAGTGTTGTTGTGTGGCTGTATTGTTGTGTGATTGTATTGTTGCGTGGTTGTGTTGCTGTGTGGCTGTTGTGTGGTTGTGTTGTTGTGTGGTTGTGTTGTTCTATGGTTGTGTTGTTGTGTGATTGTGTTGTGTGGTTGTGCTGTGTGGTTATGTTGATGTGTTTCTGTGCGGTTATGTTGTGTGCTTGTTGTGTGGTTGTACTGTGTGGTTAAGTTGTGTGGGTGAGTTGAGTTGTGTGGTACTGTTGCTGTGTGTTTGTATTTTTTGCGGGTGTGTGGTGTGTAGTTGTATTTCCGTGTTGCATGATTGTGTTGTGTGCTTGAGTTGTGTGATTGTGTTGTCTTGTGTGGTTGTGTTTTATGGTTGTATTATTGTGTGATTGTGTTCTGTGGTTGCATTGTGTGGTTGTTGTGTGACAGTGGTCTGTGGTTATATTGTGTGGCAGTGTTGTGTGGCTGTGTTCTTGTGTAGTTGTGTGGTCGTGGTGGCGAAGTTGTGCTGTTGTGCCGTTGTGTTGTTGAGTGGTTGTGTTGTTGAATGGTTGTGTTGTGTTGTGTGGTTGTGTTGTTGTGTGATTCTGTCGTGCTGTTTTGTTGTTATGTAGTGCTGTAGATTTGTTGTGTGGTTGTGTTGTGTGGTCATGTTGTTGTGAGGTTGTGTTGTTAAGTTGTTGTGTTGTGTTGTTTGGTCGTGTTGTTTTGGGATTGTGTTGTGGGGTTTTGTTATTGTGTAGTTATGCTGTGCTGAGATTGTGTTGTGTGGTTGTGTTCTTGTTTGGTTGTGATACTGTGTGAGTGTTGCTGTTGACTGGTGTTGTTACTGTATTATTGTGCTACTGTGTGGTTGTGTTTTTCTGTGGCTGTGTTATTTTGTGGATGTGTTGTTGTGTGGCTGTGTTATTTTATGGTTGGGTTATTGTGTTGTGTGGTTGTGCTGCGGTGTTATTATGTGACTGTCTTGTGTCGTTGTGTTATGTGACTGTGTTGTTATGTAGTTGTGTTGTTAGGTGGCTGTGTTGTACTGTTGTGCTGTGGTGTTATTCTGTGACTGTCATGTGTCATTGTGTTATGTGATTGTGTTGTTATGTAGTTGTGTTGTTAGGTGGCTGTGTTGTACTGTTGTGCTGTTGTGACTGTATTTTGTGTGGCTGTATTGTGGTTGTGTTACTGAATTGTTGTGTTGTGTTATGTGGTTCAGTATTGTGTGCATTGTTTATGTGTGTTGCCGTACAGTTGTGGATATCGACTGCCCGTGGTTCTCAGGATTTTTCCCACTCCATGTGTTGCCATTTAGGTGATTAAAGCCGATACTTCAGTGATTCTCATGGATAATATAAGACCAGTTAAGTGCAGTTTGTGGGCGCGCCACTAGCGAGCAAACGCAATATTATCAGAATTTCCATCTGATATATAACTTTGTGTATCATTGCAAGGGATGGGGGAATTACTTCAAGCTCTCTCCCCGTTTCCGCAATATAAGGGTATATGAGTATATGTTGGGTATGTGAGACCCACGTCTACCTGAGCTGTGCGAGATGTTTTGTTCTCCTTGATTCCAGACATGAATGCAGTGTCTGGCAGCCCCTTTTCACAGCATGAAGCACCATCCCATACCAAGCATTGGGACCACTCAAGCAACCATTCAGATTTTCTTTTTCTTATAGATGCCAAATTTTATTTACTGTTCTTCCTAAAGATTTTTTCAGAAATTTGTTAACCCGCCGTGTGCCGGCTATTTTTAGCCCTCTGGGTCACCCCAGTGCCGGCCATTTTTCGACTTTTTTGGGGGGGGCTAAAATGATAGATTTTGATGTGGAAACAACGAATTTCGCCATTAAAATGCTCAACGAGGCTCGAAAATTAGTTTGATTGAGTCCTACATACTTGTGTACAGGTATGGCCCTCTCTCACACTCACCACGTACGTGAAAGAAAGCCGTTTTTTATGTAAGGTATACTCAGGTATTTATGCCGGGAAGTTATGGCAATGTTCAGTACACTTTTCTGATCACTTATTACTTCACCATCTATCACAATTTGCGTGTCTGGCCAGGTGTAGAGATTTCATTTCTGGACCAAAACTCAGAAAGTAATCAGTAGAGAGTCATGAAATTTCACAGAGTTATGTGTCTTATAGTGAACTGGTGGCTTTTGACTGGTAAAAGCTGTGTCTTAAGTAGTGTTGTTTTTTTCATAATGAAAAAGTAAAACAAAAATTCTCAGATATTTCATTGGGACCTGTGCAAGGAATCTGAAGGGCTGAAGTTATTTTTAGTATTGACTGACTAGATAGGTTTTAAGTTATTACCCTCTGCCTGACAAAGTCAGAGGATGGTGTTGGTATCACTGGGACCAACAGGTGTCCTTCCATAAAGTTGAGCGGCAATGTGGCTGGCCAGGCATAGAAATTTCATTTCTGGGCCAGTACTCAGAAAGTATTCACCATCGGGTTATGATATTTCACATAGTTATGTGTCTTATTGTGAAATGGTGCCTTTTGATAGGTAGAATGCTGTGCCTTAAGTATTTTTTTTTTTTTTTAATGAAAAAGTAAAGATTTTTTTTTTTTGTCTCTGGGCTAGGACTCAGAAACTAATACAGGTTCAGGCTTCAAACTCTCCAGGAATATGAGTTATCATGCCTCCTGGTGCCTTTTGGTAGTTTGAATGCCATAAGGTTAAATGCCATGAAATTGCAAAAATACATATAAATGATTATTTTAATGCATTTGTCTATTAAAACTTTGCAACTATTAGCCTACACCTAGGTGGCAGAAACTGCACATAATAAATGATTGTATGAATGTCTAATAATGTATGAAGTTACCTGACTGTACCTATTATGTAATCGTAGACAATGGCTGCCCAGATAAAAAATAAAGCACGGGTCACAATTTCATCAAATCTGCTCATGACTTCATTAATACCATTGATAAACGACTGAAATTTTAAAAGTGAATGTATCTGTGTTATACAGAGGGAGGGGTGGGGGGTGAGGGCCGTTATGCACTTGGTTAGGTGTGCAGGGAGGGGGGGGGTTATGTGCTTCGTCAGATGGAGGGTTGCAACAGTTTAGCGTTGCCTATGTTTTATTCTTGAAACTACCTGACCTGACCATACTGTTCATCTTAAATTATGACCTCAATTAAAAATGTTTACTCAACCCCACCAGTCTGAAAAGTCTCTTCAAGGCTGTATACAATCGTTCAGAGATGATGAAATGCATAAGATGTCTTCGTCGCGAAACGTTAAGTTCAGTTCATCCCTGTAACGTACAATCACACAGCTCCTTGACCTCTTCAATAAAAGGACATCTGTTTCACTGTATTTTTGCTAACTTACAGGTAATTCCATTCAGCCGGGAGAAGCCACTGGTAGTACAGGGACTACTAAAGGCTGTATCTGATCCTGTAGTTCAAGAAATAGATTGTAAGGTAAAAAAAATGATCATGAGACAGCAAGAATAAACAAAAGAATTCCTCAGGCTGAAAGGGGTAAATATTTTGCGCCATATGTGACCAGAATGTTGCCATTCCACAAAGTGCGCTTATTTGAGGAACATTTTTTGCCTACGAGAAAAATCTTCCTTTGGGTGACACTGTTATTAGAAGTAACCAGTAATGAATACCATACTGATCATCCTGTTTTGGCATAACTGTCCGGTAACTGCAAAAACTACTTTCTATATATCGGTGTACCTGCCAATCTGTCTATCAGTCTATATTTCTGTCTATATGTCTATGTCTGCTTATCTGTCTGCCTAGCTGTCTGTCTTTCAGCTTATATGTCGATCATCTACGCAACTATCTTTCTGTTCCACAATGAGCTGCTCTGGTGGTGTTATTTTGCATTTGTGACGAGTGTCTTTTGGGTATTCTGTTGCGTTTTGGGAGCTGATCAAGGAAGGCAATGAAGGTAGGGTGACTGAGGGTAGAGGAAGGTAAGAGGGGATAGAAGGAGGGAATGTAGGGAGGTAGAAGGAGTGAGAGGAAATTAAGATCATAGATAAGAGACAGAACAAGAAGGAATGCGTGACGAATAAAAGATGTGGGAGATAAACAAGGAGATGAGAAAGACACAGGAAATGCAATGGGAAGGTGGATGGGAAGGGTCAGGGACAGCAAAAAGAAGCAAGAGGGATGGAGGAGGGACAGAAGGAGGAGGATGGTAGTGAGGGAGGGGCAACTGGAATGTAGAGGGATACAAGGAAGGAAAGGAAAGGAGGAAGGGAAGAAGTAAGTGATAATGAAGGGAAAAAGTGGAGAATGAGTGGGAGTAGAAAAAGGCAGAAGTGGGGCCAAATGGACTGGAAGGATACGGGGAGGAGCAAACAGAGATGCAGAAGGAACGATAGGAGGAAGCAATAATAAAGGTGGAAGAGTGGGAGCGGAATGTAGGGAACAGAAGGGCCGATGGGTGGAATAATACAGGAAAAAGCTGGGGAAAGGATAGGGAAAGGGGAGATGGAGAGGGAAGAAGGAAGAATAAGAGAAAGGATAGACATGCGTGAGGGGTAATGAAGAAAAGAGGGACCACTTTCTATCAGTTGCTCTGTTTCAACCTAATCTCCCACAACCAAACTATTGACTATTTTGACCTCCCTTTTATTCTAACCTTTCACTATCTTCAAAATTTTTCGTAGCCACCTAACTTATTCTAATTTCACACTTATTCTAGTCTCACGCTATTCCTGACTTCACATTTCTCCTACCTTCTCACTTATCGTAAACCATCACTTAGCCAAACCACTCTGTTGACTGTGGACTCGATTTTTTTATTTTCTTTGTCGTGTGTGTCAATCTGTTCCCTTGGATAAGGGAAAACAGACTGGGAGGAAGACAGGAAGGAAAATAGAGATAATGAGAAAGGTAAAATGAAAGCAAGTTGGAGGTGGGAAGTGACCAAAATTAATGCATGTGATACGAAGAGAGAGAGAGAGAGAGAGAGAGAGAGAGAGAGAGAGAGTTAAAGCAGGGAAACGGCAAAAAATAATCCATAAGAACACGGGCAGAGAGAGAGAGAGAGAGAGAGAGAGAGAGAGAGAGTTAAAGCAGGGAAACGAGCAAAAATAATCCATGAGAACACGGACAGAGAGAGAGAGAGAGAGAGAGAGAGAGAGAGAGAGAGAGAGAGAGTTAAAGGAGGGAAACGACAAAAAATAATGCATGAGAACACGGAAAGAGAGAGAGAGAGGTTAGGGACGTAGACAACAGCTAGGTGGGTTGATAGGTAAGTTAGTAGGTAAATAAGGTGGGCAGAAAGCAAGAGAGATGAGCAAAGAAAATGTTAAAAAAAAAAAAAAAAAAAAAAGAGGGGGGGGGTATCGTTCAATAATATTACGGAAGTGGAAGATGATAAACAATGACGGGAGCGAAGGATGGGAGGAGGGCAACGGAAGAAAAGGGCGGGAGGAAGGGATGGAATGAGAAATAAAGCAGGAAGGAGGCGATGGGAATTGAAGGTTAGAACGAAATGAAGGCACAGGTAGAAGAAAGAAGGGAGGGAAGGTGGGAGAGATATATAATTAAGAAGATGAACGTAATGGACAGATAGGAGAGGAACAGGAAACGGAAGGAGAAAAGAAAGAAAAGGGAAGCAATGGAGAGGGATATGAAAGGAAATGTTGGAGAGTGGGCAAGGCATGGGGTAGGGGGTAGGAAAAAGAGAAAAAGAAGAATGGGAATGAAATTAGAAAGAAGATATGGCGATAAAGGGAAGGAATTTGGGAGGAGAGAAGGGGGAAGGGATTAACTGGATTGAGCAGGGAATGAGTCAAATATGGGAATGAGTGCTCCTCTTAGAGAAATATGATCTTTGATCTGTTTCATAGCAAATGCCCATTCCCCTGTACAAGCCACTAACACATTCTGTTCTTGGTCGAGCATTCCCTCTCTATTTGCGCCTATCAGTATGCCAGTCGGCCAACCTTCCTTTCACCTTATTACCCGTCTCCGCCCCGGATGGGCTCGGGGACGGGTATTGTTTTCACTCGCTTTGTCTGTTTGTTTGTTTGTTTGTCTGTCTGTATGTCTGTCTGTCTGCTAACAACTTTAAGCGAAAGTACTTATACGATTTTGACTAAAATTACAGGGATGATGGGCTATGGCCTTCTGGTCACCTGATTAAATTTGGGGCCAAACTGGCCCAAGGCACAAGCTGTAGGCCTCACATACAGTATATATATATATATATATATATATATATATATATATATATATACATACATATATATATATATATATAGATAGATATAGATAGATAGATATATATATATATATATATATATATAGATAGATAGATAGATAGATATATATATATATATATATATATATATATATATAGAACGGGTAAAAAATCGTTTTCTCACCATAACTCCTTTCAAATTCGTCATATCGACATGAAATCAAAAGCTAAATATTCATCTTTCAAATCTGCATCCTATAACATGCCTCACTATATCAGGGTGGTCACCTCCCATTGTGGCAGGGGGGTCAATATCGGGTGGGTCGGACCTAAAATTTCAAATGGACATACAGTATAATCGTCAATTTTCACCCGGTTTACTCCATAATTGATATGTGACATCTTTGACTAGATATCCTGTTGGGTACCGCTTGGTACCGCTTGTTGTTTTCTTTTTCATTTTATTTTGTTTATTTATTATTTTATCCCTTGTCATACCATCCCTCATCTTTTTTCTGACGTGCGTTTGTCTTGTTCGCTGTCCATGTACTTGTTCCTATATTAACCCGCCCCGTCCCGGCCACTTTTCGACCACTGGTACCCCCCAATCCCGGGCAATTTTCGACCTTTTTTTTTTTAGCTAAAACTTTCGCTTTTGGTGAGAAACATCGAAAATTCATAGAGAAATCGCTCACCTGAGGTTTAAAATACTCATTACAGGTAGGAGAGCCTCCTTACTTTACTGGGTTTTCTATCAGGCTGGCACCAAAGAAAACGAGTTCTATGGGAGGATAACTATTTCACACCACTCATAAACGGTATTTATTTATTTACTGTTACGAATTTATATGTAGTACAAAAGTATATTGGTTTTCAAGCAGTAATATACTGTAGGCATTATAAGCATTGTTTCACTCACTAATACCTGACCTTTTTTTGCCACATTACCTGATCATCATTTCTAACTGTTTCTTCCTCTAATGCTATGTAAAGTTTGTCCTCCACATTGTCATTGATTGGGGAATCACTCTGGCCCTGAATTTCGTACCGTGGCATGACATGGCTATACTGGCCAGGTCACTGATAACAGGTGAATTGCTGAGAAAAGGGCATGCAGGGGGGGGGAGGAGGTCATGCTGGGTAAGGCATTGTCTCTGCCTGGCATCTTGTTGAGGCAGGTGTCCCGTGTATACGTACCAAAAATGACTCGCGAAAATTGAAAATTGTGGAAATTATGAACCTTGCAATTGCAGGACGTTGAAGTACGTCCTCGGGATTAGCTGTGACAAAACGCGAGGACGTGGAAGTACGTCCTCGGGATGGCGCGGGTTAAAGCCAAAATCTTATTATCAGTATATCTTTAAATACATTGTGTCTCTCTGAATCGGTAGAGAGGAGGCCTGTAGTCCTGATGGACCCAGGTTCGAATTCCGGCTGGGGCAGGGAACAGTTTAAGGATTTGAATTTCATTAAAAGCACACTTTCCTGATCTACCAGATGACCCGCCGAGATGTCGTAAAAATACCCCCGCTAATACCAATACACCAAGTCCTGTATGAGACAGCCCTAGCATGTATTCAATATGGACGGTGGGTGTTAGCGCCGAAGTTGTGACATGTGGAGGTGTAGGAGGACTACTGGGCCTTGGGATAGGCTACTGCCCCCGAGATATAGGCCCTGAAGCCTTTGCCCAGAGTCGGACACATTAAAAAAAAAAAAAATGTTGTGGATGCTTGCAAGGGATAATATCTCATAATTAGTTCGCTCTCTTAAGCCAAGTACCCTCATGTTGAGGCAACAAAAAATATTCTTTACAAGACTTCACCAGTTTCAAGGAGGTATTATTCACTTATATGTATTGTGAAGTTCATCATATGGGAGTTATCTGAGTGAGTGCTAGTATAGACAAGCAATCTTACTTACAACTTAAGGGAAAGATCTATAAATAGGGTCCCCGGGATTATGGTGTTTTTTCGTTTATATCATATTACCCCCTCTCATTGTCGTATATATTCTCTTATTTTATTTCAGTTAACACAGCAGGGTTTTCTGTGGCTGTGAGTGAGTTGTAAGACTTATGTGTTAATTCTGGTATAATAATCTGTTCATGGTCATAACTAATGCAGATAAGCATAACTGATGCTCGCAGACTTACAGGCATTGAGTAAATATTGGTACGGTACAACACAAACAAGTCGAAAACCTTGACCCTACCTGGACTTTGACTAATAATTGTTAAACTGGAATACCTTCGACCGTGGCTTACCCAGAACTCTTTCAACGAGCTTGGCCTTAATCGAATAAAACTACTTAGGCTGACCTCGCCATGTAATCTTTATGTTTTTCCATTGGTTTTAAAAGACTCTAAACCTTGGCTGACTTCTGATTCAACCACCGTGTTTGACTGATCCAAACGGAGTCAAAACTTCATTAGTGATTTTGTTTACACACAAACATACACGGACCGAAATTGGACCCTGTCCTGTGACCTTGATATCTGACTGACTGTTTTCAAAATTGATTTCATTCGTTCTTGCCTTGTCCTAAGCCTTTCTATCAAGTCTGCACTAAATTGGATAAAATCTTTTTAAGATGTCTTTGCCATGTGATCTTGACCTTCGACCTATTGTTCCAGAAACAATGTCAACTCTTGGTTGACTGTCAGTCCTTTCACCAGGTTTCGTTAAAATGAAATTAAAACTGTTCGAGAAATCGAGTACACTACAATTCGGCTCCTTACACCTCGTTCCCCTACATACAGTTACTTACATTGTCAGTGATGGGTAGCCTATATTGGGATACTTCTCAGCCTCGGTTTATGTTCTCATCAAAAGATGACTTTACTCATGTGAGAGAGTCATATGAGTCTGAGACTGATGATCGCTTTATGTTCCAGTTTGTTCACTATTTCATTCATCTGAGTCAGCCATAGGGGTCTCAGAGCGATAATCAGTTATAGTTCCAGTTTTGCTTAAGGATAGCAAAAGGATTCAATATGGATTATCAGTTCATAGACTACTGATGTCTTGTTATTGGTTTTGATCGCACTTACACATGATGTCTTGTTATTGGTTTTGATTGCACTTACACATGGTTTGTATGTGTGTGTGTGTGTGTGTGTGTGTGTGTGTATGTGTGTGTGTTCTTACCTTACCTAATTGTATCTTTACAGGAATGAGTCAAGCTCGTACTGTCCCGTGTCTTAAACCATATTTATCGTACATATCCTTAAATTTGTGAATTGTTTTGGCACACACTATTTCATTCGGTAGTGCATTCCTCTGATCAATTGCTCTGTTTGGGAAACTGAATTTCCTCACGTCTTTATCACCTCTCTTCTTACGCAGTTTTTTGCAGTGTTCTCTTGCTGATCCTTCCCCATATGTTAAGTAATCATTTATGCCTATTTTCTCCTTCCCTGATATGCATTTATATAGCATAATCATGTCACCTCTTATCCTTCTCTCCTGTAGTGTTGGTAGATTCAGTTTATTTAGTCTTTCTTCGTAGCTTAGATCTCTTAAGCTTGGTATCCATCTTGTAGCGGCCCTTTGAACTTTTTCAATCTTGTCTATGTGTTTTTTGAGATGAGGACTCCAGACTACTGATGCATACTCCAGGGTTGGTCTGATGAATGATGTTATTATCCTTCTTAGCATGTCTTCATTTATGTATGTGAATGCTATTCTCATATTTGCAAGTAGTGCATACATGTTCCGTACCGTCTCACTGATGTGGTCAGCCGGAGATAGTCTGTTATTGAT
Source organism: Coenobita brevimanus (assembly GCF_032717465.1). Lineage (NCBI taxonomy): Eukaryota > Metazoa > Arthropoda > Malacostraca > Decapoda > Coenobitidae > Coenobita > Coenobita brevimanus. Next base: position 8,816,844 of record NC_136982.1, on the reverse strand, counting down.
AATCACACCTAGGTCCTTCTCTCTTTCTGATGTGTGTAGGGTTTTATTTCCTAATGTATAATCCCAATCAGGTCTTTTTCCACTTTTATCAAACTTGATTACATGACACTTGTCCACATTGAATTCCATTTGCCATGTATTACCCCATTCATGAAGTTTATTTAATTCTTCTTATAGCTCTTTACAAGAGTCTGTGTTAGTAATTCTCCTTTGTATTTTTTAATCATCTGCCAACATATTTAGATAGCTTTCATTTCCAGTGTTACTGTCTATATCATTTATATACACTAAAAACATGGTTGGTGCCAGCACTGAGCTCTGTAGTACTCCACTAGTCACTTCTTTCCATGATGAGTAGTTTCCCCCTATAGTAGGACTCGCGCACGTTTGCGGCTGTGGTGTGGCTCGCAAATGTGTACAATGGTGCCATGTTTCCCCAACTTGCGATGTGAAACGGAAGCTATTTATGTACAAGGCATCACAAATTCGATAAATTCAGATGAATAAAACTTACACTTGTGTATTTTGATGGATGAATCAACAGTAATCTTATTATGCATAAAATATTTATACAGTAACACAGAAACATGGCATACATATTGTACAGTGTTGCTATAAAAGAAATTGTAGTCACTTTTAATGGTTTTTAGCGTAGTTTTAGGGTGGGTAATAATATCACAGTTATGGATATAAGATAATGAGCCTGAAAAAAGAAGAAATATGCCAATATCCAAAGTAAAAGAAATAATTCATGTAATTCTTCTGAGTGGCAACACTTACCAGTCTGGCCTACGGTAAAGTACCTTCGTATACCCAACCATAGCTTGTACAGGTGTTGCTAGGGAAAAATGCTCACATTTACCGGCTTTTACCATAATTTTAAGGACGAGGAATAATCACATTTATAATCATAAGCTAATATGTAGGACAAAATAGTAGGCATATGCCAATACCGAAGTAAAAAAAAAAAAAATTATTCACTCGCGAGCGGCAACACTTCCACACCCAGTCGGCGAGAGAGAGAGAGAGAGAGAGAGAGAAAGAGAGAGAGGCAGGAGAGGGGCATGCATTGAATGCATTGTTGGCATCACTAAATATAACAAAACCAAATTAACAAATGAAAGCACAATTATAAATAACTTATAAAAGAATCAAAAGTACTCAGGGTGGCTCACATTTCCCGCCAGGAGAGAGAAAGAGAGAGAGAGAGAGAGAGAGAGAGAGAGAGAGATAACGGTATAGAAAACGTGGCAACACTGTACACAGGTGCGGGCTACACCACAGCTGCAAACGTAGGCGAGTCCTACTATAATACTGTTCTCATTTATCTTTTTATGAGAAAATCTTGCATCCAACAAAACAGTTTGCCTCGAATTCCTCCTTGATGATACAGTTTCCATAAAAATCTTTGGTGTGGTACTGTGTCAAATGCTTTCTTGAAATCTAAATAGATACTGTCCACCCATCCTTCTCTTTCCTGTATTGTGTCTGTTACTCTGCCATAGTAGCTCAACAGCTTCGTAACACATGATTTTCATTTTCTGAAACCAAACTGTCTTTCTGTTATCATATTGTGTTCTTCTACATGATTTACCCAAGCTTTTCTTATAAGCTTTTCTAATACCTTGCTTACAACATTGGTCAGTGAAACTGGTCGGTAGTTGAGTGGAGTTTGTCTATTCCCTTTCTTGAATAAGGGGACAATATTTGCTTTCTTCTGTGTGTGTGTGTGATATCGACTGTGTGTGCACATGGTACCGGCACTACATTCCGGGTTTACTGACGGATTACTGGTTTACAGTAATCCCTCCAAGATCCGATGTACTAGAGCCATAGGCAGGTCCGGAGAGTGGTCTATCTATCTATTGCCAGACGCCTCAATCCCATTTGGGGTGGCCACAAACAAATTGCCTCCAAGTCGCCCTGTCCCCCACCACTTCACTGCCCTGTCCAGATATTGGACCCCAGCTTCTGGACTTGTACTTATGGACCTTAACTCAGAAAAACACCTACCCAACTCCCTCTGGACATGCATAGCACCTATTGAAGACCCAAATCACACCAATAAGGGACATAAAAGACTGAAAAAAATGCAAAAGAAGCATAAAATGAGGTTTTTGAGGTAGGTTCATACAATATTCAACATTCTGGGTAATTACAAGTCCCTGGCTCCTGGACTGGTAGTTATGGACCCTAACCTAGCCTAACTCAGAAAAACACCTCCCTACAGCACATGCATAGCACCTAAGACACAGCATATTCACACCAATAAGGGACATAAAACAGTGAAATGATGTGTTTGAGGTAAGTATAGTATGGAAAATACAGTAGAGTACAGTATGAAACATTCTGCCTACTTACATCAAGTCCATGGCCATCTCGATGAATAACCGCCTCCTCTCAGACTCTGACAGTAAGAAGGATTTCCTGAAGCACTTGCAGTACACTGTTCATGAAGTCTTGCACTGAACTTAGTCATTCGCACTCAGAATTCCATTCTCTTCACAGTGCAGACTCTTGTCTAACTTATGCTCCATTGTAACTTAATAAGTGTTGCACTCTGCACTTTAAGTCTTTCCACTCTTCTAACCATTTTCTAAACCAAAAACACACAAGTTAATTTATGTTAAATTTAGTCCAAAAATTGTATGTCTTTTCACTCAAAACTGTAAATCCTTAACACAATGCACTGTTTTTTTCACTGCACAACACTCTAAATTCCCGTGTGGTCAAGTGGATAAGTTCTTGGCATCTAATCACTGTCAGAGTCTGAGAGTAGCACAGGGAGGTGACCTAGGGGTGTGTTGCTGGGTCATGGTGATGGCGTACCCACTGCAGACGACTCTGAAGACAGACGCAAACTCATGTTGAGCGGTGACTCCACCATGGCTGATGTGCTGGGCTGTGGCTCGGATAATGAGGGCCTGTCTTGGGGAGGCAATGGAGTGGAGCCAGGGCTGGGCACAGCGGGGGTCACGGGCCTGAAAAAACTGTCAATGGTTGATTGACGCAAGGAACGACGATTCTGACGATTTATGATGCGCTGCCTGAAAGCACGCACTTCCTCCACAAGTCCCAAGGGCCCCATCTCCCTGTCGCAGTCCAAGTGTTCCGAGTAGTCCAGAACGAACTCTAGGTGTTCCCGGAGTGGCTCAGCTTGGGGATGGCTGGAGTTGTGTCATGCTGAGAGGAGTCCGCATCATTGTCACCGTCCTCGTCGGAATCTTCAAGCTGGGTACTGACACCTGCAAATGAAGATGCGATCTCGATATCAGACAGGGTTTGATACCCAGGATCACCCTCATTGTCATCCAGCCACTCACGCACATCATCCACATCAACATCGTCGCCATGCATACTTAGACGTGCATGGAAGTCATCCATGTCAAAACCTAGGAAATTGTACTCCACATCCGTTCTGAGAAGCAGATGAGATCAACCATTTTCTAGAGTCTTGACAGGGATTTCCTTCCATGCACTGGCCCAGTTGTAGATTGCAGACTTGATGTTGTAGTGGCGAAGGTTTTCCAAAGTCTGCTGGCCTCGCGTGTCCCGTCCCTCCCTGCGCTCGTCCTCGTCCTCGAGAACTACCATCATCTCATCCAGGAACTTCCTTCAGTACAGGCGCTTTGTTGCCACGATCACTCCTTGGTCCATTGGTTGGATGACAGCAGTCGTATTAGGTGGCAGAAACATGCACCTAATGCGGCCATTCTCAGCCACCAAGTCCTTGTCGCACGGGTGGGCAGGTGCATTGTCGAGGAGAAGGAGGGCCTTTACCTGGTCACGTGGGATTCCCAGTTTCTCCGTCTGGTAATGGATGACCTCCTTGACGAAATGGCGGTGGAACCAGTCTTTGAAGATCTGGGCTGTGAACCATGCCTTCAAAGAATGGTACCAGACGACAGGAAGGACATCCATCACCCCACGAAGACACCAAGGCTGCTTTGCGCGGCCAACAATAACGGGCTTAAGCCGGTGCATGCCATTAGCATTGGCACAACACAAAGCAGATATCCGTTGCTTGGAGAGCTTGCAGCCAGGTACACACTTCTCCATCTCCGCGGCTAGAGTGTTCGTTGGCAAAGAGTGATAGAATAAACCAGTTTCGTCAGTGTTGTAGACTTGACCGAGTGAGGCCCTCCCTGTCGATCAAGCCCTTCACGTTGTGCCGAAACTCGTCAACTCCATCTTCGTTAGCGTCCAAAGCCTCGGCATGAGCCTTAGGGTTGGTAAGGCCATGCCATAACTTAAATGCGAAGAGCCAACCCTTGGATGCCTTGAAGTCTAGGGCGTCGTGAAACCTGGCGAACTTCTCAGCAGCAGCCTTCAGCTCTGTACCATGTACCATCACACCAGCAGCACGTTGCTGTCGATACCAAATCAACATGTCGACTTTAGCAAACTTGGGAGTAAACATCACCTTCCTCTCCACGTTGCGTTAGCTTCTCAACGAGAAATCAGCCGTGTACTGCATGAGTTTGTCTCGGGATCTCTTAATATCAAACAAAGTAGATCAGGCCAGGTTAAACTCGCGGAGAATGCGTGAAGAAGACCACCCCGTGTCTACTTTCTCCAATATCTCTCGCTTCTTCTCCAGAGTCAACACCACAGCAAGTAAGGCACAACCACAAAAGTGAGCATGTGGGCAGCCATGACGACGAGCGTTCACTCGCGATGAGAGACAGGCGGAAAGTGGGGAGGATGCAGGGGCGCTCTAACGGACATCGGAAGAATGACGCGCCACAACAAAGCTGTCCCGCGCCTTGCATGCCAAGTTACGGGCGGGAAAAAATCTTTTTTTTATTTGAATTTTTTGCAGTTTTTGGACCATTTTGGGAATATTGGATCCCGGGACGATTACGTCCAGTTAGTGGGGATGTTCGGATAGTGGGCGTTCAGATATTAGAGAGATTACTGTTTAGATTTTTTCAGTCTACGAGATCTGATCAACTTTCTTTTCCAGCAGTAGCAGATGTAGCTGCAACCCTAGGATGATCTAAACTTGAACAAGAGGATTGCAGGATGATGTTGCCCTCCTTTTGCAATCCACCATCCTTCTTTAGAGGAACAGGTATGGATATGATGGACGACTGTATAACTGGACAGTGGAGCCAAAAGGTTATATCGGTATCACGTGAAAGCTTTTGACCAATACTCACAGCATTAGGTTATAATGTTTGAATCTGAAAGGAAGCATCACAATCCATGGTGGTCTCACATCTTTTTGACCCACAGTTGTGCACTGGCTCGTGGCCTTCACATTTAAAGTGTCAGGACTCCATATTATAATAATACAACTCATAGCATGATAGATCGATAGATAGATAGACAGTGTAATAGATAGCATAGGAACATCAGTTAAGGCTAGGTGTGGGAACAGGAAATATGTCAGCAGAAGATCAGCAAGACATATCCAAATGAATGCCAGTGGGCTCCAGAAGCGCTACATACACACAGACATACACAAGCTTCTAGAACCCACACCTATGTTTTACATACTTATCACTAGCCCTCCTAGGGCAGGATGAGAGAGTTAGAGAGCAGAAAGGGGTGAGCCACAGAATCGAAAGGTTGTGGAAAGAGGAAATAAGAAGAGGTGTCCAACGAGACTTAGCTAGTAAATTACGTTCCTGTGTAATACATATACTGCTCAACTTAAATTTTTCTTGAAGATAATAAATCAAGATCAACACCCTATATCCATCTTTAACTTCTCCTACCTTCGACTACACGATAACTAGAACCAAATCTCAAGATTAACATATTACAAGCTCAAGATTCACATATATAGTTGGTGGCAGCAGAAGCATGAACCTCGTCTTCAAATCTACAATGAATTCCTACAAAGTACAAGCTACAAGTTACAAGCTACGAGACAGCCCTACGTTAAACTACAACTAACAAGTCTATGAGACATCTCTATAATCTCTACACTCGCCTACAAGTAACGGCAGTCATCATCCAGAACGAGTAAATCACAAGAAGAAACATCGAGAAAGAATAACAAAACAAGCAATCGAAAAGCAAGAGTTAACTCACAACCCACAACTACATCATCCTCCATCTGACCCCATCCTTCTCTCCAGCCTACCCACCACCTCCACCACCACCATAATGCTGAGGCAGGGGTGACTACGGCAGCATATACCAGATCCCTCACTCACCTCTCACCTTACTCATCATTACTCATTTACTCACCACAGCTACCAGGGTGTGAGAAGTCGACGTTGCTAGCATTTTGCTGAGAAGTTAAGGACACCCCACAACATGTCAATCAACTCACCACCTGCACCATCACTAACACCATTCCCACAGGGTAAAAAATAGTGAGTTACATAGTTACTTCATTTATATAAAACACAGTAATAGACACAGTGGTAGACAACACCTTCTGCACACACATATGAAACGTGCTGTATATTTACAACTTATGTACACATACCTACTTCAGTTATCTGCATAATTCAATCACTAAATACTTGCACCAACAATAAATATTCTGGACTATATATTCATTCATTTATTATAGCATTTATTTACTACCAACGAGTGTTACAATTTATAGCTACATAAAATATGTGTTTCATACATACAACTATACATTATTACATCCACAAAGTAGTAAAGAAAATATACTATCACAGTTACTCAGTGAGCGATTAACCCGAGACGTCCCGTCGACGTATGGGTAAGTTGCAACATTTTGCATTTGCCAGTCCCGTCGACGTACTGGTACGTTTTGCAATTGCAAGGTCCCTAATTTGCACAATTTTCAATTTTCGTGCATGATTTTTCGTATGTATAAACGGGACACCTTCCTCTATTCCTCTACAAGATGCCAAGCAGGGACAATGCCTTACACCGCATAACCTCCCCCCCCCACACGCCATTGTCTCGGCAATTCACCTGTTACCAGTGACCTGGCCAATAAAGACATTCAGGGCCAAAGTGATTCCCCAATCGATGACAATGTGGAGGACAAAGTTTACATAGCATTAGAGGAAGAAACAGTCAGAAATGATGATCAGGTAATGTGGCAAAAGAAGGTCAGGAATGGTGATGAGTTAGTGAGTGAAACAATGCTTATAATTCCTATATTATTGTTTGAAAACCAATATACTTTCATACTACATATAAATTCGTACCAAATAAATAAATAAATACCGTTTAGAAGTGGTGTGGAATAGTTATCCTCCACAGACCTCGTTTTCTTTGCAGCCAACCTGATAGAAAACCCTGTAAGGTAAGGAGGTACTCCTACCTGTATCGAGTATTTTAAACCTCAGGTGAGTGATTTCTCTATGAATTTTCGATGTTTCTCACCAAAAGCGGAGGTTTTAGCCAAAAAAAAAAAAAAATCCAAAAATGGTCGGGACTGGGGGGTGTCGGAGGTGCGAAAGTGGTCGGGACGTGACGGGTTAAAAGACCTGTATTAAACATTTATTAATTAAGCTACCTAGTGGAAACAGACAAGTCAAGTTACAAGGAAAACCAGAAAAAAAATGGCCAGCACAAATGACATTAGCAAGAATGAACAATCTTCCACACAATCATGAAGACAAAGATTTCCATACAGTGCTGACAGATACACTGCCCATAATACGTACAAATGAATAACAAGTGAGTGTATATAGTTAATGTATATATAGATTTTTATATAAAAAATAAATTATAGGGCTATATAATATAATTTTCAATAATATCTGTGCAATATAAAATAAGCCTTAAAAATGGGTCCCAAGGATTAGCCAGCAATCATGCAACCTTGGACAACAACGAGAAAGTGTAGACAAACAAAGAAAAACAAAGTACAGGATATCAATACATTAAAAAAAAAAAAAAAAAAACAGTAAGATCGCATAAAAAACAAATGAAAATAAATGTGTTACTTCAAATACCACAATAAAACATGAACTCCTTCTATAAGTGAAACAAAGAGCAAATTATTGTTCTCCACGAGCCAGTGGCAAGGCACATCATCACTATCATCGACCGCAGCATGAACGGATTAGTGATGTCAGGACTGCAGATAACTACAATATTATTGCAAGTACTACAATTATGTAACGACAAACGATTGCATTATGTTACAGTTGTTACAATTATGTAACTACAAAAGATATGTAACAATTACAATACATTTATGTACAATACAATTATTGTGTAACAATTCTTACAATGTTAGTACAATTCTGTATTACTACAATGTTACTACAATATCATTACAATGTTAATACAATTATTTTACAGTTGTTACGATTATGTAACTACAAACGATATATACAATTACAATACAATTATGTACAAAAAAATAAAATTATTTAACAATATAATTATGTAACAATTCATACAATGTTACTACAGTTCAGTATTACCAGAATCATCATACAAGTTAGGTGAAATATTAGACATTACTAAAGGGATAACTCCATATGTAATGTAATGACCTAGCAGCATTACCATTGCACAATTATATGTGTATGTCTGTTATGCATACACATTTTACAATATGTTATACAATACTTTTTAATCAGTTTAACTATAATGCGTTTGCTCCATCATGTATACAATTTATTTAAAAAGTATTATGTTTCTTGAATATTAATAGATCAGTACAATATTATCATGAATATTATGTCTATACACTATTATAATGAATATTATGTATTAATAGATTAGAGTGTGTCACTGATAATGCTGTCAGAGGATCGCCAGCTGGCTTGACCGAGCGATGTCAGGACTCCAAATTATAATAATACAACTCATAGCACGATGGATAAATACATAGACAGATAGACAGTGTAATAGATAGCATAGGAACACCAGTTAAGGCTAGGTGTAGGAACAGGAAATACGTCAGCAGGAGTTCAGCAAGACGTAACTAAAGAATGCCAGTGGGGACCGGAAGAGCTACATACATACAGACATACACAAACTTCTAGAACCCACACCTATGTTTTACACACTGACACTAGCCCTCCTAGGGCAGGATGAGAGAGTTAGAAAGCAGAAAAGGGTGAGCCATAGAATCAAAATGTTGTGGACAGAGGAAATAAGAGGTGTCCAGCGAGACTTAGCTAGTAAATTATGTTCCTGTGTAATACATACACTGCTCAACTTAAACTTTTCTTTGAAGATAATAAATCAAGATCAACTCCCTGTATCCAACTTCAACTTCTCCTACCGTCGACTATATGATAACTAGAACCAAATCTCAAGATTAACATATTACAAGCTCAAGATTCACAGAAGATGCTTTATCGTTCCAGTGGTACATTTCAGTCTGTTATTCGGGACGGTCATCCCATAATATATCATTAAATTTTCGCTTTGTAAAATGCCTGCCATTTCTCACAGCAGTAGGTTTAATAGTTCCAGAAAAACGTAATTTTTAAGTTAATCATAACTGAAATTTATCATTGAACCACATGGACCAGGCTTAACTTGACCAAACCTAACCGAGAAAGCAACATTCATCGATCCTAACCTAGTTAATTCCTAAGGATTCGGAAGTCGTTAATGAATTACATTATCATGAAAGGTGATCCTTATCATAAAATTTTCATCATCTGTTCCATAATCTACCGATGGCATCTCTTCTTGATTTTGTCCCCGGTTTTACTCACGGATTTGAGCATCCTGGCACCCTTCAGGATAAAGGTATCACTCCATTATTAACCATTGATGCACTTTCAGAACAATTTTACCCCTATCATCTATTGGCATCATTCATATTATATTCTCCCAATCTCCTGACGTTTTAGTCAGTCTGGAAGATATTTGTGAATTCACCGAGTTAGAATAATTATTATCCCTTTAACTGTATTATTATTATTATGAAGTTGACTGAAATATTGCTGTGATAGAATAAATAAAAAAATTTCATCGGATTCAAGGAAGGATGCACGTCATCCATGGCTTATTAGGTATGGTACTCGTACATTAAAAGAAAGATCATGATCTTCCAAATAATTATACTGTCATCTGGCAGATAGACAGACACACTGATAGGCATGCAGACAAACATACTCGTACAAACATACGAACACAGAAAACACAGACAGATAGAGTGACAAACAACCATACAGGCACATAGTGCACTGATAACTCTTTCAACCTGTGCTCGTGGTGTCTTTTATTCTTGCTAGTTCCGGACTATTTTATTCGGCTTGGGGAAGATCTCCTCTATTGAAGGGAAAAATAAAGGCTGTTTCTGACATCTACAATTCAAAAATGCCTCTCCTCTGCAGAGTAAAATCTCTGATGGTAGCAAGAGCAGACTAAAGTCCTGCTACTGGAGGAGTAGACTCCTTTCGCCCTGGTTTGCTATATGTATTTTATTTTTGCTATCTCAAGACGATTTTTTTCATATCAGTGGCCACTTTACGATTTGCATAAGACAGCCATAGCCATAATTAACCCCTACAGTACTACAGATTCTTCCTGAAATGAACAAAATCGTCAACAGACACGAAAGGTAAAGCTTAGTGTATGTCCTCTGACTGAAAGGATTTAACCCGCCAGGTTCCACATATTTTTAGCCCTATGGGTCGCCTCCGTGCTGGCCATTTTTTGACCTTTTTTTTTGGCTTAAATGATAGATTTTGTTATGAAAACAATGAATTTCACTATTAAAATATTCATCGAACCTCGGAAATGGGTTTTATTGAGTCCTGCATACTCATATACAGGTATTCCCTCTCTCTCACGCTCATCACTTAGGTGAGAGAAAGCCGTTTTCTATGTATGGGAGACTCAGGTATTTGTGCTGGGAAGGTATAGCAATGTTCAGTACACTTTTCTGATTACTTATTACTTCAACATCTGTCACAATTTGTGTGTCTCACTGTGAATGCATTGTCTTACACTTACTTGAAGTTAGGTACAACCTGACCATTATGTACGGTCCTGGCACCTACAAGAAGGTATTTACAACTTGACTTCACTATGTACAGTCCTTGCACTTACAAAGAAATATTTACAACCTGATTTCACTATGTATAGCCCTTACACTTACGTGAAAATATTTACAACATGCCTTCATTATGCACAGCACTAGGTGAGGCACACAGGTAGAATGAGGCAGAGCGAGCGTGAAGGGGGGAGCCAGTGGGAGTATGGCCTTGACCGACTGAGGCGTGGTAGAGGAACAGTTACCATAAATGCCTGCCAATTTTTACCCACGAACCTTGAAAAATGCGGTCCCAGTGATTTTTAAAATTTTAAGCTGTTTTAAAACAGCACTGGCACTGACCGTAGATTTTCGTCACACTGTTTTATAACAGCACTGGCACGTGGCGGTAAAAAAAAAAAATAAAATAAAAACTTTCTCGGGGTGTTAGAAACCCACGTTAGGTGGATGAAATATATTTTCAAGGTGCTTCATATGTTTCTAGTTTGCCTAACTTGTTTCCACAACACAAAATTGCTTGTAAAAGATTTACCTACGAATATATGATTGTCCATCGTTTACTGATGTTATTACCGTACCTCCAGTTCTCCTTCATTTGGGACAAAAGACTTTCAATGTAAATTTAAACAATCAATCAGCACATTACGCTCTGCAAGCAAGGACACACTATTCCTCTTCCATCAGCCATTAATCCATTCACTCCATCATTTTGCGTTGTTCATGTGAAAGCAAATACTCTGGCTCCACTGATTCACTCTGTGAGGCATTCCATCGGTTGGTATTAACTGGAACATAATATAAGGTTGCCTAAACCATAATCAGGGAGGAGAACTATACTCTTACTTCTATTTTTGACGTGACGATTAAACAATACAGTAAGTATAATAATAAGTAATGTAAGCCAAAAAATAAAAACGAAAAAATCTAAATTTCAGAATTCAACATTGCTAGCATCAATCCAAAGTGTCGCCCAAAATGCTGACACAATTGCACAAATCCAAATGCTTGAAAGAGATGTCTACCATGGACATTAACACGGTGGCTATAGCATATAATCTCGCCCCTCCCCTCACTTCCTATCACACACACACACACAAACACACACACACACACACACACACACACACATTTTAAGAACAGCACGAAACGGCACACTATGAACGTAAACATTTACTTTCTAAACGAAAATAATATATAGCTCAATATATATACAGTATATATATATATATATATATATATATATATATATATATATATATATATATATATATATAAAGATAACAGAGCCAAATTCAAGATCAGCACATTTCGAGATGCCTGGACACTGCGTTTGAAAGACTACTCAGTAGGAAATACAGACAGAGGAAGACAGTTCCAGAGCTGACCTGTTGTATATGAAGAACTGGGAGTAATGGTTAACTCTAGTATTAGAGAGTTGAGGAGAAAAGGGATGAGAGTTTGTTGCTAGACAGGTTTTAGCGTGCCTGTTGTAGTGGTGATGGGATGAAAGCAGACAGTTCAGAGAAGCAGTAACCACTGAAGTAGCAATAGAAGAGAGATAAAACTGCAACAGTACGGTGAAGAGACAGAGGTTGAAGGAAGCCAGTAAGAGGAGGAAAGTTAATGAGATGAAAAGCCTTTGATTCCTCCCTGTTGAGAAGAGCTGTATGTGGGGAGCCTCCCCACACATAACAGTTGTACTCTACACACGGACGAATATAACCCATGTATAAAGTCAACAACTGTGCAGGGGTAAAGAAGGCACGGAGTCAGCTTTGCACAGCTGACCTCTTAAAAGCTGATTTTACAAGAGACCTAATTTGTTCTTTCCAAGATAAATCCCGAGAGAATGAAACTCTAAGTATTTTAAGGATGATGCAAGATTAAGCTGGATATTATTAAAAATTAGAGTGCATTCCTGTGGAAGATGATGTCTGGTTGATAGATGAAAGAACTGAACGTTTCATACTCTTGCCTCAGTCAGAGATATCACCCATGTAAGGCATTAAGTGTGATATAGCCAGATCCCTTGTGTGTTGAAGTTACTGCTGAGATGGAAGCTGGGGGAAACGAATGGAAATGTGAAGGATGGAGTCATCAGAGTATGAGTGGAAAGGGTTAGATGTAAAGCTTAGAAGGTTATTAATGAATAAAAGGAAGAGAGTTTATGATAGGACAGAGCCCTGAGGAAAACCACTATTGATAGCTCTAGGAGGAGAATGGTGATTGTCTACAACAGCAGCTGTAGAACGACCAGAAAGGAAGCTAGAGATGAAGGCACAGACACAAGAATAAAAACCGTATGAGGGCAGTTTGGAAATTAAAGATTTATTCCAGACTCGATCGAAAGCCTTTGAGATGTCAAATGCAATGGCATAGCTTTCGCCAAAGTCCCAAAAGGAGGATGACCAGGAGTCTGAAAGGTAGGTGAGAAGATCGCCAGTGGAGTGTCCCTGACGGAACTCATACTGACGGTCAGAAAGAAGGTTGTGATTGGAGAGATGCTTTAAAATTTTTCTATTAAGAACTGATTCGACAACTTTTGAAATACAGGATGTTAATGCAGTTGCACAATAGTTAGGCGGATGGGAATGGTCACCCTTCTTTCGGACAGGCTGAATGACAGCAAACTCCAGCAAGAAGGAAAGGTATGAGTTAATAGACAAAGGCGAGAAGGTTAACGAAGGCAGGGTTTAAGCACAGAAGCGCAGTTCTTGAGGACAACAGGAGGGACCTCATCAGGCCTATATGCCTTGTTAGTATTGAGGCCAGTGATGGCAGAAAAAAAAAAAAATCAATCGAAGAAATCTTAATGTCAGCCATGAGGAAGACAGGGGGGGAAGCGATTGAGGAACGACATGGGAACTGTCTAAAGTGAAACTGCAGACAAAAGTCTGAACGAAGAAATCTGCTTTATTAGTAGAAAAAATAGATACAGAACCACTGGGGTGGAAAAGATGAGGAAAGAATGATGAGGTTAAGTTGTTAGAATGGTTTTTGGCAAGTTGCCAGAAGGAATGGGAAGAATTCGAGTTGGAGAGTTCAGAACATTTAGTACGAATGAAATTATTTTTAGCAGAGCAAAGAACAGACTTGGCACTATTCCTGGCAGAAACATAGAAGAGATGAAATTCAGGAGTGGGTTAGCTCCGGTACTTTTTGTAGGCCCTCTCCTTGTTGTGGACAGCATTAGAACAAGCATGATTAAACCAAGTTTTTTGGGGGCATCAGTCAAAGGATACGAGAAAGGAATGTATGCTTCCATGACCGAGAGACTGACCTCTGTAATGCAAGGCACACTTAGATGGCTCCCGTCCATGGAAAATCAGACACAGTGCTAAAGGACCTCCCAATCACCAGCTCCAAAATGCCACAACCGATTCTAGTTGGGAGGGTCGACAGGCCTCGCTGGAGCAATAGGACAGGTTAAGGTGATAAGGTTGTGATCAGAGGAGCCCAATGGAGAGGAAAGATTAACAGCTTAAGTACAAGGATCAGCTGTCAGATACACTGAAACTCTCTTCAAGCCAGTCAGCAATACACACAGGGAGCTGTACAAGCTGCCCGTTGGCTGCGGTATTTAGTTGAAAGGGATCCTTTGCCTGTGCGGCTATCTCGCCAAAACTCAGCTCCCGCAAAACAACATGAAATATATATCAGTGGACTCGACACATCCTCTGGTAAACATTTTTTTTTCCTAAAACACCGTGGTAATGGTGACACAAAGCATCCTACATTTACCGAGTGTGAGGGAAAATGGAGCATCAGAGCAGACCCTAAAGTAAACTGAATACGCCAATACAAATGTAAAGCACATCGGGAAATGGGTGTATTGATAAAGTACGTGGCTGATGAGGACCGTGGAAAATAAGAACAATATGTGGATATGAATATAGCATGGGTATGAATGACAGGGTGATGTTCAAGTCACACCGACACATCGACATAACTGTACACCTGATAATAGCTCACTAGAATGCCCTCGTACGTTCACAAGTTAGCTAGCTAGTGGCACTAAGAATTTGTCGTGTGTGTGTGTGTGTGTGTGTGTGTGTGTGTGTGTGTGTGTGTGTGTGTGTGTGTGTGTGTAAGACCCAAATCAAACATGGGAAAGAGACGAATATGAGGACCTGGCAGAGAATACAATTCAGAGTTTAAGAGCATTACTACATAAAATGGAAGAGAAATCGGAAAGAATTATACTAACTGGAGATTTTAATACAAATATAAATTGGAATACTCTAGATATAATAAGCCATGAAAGTTGTTGGGACCAAAAGCTCCAGGATCTCGCGCAAGAGTTTTTCCTAACCCAACATGTAAGGGAAAGCACCAGAAAAAGAGGATTCGATGTACCCTCAATGCTAGATTTCATACGGTATTTACTAGGCAAGAAAACGATATTGACAATTTAATATACCACCCTCCCTGGCCTTTGGTTCCTTCTTCCTCGCATAAAAAAAAACCTTCATTCGGCAAAAGCGACCATGCAGTACTAAATTGCAACTTCAGGAGTGCATATGACATAGTTAACAGCAATGAAAGTTACAAAAAGAGCCTAAACTATAAAAAGGGAAACTATCATGACCTAAAGAAGTACTTCTTAGAAATTGATTGGGGAAAGGAGCTTAGAGGACAAGATTTAAATGCTATATATAAAAAATTCTGTGAACTTTATGAAATGGGAGTCGAGAAGTACATCCCACAGCACAAAGAAGCAGAAAAGAAAAAAAATGGTTCAATACAGAATGTAAAAAATCAAAAGAAAGAAGAGATTTGTTGTGGAATAGATACAGAAGACACAATAGTGAAAGGGCATATAATAATTACAAACAGGCAAGAAACGATTATACAAGAATAAGGAGGGAAGCCCAAAAACAGTTTGAGGAGGATATCGTAAATAAAAGTAGTGATCAACCGAAGCTATTTAACAGCTACATCAGAAGCTAAACCAAAGTAAGAGATAAAATACAATCCATTACGGACGAGGGAATCACCTATACACAAGAGAAGGATATTTGTGAAGCACTAAACAAGAAATTCCAATCAGTTTTTACAGAGGAAAAAAATTTTGAGAGGGACTATGTGGAACAAGCATGCCCACACTTACTACCAGAAATACAAACATCAGAGAAAGTAATACAGGAGGAGCTAAGTAAATTAGACAAAGGAAAAGCAAATGGTCCTGATGAAATTTCATGTTGGGTACTACATGAATGTGCAAAGGAGTTAAGTAAACCATTATTTTTTATTTTCAAGAAATCCTTGAGTCAAGGTAAACTACCTGATATTTGGAGGAAAGCAAACATTGTTCCCTTATTCAAGAAAGGGAATAGACAAAATCCACTCAACTACCGACCAGTATCATTAACCAGTGTTGTAAGCATGGTATTAGAAAAGCTTATAAGAAAAGCTTGGGTAAATAATTTAGAACACAATATGATAACAGAAAGACAGTTTGGTTTCAGAAAAGGAAAATCATGTGTTACTAATCTGTTGAGCTACTATGACAGAGTAACAGACACATTACAGGAAAGAGAAGGATGGGTGGACAGTATCTATTTAGATTTCAAGAAAGCATTTGACACAGTACCACACCAAAGACTTTTATGGAAACTATACCATCAAGGAGGAATTCGAGGCAAACTGTATTGTTGGATGCAAGATTTTCTCATAAGAAGAGAAATGAGAAAAGTACTAAGGGGAAATTACTCATCATGGAAAGAAGTGACTAGTGGAGTACCACAGGGCTCAGTGCTGGCACCAATCATGTTTTTAGTGTCTATAAATGATATAGACAGTAACACTGGAGATGAAAGCTATCTAAATATGTTTGCAGATGATGCAAAAATACAAAGGAGAATTACTAACACAGACTCTTGTAAAGAGCTACAAGAAGAATTAAATACACTTCATGAATGGAGTAATACATGGCAAATGGAATTCAATGTGGACAAGTGTCATGTAATCAAGTTTGGTAAAAGTGGAAAAAGACCTGATTGGGATTATACGTTAGGAAATAAAATCCTAGACACATCAGAAAGAGAGAAGGACCTAGGTGTGATTATCGATAACATACTATCTCCGGCTGACCACATCAGTGAGAAGGTACGGAACATGTGTAGTAAAGTCTGGGCACAGGCAAGGGAAGGAGGAAGACAACCTCTTCGACTGCTGGTTTTATTCTCACTGCCTCGTTAATAAACAGCCAACCCTTTCATCAGGTCGGTTTGATTACTGAGAGATTCGAACAAAGTTCGACACAGGATGAATTCTTTTCTTAAATATACATAAAATGGAAAAAAGGGCAAATGGCATTATTACCACCTCTAGCACCAACTTAACAGACATAGCATGACATAGACATAGCATGATATAGACATAGCATGACATAGACATAGCATGACATAGACATAGCATGGCATAGACATAGCATGGCATAGACATAACACTCCCCCCTGATTTTCTAAAGATCACTATATTGGAACGGCCGTACTGGACGGCGCTCCCTAGAACCTCGACGGGGCAGTGGTCTCCCTGGACTATCTACTTCGTCTTCACTTGACGTATCACTTGACGTAGACTCATTCGAAGGACCTCTCACATCAATTAGCAAATCATCTTCTGTTTCTGATTCAGGGCTTTCTTCAGCTAGTGAATCCTCTGGGGCAGTAGACAGCGATGTTGCCAGCCTTAGGTCACGCACATGACGAGGCATACCATCCACCTCGACGTTCTGGGCAGATACAACTCGCGTTACTGTGCCCTCTGTGCTTCGAGAATCGCAGCGTCTGCTGGGATGCCGGATCCATACACGATCACCGACGCTGAAGCGATGTTGTTCTTCCACCGGCTGATCTTGCAGAGTTACTCCGTCGATACCCAGCAGTCTGACCTCTTATCTAAATATCTGGTTGGCAGGGGCAGATGAGGCATCATCACCTCGTGGCATAACGTTGTAGCGGTACACTGCTTCAGCTACGGAACAGCCTTTCCGTGCCAGTATAGTTTTCACGGTTCGATGATTTCTCTCTGATATTCCATTACCAGATGGAGCGTTGGCACACCAATACCTGATGACCATACCCCAACGCCTGGCGAACTCTTTGATCGTTGAGCTACGGAAGCTGGCAGCATTGTCAGTTAATAGCTCCTTAGGTGCTCCACGTTCATAAAACACAGACTCTAGCTGTTCAGCAACACTGATGACATCTTGCCGCCTGAGTCTTTTCCAGATGGCATAACGTGTTGGCCCGCAGTCGATGAGCGTCAGATAGTGCTGGTTTCTGACATGACAGACGTCCATGCTAACTCTGCTCCAGATCTCTGAAACCCCCAACTCCCCTTTCTTCCACTTCTCTGGTGCCGGATCAAAGGATTGACATTCTTGACAACTCTGAAGAACACTGCGAACCTGCTGCCTCTGAACCGTAGGATAGAGCCTTCTGCAGAAGTACAGTGTACGCTTGATGCCGGGATGCCCGCTGGTTTCATGAATGTTAATGATGTCCCTGTCTGAAATACTGGCAACAGCTGCACAACTTGTCTGCCCATATGCTAGTGTCATCCACCTCTTCGGTACTCGTGTTAGCGCATCTGCTTTGTTTTCAGTAGAAGACACAAACTTTACTTCCAGACACAGATTATACTCGATGATGATAGATTTAAAAGTCTCTAGGCGCCTACGGATCAACATTTCACTGGAAGCTCTAGTCTTCAAACGAGATTTTCCTGAGAGAGAATCCGCGATCCAGTGGAACACAGTTCTTGAGTCAGTCATAAGAGTCAGCTGTTTCATCTTCCAGGAGATTGCAAGATTTATCCCCTTAATAACAGCGTCCAGCTCCGCAAGATTAATGTGAGAGCACTCGTCCCGTCGTAACCAACACGAGTCTTCAATAACTTCACCTTTCACCTCCAACACAGCTCCCAATGCGAGTGAACTTGCATCTACCCATAGTATAGCTTCGTCTCCCGCCACATCCCATCGTCCTCGAGCTGGGTCTGAGTTCTTCACCCGCTCCAACGTGTCCGCAAGCATCGAGTGCAAACTGAGGTCATTAATCTCGCCGTCCCACGCAGTCGTGACCTCATTGGCCCGTCTTTTAATGTACGACGCCGCCACTCGCAACCAGCCACAAACAGGAAGGTGACTCGTTAGCTGCCCGCAGAGTGAAAACACTGTCCGCCTAGTCAGCTTTTCAGGTAGCTTGCCAACGCCGTTATCACGCTTCCAGACGAGACGATCGTGCTCCCCCCAGACTCTAATGCCCAGCACACGAGCTCCTTCAGACACAATCTCGGGAGGTTTGCAGAGCAGGCCGTGACGACTGAGGTGACATTCCACTTCTGCTGCACTCGCCACACTTTCGTCCACCAGAATATCGTCCAGGTATGGTGAAGTGGCGCGGTTTATCTTCTCGTCCATGCTCAACACACGACTCAGGACCTCCTTCAATACTAGTGGTGCGATGTTCAGTCCAAAGCCCAGTCTAGTCAAACAGTAACGTCTCCCACGGAACACCACTGTCTGGGACGACCATAGCGATCTGTGAACGTGTATCTGTAGGTAAGCCTTGCGCAAGTCAATGAGAGCGACCCTCTGTCCACGCCTGCGCCACTCCCGTATCTTCTCAGTGCAGACGTCCGCTTCAGCTGTGTGCAAATTAAGATGGGCATTCAACTCACGAAAATCAAGGACAGGGCATACTTTTTTCTTGTTTTGCTGCACGACAGCCATCAGAGGGATAGTTCCTTTCACAGGGCCATGTATACTCTCGTTGTATGGAACCAGCCATCCGTCCTTAATCCATTCACACAGTTCATTTTCATATTCTTTTCAAGCTTCATTCGGCACCCTGTATTCAGAGACAGTATTCAGTAGTCGTGGAGGCTCTGAGTTGTCACGCCAGTTCCACAACACTGTCCACATTTTAGCTGCACTGTCATATGCTACTTCAAAATCCCTCTCGACAATATTTCGTTGTATGGTAGGTACTGTCACGGCTGAAGCCTGCACTTCCTCAATACCAAATCGCACTTTGTCCGGTGAATGCACTGTCACTCCCTGCAGGGCTTCAACACCATTCATGCCCAGAATAAAGTCAAAATTAAGCGGCTTGGAAGGCACTACAATCACATTCACAGACACGGACACTCCTGACAATAGCTGGACTGTTACCACACCTGTTCCCATACACATATAAAGCTCACCGCTTACTGTCCTCACACTGATATTTCCTTTGGTCCAGCGTGAGCACATGGAAACGTGTGCAATACTCTGAGTACAGCCGGTGTCTACCAGGGCATCACAGTTCTTTCCATCAACAACCAAGCGAGTCACTGGTAAAGCGCCTCTCACTGACGGTCTGGAGAGGAGGCTGGCGCTGGTCCCACCTCTCCTGATCCATTTCCCGAAGAGCATGAGGTAGCGATGTGGCCTCGTCCCCCGCATCTGAAGCAGCGCACATTACCTCGCCCACCTCTACCTCTGCGCACACTGCGTCCAGCCTGGCAGTCACGAGCGTAGTGGTTCGGCTGGTTACAGGAATGGCAGCGCACACCACCAACACCAACTAATGCAGGAGCCACTGTGTGCTGTCTGGAGCCGGCTGGTTGTGCTGCTGCCCCATCATCGAGGTAATTATCAGCTAGAACAGCTCGAGCACGGTTCAGAAGTTGGTTAATATCCATTGTTTCCATGCGTGAAACAGCTCTCAGAATGTGGCGAACAGCTTCTGGAAGACCAGCTAAAAAAGCACAACATAGACCGGCGTCGGTCATTCCTCCAAATCGTGTAGCCAGGTGGCGCAGGTCAGCCAAGTACACGTCAACAGACTCGCCATCACGCAGCCTACGGTCCACAAACTGCTCATAGGCAACAAACTTGTCTGCAGCAAATGCCGAGGTGAGTGCATCCTTTATGGTGTCGAAGTTCCCCTTGTCTACGCTGCTGAGCTGCTGATAAACAGAGAAAGCCCCGCCTGTGAGTCGCAGTGGCACAATGGTGTGTAGATCAGAGATCCCTCGTAGCCGACAAACCAGCTCCAGCTTTTCGATCCACTCTACCACCGAGTGCGAAGTGACCACAAATTCCGGGATCAGACGAAGTTCCGTCGTAAGGCTGTCTCCTCGGGCTGAGGTTGACGATGCCGGTTTGCCACTATCACTTCCGTCCATCATAAGTTGCGAGAGAATGCCTAGATAGCTTGTAGTAAAGTCTGGGCACAGGCAAGGGAAGGAGGAAGACAACCTCTTCGACTGCTGGTTTTATTCTCACTGCCTCGTTAATAAACAGCCAACCCTTTCATCAGGTCGGTTTGATTACTGAGAGATTCGAACAAAGTTCGACACAGGATGAATTCTTTTCTTAAATATACATAAAATGGAAAAAAGGGCAAATGGCATTATTACCACCTCTAGCACCAACTTAACAGACATAGCATGACATAGACATAGCATGACATAGACATAGCATGACATAGACATAGCATGACATAGACATAGCATGGCATAGACATAGCATGACAGACATAACAACATGTATACACTGCTTGCAAATATGAGAATAGCATTCACATACATAGATGAAGACATGCTAAGAAAGATAATAACATCATTCATCAGACCAACCCTGGAGTATGCATCAGTAGTCTGGAGTCCTCATCTCAAAAAACACATAGACAAGATTGAAAAAGTTCAAAGGGCCGCTACAAGATGGGTACCAAGCTTAAAGGATCTAAGCTACGAAGAAAGACTAAATAAACTGAATTTACCAACACTACAGGAGAGAAGGAAAAGAGGTGACATGATTATCCTATATAAATGCATATCAGGGAAGGAGAAAACAGACATAAATGATTACTTAACCTATGGGGAAGCATCAGCAAGAGGACACTGCAAAAAACTGCATAAGAGAGGTGATAAAGACGTAAGGAAATTTAGTTTCCCAAATAGAGCAATTCATCAGTGGAATGCACTACCGAATGAAATAGTGTGTGCCAAAACAATTCACAATTTTAAGGATATGTACGATAAATATGGTTTAAGACACGGGACAGTACGAGCTTGACTCATTCCTGTAAAGATACAATTAGGTAAGGTAAGAACACACACACACACACACACACACACACACACACACACACACAAGAAAAATACGTCGATATAGGTATGGATGCAAACCATAGGGGGGAAAAAGGGGTGTACTGAAGAAGAGAGAGAGAGAGAGAGAGAGAGAACACCGGTGGGAGATAGGAGACAAACACAGGGCTCGCTTAGGTCACCACAGGGCAGGTGAGGGTAAGGGATAAACGGACGAAGGAGGGGCTGCCGGAAATCAAGTGTGCAGAGTGAATTGCACCTATTTCCTTTGTGTAATAAATCTATTTCCATACTCATGAGATGTGATTATAGAAGATGACCACCCGGTAACAATCTGTTGTCAGATGAGGTCGAAGAAGCCTAATGTTCAAATATTGTGGGTGATATATCGGGGTTGTCATGTTAGGGGGATTAAGTTTCAGATTTCCTGCATCCCTCGCATTCCTTTGACATTGTATAGTACGGAAGACATGGATATGAATGAAAGAGTTATGTTCAAGTCATATAGGCACACATACATATGGATGAGATAACACCTGGCTAAAATGATGTCATAACTATATGCGGTGGCTTATATAAGGGTGGTTTCAATAAAGCGGGGTCAAGGTTCAGTTATCCTGCCTTCCTCACAATCATTTGAAACTGTACAGTACTGAATGTAATAAGCATGGATATGGATTACAGGGTTATGGTCAAGTCATATAGACACATAACTGTACAGTACATGGGATAATAACTAGCTGTCAATCGTGAAATGGTTGAAGTCTCATTATGCTTTTTTTTTTTTTTTCACTGAAAGGCATATGGGAAACTAAGGTTTGAATGTCTTTCATTTCCAAGGGCCGTGGTAGCTCACTGGCAAACGACTGGATGATGAGAAAGACAGGTGGTTGGCCATGGAAGTGCATCGAGGGTTTTTTATCATTTTGTTTCATGATTGATATTTTTTTTTTACAAACTCGTGTCATTTACCTAAGGAAAATGACACGAGTTCATTTTCCTCGGGAAAATTACACGAGTTTGAAGAACCTGAAATCTTATATATATATATATATATATATATATATATAATTTCTAAGTTATTATTCATTTATTTTTTATACACTAAAAATATCCTAGCCATAAAAACATAACAGAACATAGCATGTATTGCAACAGTATGGTTGGAGGAAGAATGCTCTCGTTACTGCTAGCTACATCCACCTTCTATCGTGACTGGCAGGTAACTGACCAGGGAGACAGGGAGAAGGTGTTGACAGGTGTTGCTGTGACCTACAATCTGTCCCACTTTGGGAAGTAGGTCCGGGCCCGATGTGGGTGTATCGCACGCACTCAGGAATGTCCAGATATGGGTGTTTCGAAGCTTACGGGTTAAGTACAGAAAAGATGTTGGCTTCTTCACCAGGTGGATCAGTGAAAGGAGAGGAACGCAAAAGGTGGTGGTGAACATTGAAATTTCCTAGAAAGGAGATTTTAGTGAAAGGAGAAATGGATAGCATGTGCTCCACCTTAGAAACAAGATAGTCGAAGTGTTTTTCATAGTCAGTAGAGTTAGGGGTTATGTAAACAGCACAGACATATTTAGTCAGAGAATGACAGGAAACCTGAAGCAACAGATTAGAGAATTCAGAAGATTCAAGTTCAGGAACGTGAGAGTAAGATATTTTGTTGCGTACATATAAACAACAGCCACCTTTGCTTTGGAACGAGTATAGAGAAAGTAGGAGGATACAGAGATGAAGTTGCTATCAGTCGCCTCAGGCAGCTGACTCTCAGTTCGGAAGAAAAGGTGAGGTTTAGAGTAACAGAGGTGGTGCTCAACAAAGAGAAAGTTTGAGGAAAGGCAGTGCATATTTCAGAAATGGAGAAGTGAGTCAGAGAGTGGTTCCAGGCATCTCTCTGAGTCATCATTGGGAGAAGGGTGGATGGTGGGGGCATTTATGGTCCCCCTCCATGGAATTCCGAGGTTTGGTTATTAGATGCCATTGATGTTGTTAAAATTTGCATGTAGTTTAGTATTCACAATAAGAGGAACTTGTATTGGAGAGCATGCTGGCCTATTCCCTGTCTTACTGAAACACTGAAACGGGTTAGCAAAGGGGGATGGTTGGGAACTAGTCCCAAAGGCTGATGAAACAGGAGCTCCAGCTCTCCATGTCATCGGCTTTCTACCCACCTTGGGAACATTGCCCTGCTCGACTGGTGTTACAGTCTATTCTCTCTCTCGATACGATAGACGCAGAGAGAGAGAGAGAGAAAAAGAGAGAGAGAGAGAAAAAGAGAGAGAGAGAGAGGCAGACAGACAGACAGACAGATGGATAGATAGATACACATAGGATGTTCTGGAAGGATTGGATAGATACACAGGATGTCCTGGGAGGAAATGGCATAATTTTTGGAAATCATAGTTGAGTGAATTATAAGAAAATTTTATATCAACATGTGTCCTAATCTTAGCTGTTACGAAGCTATAGTTACTGATGATGTTATGGGCAAATTGTAAGGAAGACCATTTCCGCCCATAAGGTCATCTGTAATTGTTGCTCCATAACGGTTAAGATTTGGAAACAATTTTGATATAACAATCTTTGCTTAAAATTCACTCATCTATTATTTCCCAAAGTTATGGCCTTTCCTCTGGGGGCATCCTGTATATATATATATATATATATATATATATATATATATATATATATATGTATACATATATAGTGCCATTTTAAAATGGTCTGACATAATTCCTCGGCCAGTGCCAGTGCCGTTTTAAAACGGTTTAAAATAAAAAACTTCACTGTGACCTCATTTTTCAAGATTCGCAGGTAAAAATTCACAGGCATGTAAGGTAACTGTTCCTCTACCATCTCCCAAGCTGTCAAGGCCATACACTCACTCACTCCCCCCCTCATGCTCGCTCTGCCTCACTCTGCCTGTGTGCCTCACCCACTGCTGTACATAGTGAAGGCATTTTGTAAATATATTCATGTAAGTGTAGGTTGTAAATATTTTCATGTAAGTGTAAGTTGTAAATATTTTCTTGTAAGTGTAAGGACTATATAATGAAGTCAAGTTGTAAATACCTTCTTGTAAGTGCCAGGACTGTACGTAATGAAGTCAAGTTGTACCTATCTTCAAGAAGTGTAAGACAATGCATTCACGATGAGAAAGACATGCAAATTGTGATAGATGCTGGAGTAATAAGTAATCAGAAAAGTGAACTGAACATTGCTATACCTTCCCAGCATAAATACGTGAATATACCTTACACAGAAAACGGCTTTCTCTCACGTATGTGGTGAGCATGGGAGAGCAGCTATACTTGTACACGAATATGCAGGACTCAATAAAACTCATTTCAGAGCCTCGGTGAGCATTTCAATGGCGAAATTCATTGTTTTCATATCAAAATCTATCATTTTAGCCAAAAAACAAAAAAGGTCAAAAAATGGTTGGCACTGGGGTAACCCATAGGGCTACAAATAGCTGGCACATGGCAAGTTAAGGACAATTTTAGGGACGAGTAAGGACCTACATGTTGTTTACTAGAAAATACTAGAAATTTCTTACATCTTGGTGCCCGACTGAGGATACCCATTTATACAAAGTTAAATATTTCTGACATCTTGGTGCCTTGAGTGAGGAGCCCCGATTTGTTTACATGAAACAAATATTTTTCACATTTTGGTGCCCCCAGAGAGTGAGGATAGCCGATGTGTGCCGAAGCGCTGTATGTGTTTAGAGTTGCTTTTGTTGGGCATAGTTTCCTACCACGTTCGGTTGAAGTGGATGACATGGAAATAAACATATAGAAAGCTCTGGGTGGAAGGGCAAGTTCCTTCTCAAACAATGAAAGGCTGAATGCCGTATTAGATTGGGAGCATGACCGTACTATCCTCTTCCTGGGAGAAAATCATATCCATGAGGAAGTGGAAGTTAATGAAGTAGTGGAGAATATTCTAGCCGAGGTAGGAGCCATAGAAGGCTCATGTAAATCATCGGTAACCATAACCCTCCTGGAGCCAAGAAACCTACCATATGGCTCCCCAGTTTGCTATGAAACATATAAATTAATTAGCAGAGCTGTGAACAGGACGTTGCAACGAATTTGGAAGGAGAGGGATTTTATCCACTTTAATGCCAAGCCCTTCCAAGCAACACTGAAGGCCAATGGTATACATTGGAACCATCATGGCAGATAAACGGTTCTGCAAAAATTTATAAATTATATAGAACTCAAGAAAGGACAGTTCTATGCTATACAAGCTATGGGTGGACCTATGGTGTCTTCTTTTCCTTTCGGCTCTCCCCTTAGGGGTCGCCACAGCTGATCACCTGTCTCGATCTTACTCTGTCTTCTGCATTTTCTTCTCTTACACCTACCACCTGCATGTCCTCCTTCACTACATCCATGAACCTTCTCTTTGGCCTTCCTCTCTTTCTCCTGCCTGGTAACTCCAATTCCAGCATCCTCCTCCCGACATACTCCTCATCCCTCCTCCGCACATGTCCAAACCATCTCAGTCTCATCTCTCTAGCTTTATCCCCAAACTGACTTACAAGCGCTGTCCTTCTAATATGTTCATTTCTATTTTTGTCCAACCTCGTCACTCCTAGTGAAAAATGCAACATCTGCAATTCTGCTACCTCCAACTGTGCCTCCTGTCTTTTTGTCAGTGGTGCTGTCTCCATTCTGTACAACATGGCCGGCCTCACTACAGTCTTATAAACTTTCCCTTTCATTTCTGCAGAGACTCTTCTGTCACAGATACTCCTGTCATCTTTCTCCACCCACTCCATCCCGCCTGCACTCTCTTTTTTTACCTCTCCACCACACTCTCCGTTACTTTGTACAGTTGACCCCAAGTATTTGAATTCATCTACCTTTGCCACCTCTACACCTTGCAGCCTCACGATTCCCCTTTCATCTCTCTCATTTACACGCATGTACTGAGTCTTGCTTCTGCTCACTTTCATTCCCCTTCTCTCCAGTGCAAATCTCCATCTCTCAAGCTCTGCCTTAGTTTCCTCCCGGCTCTCACTACATATCACAATGTCGTCCGCAAACATCATTGTCCATGGAGGCTCTTGTCTAATCTCATCTGTCAATCTGTCCATTACCATTGCAAACAAGAAGGGGCAAAAGTCGATTGTTGATGTACTAGGAAATAAATATCTTGAGCTCAGGGAAAATGGATGTTTTGGAAATTGAGTGTGGGGATGAAATATAACCCCAGAGGTTTAAGAACCCTGGGGGATAGGTTGAAATTATGGACCTAATCCCTACACTCCTCAAAATTTAAATGAATAATTAGCTGAGCCGGAAATTGAGTATTTGGAAATTGAGTGGGGGGGATAAATACAACCCTAGAGGTTTAATAACCCAGGGGGATAGTTCTAAAATAGTGGACTTAATCCCTACCCTCTTCAATATTTACAATAATTAGATAATTACTAAGCTGGGGTAAATTTGTGGTTGAAACTCAAAGTTAATTATTAAATTAGAAATCAGTCAACATGTCTGTTTCCTTATTGCAAAGATCTTCTAGTAGTAAAGCTGGATGGGTAACTAGAGCCATAAATGATTGCAAACAATCGTTGAACGAAATACCTCTGTCCAGGGAGAAATTAAATTGTCTCCTAAAAATATTGAAAGACCGAGGGAATAAGTACGAAGAAGGTTGTATAACTTTAGAAGCGGCTATAGTAAAGGCTGATGATAATGAACTCTTAGAGTCAGAAACTACAAAGTTTGAAGGTAAATTAAAAGAATACTTAGCTGTAGTAAAGACATTAGAGTCAAAATTAGCTGAGACTGCCGCAGAAACACAAATTGTGGAACAGTGGAGTAGAGCCATGTTACCACAAGTACCGCTTCTGGAGTTTGATGGGGAGCAAAACTGGAAATTCTTTTGGGATTAATTCAGATATTTAGTACATGATAGAATAGACCTCCCTAAGGTCAGCAAACTCACATATATGTTAGGGCAGGTCAAAGGAATACCATATCAGCTGATAAAAGAACTACCAGCAGAAGAAAATAATTATGAGGTGGCCTTAGACAAAACTATGAAGACAGGGTGCAAGTTATTAATCAATTACTGAAGGCTCAAATAGACTTACCCAGACCTAGACACGATTTCGATTCCTTGCAAAAACTTAGAATTGCAATAAGATGTAACTTAAAGGCCTTAGTTACTTACGAAGATATTAAGGCATCAGATTGGGTGCTTTCAAGAATTGTGTCCTTAAAGCTTCTACCAAAAACCAAGGATGCTTTGTATGGCAGGTACCAAAAGGATAATTTCTCCGGCAAAGAGCTTGAGGAAGGCTTGATGCAACTCTGTAAACATTTGCAAGGAACAGTAAAACCTACTGAGATTTAATAGAAAACTGAAATAAAGAAAAAACCCACTAACCAACTGGTTGGGAAACCTAAGTCAGAGAGGACTAAGTATGTACTTAAAGATGAGATAGGTACTTTCCTTAGCTCCTTAAAGGCTGAAGATAAAATATTAAAAACAAGGAACAGACAAGCTGTTGAAATTAAGGAAGTAAAACCTTCCATGGTAAAGGGCAGGAAAGTTTGTGCATTCTGTGGTGAGCAACATTCCAGTGCATCTTGTCAACAGTATCCTGATTATGCTTCTAGAGTAGGAAAGCTTCAGGAACTGGGGTGTTGTATAATCTGTATGAATTCCGAACACATATCCACGGACTGTAAGACCAAACTAAATCTTTGTTTTAAATGCAAAAAGGATCATCATCATAGTGCTTTATGCCCAAGGATGAAAAATGAGGTTCCTAAACCTGCAATACTAAATGCTCCCAACTCTCCAACTCGAATTCTTCCCATTCCTTCTGGCACCTTGCCAAAACCTTTTCTAACAACTTTGCCTTATCATCCTTCCCTCCCCTTTTCTACTCTGATGGCTCTGTACCTATTTCTTCTACTGATAAAGCAGATCTCTTCGCTCAGACTTTCTCCTCCAATTCCACCTTAGACGATTCCGGTGCTGTTCCTCCATCACTTCCCCCCTCTGACTTCCTCATGGCTGACATTAAAATTTCTTCAGCTGATGTATTTTCTGCCATCACAGGCCTCAATACTAATAAGGCATATGGGCCTGATGGAGTCCCTCCTGTTGTTCTCAAGAACTGTGTTTCTGTGCGTACACCCTGCCTAGGCAAACTCTTTCGCCTTTGTCTATCAACTCGTACCTTTCCTTCTTGCTGGAAGTTTGCACTCATTCAGCCAGTCCCAAAGAAGGGTGACCATTCCCAACCCTCTAACTATCGTCCAACTGCTTTAACATCCTGTATCTCAAAAGATGTCAAATCAATTCTTAATAGAAAAATTTTAAAGCATCTCTCCAATCACAACCTTCTTTTTGATCGTCAGTATGGGTTCCGTCAGGGATGCTCCACAGGCGATCTTCTCACCTACCTTTCAGACTCCTGGTCATCCTCTTTTTGGGACTTTGGCGAAAGCTTTGCCATTGCATTTGACATCTCAAAGGCTTTCGATCGAGTCTGGCATAAATCTTTAATTTCCAAACTGCCCTCTTAAGGATTCTGTCCTTCTATCTGTGCCTTGATCTCTATCTTCCTTTCTGGTCGTTCTATAGCCACTGTTGTTGACGGCCATCGTTCTTCTCCTAGAGCTATCAACAGTGGTGTTCCTCAGTGCTCTGTTCTTTCACCAACTCTCTTCCTTTTATTTATCAATGATCTTCTAAGCTTTACATCTAACCCTATCCACTCATATGCTGATGACTCCACCCTTCATCATTCCATTCGGTTCCTGCAACGTCCATCTCAGCAGTTACTTCACCAAACAAGAGATGAGGCTATGGCACACCTAATGGCTGACTTGGCTCGTATCTCTGAGTGGGGTAAAAATAATCTAGTTGTTTTTAATGCATCAAATACTCAGTTTTTACACCTATCAACCCAACAAAATCTTCCACAGGTATACCCACTATTGTTTAAAATTATTCAGCTTAAGCCTGCATCATCCTTGAACACGCTTGGGGTTTCATTTACTCGAGACTTATCTTGGAAAGATCATATTATATCTCTTGTAAAATCTGCTTCAAAGAGATTGGGTGTGCTAAGCCGACTCCATTCCTTCTTTACCCCTGCACAATTCTTGACTCTATATACACAGGTTTTATCCGCCCTTGTGAGGAGTACAACTCTCATGTGTGGGGAGGCTCTCCACATACAGCTCTTCTCAATAGGGTGGCGTCAAAGGCTTTTCATCTCATTAACTCTCCTCATCTTACTGACTCCCTTCAACCTCTGTCTCTTCATCGCACTGTTGCATCTTTATCTCTTTTGTATCGCTACTTCAATGGTCACTGCTCCTCTGAACTGTCTGCATACATTCCTACACCTCTATGACAGGCGTGCTGCAAACCCTCATCCCTTTTCTGTCCAACTCTCTAATGGAAGAGTTAACCGTTACTCCCATTCCTTCGTTTATGCAACAGGTCAACACTGGAACTGTCTCCCTCTGTCTGTGTTTCCTGCTTCCTATGATCTCCAGTCTTTCAAATGCAGTGTGTCCAGGCATCTCGAAATGATCGGATCTTGAATTTGGCTCTCTCTTGTACTTTGTCTTTCTCTTGGAAGGAACAATAATTGCGAGCTCACGGCCTTTGGTTCCTTCTTCTTCGCATTAAAAAAAAGCGTCAATATGATAATTGCGAGGGGGAATGCTCCAATAGTGATGCCAGTTGCAGTTCCAATAGCAGATGTGAAGGTATTGGTTGAGAATCGAAACGTATTAGCATGTACTCTTTTTGATGTGGGTGCTCAGAAAACCTCTATTTCTGCAGACATTGTGTAGAAATTAAAGTCACCTATTACTGGCAAAGTAAATCTCGCCATTACAGGATTCTTAACAACTAAGAAAGCTCAGTCTTTTGATTTAGTTAGACCTGTAATACAATTAGGCATATATAAATGCTGTATAACAGCAGCTGTTCCGGATAATATGGAGACAAGTATACAGCATATATAAAAGGACTGAAGGAAACTTCTGATCATCTACAAAGCTCAGGGATAAGGTTGGCTAAACGGATTGTGGAATCAGATACTGTGGGACCCATAAAAATGATAATTGGTTCTGATTACTATGGACTCCTACATAGGACATTCAAGTAGAATAAGGTACAGTTGTTCAAGAGTCCAGGAGGTAACCTTATTATGGGTCAGTTGCCTTTTCCAAAACAAGTTAAAGGAGAGGCCAAACTAGTAGACTCAGTCTTTGTTACCCCGACACAGTCAGGGTAACAAAGAGAGATAACCCAGAACATCTAACCATACATGATAATATTATAAAAGATCAATATTGAAGAATAAATGTATAGAAGAGGCAGAATTCCCTGTTAAAAACAAAGAAGGACATTACTTACCACATCAAGCTGTAACCAAGGATTCAGTAATTACCCTCATGAGGATAGTATTCAATTGTAGTCGTCAGGCATCCAAGGGATCAGCTAGCTTGAACGATTGCCTATACTCTGGACCTAAACTAACAGAGAAGCTAGGGAATGTGTTACTAAGATTTAGATAGAAACCTTATGCTTATACAGCAGACATTACTAAGGCTTTTCTCAGAACAGGACTGAGAGAGGAGGACAGGAAATTTACAAAATTCCTCTGGCCTCATGATCCTCAAAATGAGGATAATCCATTGAAAACTTACTGTTTCTGAACAGTGCTCTATGTTTCATGTGCTAGTCCTTTCATACTTTGCAACACTAAAGCAATATTTTGAAAATGCCAAATGCCCAGAAATAAGGCAGGCTTTTTACATGGATAATTTACAAGGTGTTGCTGATACAGAATCGGAAGCATGGAAGGCTTATGAAGTAGCCAATTCCGAATGTGGGAGGGCAAATTTGCCGTTACAGAGCGTTACACCGCTTTTGAGGAATAAAATACAAGAGGACTCTCCAAATTCTGACATTCCCAAAGTTCAAAATGTGTTGGGTCTTAACTGGGTTACAACAGCTGATGAAGTAAGTTAGAAACCAATTGAGTTCCCTGATGTCACTCTCACAAAGAGGTCCTTGTTAAGTCAGGTCTTCATGTTATTTGACCCATTAGGTTTGGTCACTCCTATAGTTATCAGGGGCAAATGTTTAGTGCAGGAGGCTTGGCGAGAAAAGTCGGATTGGGACACGGAATTAGGTTAGACATATGTGGAACAATGGGAACAGATTAGAAAGGAGTTTGAAACCACATCAAGCATATGTATTCCCAGGGAAATAAGCAGTAGTGAGAAGTCACACTTACACATATTTTGTGATGGTTCTCAAAGGGCATATGGTGCAGTAGCTTATTGCACAACAGGAGAGGATAGTGAGATTATTATGTCCAAAGCCAGAGTTGCGCCAATTAAAGGAAAAACCCTGCCTCAAATGGAATTGGCTTCCATAGAAGTAGGAACTGAACTGGTCAGGTATTCGACCACTACTCTTGATACTCAGTTTGAGGATATCTATTAATGGACTGACAGTGAGATTTGTCTTTACTGGATAGGAAAGGAAAACAGTAAAATTCCTTTCGTCCGCAACAGAGTGAAGACTATTAAAGAGCTGTCTTCTAAACTTAAATTCATGCATGTATCCTCTAAACAAAACCCAGCTGATCTGCTCTCGAGAGGTTCGACTGTAAAGAGACTGATCAAAGATAACTTGTGGTTTAAAGGTCCTAAATGGTTACTCACTAAAGACTGGTCTGAGCAGAAACAGTATAGTATTGCTCAGATTGGTGTAGTAAATTTGGATCCTGTAGTACCTGAGCCAGAAATAATTGATATCAGCCGATTCTCATCAATAAGACAAATTATTAACACTACTAAATTAGTTGTTGAATTTTTGAATAAGAAAGTGGGGTTTCAGAAGTTAGATCTCATGGAATATTGGCTGAAAAGAATACAAAAGAACTGTTACGGAGAGATATATGACCTTTTAGGCCAAGGCACTGGGAACAAGAATAAGCTGATAAGAGATATAGGCTTGTTCTTAGACGGAAAGGGTCTGATTAGCTGCCGTGGCCGAATGTTAATACTGTTTTGCCTCTACATACTAGACATCCCATATTATTACCCAACAGTGGATACTTTGTACAGCTAATTGTAAAGGAAGCCCATAAAATGACTCTTCATGGAGGTGTGCCGCAGACTTTGGCCCGAATCCAGGAAAGGTATTGGATCCCTAAGGGTAGACAGGTCATAAAGAAATATCTCAAAGGCTGCATCACCTGCAGGAGGTATGAACAATGACCATATAACTATCCAGGAACACCTGCCATACCAAGGGATAGGGTAAATGTAAGTCGGCCCTTCCATGTAACTGGAGTGGATTACACAGGGGCTATAACTGTTACGGGTGAGGGAACTCCTCATAAAGTTTACATTTGTCTACAGACTTGTACCTACACAAGGGCAGTCCATCTAGAAATAGCAGAAGATCTGAGCTCAGAGTCATTCCTGAAAGTCTTTCGAATATTTGCTGCTAGAAGGTCTGTCCCAACAAACTAATAAGCGACAACAGAACTAATTTCGTTGGAGCAGCACCTTTTCTGTTGAACATAATGAATGACCCAAACGTTAAGTCGGTGCTGGGAATCCGAAATTGTACGTGGCAGTTCATAGTTCCAAGAGCACCATGGCAAAATGGATTTACCGAACAAATGATCGGTATTGTCAAGAACTGCCTAAGGAAAACATTACACAGAACTAAGATCACAAGAGAGGATTTCAGGAAAGTGATAACTGAAATTGAAAATAGGATTAATAATAGACCCCTAACCTTTTTAGATGACACTAGCATTTCAATAGAGGCCTTGACACCAGTTCATACGTTATATGGCAGGAAGCTCCATCCAATGCCTTGTGCGGATATCCAGGAAGAAGTAGATGATCCTACCATTGAAAATAATGATTTTGGACAGCATCTGCGGGAGGGATATCAACGTCTGAAAAGGGTATTGGATACTTGGAATAGACATTGGAGTGAAGAATATCTTTTGAGCCTATGAGAAATATGTTATGGGGCTCAGGCTGCCACTAACAAGTCTGTTATAAGCACAGGGGATTTGGTCTTAGTGAAAACAGAACAACCAAGATCCTAGTGGCCATTTGCTAAGGTGATCTCCATGCACCCAGATTCAGAGGGGGTGCTGAGCCTCGTAAAAATAAAATGTAGGGGACATACAAACATAAAAACTATTGATAAACTGGTACCCCTTGAGTTAGCTGCTACTCCGGATACAGGGGATGGTGGAGGTTAAACAGGTCAGGATGCGCGACCTAGAAGGGCCACAGCACAGGATGCTCGAGACCTATGGAGGGAACTCCTGGCTAACGGTCACATTACATGATACAGCATATTTTCCTCCCGACCCCAAAATTGTGGGAAATAATTTCCCCCAGAGCAATTGTGCTCTCTACTTTTTATAATAGTTGTCCCTGGTTAGATAGCAGAGGAAAACCTGAGATCGTTTATAACTTCAAGCAGTTTTTACAACCCAGAAAGTATATTCTCTTTAATAATTCTTATTACTGATAAATTAAATGCTACTGCGTTTAACCCTCGTGGACAACTATATTGTAAATACATGTAATTATATGGAAATTTCCACTGACCTAAACTGCGTCTGCATGTTAAATGACGTGTCTGAATATGGAAAGACCCTCATATAAAAGCAGATGTGGGTTTAGCATTTACATGAGTGAAGGGAATACTTGGTTTGGCTTAAGTTTAATTTAAACTAAGCTTAATTTGTTAGATTCGCCCTGTATATATCATGATGTAATCTAACTGTATTTAGCATAGTAATTAATTAATAGTTGGCACCTCTACCATTCTATGAGAGAGATAAGAGGCTTGCCTTGCCACTTCACTCTGCTCCTAGACCTCATCGAGTTAGTACTTTCCTCTTAGACTCAGTTGAGCTAGCAGCTTGTATATACACACTTCAAGGATGCTTGACAGCCCAAGTAAGTTGAAGCAACAGACACAAAAGCAGGCTCGTCGTCACCTTTTGTTCAACACTCCCTACCTACGTAACCTTTACGAACTGGCCATTTCAAGGGGAGATTAGCTAGGAAATAGAAGAGAATTAGTTAGCTGAGTTAAGGTGTAAGTTACTGTTCACCCAACCCTATGAGACTTGTTTGAATTTACTTAAGGACAATTTTAAGGACAAGTAAGGACCGAGTTGTTTACTAGAAAATACTGGAAATTTCTTACATCTCGGTGCCCAACCGAGGATGCCGATTTATACAATGTTAAATATTTCTGACATCTTGGTGCCTTGAGTGAGGAGCCCCGATTTGCTTATTAGAAACTTAAATATTTTTCACTAATATATATATATATATATATATATATATATATATATATATATATATATATATTCAATACTCTCTCCAATATCCGATGTAATACAGCCAAAGGCATGTCTGGAAATTGGGTCCATCCGGTTATTGGGCCTGAGGTTTCTGGACAGGTACTTATGGACCCTAACCCAGCCTAACTCAGAAAACCACCTACATACCTCCCTACCAGACATGCATAGCACCTATATAAATCCCTATTCCCATAAGTAAGGGACACAAAGCATGAAATAATGAAATGGAACCAGAGAATGAGGATTTAGAGGTGAGTATGGAAAATACTTAGCAGTGGACAGCCTACTGACATTTGCTAACAGACATGAAAATCACTATGAAAATCACCTTTTTAAGACCATATCCACGCAAATACGGGACACAAGGCATGAAATAAATGAAATAGAACCAGAGAATGAGGATTTAGAGGTGAGTATGGAAAATATTTAGCAGTTGACAGTGTACTTACAACACGTCCGTGGTGGCTGTTACGAAGATTACCCCACCTCTAAGGCTCTGACAGTGGTGAAAATGCTCATGAAGCACATACAGTAATCCAGTGTTGTGCTGCACTTAATCCTTAGCACTGTGAATTATAACTGTTTAAACAAAAACAAGCACGAGCGGCAGCCATCCCAACAATCGTTTACTCACGGTGGTAGTTAAGCGGGAACTGGGGAGGGGAAAGGGACCCAGGGGAGCGGGAAACGCGAATAAACACAACTGCTGTTCTTCGCCAAGCGCCGAATTCAAATTACGGGTGAAAAATTTTCAGATTTTTTTCCTTTTCTGACCATTTTTGGGTTCAGAAGGCCCAGACCCAAAATGTCAGGACATTGGGGTGTCCGAATATTGGGCATCTGGATATTATAGAGAATACTGTGTATATATATATATATATATATATATATATATATATATATATATATATATATATTAGGGATGTATCAGATATCTGCATCCGCATCTGCATCCGTGGAACATCTGCATCTGCATCCATGCTTATGTAAAAATATTCATCCGGATCCGCATCCACATTTTAATAAACATCTGCATCCGCGTCCGCATCTGCATTTGAACAAGACAAAGCGGATGTGGTGGATATACAAATGAACCCTGAAAAACAATAGCTGGCAGCATTGCGAGCTTCTTATCACAATGTGATAAGTGACGGGTGGCTCACATCGCATGACTGAAGCACTGGCAGTGTTGCCATTCTGGCAGATTTTCCGCCAAATCTAGCGGTTTTGGGACCTCATCTGAAATGTATGCCTTCGTAATAAACAAAAACATTAGTCTTTTTTCATGATGCAACTGGCTTGCTCTGTTTACTGTTTACCCTGGTAGGCGATCATATGGGCGAAATTTTTGTAGTTATTCTATAGTGCTTTGGTCTGCACAAGACCAAAGTGCTGTGACTAACTCCACCAAGTCAATAAGAGTCATATGGGTAATATGCTTACCTTGGTACTTTGTAATGTCTAACAGGGTTAAGAGGAATCAAAATGCATTTATTTTGGTGTGTATGGCTGTGTGCATGTGCTTGTGTGCGTATGTGTGTGTTATGGAGACTATGGCTAGGGAAGTGTTACATTAAGTTAAAGAAACATGCTGAAAGTATCACTGTCTGAAAACACTGTATTTTTTACAGTAGCTGAGTTCATAATGAATATTTTAAAAGTAGGGAAAAATCCGTTCCCAAGGCCTGGATAAGGGATAGGCACCTGTCTCCAAGGGCCGACCTTTAGTTAAATGATTATGGTACAATATATCCTGAAAACATCCACATCCATGAGGATGTCATAGTTTCACATCTGCATCTGCATCCGCATCCGCAGTTTTTAGAAACAGACATCCACATCTGCATCCGCATCTGCAAGATACAGAAACATAATATCTGCATTCACATCCACATCCGTGGATGTTTAAATTCTGACATCCGATACATCCCTAATATATATATATATATATATATATATATATATATATCATCATGGACTTGGAGAAAGCATATGACAGAGTGGATAGGCAAGGTATGTGGAAGGTATTAAGAATATATGGAGTGGATTGGAAACTGTTGAGTGCTGTGAAGAGTATGTAGGAGGGAGCTAGGGCTACAATGCGAGTGGATGGTGAGCTGAGTGAGTTCTTTGATCTAAATATGGGACTGAAACAGGGATGTGTGATGTCTCCATGGCTGTTTAATATATTCATGGATGGGGTTGTAAAAGAGGTGCAAGGTAGGGCAGTGGGTGTGGGGATGGCTCTAATGAATGAGGGTGAGGTGTGGAAGATTCCGGTGTTGCAGTTTGCTGATGATACAGTACTGTTGAGTGAAGATGAATGGGAGTTGCAGGGTTTGGCGAATGAATTTGGGACAGTGTGTAAGAAGAGGAATCTGAAAGTTAATGTAAACAAGAGGAAAGTTATGGCGTTTGAGAGGAATGAAGTCACAGGATACACGGTGAGGTTGGATGGTGAGGATATGGAGAATATGAGTGCATTCAAGTACTTGGGTACTGTGATGTGTAAGGATGGATGGTTGGGGGATGAAGTGCTCGAAAGGGTACAGCATGGAAGGAAGGTTGTTGGTTCGCTGAAAGCGGTGATGAGAAAAAGGGAGGTGAATATGGAAGTTAAGAAGTCACTGCATGATACTGTTGTAATCCATACCCTGAGGTATGGAAGCGAGGCGTGGACCTTGCTAGAGCGGAAAAAAATCAAGAGTGAGAGCAGTGGAAATGAGTTACTTGATAGGAGCATGTGGACTTACATGGAGGACTGACTAAGAGGGTGTATGTATGTGAAGTAGAGGGAGGGAGAGGGAGGGGGAGACCGAGGATAAGGTGGAGGGATCGAGTTGAGAGGTATATGAGGGAGGAGGAGTGAGTTGGGCAGAATGCAGTCAAATGGGGGGTGACAGAGCGACTTGGAGGCGTTTTGTCTGCGGCCACCGTTTGTGGGATTAGGGCGTCGGGATATATATATATACTGTATATGTATATATATGTGTGTGTGTGTGTTTACATAATAACAGAGAGAGAGAGAGAGACCACTATATAAAAAATAATAAAATGTTTGTGTAGCAATGCATAAAAAACCATCGGAAGAAGGTCGAGCCAGTAAAACATGCATTCCCATCATTACATTTCATGGCTTTTTTTTTTTTTTCCACAGCATATTGGTTAAAAGTTATACAAT
The DNA here is from genome assembly GCF_032717465.1 of Coenobita brevimanus. Lineage (NCBI taxonomy): Eukaryota > Metazoa > Arthropoda > Malacostraca > Decapoda > Coenobitidae > Coenobita > Coenobita brevimanus. The sequence continues at coordinate 8,778,220 of NC_136982.1, read as the reverse complement.
TATCATAACAGTTTTTGGGTGCATTTATGATACACGATAATGGAGTGTACTGAAGTAAAAAATATGTAGGAATGGGAAAATATGCCGTTTTATTGCCATGACTTTGTTCCAATGGTTTTTGGAGCACTGCCATTCCCTGGACCCCAAATCTTCATACATTCTGTTAAGTGTTTATTTCTTTTCACTTATGTTATTGTTTTTTAAGCCTCTTTGTAAGAAAGAGCCAAAGATTTTTGAAAACATATTTTAATATAAGCTCGTCATAGTAGAAGATGGATTACTAAAGACTCTGACTAGCCTAGTCCAGTTCGAAAAGTCTTTCTTGAGCTGCATAATATTTTCTGGAGAAATTAGTGAGAGAGAGAGAGAGAGAGAGAGAGAGAGAACATCCATGCCTTGCAATCTGGATGTGACCGCATATATGACCTAGCTCTGTGACCTTGACCTTTGAATGATTGTACTCAAATTTGAAATATCCTATCCCTGTGTGAAAATATTTTAAAATTAATCTTGCACTATGAGCTCAACCTTTGTATTAGCTTTCTCAGAATTGAACTGTTTAATTTATGACTGACCCAAAGTAGCTTCACCATGTTTAATCCAGTAGATTAACAAACTTCCCATAAAAAGGGCCGAACGTTTGATACCACCCTACGAGCTTAAATTTTGACCGATTGTTCTCAAACTAAAACAATCACCTTTTCTTTATCCTTTACCCTTTCTACAAATTATTCTTCATATCGGATAATAACTGTAAAAGTTTACCTATTCCAGACCTATTACCTTTCACCTTCATCAGGCAGTATCCGCCATAATTTCGACCCGGAGACGAATGAATCAATCAATCAATCATTTCCAGTAGCACGCCACGAGATGCATAGGGCCTCGATGAACTCTCTCCACCAATATTTGTCTCTTGCCATCTCCTTCAGGTCTCACCAACATTCCTCTCCCGCTTCTCTTTTCATTGTCCTCAGCCAGGTTTCCCTCGGCCTACCTCTGCCTCTTCTTCCTCTAGCAGTGCACTCTGGCAGATCCTGTATTAAACTGCCTTCTTTTCTGTATATGTACCCCAGCCATTTCCAGCGAGACAGTCTCACATATTCATCAACTGGTTCTACTTTCGTAATATCCCTTACTCTTTCGTTTGTAACTCTGTCTTGCCACTTTACCCCAAGAATCCTTCTCAGTATTTTATTCTCAAATCCTAATACTTTCTGATCTGTTGCAATTGTACTGTACCATGACTCATGCCCATAAATTAAAATTGGTCTAACTATGGACTTGTAAATTTTCACTTTAGTATGTACCGAAAGCATATTATTATTCCAAACAGATTTCAACATTCCAACAGCTCGCCAAGCCTTCCTAATCCTCTCCTCAATTTCATTGTTTAATGATCCATTAGATGATACACTCGTTCCCAGATATTTAAAATTTTCTACATTCTTCACCACATTATTTCCAATTACACAACCGATTTGGTTCTCCATGTTCATATTAATAATATCAGTCTTTCCACATTTTATTAGCAATCCAACTTTTTCTCCTTCCTCCACCTGACAATCAAGCACCCTTTGCATCTCGTAAATAATTCTGCAAATCAGTACAATATCATCAGCATAGTCCAAATCCATCAGCCTCTTATTTTCTTTCCAATTAATTCCTGCACCTGTTCTCCTTACAACCTTTCTCATAACATAACCCATAACCAAAACAAACAGCAAAGGCGAAAGAACTCCTCCTGGAATCACTCTTGACCTAACTTGAAATGGATCACTCAAAGAACCACCCACCATTACCTTCATGCATGCTTCTAATAATATTTACAAACTTTTCTCGTATACCATAAAATCTCATAATTTTCAACGTAGTTCCACGTGAAACACTATCAAATACCTTTTCAAAATCAACAAAACACATAATAAGTGGCATTTTCATCTCATTAACTTGTTGCATTAGATGCTTTACAATAAAAATTTGATCATTACAACCTCGACCTTTTCTAAATCCCACTTGTTCTTCTCTTAAAATTTCATCAATTACTGGCTTTATTCTGTTCAACAAGGTTTGGATCCAGAGACGAATGAAACCCTGTAAAAAAAAAAAAAAAAAGCAGAAAAAAGATGAAGGAAAAAATTAAGGAGGAATAGGGATCTGTGTAGACTGATTTGGTGTGTTAGCATTATGTTTTAGCTTCGTTGTATTGGGTGCAGAGAAACACGAGAAGAGAGGCTAGATGCGTTTTTAAAATATCAATACTTTTGTGTTAGGGATTAACGAAGAATTTTGTTTGTTACGGCGGATGAAGCTGTCGGCATAATTCCAAAACAGAGTTTCTACCGATGCTCAAATGAGTGTAAAATGAGCACGGTTTACAAAAGACGATATTATTTTCTAATTTTGACAGTCATCTATTATTAGGAAATTCTGTCCTAAACCGAGCCCAGTCAACTAAACCAAAACAGTTCTAATACATTACGTTCTTTCAAGTGAAGTGTTTTATTATGTTTCACTTTGTTAAAGGATACACGGAAACATCATTAAATTTTACCCACAGCATACCTCACACACACACACACACACACACACACACACACACACACACACACACACACGCACACACATACACACACACACACACACACACACACACACACACACACACACACACACACACACACACAAAGAAACAGTCGTTCTCATTATCCAGAAAGGGACGCTTGTGACGCACAACAGACAAGGAACTGTAAAAGTTCCCCATTATTACAAAACAGTACACAGCTATTATATCAGAATGTTTCATTCACATACTTTAAGCAAAAATATGCATCATGCCACCATTGCTTACCCAATATAATATGTTCACCTCTTCATTCCATGGGTGTTATTCTCGCCAGCTTAAGATGCTCTCCATCTTTTTCTTACCTTTTATCTTTGCATATAGCACGATAATATTAAAATGATATCGATATAAATAACTTAGTGCCTGCCAGAGTGTAATACACAAAACATCGATGAGAAAGAAGTGCGAGAGACACTCCTAAACCGACCAGTTTACGATCTCTTGTCTGTGTTGTTCGTTTCCTGAGCAAAGAAATGTAACAGCAGCCAGCTTGAGTTTTTTTCATCACCATAAACAGGAGAGTGAACGTGACCCACCTGAGGCCGGGGAGGCGAGGCAGCAGAACAGCAGCAGCAGCAGTAGCAGCAGCAGAAGCAGCGGCAAACCGGTGAGCCGGTGAGGGAGGCCCATGCTGCACACTGCTCATCACACGCCTGTAATACACAAACATGCACATATTACACACCCGTACTATACCAAGATTGTTATAACTGATAAACATCTCTGACACCTTAGCAAACACACACACACACACACACACACACACACACACACACACACACTATTACACTCCTGCAGTGCACCGCATTTGTTAAGTCTGAGTTCCCTGACCCTTTAACACACACACATGAACCCTACTACACACCCGAGCGGTAACACGACTGTTATAAACTGACAAAGATCCCTGACCCGATTTATGTTCATCTGATGGCCAAATGGTGTTTTTTTTACTCTAACCTGACCTAAAACTGTCAACCCTTCACCTTAAGTACTACCTTGTAACAACAGATTAAACTAGAATCTGATACTAGTCATGAAGCAGTGCAATGAAAAGGATGTAGAACCATTTTATTGCCATACATTGCCATTGTATTGCGTGAAAAAAACTGCAAACGGACAAAAATCTGGGCCAGGAAAAGGAGTGATTATCCAAGCAGTAATATAACCCCCCTCACAGGACTGGGTGTACAAATTTCATGTTACCACAACATAGTATTCAGCTGTTAGAGTGTCCCAGTTCCGACAAATGAAAACAAACCAATTATACATAGCTAGCTATTATAAAAACGTCAACAGCTACACCACACTACTACTGTCACTACACCACACTACTAGTGTCCCTAAACCATACCGCTACTGTTCCCATACCACAGTACGGCTGTCCTTTCACCACACTACTACTGTCCCTACATCACACTACTACTGTCATGTGCAGCACACCGTCCATCACACACCTAAGACACAGATCTGGATTAAACGTCCATTCTGCACCACAATATTAAACTTGTCAACATATGCACCATATCCCTGTTGTTTATCAATCACCACACACACACACACACACACACACACACACACACACACACACACACACACACACACACCTATTTTACATACCTATAGCATCAACAGCCACCCAACCACCCACTCCTGCGACACAACCACCCTCATACACACCTCCATTAAAACCTGTAGCACCACCACCGGCATACACACACCTCCATTACACACCTGCAACACCAACACACACACACACACACACACACACACACACACACACACACATCATCATCATCATCAACGCCCGTTCATACTCGCTCCCATTACACTTCCACAATCCCAACGCCTGAATAACATACGCTTAATTTACACACCGGGAATATTAACACCTACGTTCAGACGCATCCACGGCACACCCCTACCACCAACATCCTCACACACGCGCCTCCATCTCTCACTCGCAGCAGCAACACCCACATACACACGTGTCTATTAAATACCCGCATCACCAAAATCAACAACACCAAAGGTCGTATTATGCTTACTTAAAGAAACACCAGCACCTCCTCCTTACCGGTGCACATGTGCATTTAGCACGTTATTACGATCTTATATGTTATTTATGTAAGCCATTCCGTTACGGAATAACTGTAAGAAACATACAAAGGAGTATAACTATGTAATATGGAAACAAATCGTTCAAAATGAATTGCTAAATAGTATTCTACCCTTACGAGAATGCGATCCCACACTTTTCAACCTATACACGCATGGTATACCTACATTACAACCGTCCACAGACATTACCTCATATGATGATATTAACACTACTACCGCACCTGACATCACAAACAGTTTACGCTCTGCAACAAGACTGACACAAGAGATTTAAGGCAAGGGTTGAGGACATCAGCCAAGTCCACCACCACACTCATCACCAGCAATGACCATAATTCTGGTGCACTCCAAATTTCAAATTTATCACCGTACTAGTACCCTACCCCTTCATTAAGGCCCTTGAGTGAGATAGGGCACTGGAATCACCTTTAAGGACCACATATTAAGACATAAAAAGGTGGTGTACTCCCAGCTTCAAAATATTAGGGATGAAAGAAAAGCATTCGGGAGCCGAATGTTAATCGCCCGCCAGAAAATGCTGTTAGCCAAGTCCAAGATTTAGGCCATGTCTTGATACCCTGAAGGTTTTATGTTGATAGCTCTATCCGTTCATGAGATAAAATGGTGCTAAAGGCGGGCGATAAAATCTAGTTCACCATTTGCAGCTATTTTGGTGACCTTGACCTTAACTACCGAGTGCCCATTATCGAACTCGTCCAAGATTATGACCATATCTTGATACCCTGAAGGTTTCATGTTGATAGCTCAAACCGTTCATGAAATATAATGGGAACACACACACACACACACACACACACACACACACACACACACACAGAGGCAGGCAAAAACTTTATCGCTCCGCCTTCTAAAGGTGGACGATAATTAAGGGGACCGATTTGGGGGGCAACATAGGGAACACTCCCTACACTACAATCGATATGTCGGATCATAGACATCTTCTGTGCCTCCCTAGAAAGGGCTCCCATTTTGTCTAACGTCCGCTAGACCACGATGCACACTATTAAGAACAACGTTCTACATATCATCACTGGATGCATCAATTCCACTTCCACAGCTCACATAACCTTTGATACTAAAGTTTCCCTGCAAGAGAATATCTTGTTGTGACAGACACACAGCTCTATATGGCAGCCTGTTCTAAACCATAACACCCCTGTGATTACAGGACAGTGTAAAAACACATAACTAAGCACACAAATCAACAGTCCACACCCTCTTAAGCACAATCACATCTACAGACGCTACAACACTAGCTATCATGAAGCAACAACATACTCTTATCACGCTCAGGGCAATACAACAGCTCATTCGGAACACTGTACAACAAACCCCCTCTCCCGACATCCACCCATTTGAGGTATCCTTAAATGAAGCTGATCAATTTCACCTAGAAAGGCTTGCATGAGGATATTTCCTACCCAGCCTGGGTTACCAGCTTAGGTCTGGGTTTTGTGGAATCACAGATAGCAAGAGCCCAGCTTGAAGAACAGGTCTACACAGCACAACCCACACTATGGATCACTGCACAACAAATACCTTAAGAAGACGTATACACAAAATCAACAGTGTAGGAATCCTATGGAATGAAATGATAGGGAACCGCTGCTTACATGCAATCGACGGGTCTGCAGGGCCAAGCTGACAGAGGTTAGGCAACAAGAACAATAAATACAAAGAGCCTATGCCGTTGTCTCATCCTCGTAGTTGAGTCGTACCCATGGATACAAACTGCCCAATACTGATCACTTGACCAAATTCTGTTATCCTCTGTTCATAAGTTACAGTTGAGAGGTTTAATGTGGGATCGTGCACACACACACACACACACACACACACACACACACACACACACACATCGATGAACGTATGGTCAGACTCAAATATGAAGTCCGTTTGGGTGGGGCCCGCGCGGGGATTTCCCTCTCTACAGCCCTGCCAAACCTCCTCTCTCTCTCTCTTTCTCTCTCAGTTGATTGAGAAAGTGTTAATATATTTATAAGTTTTGTTTTCTTCTATATTGTTTCGACCTTTTTTCCACACCACCACTGAGGTAAAAGTCTTGGCGCGTTTTTTTTTTTTTTTTATAGAGGTTTCCCCAGTAGGCATAAGTCCTCTCTCCGATCTTTCTTCTAGAAAATACTTGTTCACATTGTAAATAAGTTCTTTCTCCCGACTGTGGAGCACACGAGAGCGAGTCGGCGTAGCTGCCATCGTGGGTGGGGATCAGGGAGGAAGTGACCGGTCACCTGTAGTCTGAGGTGGGTGTCCTTGACCTCTGGCAACGTCGGAAAGCGACGTTGTCACGTGGGTTGGAATTTATACAAATCATTGCTATTATCCTAAAAAGCGACACATTCATAGCACTATATAGCCTTATATAATATATTTAATAAGTACAGAATATTTAATATACAATTTCAATTGGTAAATAGCTGACATATGACAGAGATAGATAGATACTGGGGTTAATGCGGCAGGGCTGTAGAGAGGGAAATCCCCTCTCGGGCCCCACCCAAACGGACTTCATATTTGAGTCTGACCATAGTTTATCGTAGTTTACCGTTGTTCACTGCTGCTGCCAATATCGATGAGCGTTGCCGTAGACAGATGTAGTGAGATAGGGAGGTTGCTTGTAGATCATCGAAGCACCGCCAATATAAAGTCGTGAGGCGCCGTATGGCTCGAACTGGCCACTGCTTAGTGAAATGGTGTGTCATCGATTTGGGTGAATAGGTAGGTCTCTCTCTCTCTCTCTCTCTCTCTTTCTAACCTTCCCCCATTGTGTATCATAAGCGAGGTGAGTTACAGAGCACTCTTGGGTTATGGAGTTTATTGTACACAGTTATATTTACGGCGTAATGTACCTTGACAGCAAAACCTCCTAGCTGACCCTACCTCCAGCCTTCCGCCCTCGATCGTATTCTCGGGCCCGCTCTAACCCCTTCTGACCTGGAGGCATTCTTTCGTCATTATATACAGCTCAGAGAGGATGTGTGTATGTGATGTAGTGTCCGGTAGATTTCCATTCACGTGGACTAACCGACTAGAGCTGGTTACCTCACGCGTTTGAATACGTCACGAAATTCTTGGTCGTCTGGACTACAAAATGACAGATACATCATATGTTAAGAATTCTTGATGGTCTGGGACAACAAGATTGTGGATATACATTATGTGGATTCACATTCCTAGTGACAAGCTGTGTCTATCTCCAGCAGACACTACATCCTGCATATTGTGATATGAGATATATACTAGTGCCTATAATAATGCCTACACACACACACACACACACACATATATATATATATATATAAGCAGCTGGGGTTGATGACGTGTGTGCAGAGATGCTTAAATGTAGTGGAGAGAATGGAATGAAGTGCTTGTTGGAGATATGTAAGAAGGCATGGATGAGTGAAACTGTGCCTGCAGAGTGGAAAAAGGCTGTGATTGTACCCCTGTACAAAAATAAAGGTGAACAAAGTGAGTGCAAGAATTATCGTGGCATAAGCTTACTGAGTGTGGTAGGGAAGGTATATGGAAGAATTATTATAAAGAAAGTAAGAGATATATCAGAAGTCCTAGTGAGTGATGAACAGGGTGGCTTTAGGAGTGGCAGAGGATGTGTGGACCAAATATTTGCAGTGAGACAGATAGTAGAGAAGGCTTGTGAGAAGGACCATAAGGTGTTTATGGCATTCATGGATCTGGAAAAAGCATATGACAAAGTGGACAGAGAAGGATTGTGGAAAGCTTTACGCATGTATGGTGTAAAGGGTAAGCTGTTAGGTGCCGTCAAGAGTTTTTAAGATGGTAGTGAAGCATGTGTCAGGGTTAATGGGCATCTAAGTGAATGGTTCATAATCAGTGTGGGCGTGCGACAAGGTTGTGTGATGTCCCCATGATTGTTCAATGTATATATGGATGGGGTGATGAGAGAAGTGAAAACACGAGTAATTGAGAGAGGGATGGCATTGGTAATGAATGGTCTATTCTATCTATCTATAGCCCGACGCCCTAATCCCGCAAAGGGTGGCCGCAGACAAAACGCCTCCAAGTCGCTCTGTCACCAACCATTTGACTACCCTCCCCCCAACTCACCCCCCCCCTCCCTCATATACCTCTCAACTCCATCCCTCCACCTCATCCTCGGTCTACCTCTACCTCTCCCTCCCTCCACCTCACCTACATACACCCTCTTAGTCAGTCTTTCATACTCCATTCTCTTCACATGTCCAAACCACCTCAGTGTATTTCTCCTAATCTTCTCAACCACATCCACATCCACCCCACAGCGTTCCTTCACTTCTTCATTCGTCAACCTGTCCCTCCACGTCACTCCACATGCTCCTCTCAAGTAACTCATTTCCACTGCTCTCACTCTTGACTTGTTCCCCTCTTGCAAGGTCCATGCCTCGCTTCCATACGTCAGGGTAGGGATCACAATACTATCATGCAGTGACTTCTTAACTTCCATACTCACCTCCCTATTTCTCATCACTGCTTTCAGTGTACCAACAACCTTCCTTCCCTGCTGTACCCTTTCACGCACTTCATCCCCCAAAGTTCCATCCCTACTCATCACACAACCCAAGTACTTGAATGCACTCACATTCTCCATATCATCACCATCCAACCTCACTGCACACTCTGTGACTTCATTCCTCTCAAACACCATAACTTTACTTTTGTTTACATTAACTTTCAGATTCCTCCTCCTACACACTGTCCCAAATTCATTCACCAAACCTTGCAACTCCCATTCATCTTCACTCAACAGTACTATATCATCAGCAAACAGCAACACCGGAAGCTTCCAAATCTCACCCTCATTCATTAGAGCCACCCCCACATCCACTGCCCTACCCTGCACCTCCTTTACAACCCCATCCATGTATATATTAAACAGCCATGGAGACATCACACAACCCTGTTTCAGTCCCATATTGAGATCAAAGAACTCACTCAGCTCACCATCTACTCGCACCGCAGCCCTAGCTCCCTCGTACATACTCTTCACAGCACTCAACAATTTCCCCTCCACTCCATATATTCTTAATACCTTCCACATACCTTGCCTATCTATTCTGTCATAAGTTTTCTCCAAGTCCATGAAGGCAGCATACACTTTCCTTCCCTTCTCTAGATACTTCTCCACTAAACATCTTAGAACATATATCTGATCTACACACCCTTTTCCCTTCCTAAATCCCCCTTGTTCTTCTCCAACTAGCTCCTCTGTCAAATGCCTAACCCTATCAATGAGTATTCTACCATATATTTTACCAGTCACACTAAGTAGGCAAATACCCCTATGGTTACCACATACTTCTCTCTCCCCTTTTCCTTTGTATAAAGGAACAATTATACCTGATTCCCAGTCCCCTGGAACCCTTCCCTCTTCCCAAGCCAATCTACACAACTTCCATATCCACTCCACAACAATCTCACCCCCATACCTAAGCATTTCACCACACACTCCATCAATTCCTGGGGCCTTTCCCAACTTAATCTTCTTCATCGCTTCCACTACTTCCGACCTACTGATCTCTTCCTCCCTCCTCTCATCTCTTCTTCTCCCAGCCATTCCCCAACCACTTATACTCGCACTGCTCTCACTCTCTACATTCAACAAATCCTCAAAGTGCTCCTTCCATCTCCTCAATTTCTCTCTCTTCTCCACCAACAATCTATTATTCCTATCTTTCACTCCCCTACTATTTCCCCTTTCACACTGCCTTACATTCTTTACCTCCTTCCAAAACAATTTCTTACTCTCCCTCCATTTCACACTCAGAGTCCTCCCAAACTCTTCAACCACTTTCTTTTTACTCTCCTTCACCAGTCTCTTAACCTCCCTTCTCCTGCTCACATATACCTCTCTTCTCTCTCTCATCTTCTCCCCTACCTCTACTCGCTAACCATTCACTATTTGCCTTCTTCTTTTGTTCCACAGCTCGTTTCACCTCATCATTCCACCAAGCTGTCCCTTGCACACCCTTGCATCTCCTCCTCACTCCACAAACCGCCTCACACGCTGCGCCTATGTCTTCCGTGAATATCTTACATACGTCTTCCACTCCTTCCATCTGCTCTAGCTCATACCTTCCCAGTCTTTCTTCCACTATGCTCCATCTGCTCTAGCTCATACCTTCCCAGTCTTTCTTCCACTATGCTCTTATACTCTGTCATTTTCTCACTATCTTGCAAAATCTCCATTCTTCTCACAGGAGTTGCTTCCTCCTGTCTTCCCCTTCGTCTCCTCAACCACTTTCTTTGGAGCTCTACCTTGGCCATCACTAAGTGATGGCCCGAGACTCCATTCCCCCACCCTCTCCACACTCTTGCATCCAACACTTGGTGATGGATGGAATATCTCAAATTTGTTGTATGCTGATGATGCAGTACTGCTTGCAAGTACCGGACAAGAACTTGGTAGGCTAGTGCAGAGTTTTGCTGATGTCTGTAAGCGTCGTTCCTTGAGAGTAAATGTAGAAAAGAGTAAAGTGATGGTTACTGTGAGAGAAGGTGACTCCCAGTGCAATGTAACAGTGAATGGAGAGAGACTGGAATTGGTGAGAGAGCTCAAATACTTGGGTACAGTGATAGAAAAGAGAGGGAAATGTGCAAAAGAAGTTGAAAGTAGAGTGACACAAGGAAGAAAAGTAGCTGGTGCAATGAAGGCCTTGATAAGAAACAGAGGCTTGAGTGTTGCAGCTGCACGAGGCTTACATGAAGGAGTGTTAGTGTCAACTTTAACATATGGATGTGAGACTATGGTATGGCATGAAAATGAAAAGTCAATAGTAAGAGCAGTGGAGATGGGACTGCTGAGGAATGTATGTGGAGTACAGAGGGTGGATAGGATATGAAATAATGTGATTCGTGAAAGATGCGGAGTGAGGAAGTCGGTGGACACCAGAATTGAAGAGAGTGTACTGAGATGGTATGGTCATGTGGAGAGAATGGATAACAATAGAGTGGTGAAAAAGGTATATCTGAGCGAATTCGAAGGAGGGAGGAGGCGAGGTAGGCCAAGGAGAAGGTGGAGAGATATGGTGGATGAGTGTGTGAGGAAGAGAGGTTTGGAAGTCGATGAGGCTAGGGAACTGACAGGAGATCGACCTGGCTGGATGAATTTTGTGAGGAGATGTGCATGATCAGGGATTTTTGGCATCCCTTTTTAATGTGGCAGCGTCTGGACTGACTCTGTCGGATACGATATGTGAAGCTACAGAACGTGGTGAATGTTTTTGGCGTATCCGATAGAGCCAGGATTCCGGGGGCTTGAATGATGAGTGAATGGAAGCGTGGCCCATTGGACTGGGCAATTTTGGGCTGTCTGGACATTGCTACTCCTCACCCTGCCCTTGGGTGGGAAATGAGTTCCGGATGATGATGATGATGATGATGATGATGATGAGATATATATATATATATATATATATATATATATATATATATATATGTGTGTGTGTGTGTGTGTGTGTGTGGTGCGGTGAGGATCTGTCCTTTCTCCCCTTTAGGGCTAAGATGCGAATGAATGTGTTTGAGTCGATGAGTAAATTGGGAGTGTGTCGTCCTGTCTCGGCTACCTCCCTTTCCTTGGAGGAAGCAGCCTAGGTATACAGTATATATATATATATATATATATATATATGTGTACGCGCGCTTGCGCGCAGAAAACTCATCTGAGCACAGCAAAAGAAGTGACAATTAAGCTAACAAAAGTGTAATTGGTGAAACGTGCAAATATAAAACATGTAGGGTCTCTCTCTCTCTCTCTCTCTCTCTCTCTATTATTAGTTAAGTAAACATGATGCGTGTGTGTGTGTGTGTGTGTGTGTGTGGAGAAAAAGGGAGAGAGAAATACACACACACACACACACACACACACACATATATATATATATATATATATATATATATATATATATATATATATATGCACATACGCGCGCGCGCGCAGCACTGAAGCGGGAAAAGAGGAGGCTAATGAAGGGACTTAAGTGGCACATAAATTAGAGAGCTACAGATAGGAAAGAGGGGAGGTGTGTGTGTGTGTGTGTGTGTGTGTGTGTGTGTGTGTGTGTGTGTGTGTGTGTGTGTGTGTGTGTGTGTGGTGAAAGAGAAAGAGGGTGAGAAGACGGGAGGAAAAAGAGGAAAGGGTGATGGAGGAAGACGACGAAAGAGGAGAAATGAAAGGATGGTGAGGAAGGGTTAAAAAAAAAAAAAAAAAAAAAAGTCAGAGGAGGACTGTAAATGAAAAGCGAGACTGGGAAGGATGGGAGAGGAAAGAGGGTAGAAAAGGGTAGGGGTAAGGTAAAGAAAAAACGAAAGGAAGAAAAAGAGGAGGAGAAAGGAAAGGAGAAACAGAAGGGGAGAAGATCTGGGAACAGAGAAAGAGGAGGGCAGAATGAAAAGAAAGGTAACAAGAGTGGATACCAGATGATGAAGAAGGGAGAGCAGGGATGATAACCGAGACAGAAGAGGTGGAGGGAGGGAATGTGGGAGGAGACGGATAAGTTTGAGTAGGAAGGGAGGAAAGGGTAACAGAGAAAGAGAGGAGAGGAGAAAGAGGGGAAACAGAGGCGGTATAAGGAGGGGAGGGAATGTCGAGAAGGGGCAGAGGGGGGAAAAAAGGTAAAGGCACGTTGAGAGGAGAACTAGAGAGTATAGGAGTAAGGAGTGGATGTTGTATTGAAGGAATTAAAAGAAATGAAGGAAGTAACACCGTGAGTGAAGTAGGAGGAAGGAAACAGCATGAATAAGGTAAGGAAGTGTAGGTGGGAGTGTTATGAGTCCATATTATATTTACAAATCATAATAGATAGATAGATAAATAGACAGATAGACAGCTCTATGCGAGCCTGGGAATGGGAAATGATCTTGCAAGTTAAACTGAGGAAAAGCTGACGACAGATTAGGAAGTAGCAATGTCAGGAGATGATGCAGGTAGTTTGTCAGCGAAATAGCAGGAGAACAAAGCCTAGTGACATACACACATACTCACACACAGGTTTCTGGAACTTTCCAACCACAGTGTAACACACGTGACACGACCCCTGTTTCACCAGAATTTAGGAAAGAGAGCTCAGAAGGAGAGAGGCCATAGAATCGGCAGGTAGTAGGGAGAAAGGCTTAGCAACTTGGATGACTCTACTTATACTTCACTCGTGTGTGAGAGACTTTGTTAATATTTCCAAGACAAATAAAAATAGTCCCATACTATTCTTTACCTCTCCTGTCATTGCATGACAAATGGGAACCAAGATTATCTACTTACAAACAACTCAAGTATAACAACCGCTCGTCCACAAGTCTAATATATAACTTCTCTACAAGTAACTACAAAGTCTTTTATGACAGGAGATGAAGATGTTTGATGCCGAGTGATGGGTAGAGAGAACAGACAGATATATACTGTACACAGATAGACAGAAATAGATAGGTAGACAGTCAGACAGATAGAGATTGACAGATAGTTAGATACAGACAGGTCAACAAACGCAGATACATGGACAGAGAGATAAAAATAATTTCACTAAGCTATACATATACAGATGTGTGTGTGTGTGTGTGTATGTGTGTGTGTGTGTGTGTGTGAGAGAGACAGACAGACAGACAGACAGACACACAGATTCTCCGTTGCTTTCGCTTTCAGCATATATTGCCTTTGAAACTAGTGGCTATGTTTTGAGTTAGATATTCTCGTTATGTTCATGCACTTTCTATAATCATAAACACACACAAACACACACATACACACACACATACACACACACACACACACACACACACAGTCTGTCTGTCTGTCTGTATCTGTCTGTCTCCCTCTCTCTCTCTCTCTCTCTCTCTGCATATACAGACTTTATATATATATATATATATATATATATATATATATATATCAGCCTTTTGTGTCCACTGCGGGACCGGCCTATCCCGACCGAAGTGAGGACGATACAGCCAATGTATCTCTACCAAGTGGCTTAGGCTGTCTAGTAGAGATTGTAACTATATAAGGTGAGAAGTGCTTGTAAGAGTAATTGTAGTGTTCGAGTGGCTTTGGATGTGTGTGTAGTCTGTGAACCAAGTGTAATCAGCCTGCGCAAGCCGACTGGGTGCAAGCATACTTTAAGGTATGCGACATTGGTTCAACCACAGCACCCCTTGTGTCCGCCAATGCAGTAGGTGGCCTGAAGAACGCAGTCACGGGGTTTTTATAATATCACGGTGTTTTTAAAATGAATGCTTATTATTATTTAACTGATAATAATATTCAATAATATTGACGAGCAAGGACAATGATTGTCTTGCTACATCAAGCAATGACTACTTTACCAGTCCGCTTCGCACGATTCTCGAGAACGAGAATTTATAAACTTTCTCAACAGTACTCAGCAGAGACTAATTACTCACAAATGCTGAATTAGTACTGTTAGCCTCTGGAGAAAGTTACTTCACCCCTGACAATAAAAAACTAATACTAATAATAATATCAGGTTCTTGCTGATGCTTAACTCCTAGGTGGCACAACGGATTTTAAGCTTAATACACAAAACTGGCCTAAGTTCCAGTTATGAAATGCAAACATTTATGCAAGCTAGGAGCTATATGGGAAATAAGCTTAATTATGGAGGAATGAAACAAGAGTTTACTTTACATTAAGCTCAAGAAAAAGAAGTTAAATTTATTGATTACAGAAATAAATTTAACGTTACATTTCAAATCAAATTAATGAGATCGCACTCACTCACTCACACAAGAGCTAAATCCTTACGCCTAGGAAAAAATACCTTAATTAAACTCTTAAGACTAGGAAGATACAAAAAGGAAATACTAGTCGATGAATGCTGCGTATCACCCAAAGCTGAACTAAGGGTGGGAGCACTGGGGATTCCTGTGAAGAGGAGTTTGAGTACTAGCTGACCTCTCACACGCTGGCACAGGACCTCTCTCCGTCACAGCAACAACTGGACTGAGTAAGTCGTGGGAAAAAAGGGAGAGCAGTAGGCCGCATTTTTCTAATGGTCGAGTGAGCGAAACGCGCCCAAAACAAATCGCTCAGCGGAAGCGCCAATGTCTCACACAAGGACGATCACGTATGACAATGAAAAATTGATTTGACAAAGCTTCCGTCCGAATGAGCGAGTAACTGAACGATACACTGTGAGTTTTCCACTAATAGTTTGTGGCTTCTCACAAAAGGGAAATGTCGCGAATTTGATTCGTAACATTACGCCCCTACAAAATTAAATTTTTTCCTTATGGGAAAAAATTTGTGGATATATATATATATATATATATATATATATATGTGTACACATCCTAACCCAGTCACACGAGATTCACACTGTGGTGTGTGTGCTATCCTGCTAAAGGAGAAAGTCGCAGTCGCCAGTGAGCGAAAAAAAACTCGTATTTACGTTAATAGAAGCAAGCTTGAGGGAAAAACTCCGTGACGACAGTGAAAATCCTGTACTCAGGTCAAACTGAGCGAAAGTTTGCTACATTTACACTGACAACTAATTGTTGTGTAGCGTGGTGTATGTAATACACGGTGTAGGTGTGACAGTTGTAGTGTAACTGTACCTACATGTATAATGACACAGTAAATAATATGGCGATGGTGAAGGCAGAGGAGAAGAGGGGGCAGTGTGCGGCAGACGATCAGCTGGCCCGCACAGCAAAACTGCTACGCCCATTGCTGTACCTGCAAAATCAATTGAGGTGGAGCATCAAAAATGTCAATGAGACAAAAATATTATTATGTTACAATTACTCTCTCTGCCTAGCAGTCAGTGCTACGACGTACATTCGAGGTCGCCATTAATTATAGCACACGATTAATGTCGGCAAGTTGAGAATCCTTGTGCAAACTAGAGTCTTCCACAGCCTCGAGTCGCCTCTGCACACAGGTCCTCAACGTGTGCCTTAACTTAGTACTTATAGTGATATCGGGGAGCTGAGAACTTGTGCAAACTCGGGTTTTCCACAGCCTTGAGTCGCCTCTGCGGAGTTCTCACTTCCCCCATAACCTACAGTACTTATAATAGTATCGGGGAGCTGAGAATCCTTGTGCAAACTCGGGTCTTCCATAGCCTCGAGTCGCTGAGTTCTCACTTCCCCCTTTACCTACAGTACTTATATTAATATCGGGGAGCTGAGAATCCTTGTGCAAACTCGGGTCTTCCATAGCCTCGAGTCGCCTCTGTGGAGTTCTCTCTCACTTCCCCCTTAACCTACAGTACTTATATTAGTATCGGGGAGCTGAGAATCCTTGTGCAAACTCGGGTCTTCCATAGCCTCAAGTCGCCTCTCAACTTCCCCCTTAACTTACGGTACATAATATGTATGTACAGGTCCTGGACATAATGTGTCCTGTGGGGCCAACAAGTGAGACGTCAGGTCTACACTCACTTCACCACTATCCTGTCTCTCAACTGACTCAGAGATTACAGGTGTGGTTACGAACGGCACAGGAAGGGCATGTCCCTGATTAGTGGTGTTACTTTGACACACACTGCAGGAACGGACAAAACTATCTATGTCTCGTCCCATCCCTGGCCAGAAAAAGTCAGCTCGGATACGGCCCTGGGTCTTCCTTTTGCCCATGTGACCTCCTGAGGCTGAACAATGACCCCATTCTAACAATGCTTGGCGGTACTTGGCGGGGACGACAAACTGCAGTCGAACCTCGCCCTCGGGTGTTCGTGACTCACGGTAGAGCCGTCCTTGTTTGCAAAGGAATTTGGCTCGACCTCCCCGTGAATACTTAATCACTCGACCCTTTTGTTTGTTCCGCACGGCAGCAAGTGTCGGGTCAGAATGTTGTTCTTGTACAACAAGTTGACTACACATCAGATCTTGCGGCGATTCAATGATCACTGGGATGACACAGTCTGGAGCCTCAGACATGGCTCGTGTTACCGCAGCAGCCGAAGTCTGAGTAGCGTCATGTTCGGTGCAACTATCCTTGACACCATCAATATTGCCAATGATGAGGTCAAATAAAGGTTCTGGCATGACAACTGCAAGTGTTGTACCAGTATAAAATGGAGATGCCACCTGGATACATGCCTTAGGGAACAATCTCACTGATCCATCAATAAGGTTTGCATGGATCTGTCGACCTGTATACTGCTCAGGCCAAACTAGACTCTGCTTGACAGAGCAACCTGAGGAACCATTGTCTCTCAGGACCTTCACAGGAATGTCTCCCACAAACCCTGGCTGAACAAGGAAGGTACTGTCACCTGTGGGAGGGCCTGTGGAGGAAGCAGCTAGCCACTCATGAAGCTGCTGAATTGATGCGGCAAACATTGTGCCTTGAGAATTATATTGGGAAGATGGAACATTGGCCATCTGTGGAGGGGGGTTCACTGTCACTGTGGGACTAGTGAACTGTGGGGAAGTACCCATACTGGTAGGGACGTGACCACCGTGCTGCTGCTGAGGAATGAAGGCTGCGTTCGCTTCCTGCCTCTTTTGAGCTGGTGGTGAAAAAGTTTGTCCCCACGGTCGGTTGCGTGGCTGATACTGCTGCTGGTTAGGGTACTTGTTGTACCTCTTCCACTCAGGTTTCTGAGTGTTTTGCCCCTGGTCCTTCCACTGCGGTTTTGGACCTTGGCCATTATTCTGAGAATGGCCTTGTTGCTGGGGTTCAGTCTGAGATGATTTCCCAGATTTATCAGGTTTTCTGTTCCAGGTGTTTTGCTGCTTGCGAGTTTGATACCCGTATGCATTAAAGAATGCGTCAGCCTTTTCTGCCATTTGGCTGGCATCTTTCACCTGGCAGATCTTAAGCTGTGCTATGAGCTCAGCAGGCCACGACCTCTCTAGCTGTGTACGCAGCATAAGGTCACTTATCCCCTCACGCGTGGAAGGAGTTTCATCTTTCTCCATCCACTCATTTAAGTAAGCTGTGAGACGGTCGAGGAACTGAACAGCTGTCTCCTTGTCTTGGAGACGAGCTCGCATGAACTGAACTTTGGCGTCGTCTACTGTGAGACCATACGCCTTAATGAGTGCAGCTTTCATCATCTCATATGTGAGATTGTCTCCACGAATTCTGTGGAGAATATCGAGGGCAGGGCCCTCAAATATGCTAAGAAACTGAAGCCGCTTAGCTGCCTCATCCAGTTGATACATGTCTGCCATGTCCTCAAAACGAGCTATGTACGGCTCGATTCGCTCGCTTTCCTTGTATGAAGGAAGCTTGATGCGTGGGGTCGCCAGGACATGTGCAGGGAGAATGCTCGTGGAGCTTGGACCAACTGCACCAGACGTGTCTGAAGCCAAGGAATCTCGCTTGAGCTTCAGCACTTCAAGTTCATGTTTTTCGCGCGCTTCTCGCTCGGCACGTTCGTGTTCTCGTTCTCTCTCTCGTTCCTCACACTGTTCTCGCTCATGTTCTAAGTCGAGTTCACGCTGTTTTTGCTCGTGTTCGTGTTGTTCTCGCTCGTGTTTGCGCTGTTCTCGCTCGTATTCGCGCTGTTCTCGCTCGTATTCACGCTGAATTCTACGCTCTTCACGAGCATCTTTCTCACGTTCTTGCTCGTAATTAAACCGTGAGAGAACGTAACTCTGTATTTTCTCTGGGTCTGTGAGACCCATATCTTTGGCTTCCTGTACATAAGCACTGGCTGCCATGATGCTAGCTCAATTTACTAAGCAAACCGAAACTAAGTACTGACTGCTTCGCAAACGAATGCTAATAACACAAATAAAGAATACAGACACAAGCTAGTGGTGACCAGTCTTATCTAGTTAACTGGCAAAGATTAAAGCAAAAATGCAAATAACTGAGAACTCAATAATTAACACAATGGGTACGGCGGCTACCCAGGAGCGAATAAAATCGTCTGGTGTTACCAAAAATAAAGTACTAAATAGAGTTAAGTACTCTATGGATTAATAAAGCAAAAAATTCACTTGCTAAATTAACGGTAAACACCAGTAAACTTGTGCTTATAAACTTTAATTATAAATACCTAAATATGAACGAGTGAGCACAATCTCGTGAATAGCTTTAGAGCTAGGAGTTAATATCCTGGAATGAGGTCGCCAATTGTCACGGGGTTTTTATAAATATCACGGTGTTTTTAAAAAAATGCTAAATATTATTTAATTGATAATAATATTCAATAATATTGAAGCGCAGGGACAATGATTGTCTTGCTA
Organism: Coenobita brevimanus; assembly: GCF_032717465.1. Taxonomy (NCBI): domain Eukaryota; kingdom Metazoa; phylum Arthropoda; class Malacostraca; order Decapoda; family Coenobitidae; genus Coenobita; species Coenobita brevimanus. The sequence continues at coordinate 8,758,266 of NC_136982.1, read as the reverse complement.
CATCAAGCAATGATTACTTTACCGGTCCGCTTCGCACGATTCTCGAGAACAAGAATTTATAAACTTTCTCAACAGTACACAGCAGAGACTAATTACTCACAAATGCTGAATTAGTACTGTTAGCCTCTGGAGAATGTTACTTCACCCCTGACAATAAATAACTAATACTAATAATAATATCAGGTTCTTGCTGATGCTTAACTCCTAGGTGGCACAACGGATTTTAAGCTTAATACACAAAACTGGCCTAAGTACCAGTTATGAAAGGCAAACGTTTATGCAAGCTAGGAGCTATATGGGAAATAAGCTTAATTATGGAGAAATGAAACAAGAGTTTACTTTACATTAAGCTCAAGAAAAAGAACTGTTAAATTTATTGATTACAGAAATAAATTTAACGTTACATTTCAAATCAAATTAATGAGATCGCACTCACTCACTCACACAAGAGCTAAATCCTTACGCCTAGGAAAAAATACCTTAATTAAACTCTTAAGACTAGGAAGATACAAAAAGGAAATACTAGTCGATGAATGCTGCGTATCACCCAAAGCTGAACTAAGGGTGGGAGCACTGGGGATTCCTGTGAAGTGGAGTTTGGGTACTAGCTGACCTCTCACACGCTGGCACAGGACCTCTCTCCGTCACAGCAACAACTGGACTGAGTAAGTCGTGGGAAAAAAGGAGGAGCAGTAGGCTGCATTTTTCTAACGGTCGAGTGAGCGAAACGCGCCCAAAACAAATCGCTCAGCGGAAGCGCCAATGTCTCACACAAGGACGATCACGTATGACAATGAAAAATTGATTTGACAAAGCTTCCGTCCGAATGAGCGATTAACTGAACGATACTCTGTGAGTTTTCCACTAATAGTTTGTGGCTTCTCACAAAAGGGAAATGTCGCGAATTTGATTCGTGACAACGCTCCCAAAGTTTATTACCCTGGCGGGGCGCGAACCCTTGTTCTTCAGTGTACGAAAACACACACTTTACGAATATACCACACAGGCTTCATATATATATATATATATATATATATATATATATATATATATATAGATAGATAGATAGACAGATAGATATAGATAGATATACACATATATATATAAGTTTATATACAGATAGATAGATAGATAGATAGATAGACATATATATAGATAGATAGATAAACATATATATATATATATATATATATATATATATATATATATATATATATATATATATAGTTAGATACATATATATATATATATATAGATAGATAGATAGATAGATACACATATATATATATATATATATATATATATATATATATATATATATATATATTTGTGTGTGTGTGTGTGTGTGTGTATTTCAGTTCGGTTAATTTTTATATCAATCCCTTTAATCTACCGACATAATTCTTAAAACCTTGTTACCTCCATGTTATTTAATTCGGACTATACAAGAATTTCACGAAATGCGGGGTAAGGACTCTCTGTATGATCCATTAGCCCCATCACTACTTGGCTGTCGTACAGACTTTATTTAAACCGTCTGGAATTATAAAGAAAGAAAATGCCGTCAGAGTTGTATTGGCACTTAAAGGCGGGTTGGGTTAAGGCGGTGTTTCTCAACTTTTTTCACTTCATTCCCCATTTGTGGGAATCTGAACATTCTCGTGACCCCCCCTTTAGTTTTCCCTCAAGCCCCTCACAGACAATGATGGAAAAAACTGTTTTGGTGCACTCCATTTATTTCATTATTTATAACAGCTATCAATCAGAATGAATATTTTGTTACATATCTACGGGGTGGATGACACTGCTTTCAGTCAGTCGATTGATTAGAGGTTGTGTCACTGATAACGCACATCTCATATCTGGTTTCCTCATCCAACGTTTTTTTTTTTTTTTCTTACTTTTTATGTGTAGAATAGTGAAAAATCCTAATTCATATAAATATGTTGTAAATGGCACAAGGACTCTAAGAACAAATTCACCGACATATTCTGATTTAGTACTTACACTAGCCCGCCATGGCCCCGCTATAACTCTGCTGTGGCCCCCTTGGGGACCATGGCTCCCAGTCTGAGAACCAGTGGGTTAAGGTGTGTTACATTTTAATGCTGTGTGTTGCGACCTTCTCCACCGAAGGAGACCTATCTTGGGCCGTATTTACAAAAGATCTTAGTCAGATTCTAAGATAAACAAGTCTCCTGCCAGTTTCTTATTTTCATAAATAATGTTGTTTGACCATTTTATACACTTGTGATATTCAGTCTAGACTGATTGTGAAGCGTGTGATACTTGGATGAAAGAACAGGACAGAGTAAACCAGCAATCTTAACCACAAACTAGTGAGTTTATGAACATGGTCCCTGAAATCAGTGGCTGAACTCTGGACCACCAACTGGAAATAGTAGTTAAGCTACCCACTTCGTCAATAATACAAAAATTTATCCATGCATCTACAGGGTGTTCCAACCATCTTAGCCTTACTCTCCCTGCCCTGACGAAATGAGAAAGCACATAATGACACCACCAATACACGGTGATTATTTAGCCGTTTGACATCTCACACGCCAAACATTACGTTAACCAACCAGTTTCTTTTGTTTCATGTTGTTGTTGTTGTTTTTTTATGTGACGTGGGTGGATGAAAGTGAGAACAACCGATCTATCTGCCACAATGGAGTGCTACAGGGATCTGTGTTAAGTTCTTTGTTTTTATGTACATAAACGATGCTGGTGAAAGACTATTTTGTAAGATTTTCAAATATGACGACGATATTAAAATTGGTAACAGAGCAGATACAGCACTGCAGAGACAGGCAATTCACAGTGATCTTAATCAGTGTTTAATTGGAGCCAAACATGCGAAATGGATCTCAATGTTAATAAAAGTAAAGTGCTAAACATTTGCAGTAAAAATGTAAGGTTCAGTTATAACATGAATAATGTCCAACCTGACAGGGTAAATCATGAAAAGGACTTAGGAGTTATTATAACAAACGATCATGAACGAAGAAAACACTGTATAGAAGCTGTATAAAAGAAGCTAAAAAAAACTGACTGGATTCACTGCTAGAGCATTCGAATATAAATCGGATAATATCATCCTCACTTTGTATATTTTATTAGTACACCTGCACACTTCGAGTATTACGTTCAATTCTGGTCATCGTGTTATAAAAAAGATGTGGAGAAACTTCAGAAAGTACGGCGAAGGATGACAATGATGATGCCTAGACTGAGAAATAAACTATATAACGAGTGTTCGGAAGTCCTGAATCTCCTTACTCAAACCAAACACAGGTTACGAAATATATTTCAAGTATTCAAAATATTCAGTTTCACAGCTGATCATTCAAATTTTACTAGAGGTAATGGGCATAAAATTTACAATTTCAGTCATATGAAGCTAACCATTTCTTCTTTAAAAGAGTTGTAAACATATGGAACAAATTGCCCTCAAATGCAGTAAACTATGATACACTACTAATCTAAAAAATCGCTTGGATAAGTATCTGTCATCTAACCCCCAGCTATGTATGTTCATTCCTGAATAACACATTTCTGTGGTGTATTTTTTTTTTTTTACCCCCTTTTTCGAAGCCTGGAAGATACAATCGCAGAACAACATCAATAAATACAGCTGACGATGTTACCCTTCCTTTCAGGTAGACAATAAAATTTCCTTTCCCTCCTTCCTATGAATATTTCATGAGAATTTTTCGGTGCTGCATTGTGGCCCTTCTCACTATTTCCTGCCGTCTTCGGCTGGAGGGATTGATGGGTGGGAGGAGGGAGCCTGCCTGTTTTCCAATCCTTGTTTTTAGCTGACAGAATACTTTTGCTTAAATCCATTATTGCCCAATACTTGGGACACCCAACGAGTAACGAGAAGAATTATGGAAAAGTGGTACACAGACGACATGAATAATAGGTCACCACCAGTAAACATGAAGTTGTACTATCGATCTATATTTTCCAGCACTTATAATGAGGATGAAAGAATCATGAAGCAAATCATCAAACGGAATATTAAGCCAACCGATCCCAATCCAAGAGTCAAGCTAATCATCTGCAATAAAGGTACGAAGACTACATCTAAGGAACAGCTCACGTCAGGAGGAGGACGTCCTTCAGCATTTACATGTTGTATATACAGTAGGTACAACTGTGAAAGGGTGAGTTGCACAGCCCTGCCCCTCCACCTAGGCTATATACTGTAGGCAAGACGACAATGGAGCTAGTCAGCTGCCTGACCAGTCACAGATGTGAAAGAGACCCCAGGGACCACGTGCGGCTGGAGCACCGTGTCAACATCACCAATGAAGAACCTTGAAAGCAAGACTGATGTTTTGCCTTGCTGCAGCGACATCCGCCATCTCCTTATACTTGGGGCATTGTATATCAAGAAACTTAACCCTTCAATAAATGTCCAAGCCCAAGATTCACAGGCATTACCAAGCATGAAAAGTAGAGCAACAAGCGAGAACACAGGCCTAAATGATTATGTTAGCACCCACTGGAACCCAACAGCCAGTCAGTGTGCAGGAACCTAATTTAACCTCACATATGATTCACCATCCTGCTATATAAGGATCCTCATCTACCACTGCTAACCATTCCTACAATGACTACAACCCCAATATGATCTTCCCTTCGCTGAAGAAGGCTCTGAAGGGCCGAATTTCCAGAATCCAAAGTCACACATGTACATCATACGGATGACACCACAACAACCAAGGATATTGTTGCCTATGGAAAGAGCATCACCAAGCTTCAGGGAGATGCAAAACGAGCCATCAGACAACAAGAAAGCATTGTAAAAATGTATTGTAATGCAAAACTTGCAATCACATTTAATAAAGTATGTCTCAGAAAATCTACTGCCTGTATACACCTTCAATAAATTGTTTGTCAAAGATGCATGACTGAAACTGATAGGAATAGGTCACTTGGCCATAATCATTTGCGTTTTGGAGTATTCATCATTCTTTTGAATGCCATTTACTTCCATGGAGATAAGTTACAACAAAAACATTCAAGAAAACAATCACGTGCCATACACATAAAGAAACTGACAAAGGAGAAGTTCTGGACATCCTACTAGGTCGACGAGAGCACGAGTCACTGGACCAACTGCAGAGGTTTCAAAGCACCTCTTCCTTAGCTATTCATTTTGTCTATTTCAGGTTATATTTTCAAATATTTTACTTATAAAATTTATTTTATATAGCTGTCAAAACATCAAAAACAGTGCATAATATGCCATATCGGTATCTCTAAAGAAATTAGAAGCCTCCTTAGGTGATGAGTACAGAAGCCATTGAGGAGATCTTTCCCGGAAAGTTTTTAGACTTCCACTCTGTCCTGACGCTCCTCACCTTAACCCTAGATAGGAAGACCTGTGCCACATGGATACACGGCCTGGGTGCGTTTAAGTTTTACAGTTAATGGTGCCCAGAATAATGGGTAATGGGCATCTTTTTCCTTTACACCAAGCTTCCTTTCTGGTCGTTCTATAGCCGCTGTTGTAGACGGCCATCTTTCTTCTCCTAGATCTATTAACAGTGGTGTTCCTCAGGGCTCTGTCCTATCACCAACTCTCTTCCTTTTATTCATCGATGACCTTCTAAGCTGTACATCTAACCCTATCCACTCATACGCTGATGACTCCACCCTTCACCTTTCCATTCGATTCCTGCAACGTCCATCTCAGCAGTTACTTCAACAAACAAGGGATGAGGCTATGGCACACCTAATGTCTGACTTGGCTCATATCTCTAACTGGGGTAAAAATAATCTTGTTGTTTTTAATGCATCAAAGACAGTTTTTGCACCTATCAACCCGACAACATCTTCCACAGGTATACCCACTAATGTTTGATAATATTCAGCTTAATCCTGCATCATCCTTGAACATGCTTGGGGTTTCATTTACTCGGGACTTGTCTTGGAAGGATCATATTACATCTCTTGTAAAATCTGCTTCCAAGAGATTGGGTGTGCTAAGCCGGTAGAGTAGAACTCTCATGTGTGGGGAGGCTCCCCACATACAGCTCTTCTCAACAGGGTGGAGTCAAAGGCTTTTCGCCTCATTAACTCTCCTCCTCTTACTGACTCCCTTCAACCTTTGTCTCTTTGCCGCACTGTTGCATCTTTATCTCTTTTCAATCGCTACTTCAATGGTCACTGCTCCTCTGAACTATCTGCATGCATTCCTCCACCCCTACGACGGACGCGTAGCAGCAAACTCTCATCTCTTTTCTGTCCAACTCTCTAATGCAAGAGTTAACCGTTACTCCCAGTCCTTCATTTATGCAACAGATCAACTCTGGAACTGTCTCCCTCTGTCTGTATTTCCTACTTCCTATGCTCTCCAGTTTTTCAAACGCAGTGTATCCAGGCATCTGGAAATGATTGGATCTTGAATTTGGCTCTCTCTTATATTTTGTTTTTCTCTTGGAAGGAATAGTTTTGCAGGCTCGTTGCCTTTGGTTCCTTCTTCCTCAAATAAAAAAAGAAAAAAAAAAAAAGTCCTGAGCCAGCCTATGCTGTTTCTGCCCGCAGGCTCAAGTTCCCGCCATTGTCGACTCTCTGGTGAGTACCTGTGTATCCAATTGGTACATGTCTTCCTGTAGCATATAATTTTTGTAAAAACAAAAAAAGAGAGAGAGAAGGGCCATTCTGATCAACATGGAAGATTTGAACGCACATTTTGAATGTTTTAGGCACAGTATGACCATGTACATGCATGTAACATGTCCCACTATATGCAGTATAAAATAGTAGGAATGGTTTTCTTTGGTTTTTAGTGTATTTGTGTAGGTAATGGAGGCAAAACGAGATAGGTAGCTGTCCCACACAGATCTGGCAGAATACTGAAGCTGGAGTATTTCAAGAAGACTGTTGACATCACATTAGAACCCCTGAGTGACACAAAAACCCTCGATTGTTATTGTGGGTGATGGGAAATTGACCTGGTGTAGCAGTGACCGCGTAATGAGATGGTTTTAGGGGTCAATGGTGGCCGGAATAATGGGTAATTGGGAATTGTTATATACAGGTGTGTAGTCATGGGTCCCAAACGAACAAGATACCTGTCAGACAAAGAACTGGCAGAGTAACTGAAGTCGGAGGAGTTCAACAGGACTGTTTACACCTCAGTGGAACCCCAGAATGACACAGAAACCTGTGATGTTAGGTAGTGTGGGTGATGTGACACTGATTGTGTGTACCAGTGACCCTAGTGGTGGTGTGACGGCCGTCATTACACCATACAAGGACTCACAACAGAGGCCTGACACATTGACTGAGTGCTTTGAGGGTAGCGGTGTATATATTTATTACCTGTTTCCATTAATGCCAGGCATCCAGTTTTCTGTGGAACTCAGGGTTGGCAGGCCAACTGTGTGATATTTAAGTATTAGATTTATATGTTTAGGTGTTTTTTTTTTTTTTTTTTTTTTTGCTGAATTCCATGTATGTGGATATCAGGAAGAGAATCAGTCAGTACTACTTTTTTCCTTCACTATTTTTTCAAGTAACTTATAAATGTATTTGTTTTAGCTCAGTGTTATTAATTCCTATCATGTGGTCTCCACAGGAGTTATATTTGTATTTCAGCTCCATCAGTTTTGCATAAAACATCTATGTATATATATTTTTAATTATTTTCCTTCAGTGTATCCAATTGGCACAGGTCTTCCTATCCCGAGGTCAGAATGGACGTCTTCCTATTTTGGGTTAACTCCCTTCCCCACCCCCCACCCCAACACACAGCAGTAACCCAATTCTCTGGCAAGCTTGCCGACCTAACTTTGGGCGAGGGGTATAACTGGTGAAATGGGGAGGAGCAGTCTGGGGAAGTAAAGCAGAGAGGAAAGAAGAATTGAGGAGAATGGGGGGAATAGGAATGGGAATGAATAATGGATGGGAGAGGAGGTGGAAGGAATATAGAGAAAAGAAAGTGGTATGGCAGAGGAAGGGGAGGATAATAAAGACTTTGTAGTTACTTGTAGAGAAGTATATTTTAGACTTGTGGTCGAGCGGCTTTTATATCTTGTAGTAGCTTCCCCACCAAATGTCATGTAGTGATAGGAGAGGTAAAGAATAGTATGGGACTATTTTTATTTGTCTTGGAAATATTAAACACGGAACGTATATAAGTCCCGGGTAGCTACCTCCCTGTCTCGCTATCTCTCTCTCTCTCTCTGTTCTAAGGCTAATCTCCGTCTCGACCTCTCTCTAGGGTCGCTTGTCTCCTTCTAAACTCTCTTTCCTAAAATCTGGTGTAGCAGGGGTGTGTCACGTGTGTTCCTCATGGTTACCAGATCTTTGTTCACGAGAGGACTGCTGACAGCTAACTGCATCATCTCCTTACTGGCCGCTGTCGTCAGCTTTCCTCAGTGTTAAGAGTGTGTAAGCATGTTTAGCACTGCTCGATTCTCGCAGACACAACACCTTCTCATCATCTGACTCCCTGCTTCTATCTGTCTCTCTATCTATCTACTTATATAATATGTAGTCTTTACCACACTGCTCGGTCGCGCGAAAATGGCGTACCATCGACATTTAATAGTCATAACATATTAATACATACTACATACACATTATAATGAACTTATAAGTTAATTAAGTGAAATACATAATATTGTAAAGTAACATAATTGTATCAATATTATATAAATATATTATTCATAGTAAATAGTGATTATTCAGTAATAATACATTTTAAATAAGTTGTATACATATTTGAAATAATGCATTAAAGTAAATTATTTAACTGTAATACGGTATGTACTTGGGTTATTATAGTGAAATGCATACATGTGTTGGCCTTATAATTGTAGTTACATTTTGTTAATGCAACTATTACATAAGTGTCTTGGCCTTATAATTGTAGTTAAAGTTACATAAAAGTTACATCTTGTTAATGCAACTGTTACATAATTGGCAAAGTGTAACATAATGCAATCGTTTGTCGTTACATAATTGTTACATATCGTTTGTAGGTACATAATTGTAGTTAGTGTAACATAATGCAATAGTTTGTCGTTACATAATTGTTACATATCGTTTGTAGGTACATAATTGTAGTTAGTGTAACATAATGCAATCGTTTGTCGTTACATAATTGTTACATATCGTTTGTAGTTACAAAATTGTAGTTAAAGTTACATAAAAGTTACATCTTGTTAATGCAACTGTTAATTAGCAAAGTGTAACATAATGCAATCGTTTGTCGTTACATAATTGTTACATATCGTTTGTAGTTACATAATTGTAATAATTGCAGTCCTAACATATGCTGCGGTCGATGATAGTGATGATGTGTCATGCCACTTGTTTGTGGAGACACAATTTGCTTTTTTGTTTGTAGTTTATGTGGTATTTTGGCATATGTAGTAACAGTTACACTTATTTTCATTTGTTTGTTATGTGATCTTACTTTATTTCTCTTTTTTCTTTCTTACTTTTCTTTCTTTCTTTCTTTTTTTTTTTTGTTTGTATGTATTGATTTTCTATAGTTTGTTTCTCTTTGCTTGTGTACGCTTTTTTCCATGTTGTTCATGGTTACATAATTGCTGACTAATTTTCTTGGGATACTTTTTTAAAGTTTAGTTTATATTGCATAGATACTACTGAAAATGATATTATATAGTCCCATATTTTGTTATTTTATATAAAAAATATATACATATATAAAGTATTAACTTATACACTGATTTGTTGTTCACCTGTACCTATCGTGGGTAATATGTGTGTCAGCACTGTGTGGAAATCATTGTCTTCACGATTGTGTCGAAGATGTTCACTCTTGCTAACGGCATTTGTGTTGGCCATTTTTTTTTTTTTTTCTCTAGTTTACCTTGTAACTTAATTTATATGTTTCCACTAGGTAGCTTTAATTAATAAATGTTTAATGCAGTTCTTTTAATTGCTCACTGAGTAACTGTGATTGTATATTTTCTTTATTACTTTGTAGATGTAATAATGTATAGCTGTATGTATGAAACACGTATTTTATGTAGGTATAAATGGTAACACTCGTTGACAGTAAATAAATGTTATAATAAATGAATGAATATATACAGTGTAGAATATTTATTGTTGGTGCAAGTATTTAATGATTGAATTATGAAGATAATTGAAGTAGGTATGTGTATTTAAGCTGTAACTATACAACACGTTTTATATGTTTGTGCAGAAGCTTATTGTCTATCACTGTGTATTGTATAAATGAAGTAACTATGTAACTCACTAATTTTTACCGTGGTGGGAAATGGTGTGAGTGGTGTTGCACGTGGTGATAGCGTTGTCCTTCGCGGGTTGATTGGCGTGCTGTCGTCTCAGCACATGGTGACGTCGGCTTCCCACACTGGTAACTGTGGTGAGTGAATGAGTAGCGATGAGTAACTTGAGTGAAGATGAGTGAGTAAGATGAGTTATGAGTCGTGTCTCACTCTTCGTTTGTTTGTTCCGTTTTTCTATGTCGATGTTTTCTCGGTCCTTTTCTCTAATGATTTACTCGTTGTAGAATGAAGACTGCCGCTTCTTGTAGGTGCGTGTAGAAGATTATACAGACGACGTAGAGTTGTTAATTGTAGTTGATTGTAGATGGTTGTAGTTCGCTGATTCGTCGTAGACTTGTAGACTATTTGCACTGTAGGCTGTATTTTGTAGGATTCAATGTAGAACTGAAGCTAATCTTGTAGTCTCGGTTGCTTTTGTAGAAATTTGCTTTTAATTCGGAGACGATGTCCTCAGATTTGCTGGTTTGTCGTTAAGCTACTTGCAAGGCGTCGAGTGATCTCTTGACCTCTGCATCAGCGTAATGATCTGGGAGACGGAGGGGGCTGGATGGAGAGAATACTGTCAGGAGCTGATGTTGTTGATTGTTTTCAATCTCGATATTTTGTAGGAATTTAATGTTGATTCGTAGACGAGGTTCGTATACGTTCGCTGCTACCAAATGTCATAAAGACTTTGTAGTTACTTGTAGAGAAGTATATTTTAGACTTGTGGTCGAGCGGCTTTTATATCTTGTAGTAGCTTCCCCACCAAATGTCTTGTAGTGACAGGAGAGGTAAAGAATAGTATGGGACTATTTTTATTTGTCTTGGAAATATTAAACACGGAACGTATATAAGTCCCGGGTAGCTACCTCCCTGTCTCGCTATCTCTCTCTCTCTCTCTGTCCTAAGGCTAATCTCCGTCTCGACCTCTCTCTAGGGTCGCTTGTCTCCTTCTAAACTCTCTTTCCTAAAATCTGGTGTAGCAGGGGTGTGTCACGTGTGTTCCTCATGGTTACCAGATCTTTGTTCACGATAGGACTGCTGACAGCTAACTGCATCATCTCCTTACTGGCCGCTGTCGTCAGCTTTCCTCAGTGTTAAGAGTGTGTAAGCATGTTTAGCACTGCTGGATTCTCGCAGACACAACACCTTCTCATCATCTGACTCCCTGCTTCTATCTGTCTCTCTATCTATCTACTTATATAATATGTAGTCTTTACCACAAAGCAGAGAGGAAAGAAGAATTGAGGAGAATGGGGGGAATAGGAATGGGAATGAATAATGGATGGGAGAGGAGGTGGAAGGAATATAGAGAAAAGAAAGTGGTATGGCAGAGGAAGGGGAGGATAATAAAGGAGAGGAAGGGAAAGAGGAAGAGGGAGGGAGATGGGAGAAGAATGAAAATGAGGAAGGATAAGGAATGAGGGAAAAACGTGAAAAGCAGATTCAAGAGGTTTGTTGCTCACTTTCATACACTCCTCTCCAGCCAATTCCATCACAGTTCACATTCTTCTATCCAATGTGTCAACCATATACATTCCTCTCGCCAAAATGTCGCCTGTACACTCTCCCCCCGCCAAGCTCTTGCCTGAATACTCTCCTCCAGCCAGAGTATCACTGGTATATTCTCCTCCAGCCAAAATATAATCAGTATACTCTCCTCCAGACAAAATATTACCCGTCTACTCTCCTCCAGCCAATATGTCACCCATATATGCTTCTTCATCCTACACATATGTCATCGTACGCACTCATCTAACAATACGTCACCAGTATATCTCCTCCAAGTCAATCTCACTTGCATGCACTTTCCTAGTTAGTCTATCTATCTATCTATTGCCAGACGCCTTAATCCCGTAGGGCTGGCCACAAACAAATCACCTCCATGTCGCCCTGTCCAATGCCATTTCACTGCCCTGCTCCCAGCTCACATCCCCCTCTCTCATTTACCTCTCCACTCCATCCCTTCATCTCATCCTTGGCCTCCCCTTCCCTCTCCCCTCCTCCACCTCACTCACATACATTCTCCTCATCAGTCTCTCACTCTCCATCCTCCCCACATGGCCAAACCACCACAGTGTATTTCTCCTAACGCTTCTGATCACATGCACATCCACACCACAACGCTCCTTCACTTTCTCATCTGTCAGTCTGTCTCTCCATGTGACTCCACATGCTCTTCTCAAATAACTCATTTCCACTGCTCTCACTCTTGACTTCTGTCCCTCCAGCAAGGTCCAAGCTTCACATCCATACTGTCATGTAACTTTTTCACTTCCATGCTCATATCCTCATCACTGCTTTCAAGGAACCAGCAACCTTTCTTCCATGCTGTACCCTTTCACGCACTTCACCCTCTAAACTTCCATGCTTACTAATCACACTACCCAAGTACTTAAACGCACTCACATTTTCCATTTCCCTCTCATCCAACGTCACTATACACTCACTGACTTCACCTCTCTCAAAGACCATGAATTTACTCTTGCCTACATTCACCTTTAGATTCCGTTTCTTACACACTCTCCCAAACTCATCCACCAAGCCTTGTAGATCCCCTTCGTCTTCACTTAACAACACAGTATCAGCTGCACACAACAGAACAGGAAGTTTCCAAACACTGCCCTCTCTCACTAGGGATGCTCCAACATCCACTGCCCTACCTTGTATTTCTTTTATAACCTCATCCATGTACAGACTGAACAACCATGGAGACATGTCACATCCTTGTTTCAATCCAACCTTCAAATAGGAGAATTCACTCAGTTCACTATCCACACGCACTGCAGCCTTAGCACCCTCATACATTCTCTTCACGGCATTCAAGAGCTTCCCATCTACTCCATATATTCTTAATACTTTCCACAATCCTTGTCTATCCACCCTGTCATATGCTTTCTCCAAATCCATGAAGGATGCATACAACTTCTTTCCCTTCTCGAGAAACATTTCCACTAAAGATCTGAGAATGAATATATGACCTACACAACCTCTTCCCTACCCAAAACCTCCCTCTTCTTCTCCAACTAATTCCTATGTTATTTCCCTGCTGTCAATGAGTATCCTACCATATACTTTTCCTATTACATTAAGAAGACAAATGCCCCTGTGTTTACCACATACTTCTTTTTCCCCTTTTCCTTTATACAGGGGAATAATTATACCTCACCTCCAATCCTCCGGGACTCTACCTTCCTTCCCGGCCAATCTGCACATCTTCCACATCTTTCACCCATGTTTCAGCATTTCACCACACACTCCATCAGTTCCTGGGCCTTTCCCCATTTTAACTTTCTTCATTGCTTCAACGACTTCCATCCTACTGATTTCTTCCTCTCTTCTCACATCCCTCCATCTCCCAGCCATTCCCCAGCCACTTACACTAGCATTACTTTCATGCTCTATGTTCAACAATTCTTTAAAGTGGTCTCTCCATCTGCTTACTTTTTCTTCCTTCTCGACTAGTAATCAACCATTTTTACCTTTCACTCCCCAGCTACCTCCTTTGCCACCCTGTCTAACTCTCTTTACCTCTTTCCAGAACATTTTCTTACATTTCTTCCACTCTACACTCAAATTCCTTCCAAATTCCTCAGCCACTCTCTTCTTACTCTCTCTTACTAATCTTTTCACCTCTTTCTTCCTCTCTACACGTAATTCTCTCTTCTGTTGCTCAACTTCTTCCACGCCCCTGTTTCTCATCCACTCACTATATGCTTTCTTCTTTTGTGCCACAGCCTCTCACCTCTTCTGTGAATATCATGCACACACTTGCACATCCCCCATCTGCTCCAATCCATATTTACCCAATCGCTCATCCACTCCCTTCTTATGTTCTGCCTTTTTTCCATCCTCTTGCAACCCTTCCACTCTCCTTGCATGAACTAATTCCTCCTGTCCTTCCCTTCTTCTATTTCTCCATTTCCTTTGGACCTTGATTCTGACCACCACCAAGTGGTGGTAAGAAAGTCCGGTCCCTCAACCTCTATATGCTCTTGCATCCATTACACACATTCTCATCCTTTCATCCACACTATCTATCTATCTATATACCTAGGCTGCTTCCCCCAAGGAAAGGGAGGTAGCCGAGACAGGACGACACACTCCCCATTTACTCATCCATTCAAACACATTCATTCGCATCTTAGCCCCAAAAGGGAGAATGGACAGATCTTCACCGCACCACACCGCACAAGGGTCAACTGCGCAATGCAATCAGTGACATCCGCAGCAGGGCCCAACAGCAGAACTGGTTTACCCCTGCCACATCATAACAGACCCATCCCCTTACCCGTACCTGACCTGACTAGCTGATCAGACCAAATGCGGGAGAATATCCCCTCAGGGCTGCATCATCACTTATTCATTCACAATTTCTCTCCATTTATTTGTCACACACAGCCACTCTTCCTTGCTCAGCAGACATCCCTCTCGCATCCAGCGCTCTCTTCACACTGTCCATCCATCCTATTCGTGGTCTTCCTCTCAGCCTTACACCTCTCACATCAGATCTAGTTATCTTTTTCACCAATCGCTCATTATCCATTCTCTCCATATGCCCAAACCATCGCAACACCCTCTGCTCAACTCTACCAGCCATCTCCCGAACAACTCCAGTTCTCCTTCGCACTTCATCATTTCACACCCGATCCATACGCATCACTCCACACATACTCCTCAGACACCTCACCTCCATTACATTCAAACTTTTCCTCTCTGCTACACCCATATTCCATGTTTCAGCCCCATATAACGCAGTCGGTACCACAACACCCTCATACAGCCTTCTCTTTACATCCATTCTAAGCGAACGACATTTAAACAATTTTTTCATTCCTCCCAGCACCTTTCCTACTTCATTTATTTTAAACTTCACTTCTGCATCTATTCTTCCATCCACAGCAACATGTGACCCTAGATATTTAAAACAATCTACCTCCTCAAGCAACTCACCATTCAAAACTATATTCATCCCCCTACCATCTATCAACCTCGTACACTTCATCACTTTACTCTTATTCTCATTTACTTTCAATTTCCTCCTTTCACACACCCTTCCAAACTCCTCTACCAACTGTCTCAATCTCTCCTCTGAATCAGTCACCAGTGCAGTATCATCTGCAAATAGCAGCTGCTTCAGATTCCACTCTCCACCATCAACATTCACCAGACTCAGACCTCCAACTAAAACTCTTGCATTCACCTCCCTTACAACACCATCCATGTAAATATTAAACAACCAAGGTGACATCACACATCCCTGTCGCAGTCCCACTCTCACGGGAAACCAATCACTCACAGCATTTCCCACTCTTACACACGCTCTACTATTTACATAAAAACTTTTCACCCCTTTTAGTAACCTACCATCAAGTCCATACAATCTTAAAACAGTCCACAAAGCCTCCCTATCAATTCTATCATATGCTTTCTCTAAATCCATAAATGCCCAAAACACATCCTTGCCTTTCGCTAAATTCTTTTCACACACTTGTCTCACAGCAAACACCTGATCAACGTATCCCCTCCCTCTCCTAAAGCCACACTGCTCATCACCAATCACTCCCTCTGTACCCTCTCTAACTCTCATAATTAACACTCTACCATACACCTTACCTACAACACTCAACAGACTTATACCCCTAAAGCTAGTACATTCATACTTATCACCCTTGCCTTTATACAACGGGACCACACAAGCACTTGCCCAGTCAATTGGCACCATACCTTTCTCAAAGCACACATTCAACAATCTTACTAACCAGTCAACAATAGTCACTCCACCACCCTTCAGGCATTCCACAGCACACCCATCCATACCTGCAGCTTTCCCTGTTTTCATCTCCTTTACTGCCTTCTCCACTTCCTCCTTCGTGATCAAAGAATCATTCAACTCTCCCAACACATTTATTCCTTGCACCCTTCCATCCGCCCCAATCTCAGCCACTCTTTCCTCCTCTACATTTAACAATCTTTCAAAATACTCTGCCCATCTCTTCCTTACTGCATCCATCTCAATTAACATCCTTCCATCCTCTGCTTTTACTCGTTCTTCCTTCCCAGACTCTCCCTTTCGCACCCTTTTCACCTCCTTCCAAAACATTTTCTTATTCTGTTGAAAATTCTCTGTCAGCCGCCTACCCCACCTCTAATCCGCTGCCACTTTAGCATCACGCACAGCCCTTCTCGCTCTATTCCTCTTCTCCTTATACCTTTCATATGACATCTCATCCTTCCTCTGCAGCCACACTTCATATGCACATCTCTTCTCAGCCACAGCCATACTTACTTCCTCGCACCACCATTCACTTCCTTTTCTTACACCACCACCCACACGTCTCACACCACACACCTCTTCTGCATGCCCCACCACAGCACTCTTAAACAACTGCCATTCCTCCTCCACGCTGCCATTTTCCCGATCTTTCACTGCGTTCCACTCGTGTTTCAATTTCTCCTGATACTCTATCTTTTTCTCTCTTTTATCCAACTCACTGACTTTCAAAACCTCCCTGCCACACCTAACCCTCCTAGCTCTCACCCATCTCTTACCTACTCTTAACTTTCCCTCCACCAGGTAGTGGTCAGACATACCTCCACCCTCCCCTCTCAGACCTCTCACATCCAACAATCTTCCTATTACCTTCCTAGACACAACCACATAGTCCATCAAAGCTCTATCAACAACCCTTCCACCCTCCTGTCTCACCCATGTATACTTATAAATATCTTTCTTCTCAAACAGAGTATTCCCAATCACCATCTCTCGCTCAACACACATCGCTATCATTCGTTCCCCATTTTCATTTCTTCCAGGCACACCATGCATACCAACTACGCCTTCAACTGCTACATTTCCCACTCTAGCATTCAAATCTCCCATCATTACCACATTCACATTCGCTCCAAAACTCTGCAGACACTCATCAACATCATTCCAGAAAGACTCCCTCTCTTCTTCATCCTTTTCACTACCAGGCCCATATGCACTCACAAACACCCACAACTCACGTTCAAATTTCGCTTTCACCCACATCAGTCTCGATGACACCTCCTTCCATTCAATCACACATTGCTGTACTTCCGGACTCACTAACAAGGCCACACCTTCTCTTGCCCTTCCTCTATCAACACCTGACAATCTTCCATTCACACTTCCAAACATAGACTCCCCCTTCCCTTTCATCTTCGTTTCACTCAAAGCTAACACATCCAACTTTCTTCTCACAAACATTCTCCCAATCTCCTCCCTTTTAGCCTCAATCGTACTACATCCACGCACATTCATAGACCCAATCTTCAGGGTACGGGGATAATTCCATCCCCCATCCCTTTCTCTGGCCTGTCTCTTTTTAGGAACTAAAAAACAGAGGAGGGGGTCCCTAGTCCCCTCACCCCGCCCCTTTTAGTCGCCTTTAACAACACGCAGGGAATACGGTGGCAGTATTCTTCCTAACACAACCTGGCCGCAGAGTAGTAGTACCACCCCATAGTGCGGCCAGGTTGTTTCCCCCCCGCCACAGGAGGGGAAACAACACACACATAATCATTGCCTTCCGTTCATTTAGTTCACCACCCACCCTTCTCATCACACGCCACGTATACCAATGGGTCATTTTGTGCCTGAAAAGGGTATTGGCTATCACCAACCCCCTTCCAGCACAAATGTCCACTAAAGCACTACCATTCTCATCCATCTCTGCAGGCACACTCCACTCACCAACTACTCCTTCCACCTTCACATTCCCTACTTTTCCATTCGTATCTCCAATCAAAAACACTCTCTTATTCCTTTCAAACTTTTCCATGCATGCTTCTACATTTGTCCAGAACTCTTCTCTCACTCTGCTTGTACGAGCTTGGGTTGGCATATACATGTACACAATCGCCCAGATCTGTAGTCCAACTTTCAATCTTACCCACACAATCCTTGAGCCAACCGATCCATACTCTCTTATACTCTCCTTCCATCTGTGGCTCACAACAATACAACAATACACACTCCTTCTCTTGCCATATTCTCACGAATTCCCGTGCATATACCCCATCCATACTCCCCTTCTCTCACACTTTTACCTCGTCTTTTAGTTTCAGTTAATCCACATACATCCACTTACGCACCCTCAAGCACCTGGACAATCTCTCTCTCTTTCACCTCATCATTTGCACATATTGTATATTACATATATTCTCCAAGTCAATCACTCTTCTACAAGATAATAGTCAATCTCTCACTCATACACTCTCACAGCCAAATTCTCATTCACACATTTTACTGCTCTAGCTATCACTCTGATATCGCATTCTTTAACTTAATATCTCCAGGCGATATCGTTTAACTTAGGGCATATTTTCGAACTGAAGCAGAGAAGTACAATCACCAAGTCATATCTTCAATATGTAAGACCTTTCGAAACCTGAAATAATATTGTCTGTTGATGGTTAAAATAAACCAGTTAGATGTATTACCATATTAAAGAGGCATGCCACTCATAGTTGGATATAAATTCTCACACATGTGTTGATCACTTGGAAGATATAGCAAAAGGGATGTTACAGTGTGCTGAATCATATTCACCTGGTCCTTCGGTATGCTGCACACTCACCTGAAAATAAAACAAAAAAATCGTTAGGTTCTGGTACACAATCTGCAGTATATTCTGTATTAAAATAATTTGGCAATTAACAAAATAAATGTGTTATTGTAAGAGTGCCTACCAATGTGTCTATACAAAAATATCCAAGGAGCTACTTTTAGTTTACTGAAAGGTCTTGTAGTGACGGAGTTAATGAATACAATGCTGGCCTTACTTTCCGACGAGTCTATCCTCAGCTGAATAAAATTGTTTGGTGGTGTGGCTTCGAACACCCAGTCGGAGTGACGGCTTCCATTGGTGATCTACTCACTCCTAGCTCAGACTTTGTCGGGTGTGGAGGTCTGGCCGATCTGTCTCGAGATTTGAACTCTGCCTCATTTACTCGTGGAAATTTTCGTCCGTTTTCCTCGCTTTTTGCCTATTTAGGGACTTAGTCTCTGGCATAGAGGAAGGATTTTTTGCTGTTTTCCAGGTTTTTCTGGGACTTAGTCTCCGATTGCCTGGGTGTGAGTGGGAGTGTGTGTGTGTTTGTGACTGTGTGTGTGTGTTTTTTTTTTTTTTCCTGCCGTTAGTGTCCCTCACTGTAGTACGACGCTGAACCCTGAAGGGGTGCCATTAGGGCACTTCCATGAAGGGGGGCCTTTAGGGCCTGGTTATAGGAGGCAGTGAGGGCGGCTCTGTTAGTTTAGGGAAGACCCGAAAGGGGCAGTGGCTGGGCCTCCCATCGCCCTTTAGAGGGCGGGGAGCATAGGTTGCCCGTCACTGTAGGGACCTTGGCCACTTTTGTTGTTTTCTTTTGTGCTGTTTCGAGTGGTTGTGTGTGTGAGGTGTGTGTGTGTGTGTGTGTGTGTGTGTTGACTGAGTTTTTTTGCTGCTTCTGTGAGCAGTATGAAGGGATCTAGCATCCCTAGGCCCCAGGGGCATTCCCGCCTCCTGCTCCCTCAGTCGAGGCTCTCCAACCCGTGTCCTGCTACAGGCACGAAGCGGGAGCGTCACTTTTCCGACTCAAGCTCCCACTCGTCAGCTCACGAGGTTTCTTGTGCTGACCCCTCTCTACCAAAGTCTACGGGAGTGGTACCTCGCTCGCGTGGTGCCTCTACCCGTTCTGCTAAGGCAGCCCGCCGACATGAGGCTATGGAGGAGGTTGCACCTGCTCCACCCTCTCTCTCTTCCACCAAGGGCACTTCAGCTTCCCTACGTGCAGTTGCCAGCCCTAATCCACGGCAAGGCACCCCCGTGAACCGAGCCCTCGGTCCGCAGCCTCGCGCTCCCACCTGCACACCCTCTCACGAGCCTAGGCCGGCTAGGTCTCCTCGTATTCTCAAGCGGCTGGAGGTCCCGTCGGAGGCTCCTGCTGCGACTCAGATCTCCCCCCCTGCTGATCCTGCTCTGCATGATGATGAGGGTTTCACCCCCGTGGTACGCAAGGGATCGAGGCGTGGTCGCCAGGGAAACGGCCCTTCTCCGGCAGTACGCACTGGGCCTCCCCTCAGGGGTCCCTCTGCTGCTCGTCCCTCCGTGTCAGTAGCTGTGCGTCCGCCGCCCCGCTCTGCATTCCCAGCTTTCCGTGTGCCGGTACAGGACGGGCATGTGACGAGTTATGACGCCGTGGCTGCACTAGAGCGTCACCTGCCAGGGCTACGCTGCTCCAACCTGATAGGTCGGGATGGAAGCTCGGTGTTGGTGCCGAAGGACGAGGGAGCCTACGACCTCTTGAGAACAGCTCTGCAGGACGAGGCCTGCCCTGTCAAGCTAGTCGAGCTGACGCCCGGCCAACAGTCTACGAAGGCAGTTGTCATGGGTTATCCCTTGCGAATGCCTATGGAGATACTGCTTCAGCACCCTCAGGTCGAAGAGGCAACCTGCTGCCAGAAAGCGCGGACCAGGGAGGAGACTCGACAGGTCATCGTCACCCTGCGGGGTCCTCTGATTCCTGTGATCGACCTGGGGAACTGGGGAGAATATCACCTTCGCCCCTTCACCCCAGAGCCACTCCGTTGCTACAGGTGCCAGCGATACGGGCACCACAGAGCCACTTGCAACTGGGCCACAGTCTGTGGGATGTGCAGTGGCCTGCACGAAACGGAGAGGTGCTTGGCCAAGTACAAGGCCAAGGAGGCTGTCTCTACCCGTTGCCCCAACTGCTCGGGAAAACATCATGCGTGGCACCCCAGCTGCCCAACCAGAGTTGCTCTTGTCAATCGAGGGCAAGAACGCCAAGTTACCTGGGTGAAGGAGAAACAGGCAAGCAGCAACAAACCGGCACCTCCGGGAACTTTCATTTGGGGGCAGCAACGCCGTCCAGCAGCGACTGCACCCCCAGTGCTAGACGAGGCAGCGTTTCCGCCCCTCCAACCTGCTCTCACTCGTCACACGATGACTGCGGAGGTCCATCACCCTCCTCCCCCCCCCAGTTCGGCAGACAGTCGAGGAGTTTACTCCACCCACGTCTCACAACACGGGCTCTCCTCTCATAGTTTTCACCAGGGAAGAATTGCGCACGCTGGGGACGGAAATTGCTACGAGCTTGGCTCAGATGCTAGAGACGCTTCTTGGCAGGCCTCTGGAAACGGCACCATTGGTACAGGCGGTGAACGTCATCGTCGACCAAGTGGTGGAGGCCAAACAACACCCGCGCTCTTCTTCCCTGGTACCTCCTGCATCACCTCCCACACAGACAACCCCACCCAGCTTCCTCTGCCTTGCCCTCGTATGCCAGTCGACATTCCTTCGGGATTCACACCAGCCACAGCAGTGATCGAGGAAGAACACAGGGCCCTTGGCCTCCAGACAGATCATCCTCAGTGCCAGACACCGCTGCCAGCCTCTGAGTCCTACAGTGGAACTGTTTTGGGGCATGAAGCAAGCTTGCCCACCTTCAGGAGGCGGCTGCCAGGGATCGTCCTCATGTAATTCTACTGCAAGAGACCCTGCTCCCGGATAATACCACTTTTCGTCTCTCGGGGTACACCACCCATCTCCTTCCGTATGTTTGTGGCGTTACACAGGGATGTGCCGTTCTGGTTCAGGACCACATTGCGTGCACGGATTGTGAGCCCCCTCCTTTCTGTGGACCTGATGTGAAGGTCCAGGGCGTGGTTCTCCATCTGGCTACGTCGCCCCTGACGGTATATAATGTATATTGGAGTCAAAGGGGCACCCTGGAGTTGGAAGACCTGTTCTCCCAGGCTGCCAGGGGAGCCGTGTACATAGGGGGCGACTTTAACGCCCACCACGCCTTTCTATCTGCGCCTCTTCAGTCCAATGAAGCAGGACGGCACATCTCTTTGGTTCTGGAGGAGATGGGTGGTGTCTCCCTACTAAATGATGTGGCAGAGGCCACCCATATTGCAGGAGGTCGCCTTGATCTTTCCCTAGTGTCGGCACCACCAGCGGGCTTGGCGTCGTGGTCACTCCACCCACACCTTGCAAGTGATCACTTTGCCATTATTGTTTACCTGCCTCTCGCTCCCCTCCCGCCACCCCCACCTCCTCTACCACGGTGGGACCTATGCAAAGCAGACTGGATGGCCTTTGCCCGTGCTCTCACGGCGGCCTTTGAGTCATCTCCTCCTGCCTCGGACCTCGAGAGCAGAGCAGATCAGGTAGCAAGTATTTTGGCACAAGCTGCTTCTCTTGCTATCCCGCAGCGGCAGCGCTCGACGAGATGCTACCAAGACGGCTGGTTCTACTGCACCAGGATCAAGGAACTGAACCGGAGACTCAATGCGGCACACAAGCAGTACCAACGGTGCCGTACATCTCTGCACCGCCGGTACCTGGTTGCCGTCACGCGGCATGTGGCTTCCGAGAAGCGCCGCCTTTGGGAGGAGGCGTGGATCAGATGGTGTCGTACCCTAGATTCTCACTCCACTCTCCGTGAGATGTGGATGAGAATCAGGTCCATCTCTGATCCACGCCCTCCTCGCCCTCCCTCCCATCCTGACCCTGCCGCTGAGGCCAGCCGTCTTGCTCAGCACTTCGCTGACCGCTCTGCCTCTTCTAATCTCCCGCAGTCTGTCAGAGCCCTACAGGCGCAGCTGTCCACCTCTCGCGCTGCAGCAATCCAGGCAGCGTGTGATAGGCCTGACCCTGCTGACTGTCCAATCACCAGTGGGGAGCTTCACAAAGCGCTGCAGCGCAGGGAGGACACTGCACCGGGGCTCGACGGGCTCACATACTCTCTCCTGTCACATGCTGGAGATTGTGGCACAGAACGTCTACTTGATCTGCTCAACCTCTCGTGGTCTGAGGGGCGTCTGCCGAGGTCGTGGAAGGCAGCTGTTATCCACCCAATTCCGAAGCCTCGTGATCCCTCCGCCATGCACCCCATCTCCCTTCTCAGCTGTGTTGCTAAGACGGCTGAGAGGGTTGTGCGAGCTCAGCTTGCTTGGCGGCTGGGACCGCTGCACCCAGGGATTTACGCCTACCATCCAGGCAGGAGTACCACCCACTGCCTTGCGTCATTCCTTGGGGAGCTGAGGGGAGGAAGGGGAATGGCTGTCTTCCTCGACCTCGGGAAGGCCTTTGAACTGGCAAGCCCCACTGTTATCCTGGCGGCTCTTGCGGCCAGGGGTGTGGGAGGCAGGCTCCTATCCTGGATCCAGGATTTTTTTAATGATCGATCTGCGGGGGTCCGATTCCAGGGACACCTTTCCCCCTTTCACGCACATCCTAACGGCACCCCCCAGGGGAGTGTTTTGAGCCCTCTCCTTTTTAACATCCTCATGGAAGGGCTCTTGACTGTAGACTATGGGCCTGGCATTACCCTCCTCTGCTATGCGGACGATCTGGCCCTCGTCTTTGCCAGGAGGGACTGCTTCACACAGGCGGACTTGGCCCTTTATCGTCTGCATGCCAAATGCACTGAGCTAGGGCTGAAGATAAATTTTAATAAGACGAAGTGTATGCTCTTTGGACTCCATCCCCCAGACTTTCCTATGCTGCTTGGGGGGCAGCAGCTCTCCCTTGTTACTGTGCATCAGTATCTCGGAGTCTGGCTTGACAGGGGTTTTACCTTTGCCTGCCATGTTCGGTACCTGCGGGAGCGCGCTTTCACCAGACTGGCTGCTCTCCGCTATCTCTCCAAGCGGAGTTTGGGGGCGTCGTATTCAGTCCTACGAACATTTTATATACATGCAATCCGATCCCTGGTGGACTACAGTGCCATCTGTTTGACCGGACTCGCTCCACCAGTCTCCAGATCTCTGGAGGTTATACAGAACACTGCATTCCGTATCATGCTGGGTGCTCCACCCTGGACCCAGACTGTCAATCTCCGTATGGAGAGTGGTTTGCCTTCTCTGGCGCATCGTGTTGCACTACAAGCGGCAGTCATCACTCTACAGCTGATACGGTGTCGGCCCCACCTGCCGGTCTCTGCCCTCCTACGACGTCTTTTGTGCCACCCACCCGAGCCTGCCACTCAGCGTGACTGGCCCAGGACTACAACTGCTGTTATCCATGGACTGGGAGCTGCTGCGAGCCTCTGCCAAGATCCTGATTCTCCCTTTCCTGGGTACACTGATCCGCCACCAGGGGACCCGCCTCTTTTTGAATTTGTATGCCCCTCTGAAGCCAAACCTCGAACTTCCATTCCTGCACTCCTCTGTCAAGAGGGTCTTAGTTGGGTTGCGGCTCTAGATTCACCAGACACGGCCACTTATTTTACAGATGGTTCAGTATCCTCTGATGGCTCTGCTGGGGCAGCCTTTGTCTCTGGGCATACAATTGAATCTTGGCGACTCTCTCATGGTGTATCCGCATTTCAGGCAGAGCTTGCTGCCATCCTGGGTGCTTTGCGCCACGCTCATCACCATCATCATCACCGTGTCGTAATTCACACAGACTCCCTTTCCTCCCTTCAGAGGCTAAAATCTTTCTCCTTGAAGGACAACGTCTTTCTTCAGACTGCAATTTTTACTTTTGCATCCCTTCTCGTCCGTAGGGGTGCCACTATTACTCTCCATTGGCTCCCAGGTCATGTTGGAATCAGCGGCAATGAGCGTGCTGATGACACAGCACGCTCAGCTTGCTCACTTCCTGACGTCACATTTCAACTGCGCCCCAGCCCATCGTATGTCATTAGCACTCTCACTGCTACCATTAGCAGGCTCTCTCGAGAGGAACATCAGCTTTTGGTGACACAAGGCTCCCGCTCTGCTACATGGTACGCCACCGCCACTTCATATTCTCTTTTGTTACCCTTTAAAGGCATACCCAACTATATTGTAGTGAGGCTCAGGCGCTTATGTCTGGGGTTTCCATGCTACAAACAAATTGTCGGTACAGAGCCAGACCCGTGTACCCATTGTTTGGTCTCATCTGTGGAGCCCCTCATTCACTATCTTCTGTACTGCCCAGCCACTACGATGCTCAGGTCTCACCCTGACACGACTTTTGCTCAGACAGGGGATGATTTCATGGATGCCGCTTGCATCGTTGCACGTGCTCCTCTACAATTATTAATCGCCACAGTCAGGGAATACCAACGCCCTCGATAATTCAAGCTCGCGCAAGTTAAGCGCATCTCTGATGGGCTCTTTGTTTGCCCGTGTCCCAGCATTGCTCGGACGAATATCTCAAAAAAAAAAAAAAAAAAAGGTGATCTACTCTTAAATGTACTGGACTGCTGTAGTGAAGCCTCGGGTCCTTAGGCATCAAAGCGGTTTAAATGAGATTCTCTCTCTCTCTCTCTCTCTCTCTCTCTCTCTCTCTCATTTCAGCCACCCTCTGCCCCTAACTATCACTCCCCGAGGTTACCTAATGAAAGCATAACAGGAAATCCCGTTAACTCAGAATAGCACTACGGTACTATTTTTTTTTTTTTTTCATCCTGCCATAATCACCAAACATTAACCCTTGCAGTAACGACGTATTTTATAATAGCGCTGCTCCTGTTACCAAAGGACAATTATATTTTGTTTAGGAAAATCACTTTGTGGTGACAGAAAAAAAGAATATCAGCATTATCCCTCTGAACCATGTTGGTTTTCCTTAGGTCAGGAAAATCGTATACTGTATAATGCCTAGTTGAAACCGTTCGTCTAATAGCATTTATTTGTTCACTCTTTCACCCGTCAGGTAATTTCACCTCTCCCTAATAGTAACGGGATTAAAATCCATCTTTATTAACCCTTAACATTATGTGACGTATTATTTATTCCTTCTGGTTTCCCTTCTTAGTAACGGGAGATATCTCGTAAAGAAATAGTTAACAGAGAATTCTTCACTAAATTTTATCTTGCTACATTCACAAACAGCATTAAAACTACCACTGCAACAACATAAAAATATCAATGTGATATAACCACAGGCATCATTATACTTAGTTCCCTTCAACTTGGCTTAAATTTCGTCATCTCCATATATTGCATGCTGAACTGTGATAACGTGATTAATCTTAGATTCTGGTATTAGTCACGAAGGTGTGGTTGGGAAGGGATGTAGAGATGAATTTTCCTTTAAGCACCTACTGGAAATGAGCTGTGATAGAAAGAAAATGTATATAAGCATCACTATCTTTGGCTTGTTTTCGCCCAACGCTACTGGATCACTCCCACAAATTGATTATGATGTTGCGGTCATATGAACTTCGACGAGCCATACATATGAGGTAGGAGAGGATCTCTTTGGTTACTAGTAAAAAAACGGCCTATGGTCAATCATCAACCTAGATGAAGAAGCAAGAGAACTTTGTCAGGTTAAGTAAACATGCCAATACCACCATCACCAAAAGCACCAGCAACACCAGTAGTAAAAACAACTGTTATAAACCAGTGTTTCTTAAACTGATGAATGGTTCAGCCAAGAATGAACGAAATTATTTTGGGGGTGAATGAAACGAGAGAGGTGAGTGAAAAATAAATGAAACATGAAGTGTGAATGACTTAATTCAGTCAGATATTTAGATTTTGTTTTATTCTTCAAAAAGGTGTAGCCATGACAGTGGCCAGTAAGTTTATATTGTTTGTTAATGGTAGTGAAACTGGGAATTTCAGTAGATTGATTCGTAATGCAAATTGTTCTGGAGAAGGAACTGAACCTCGGTTTGAGAAGGTTGTCACATTTGTCCAGGAACATCCCAGTCACTGATCAAAAATATGCATGTGAACGTAAAAGTATTCTGCTTGTCCTATTTGTTTTGTAGGAAATGGGCAATAAGAAAACGTTGTTTCTGATAATCAAAGTCCTAAAACTTAATATGTAAACTATAATGAATTATTTTATTTAAATTTTTGGTTACTCCTAGATTTCGTTTGGCATTTTTAGGATGACTAAATTTTTAATAAAATAGAAACACTTAAGACATTAGTTTATTTGTTGTTTTGCTAATGTGACAAAATGTAATATATATGAATTTATACAAAGAGATGTGTAAGACAAAAGTAGCCAGTAACATAAGGATGTGTAAAAGCGGGGTAACGAAATTTGCGATAAAGACTCAGAGATGACTGGCAGTGAAATAGTCTAAGAATCACCGACCTATACACAACACAACTAACACCGCTAGCAGTACTTGTCGTTATGACCACAAAACACCTGCCATCCTTACCACAACCCTGTCACTATAATTACTACCATTACCACCATCACTGCCATTCCAACCACAGCTACCAAAATCACAATAACTTCATCTTGGTCAGTATCGCCATCATCATCACCATGATCACAACGAATTACCATCACAGCATCTCTAGCATCACCAACAACGACCATCATCACAAGAACTACAATTCTACCATCATCACCACAACTACATTTCTAAATCTACAAACAATACCACGACTTCCACCATCACACCCAGCACCTCTTATTTGCCACCAGCACCACTACCATCAATAGTATAACTGCAATCTCCCTTCAGTCAAGTTATATCAGTTACACCCTGACTAGCCCGACACTCCACACTTCCTCTCCTCCATTTTTACCCTCCCAGCTATCTGCCATCCTCTTCTTTCTGTCTTCTTCATACCCTTCCTCTCCCCTTCACAGCTGTCACTCTCCCCCATCTTCCTTTGTACACTTCTTTTTCGTCTTTTTCCCATTGACAATTTTCACTCTTCCGTCTCTCCTCCTCCTTTTTCCTTATTGCTTTTTTACCCTCCTTTCTCCTTTCCTTTCCCTTTCTCAGCTTACTCTGCCTCCTCTCTCCTCTCCTCTCTTTCCCTCCTTATTGTTTTACTTTCTCTTTTATTCCTCTCCTTTCCCTCTTAATGTCTTGCTTTCTTTCCTTTATTCCTCTTCTTCGCCTCTTAATCTTTTAGCTTCTTTCTTTTATTCCTCTCCCTCCCACCTTAATCTTTTACTTTCTTTTATTCCTCTCCTTCCCCTCTTAATCTTTTAGTTTCTTCCCTTTATTCCTTCCCTTACCTTCTCTCCCATATCCATTCTAATACTTCTCTCTTTTCCTTTGCGCTTCCCCTCCCTCTACTACCTTCTTTACATCCTTCCCTTTCTCTCCTTTCCAGTCTTAACCTACCTTCCGTGCCCTTGATCCACCCCCATATCTTGTCGTCTTCACCTATCAACCCTCATTCTCCTATCACTTCCCTCCTCTCCTCTCCATCTCTTCTTCCCCTGCACCTTCCCTCCAGTATATTTTTCCAACCTCTTTCCTTCCTTTTCTTTCCTCTCCTACACGCTCGTTTCTTTTTTTTTCCCCATCCTCCATACAATTGACAACACTGAATGAGTTGCGAATATGGAAAAAAAAAAAAAAAAAAAAAAAGGAGGGAAAAATAATGATAGAATAGGGAATGAAAGAAGGAAGGAAGGAAGGAAAGAGAAAAGATTGAAAGGACGACCGAACTAACGAATGAATGAAGAAAACGAAGATTTAAGGAAGGAAGGAAGGAGATATATGAAAAAGGGCAGAGAAGGAGGAGGAGAGGGAAGATGAAAAGAGCGATGGGAAGAAAGGAGGACAATGTAAGACAAAAAGAAAAAGGATGATAGGAATGGGAATGAATGAGAGAGAGAGAGAGACAGACAGACAGAGACAGAGACAGACAGACAGACAGACAGAGACAGACAGACAGACAGACAGAGACAGACAGATTAACTGGAAGGAGTGCACCGGCCTAATATGGAGGGAAGATGATGATTATGCTGGTGTGGAATGAAAAAAAGAAAAATGGAGTACGACAAAAGGAGGGAGAGGTGTATTGCAGAAACGGTTTATATGATAAGGGACGAGGAAGATAGGAGGAGGAGGAAGACAAGGAGAACAAGGAGTAACGGGATAATATGACGAAGAAGAGGGAGTGTATGGGAGGGGAGATAAATGATATGAGGCAAAGAAGGAAGAAGAAGGAGGAGGAGATCTGATGGAGGAAGGTGTATGATATAAAATAGGTGCTGCTGAGAGGAGATGGAGGAGGAAGAGGAGGATTAGGACAAGGATCAAGGCTAGAATTAAGAGGGGGAGGGGGAGGAGGAGGAGGGATGGGGGGAGAAGAGGCTATGCAATGGAAGGGGGGTATACGACACTACAGGGGAGGAGCACTAAGAAGAGGAAGGCAAACATGAAGGAGAAAGAGGTATACAAAATGAAACTTGGAGAGAAATAAATAAGGCACGGGAGATGCTAAAGAGAGATGACCTTCCATGGTCGTATTTTCTCAGTTATTTTACTTCCCCAACACCAGACGATTATGTTCAACTCAGGGTGAATTATAGAGTATTAATAAGGTAATCAATGATCCTCTCCTCTTTGGTACAACTTTAGTTAGCACCAGACGATATTATGCTCTTACAAGTGCGTCATAGAGGCCTGGCAAAGTAAAGAAATTCTCTTGAATGTCATTTAACTAATGATGTCAGTATTTAAATAAGTAAAAGAAATTAAATATTAAACCCTATAAGATTACAAGAAAATTTCGCATTCGTTAAAATCATGTAGCTTTCACCTGTGGCGGATCCAGGATTTTTTATAGGGTGGGCTGCACGGGAACTTCCCGCGTATTCCAGGCGCTGAAACCTCTAGGCAACAAGCAAAGGGGTCTGGGGTGAGCTCTAGTTCCCTCAGTGAGGTCTATCCCGGCCCAAAATAGAATTTTAGTATTTTGGTAAAATATAGGTGGTTAAACCAACAAGTTTATTTGTCATATTGCTCCAGTGTTTTAAACTGACACACAGGAATGGTTGAAGTTGGTATATAGGAGAGATAGCACTTTCCAGCCCTTTCGGGCCACTCAGCATTTATTCAAGTGCTCTAATGACAGCCATTTCTGGATCGTGCTTCGCTTTGCTCAAAACCAACCATTTATGAGTTGACGTAGGGACAAGTGCTTTGCCGCCCGGTAATTTGCTCCTGCAAACAATGAAAATAATTTGGAGTCAAAACATCCTTTTAGAATACTTCAGTCTACATATAATTGACACGGGCCTATCTGTCACCCAACTGAAACTATTCTGCCAAGTTTCATCAAAATCCTCTTTCCACGTTCGGTAGCACTACACACAATCCGGTCCCCGAAGGATTGTAGCATATAGGATGTACCGGAACCTGAGTTTTTTTGAAGTTCCTGTTCAGACCCGAACTTTAGGGGGAAAATCATCAGAAACCATTGATTGTGTTTGCAATAATCAATTCAAAGTGCATCCGAGATCATATTACGTTATATTTTATCAATTATCAATATGTAAAGGAGAAACTATTAAAAATAAATCAGAGATAATGTTCTCTACTTTCCAAGCAAATGCAATAAACAAATAATCCTGCTGTTACAATTACCTTGAAAGGCTACAGTTTCACACAACATTAATCACAGTAATTATAATGGTGTTAATTTTGCAACGTCAGTTATAATGTGAAAATATAAAATGGTTTAATATCAGATTTAGCAGCAACACAGAGGTGTGGAGAGAAATACTGTTATCTTTTAAAACATGATATGCATTGTACAGAAATCATATAATCATATTTCTGTACTTAAACTGTGGTCCGCAACCTTATTACGCTAGTCAGTCACGCAATGATGGGAAAAAATCAGCGATCGGCAGTAGCTGTAAACAAGCAACATAAATCATCGATACATTCCACATGATTAAAGGAACCATCAGAAATATAAGGCCAAATTTTACCGTAAGTAGATTGTTCTTCAACAGTGGAAGTACAATTGCATAAATGTTACGCACTTCTGAGTCAACGAAATCAGAAGGAGACCTGACCCCTGGAATACAAGTCTGCTTTCTCTTAGGAGAAGACCTCATTTTCCCCCTCATCTGGGGGAGGCGGTAGCTCAGTCGGAAGAGAGTTGGCCTGCAGTCCTACCGGACCCAGGTTCAAATCCTCGCTGGGGCAGGGAACAGTTTAAGAATTTGAATTTAATAAAAACAAACTTTACTGATCTACCAGAAGACCCCCCGACATGTCGTAAAAACACCCCCGCTAAAACCATTACACCAGTCCTGTATGAGACAGCCCTAGCATGTATTCAATATAGACGGTGGGTATTAGAGCCAGAGTGGTGACATGTAGAGGTGTATGGTATGTAGGAGGACTACTGGGCCTTGGGAGCAGGCTGGGAAGCCCATGCCTAGAGTCGGACACACAAAAAAAATAATAATAATAAAAATTAAAAATAACGCAATGAGTAGGCTTTATATAGCATTCATAGTAAATAGTTAGGGATTACAAAGTCATCTATGTACCTCAGCTTATTATTTACTCAAAATACACGAAGTAATAACCATCTCACTGGCCATTTAAATTAAAAAAAAAAAAAATTAGCTTTAAAAAAAGGATTATCAGACAATCATTTCTAGGTGCTAGGAAGGTTCCGCCCCCCCCCAACCGTCATATTTATTTATTTTTTATTTTTTTGGCATCCTACAGATTAAGTGATTCGATTAAACCATCGACTGTGTGTTTCACATGACAACGTTGATTGTGTCAAGAGAGAGGAACAACAATTTCCTTCTAAATTAATAAGAGGGGTCAAAGGGGGGCTGAGAGGATTTACTGGGGGCTTAAATCCCCGAAACCGCCCTTGGCGGTGCCACTGGCCTTTACTAAATTTCTCAGTACAAGAACTCTTTCCTAAGTTGCATAAATTCACCCAGAGGTAACAAGCATCAAATAAAAGTACGTTATTGTACTGAAACAGTTACGATGCTCCCTACTACTCTTTCTTCGGAGACTAATTTACTAGTATAGTCTACCCAGCCAAGCTTTCTCTGCTTTCACTGATCCAATCACACTTGGCAGAGAACGGTGACCCACCTAGCCACTATACACACTCACAGAAGATCATCACGCATCTAGCCACTACCCACACTCACGGAAGATTATCACGCCTCTAGCCACTATCCACACTCACAGATCATCACGCATCTAGTCACAGTCTACACTCACAGATCATCACATATCTAGCTACTAACCACACTCACAGATCATCACGCATCTGGCCACAGTCTGCACTCACAAAAAATCATCATGCATCTAGCCGCTTTCCATACTCACAGAAGGTCATCACCCATCTAGCCACTATTCATACTCACAGATGATCAACACGCATCTAGTCACTGACCACACTCACAAAAGATATCACTTATGCAGGCAATGTCTACATTCACAGCAGTCATTCGAGTAACGAAGTCGTATCGAATTAAAAATGAGAGAATCAGAGGGACAGCGAAGGTGGGTGAGGTATCCAGAAAGGTGCTGGAAAGAAAACTAAACTGGTACTGACATGTGATGAGAAGGAATGAAGACTGTGTGGTGAGGAGAGTAATGGAAATGGAGGTGCAAGGAATTAGGAAAATGGAAGGGCCGAAGAGAAGGTGAATGGATTGAGTTAACGAAGATTTGAGAGAAAGGGAGCTGAAACGGGAAGAGACGTAGGGCCGAGCTGTGAGGCGAAGATAATGAGAGTGGTTCAACCATGCAGCACAGAAATACTCTAATGGAAATTTCTTATGAAAGGGTCATTCGTAGGGAAGGAATATAAAGAGAGCAACATTGAGACGAAAAGAGATATGATGAGATGGAAGAGGGAGCTAATGTGGAAAAGATTTTTTTTTTTTTTATGTCTCAGTTCAAGGTTAGTATATTCTGCACATCTCAGTTCAGTTACAGGAGCCTCAAGGCAGTACCGTAACTTGAAATATTTAGTGAGCTGTGAGTAAATTATAATTGTGTCCGTATAATTGTGCTTATTTTACGGTAATAAATAAACTTTCCTCTTAAACAAAAGCATAACGAAGATCAGTTTCTTTTTTTTTTTTTATAAATCTATTCTAAAGTTGATTACTATCCTAATTTAAGTATAACTATTATTATAGGAGACTACTGATATTACCATTAACAACGATAGATGTATTAATAGAAAAACATAGAGGGAAAAATGAAATAAAATTTTGAATATGCATTATACGATAATTTTTTCAATATTTTTAATTTTGGGTAGCCTGAGAAGAAAGAAAACGAAAGGATTCTCTCTCTCTCTCTCTCTCTCTCTCTCTCTCTCTCTCT
This sequence comes from Coenobita brevimanus, assembly GCF_032717465.1. Classification (NCBI taxonomy): domain Eukaryota; kingdom Metazoa; phylum Arthropoda; class Malacostraca; order Decapoda; family Coenobitidae; genus Coenobita; species Coenobita brevimanus. The sequence continues at coordinate 8,724,901 of NC_136982.1, read as the reverse complement.
CTCTCTTTCTCTTCCTTCTTTACAGTTTCTCCCTCCTCCTCCTTTTTCCTCCTCCTTTTCTTCCATATTTAGCAGCCCTTTCCCAATATTCCCCTCTCACCTCGCAACATACGAGTACAATGATACCTAAACGTCTTTCTGTCTGCCTGTCTGTCTGTCTGTCTGTCTCTCTCTCTCTCTCTCTCTCTCTCTCTCTCTCCTTTCCCAATATTCCCCTCCACTCTCACCTCGCACCATACGAGTACAATAATACCTAAACGTCTTTCTGTCTGCCTGCATGTCTGTCTGTCTGTCAGTCTGTCTGTCTGTCTGTCTGTCTCTGTCTCTGTCTCTGTCTCTCTCTGTCTCTGTCTGTCTGTCTGTCTCTCTCTCTCTCTCTCTCTCTCTCTCTCTCTCTCTCTCTCTCTCTCTCTCCTTTCCCCATATTCTCCTCCACTCTCCCCTCGCAACATACGAGTACAGTGATACCTAAAAGTCTTTCTGTCTGCCTGACTTTCTATCTGTCTGACTGTCTGTCTGTCTGCCTCTCTCTCTCTCTCTCTCTCTCTCTCCTATATAAGCTCTAGGTATTTCCTTTATATCTTCATTATCTTTTTCCTCCCTTCCACATTCCCATTCAACTTATGGACCCGAAAAGAGTGGATGAGTGTGGGATGGCAGTGGGAAATTCGATGGCCTCATCACAGTGGTTGAGGCAGTAGCTGGACCGACATTAATACACAAACAATACCGACCTTAACCCCATCAGTAAGGTAATATATTTTTCAATAAGATTTCCGCTAATTACAATTTCAGTCAATTAAAAACAGACTTGTAGTACTGATGGAAATAATGAAGGCTGTAAAATTAATGATCTAACTTCTGTCGTTTGATAAGTCTCACCAGACCCGAACAAAGTCATCTGACAAGTGCAGTGATATATATAATTATGTTGAGAAGCAGGATTTCCCAGTTAGGAGGTGCTGGAGTATTCCAGACGATTCTCGATATTTTTCTCTACGTGTCAAAGTTGCCAGTTAGCCTGCTAAATGTGAGCAGAGGTATTTTGTGAGTTGTACATTAATTTTTGCACCATTTTTCTCTACAACGTTTTATTTAAGTGATTGTTCGTTAAATCATGACTGTAATGTTATCTCCTTTTACACTAATGCATGTAGAGTGTTATATACCTGTAATGTAAGAAAACTCTGGATATTGTGTATGTCTCCAAGATGGCAACTGTTGCTCTCCCGAGAATGTAGTACATGATTCTAGTATACAGGAAGCTTATGTAGGGATGGGGAAGGGACTAGAGGAACTCTCAGTTCAGTCTGAGTTTCAGTTCAGTTTAAGTTTAGTTCAGTGTCAGTGCAGTGTCAAAGCAGATTGTATAGCCCCGGTACTTGTGATCTGTGTTGCTGCACACCTAAAGGCGGCCTCTAGGAAGAACAACTCACAGGGCAACATCCTTTCTATACTGAATTACTTCTGTTGGAGCCTATGGCAGTGTGGAATGGGGACGTAACAATGGTGTCAGGAGTGTGGATAAATAGAAAAGTGCTGGAGTGAGTCTTACCTTTGACATGGAGGCAGAAGGTGTACAGACAAGAGGCCAAACTAAAAAAGAGAAGGCATCGCTGGCTGCAGTTATGAAGTTATTGCAAGCACAGAATGAAGAACAGGAAGAACTCAAAGAACAATTACAGGCACAAATTGTACAACTATAAGCACGTAATAAAAGACAGAAAGAACTCAACGAACAACTACAAGCACAGCATGAAGCACAGAAAGAACTTAAAGAACAATTACAGGAACTGAATGATAAACAGAAAGCACTCAGGAAAGAAACCAAAGAACAGCTATTACAAGCACAAAGTGAACAGCTAGAGGCATTAGAGAAGCAACAAAGTGAGTTACAACTGAGGATGCAAGGACAGCTAGATGCTTTCATGGGGGAAATGAAGGAAGAACAAAAACAGTTGAAGGAGGATGTATACTCAGAGCTATGGCAGCAGATGTATAAGGTAAGCAATAATGTGATGGAGTCCAGACACCACATAGACAATCACCTGAAGATTAGAGAGGGAATAGTGATGCAGTGCAGACAGCATGTAGATAACCAGTTGAAGCATGTAGTCATCCATGTGAAGATAATCAATCAGAAAACTGAGGCTGTAGAGAAATACTGCACTGGTGAGACTCAGGTTTGTGAACAGGGAGTATATGAAAAGAATGAACAGTGTGTGATGCATTTTGATGGATTCCAAGCAACTAAAGATGCATTACAGGGCTGAATAATCAGAATGTAGGAGTTTTAAGTCCTGGACTTAATTATGATGCTCCATTTTTCAGGCCCCAAACCAGTGAAGTGCATGGCTATAATGGGGGTCCAATTCAAAAGAAATCTCAAGAATTTCATGGTAAAGTATCTTGGGAAACTTACGATTCAACGTTTAAGCTACTTGCTGGTCAGAATGGTTGGGATGATAGGCAGAGAGCAGTGCAGCTGGCTACTAGTCTCAAGGGTACTGCAATGGAAATTATGGGCCAGATGTCAGTAGAGGAGTGAACAGTTATTAGTCATTAGCAGACGTACTGGAGCACAGATACAAGACTGAGGATTACAGAACAAGATTCCAGAGCCATGTATGGGCTCAAGGCGAATCCCGATGGCAGCTTGCTCATGACCTGGAGATCATAGCATACAAGGAGTACCCTGGAGCAGTACCTACCCTGTTGGCTATTCTTCTGAGGACCCAGTTCATCGATGCCCTTGACAATGCCGAGTTGAAAGTGCAAGTGAGGCAGGCACAACCCAGAAGCATGCAAGAAGCACTAGAAAGGGCTCTAGAATTTGAGTCCTATGTCATGTCCAATACAACCACTTTTTTCAGGCAGGTCATAGTGCAGGATTCAAGGCAAGAAAGAGGCAGGTATGTGAAGTGGAAAAATTTTGAGAAAGTTGCTGGTGCTGTGAAAAGCTAGGACACAGGAAACAGGATTGCTACAAGTGGAAGAGCAAACAGAAGACTGTTGGTTCTGCAGGAAGCCGAGACAGAAGAAGGATGATTGTTACAAATGGAAGAAGAAGCAAAAACAGAGCAATACATAGAAACCTACAGTAGTAAAAGAAAGCATGTTGGACATGCAGTGAAGTGGGACACTGCAGCTCTGAGTGTCCAAACAAGAAAAAGGAGGATAAGAAGAAGGGTGCAGATGACCAGAAAGATGCAGAAAACTAATGGGGGCTGGTGTTAATGGGCAACCACCAGCCGGCTTTTCCCAAGTAGTTCCACCAACGAGAAAATGCAAGAGAACTGTGGTCAACAGTGTGCGGATAGACGGTAGAATAGATGGCAACCAGTGTTCCCTGGTGATTGATTCAGCATCACAGCAGACTTTTGTGAGGCCTGATGTGTTTCACTTTCTGTATCTGCCTGAGTCATAAGAAGAACTGTGTGGTGTAACTGGGCACTGCGCAGAACTGAAGGGAACCCTGGATGTCTGGATTGAAGTGGCAGGACAAAAGGCGACTCTTACAGTCTATGTAGCTGAGATGGAGGATCCTTACCTTCTTGGCCTGGACTATGTACACTAATGTCCATGGGATGTGAGTTGGATTTCTGCTCCATTAAGCTCAAGGTTCAAGGAAGGTCAGTTCCCGTCATGGCAGTGAAACGTACCAGTTCTGCAGGCGAAGTGAGGGCGCTCCACACATCAGTGATACCCCCAAAATCAGAACTATTGCTCCAGTGCACGTTGAGTGGCTCTTTTGATAGCTTTCTAGGGATAGTCGAGCCTGATGTATAGGTATGGTGCAAGACGAAGGCCTGAGTGATGGTGTGAGAACTTTGGTGGAGACTGGTCCAGGTAAAGTGCTGGTTGTGGTGGCCAGTTTCTCCCATTATTCAGTAAGATCAATGAGAGAGAAATTGTGGGACTGTGCCAGGTGGTGGATCCTGAGTGGCTCCGGAGGAAGGCCTGTAAAAGAAGTGTAGTCAAAGAAGATGGGTATCTGTCAGACCACTTAGAAGACTTATTTTCAAGGAGTTGCCAATGCCTTGATGACTCACAAGTGCTGAAGTTGAACAAGCCGCTGATGAAGTTTGATGTCTTTTACACTGAAGCCCTAGACCTGAAGTGCACTGATCTAGTGGACCACTGTATAGACACCGGGGACCACTGCCTGATTAAACAGCCAGCATGGAGGATGTCGCCAGCCCAATGGCAAGGAATGGAGAAGGTGATGGAGAATCTCCCAAGTCAAGGAGTGATAGAAAAGTCCAGCAGTCCTTGGGCATTAGCAGTGGGTCTGGTAAGGAAAAAGGTTGGCTCAATAAGGTGCTCTGTGGATTATCAAGCCCTGAATGAAGTGACAGTGAAGAATGCATACTTCTTGCCAAGGATTGATGACAAGCTGGGTGCTCTGTCAGATGCCAAAAGGTTCTCCACCCTAGACATGAAGGCAGGATATCATCAGGTCAAGGCTGCAGAGAAGGACAAAGAGAAAACAGCCTTTTCATAATGGGAGGAATTTATGGCAGTTTGAAGTTATGCCATTTGGCCTATGCAATGTACTTTTGAGTCTCATCCTGGAAGGCCTGCACTGGCAGACAGCTATCATCTATCTGGATGATGTAATTGTGTTTGGTTGCACTTTCGACCAGAAATTGAAGAGGCTGTCAGAGGTGCTGAACAGGATCTGAGAAGAGCACCTCAAGCTGAACCCCAAGAAGTGGTACCTGTTTCAGAAGGAAGTAAAGTACCTTGGACACATTGTAGGCAAGGGCATCATCCGTACTGATCCAGAGAAGGTGGTAGCTGAGGAAAACTGGCCAGTCCCAACTTTTGTGAAGGAGCTATGGAGTTTCCTGGGCTTGTGCACCTACTATCGATGTTTATCAAGGACTTTGCAATGATAGCTGCACCTCTGCATAAGTTGGTGGGGAAAAGGCAGAAGTTTATGTGGACTGCAGTGATTCAGAAGGCCTTCGATGAACTCATGAGTGTGTTGGCAAGATCTCCAGTAATGCCATACCCAGATCAGAGTCAGCCATTCATTCTGGAATGTGATGCATGGGATCATGGCATTGGTGCAATCCTGTCGCAGGGGAAGGATGACAAGGAGTATGTAGTGGCTTATTACAACAAGAAGCTAAACCCACCAGAGCAGAACTACTATGTCACCCATAAGGGACTCTTGGCAGTGATGAAAACCTTGATTTCTTCCATCCCTACTTGCATGGGTCCTACTTCATCATCAGGGCCGACCATGCAGCACTGAAGAGGCTGAAGACATTAAAGAATTCGGAAGGACAACTAGCACTCTACGAGGTAGCTTGGGAAGATGGACCAGAAGAACCATGAGGTGCAGCACCATCCTGGGCCGGTACATGGCAATGATGACAGCCTGAGTCATCGGTCTTGTGACCCAGAGTGCCAGCAGTGTAGTAAAACAAGAAGATCATAGCAAGAAATGCAGCCGTACTGCAGTGACAGGACCAGAATCACCTGAAAACCTGATGAGGATGCAGATGGAGGACGCAAACTTACAATGAGTGCTAGAGTGACTGCAGCGGAGTACAATGCAACCATCTTGGAAAGAGGTTTCCAGGTTCATCCCTCTGACCAACAGCTACTGGAGTCAGTGGGACCTTCTTCATTTGAACAACGGACTATTGGAGCATCAGTGGGAGACACCTGATGTCCTCAACAAGTACAGTATTGGCAACTGGTGGTTCCAAAGAAAATGAGGTCCGAGATATTGGATGAGTCTCATAACCAGATGACTACTGGGTTCCTGGGAGTGAAGAAAACTATATGTCGGCTGCAACAGGGGTTTTACTAGACTGGCATCCATCCAGATGTCGAAGAGTGGTGTTTGGCCAGTGATGTATGCCGTGCCAAGAAGGGACCCAAGAAAGGAGGGGGCACCGATGGAAAGAGTCACAGTGGACATTGCTGGACCTCTGCCACTCACTGAAAGAGGAAACTGGTATATATGTGTCACCATATACTGCTTCACAAAGTGGCCAGAAGCCTATGCCATCCCTGATCAAGAGGCTGAGACTGTTGCTCAGGTGCTGGTTGACCAGTTTTTCTGTCACATTGGAATGCCACAGGAGCTACGTTCAGACCAGGGTAGAAACTTCGAATCTGCTGTGTTCCATGAGTGCTGCAAGTTACTTAGGATCAAGATGACCAGGGCGATCCCATAAAGCCACAATCAGATGGGATGGTGGAAAAATTCAACTGGACCCTGGGACAAGAACTGGCCAAGTACTCTGTAGGTGAACAAACGGAATGGGACCAGAAATTACCTGCGTTGGTTATGGCATATCAGTCTGCATCCCATGATTCTACTGGCTACACCCTTGCAAAACTGATGCTTGGCCATGAGTTATATTTACCCATTGACCTGCTAATAGGATAACCAACTGGTAAGGAGCTACCTACAGAAACCTCCAGCTATGTGAAGCATCTCCAGGAAAGGCTCGCTGAGGTACGTCATCAAGTGCAAGAAATTCTAAAGTTTCCAGGTGAAGTGATGAAATGCAAGTATGATCCCAAGGGAAGTGAGGTGAGCTTCAAAGATGGTGACAAAGTTTGGCTATACAATCCTCAGCAGAAGTAGGGACAGACCCAAGCTGCAGAGGCCATGGGACAGGCCTTACCCTGTGATGGACAGCCTATCAGACGTAATGTATCGGATTCGGGGAGGCAGGAAGTCTCGCCCAAAGGTGGTACACGTGAACTGTCTGTGGCAGTACCATGGACTACGACAGTACAGCTGGGACGTCTCCAAGGAATCATGTTCACCCGCAGCCAAGGATGTTTAGAAGGACCACGGAGCTGAAGTACAAGAGGAAGGTGATAGTTTCCCGAGGGAGGAAGTGAATCAGAAAGAGGAGCAACACAGTCCAGGAGGAGTGGACTTTGTGGAGGAGCAGGGACATCGTCAGAAGCGGCATAGGAGAAGACCTGATAAGTTGAGGGATTATTTTGTGTATAATTAAATGTTTAGTTTGGATTAAGGATTATTTTTGTAGACATTGTGAAGTTTTGTCGGGACGAAAAAGTATAGGACTACATAATAGATAGATAAATAAATAGATAGATAGAGAGACAGATAGAAGCAGGAAGTCAAATGATGAGAAGGTGTTGTGTTTGCGAGAAGCGAGCAGCGCTAAACGCTTACACGGAGGAAAGCTGACGACAGCGGCCAGTAAGGAGATGATGCAGTTAGCTGTCAGCAGTCCTCTCGTGAGAAAGTTCTGTTGCCATGAGGAACATACGTGACACACACACCCTACTACACCAGATTTTAGGAAAGAGAGTTTAGAAGGAGACAAGCGACCCTAGAGAGAGGTCGAGACGGAGATTAGCCTTAGAACAGAGAGAGAGAGAGAGATAGCGAGACAGGGAGGTAGCTACCCAGGACTTATACTATTATACCTGTTTAATATTTCCAAGACAAATAAAAATAGTCCCATACTATTCTTTACCTCTCCCGTCACTACATGACATCTGGTGGGGAAACTACTACAAGATATAACAGCCGCTCGACCACAAGTCTAAAATATACTTCTCTACAAGTAACTACAAAGTCTTTATGACATTTGGTAGCAGCGAACGTATACGAACCTCGTCTACGAATCAACATTAAATTCCTACAAAATATCAAGATTGACAACAACCAACAATATCAGCTCCTGCCCCTCCGTCTCCCAGATCATTACGCTGATGCAGAGGTCAAGAGATCACTCGACGCCTTGCAGGTAGCTTAACGACAAACCAGCAAATCTGCGGACATCGTCTCCGAATTAAAAGCAAATTTCTACAAAAGCAACCGAGACTACAAGATTAGCTTCAGTTCTACAAAGTCTACAGCCATCTACAATCAACTACAGCCATCTACAATCAACTACAATTAACAACTCTACGTCGTCTGTATAATCTTCTACACGCACCTACAAGTAGTGGCAGTCTTCATCCCACAACGAGTAAATCACAAGAAAAAAGGACCAAGAATACATCAAGAAAGAAAGAAAACAAACAAACAAACGAAGAGTGAGAGACGACTCACAACTCATAACCACCAGACCTCACCCTCCTCTCTCTGCTACATCCACCAAACCCCCAACGCTTACGCAGGTGTGAAGAGGTCAATGCACGCAGCAAAACACCAAGTCCATATTTACAACTCATCTTACTCACTCGTCTTCACTCAAGTTACTCATCGCTACTCATTCACTCACCACAGCTACCAGTGTGGGAAGCCGACGTCACCATGTGCTGAGATGACATCACAACGCGAGTCTGCCATGCCAAGCAACGTGTGACTGACACCAGGCACTTCTCACCCACTACTCATTACTCATTATTCACATAGCTCCTACTCATATTCACTTATTTTCACAGTTAAGTTGGAAATTCGACGTTCTATGTTGAGGTTTGCCTGGGACAGCCGTTAACCACTACAAATACCAGGCCATGGAGTTTCCTGAGTAATATCGTCCATCAACACACCACTAGAATTATCAAGAGATCTTCAATCAAACCTGTATTTTCTTCCGAGATCGACTTTTGTATCGACACACCTCTACGATCTGTATCAAGTGGGTAAAATTATACTTGCTCATTTCTTCTCAGTGCTAAAATTAGCTATATTCAACTTATTTAATCATCTAGTTTGCTAGGACATAAATAAACAAGAGGCGTATTTCATAACATCATATCTTAATGACAGGAATATTTTCGCAACCACCCACGTTAATACCAGATGACACACAAATTGCCACAACATCAGACTCACAATTAAGAGACAGCCCACCCATTGTACAACCCACACCACACGTTATAGATAAGGAAACAAATACGGGAGTTTCGGATGATGAGTGGGAAACCCCTTCAGACGTTGAGAGTATCGACTTCGCAGCTGCCTTAAATACGTATGCCAATATACTTAACAGGGTTCACCGGTCCGGTCATACATATTCTACCATTCCCTCACATAACGATAAACTCGTACAAGTTGAATTAACAGGGCAATCATTAAATATGAATCAAGAAACAAATACTGCTGATCTAAAAACCACACCTCACGTTTTTGTGTATCACGAGGATAAGACTGCCCCAAAATTCTCTGGCACAGACAAGGATCGCATTGATGTCATTTCATTAATCAGTCAGTGCGAACAAATGTTCATCAAGCGCCACATACTAGATGAACAAGAGAAAATTGCTATTTTTTCATCTTGCATAAGCCAGGAAAGATGTCCAGCAAGCAATTTATTGCGCTCCGATAAGCTACATCGTGCTAGGACATATGATGAATTTAAAACTGAATTTCTGAAGAAATTTTCTGGAGGTATGAACTTCTTGCCAGGTATAATTCCAGAATTACATAAAATTGTAGATCTTGTAAGGGAGCACACTACAAACCATGTGCTCAGTGAAATAACTGCTGATGTCTCCACAATCAAGAGAACCCTATTAGCTACTCTGGAGAATTCTAAGTGGATAACAGATGATGGAAAGATGTCCCCAGACCTCGTCGTGGACATCATTGGTTATGTAGCTGCCTTGTGTAAATTACCTGATAGAACCCTGAAGATCGCCAAAACAATTGCGTACACCCCGGGAATGTGCTTACTAGACTTAATGAACGAGGTAGAGATGCAGTGCAGTAAAGCAGGTGTGGTCGACACACATGCACATTCTGGTAGAATCAGGGTACCTGAGACAGTATCAGCTGTGAAAACATCAACACCGACCCCAAACAGAGAACAAAATCGATCGCGACCTGAAATGAGGCAGCCCAAACAAACAAAGACGCCTAGACCTCGTTCCCACACGCCTTCCTACAGGCAGTTTCATAAGTTTTCGCGCAGCCCGAGCAGGTCTCGCGCCATAAACAACACTTTTTATGGGAAATCACCTCGTAGGTCACAGTCAAGGGATAGGTCCATTCTGTGTCATTACTGTGCAAAACCAGGACACACAAGGTATGAATGCTTTATCAAGGCAAAAGAGGATACCCCCCCCCCCCAAGGGTTTGGTCCTTACTGTAGGCATCATAGATACCAAGGGCACTGGACTAGTGATTGCAAAACAGTAGAAAAAATTGTGTCTATGTTCAAATCGGGGAAGACCAAGTCATGACAAAAAACGAACAAACGTAAAGAAGAACAAGGTTAAACTTCACATAGGAGGCATGTTGGGAAATGAGTGTATCTTGATACCAGCTGTATGTGAGGATCAAAACGTTTCCTTATTTTTAGATACAGGCTCTCCAGTGAACTTAATAACACATGAAGAACTAAATAGAATTCTTAAAAATAAAAAGAAAGTAACTTTTCTGGATGAAGCTGATTTAGAATTAAACACAGTAGATGGTCAAGAGATTACAGTAAAAGGTATGATAAGATTAAATCTCAGTTTCACAGAAACTACAAGACCATTCTCTGCATTGTTCTATATCGTTGAAAACTTAGCAATTAAAGCTCATATGTTACTGGGCTTAAGATCCATGAGAACTGAGAACATAACTATACTCCCACAAATGAATGGAATAGACTTTGATAATGAATTTATAGAGGAAATACTTTCAGAGCCCTCACCGATTGGTAGAAGAGAGCCAAAAAGAATTGGTAATATTAAAGGCTTTAACAAACATACACAAACAGATGAGTGTATAGATCCACTTACACCAGCAACCCCATCCTCCAGAATTAGTGACCCAGATAACAGTACTGATTTATCAATTTTTCCAGCCCATCTCACTAATGATTTGGTTATACCACCTAATTCATACATGAAGGTTACCATAAAGAGCAAATTACGGAATAGTACTGTTCTTGTCTTAGAAGAATTATGTAAAGTAAAGGGATTGTCAGTAGAAAACGCATTATGTCATACGAACGACGAAGGGCTAACTCAGATATTCATTATTAATCACATGAATGGGGAAGTTCAGTTGAAGAAGGGAACTTGCATAGTTAATATTGAAAAATGTTTAGCCCCTGTGAAGGAAATAAATATTGGTGGAGTAACAAGTGAGATAAAATCTACGGATAGAGAAAGAATAAAAGAGAATTTAATGCACTCAGGTGAATTTGACGAAGAAAATGATTTGTTAACCCTGCTGGAAACACACAGGGACACCGTAGCCTTGCCCGGAGAACAATTAGGGTGTACTAACTTGATTAATCACATGATTAATGTGCACCCAGAAACACCACCAATTTTCGTACCAGCTTATCGCATACCACACTCCCAACGTACACTTGCAAATCAGTATGTCGATGAAATGTTAAAGCTTGGAATTATTGAGCCTTCAGTTTCTCCGTGGAACGCTCCCCTTTTCTTTGTGCCCAAGAGAAATGGAGAAATGCGTGCGGTAGTAGATTACCGTAAACTAAATAATCACACAATCCCTGACAGATTTCCCATGCCATTGCTAAGTGATGTTCTACAGAATATTGGTCCTGAGAATAATATATTCTCGACCATCGATCTCCTAAACGGATACTATCAGATTCCGGTATCTCAGGAGTCACGTAAATACACTGCCTTTTCAACAAACAGAGGCCATTATCAATATACAAGAATGCCAATGGGACTGAGGACAGCCCCCGGTACGTTCCAGCGTCTTATGAATTACGTATTGTCCGGAATTTTAGGACAAGGAATATTTGTTTATCTTGACGATATTATTATCGCAACGAAGAATATTAAGGATCATCTCAGGAAATTAGACTTACTCTTACAAAAGCTTAGTGATGCTGGATTAAAAATTAAACTTTCTAAATGCAAATTTTGCTTTAAGGAAATAAATTTCTTAGGCCACAAATTAAGTTCTGATGGTATTCACACCACTGATGACAAAATACAGGCAGTGAGAGATTTTCCTGAACCCACTACGACTGACGAAGTTAGACAATTTTTAGGTCTGGCTGGGTACTATAGGTCATTCGTACCACAGTTCTCTCATATAGCCTTCCCTCTATTCCAACTACTCAAAAAAGATGCTGTATTCCAATGGGAAGAAGAACAAAAAAGGGCATTTAACAATCTAAAAATTAAACTAACGAATGCACCTTGTTTAGCATATCCAGATTACACGAAATCATTTCTTATTTGTACAGACGCATCAGTTAAAGGATTAGGGGCTGTACTGATGCAGGAAGATAAAAGAGGAAAGAATCAACCAATTGCATTTGCCAGCAGACAAACAAGAGGTGCGGAGAAAAATTATAGCACTACAGACTTAGAGGCACTTGCAGTGATTTTTGCATTACAAAAGTTTCGAGATTTGGTATATGGTTACGAAATCCACTTATTCACCGACCATAAACCACTGGTGGGTATGTTTAAAGAAAAACTCCTTTCTGGGAGGAGAGCAAGATGGAAATGTACAGTTGAAAACTACAATGTACAAATACATTATATACAAGGTAAAATGAATATAGTAGCTGACGCATTATCTAGGAACCCGAACACAATTCAGGTCGCGGCGTTAGATCTCAAAGGAAATATCCCAAACCACGAGGATATCGCAAAGGCACAAAGACTTGACCCAGTATGGTCAAAAGTAATATACAAGTTAGAAAGTGGAGATGACATACAATTACCCAAACTGCATGTCCCACTTGAACAATTCACAATGGTCAATAATACATTATACAAAATTAACTCTAAACAACCAAAACGCCAAAGAAATACTAACCAGTTGGTAGTACCTAATGACATGATACCCCAAGTATTACGAATGATACACGACAGCCCACATGCAGGACACCCTGGAAAGGATAAGACATTCAACCAAGCCCAGCTATTATATTACTGGCCTTCATTACGAAGAGATATACACAATCATATAGACAGATGCGAATCATGTGCGAAACACAAAGGATACCCAATCACACCTGCACCGATGGGTAATTACCCAGTACCACATCAACCATGGGACGTTGTCGCTGTTGATTTACTCAAGATGCCATTATCATACAATAATAACCTATACTTATTCGTAGCAACGGATCATTTTTCCCGTTATGTCATTTTAGCTCCAATTAAAGATAAGACAGCAGAGACAGTAGCAAAGGCAATAACAGATAATGTAATATGTCGCTTTACTACCCCTAAGGTACTAATAAGTGATAATGGAGGAGAATTTAATTCTGAGATCTTACAAGAAATATGTAAACAATACAACATCAAAAAGGTTAACGTTTTGGCCTATCACCCAGCATCGAATGGGTTGGTAGAGAGACAAAATAAAAAGGTATTAGATGTGCTACGACACATTCTCAGTGAAAATTATGCAAGCTGGGATGATTGGATTCCCAGAGTAGAGGCCTCCATTAATGGGTCTATAAATAAATCCATTGGTGACACACCACATTTCATTATATATGGCACAGATAAAAAATTACCATATGAGCTCCTAGAAGGTGACAGCATGCCTATATACAATTACGATGATTACTCTAAACTCCGTTTACGTGAATTCCAGGACATTCACAAAAGAGTGCAAAAACAATTAACGATGTCCAAGGAAGAAATGACGGAGGCATTTAACAAAAAGGCAAAAGATTCACCTATCAGCTTAGGAGACATTGTTTACGGAGTCATTCATACGAGAGACAATAAATTATCCCCTAAATTTGAGGGCCCATACAGAGTAATTAACATAAAGGCAAACAAAGTTTTAATTAAGTCACTTTCAAGTGGCGAGGAAAAACAAGTTCATATTGACCATTTAAAACGAGTTTCAAGGGAATTATCACATAATTATTCAGCCTCGGATACAACCGAACAGGTGAACGTACCTCAAGAAACCAAGCAAGAACACAACAATGATTACAAAAAGAAATTAAGGTCATATACCAAACAATCGAACATAGGTGCAACTATTCCAATGAAATCTACAGTACATCATTTACGAGAATTAAATATCGATTTAAACTCCTTCTATAAATGAAATAACAGCCAACCGTAACGCACATCATCACTATCATCAACCACAGCTTTATAGGAAATTAATAGATTTTTTTTTTTTCGGTAGGTTACGATGAAGGGACTTATGCTATGGATTCTCCTATACATAGTAAGAGTATATGCGCACCTAGACCCCAAGCATATAGTACGACAAGGATGCCTCATAGCTCCAACGGCCACGACTACAATCGTCAAGGACGTCATGAGTACTGAAATAAGTCTAGATTACTTGTATGACTTACCTACTTATATAGAAAGACTTGCGACGCCGATGCGAACTCTGGACTTCAAGATAGGGAATTATGTTTCACAATCACATATCACCAAGGAAGTGGATGAAATGGTGAAGTTAGCGAAATGGAAACTAGAACAGGCGAAGTCAACTATGCTCGTCATGATCCAAGATCTCCCATCTTATGGAACAGAGGTGCTGAGCGACAGGAACAACATCACACGTACTCGCCAAAAGCGCGGTTTGTTCGATCTGGGCGGCGCAATTCTTGGGAACATCTTTGGATTGGCTACAGAGGATGACCTTAAAGAAATAAACAAAAAATTTAATAAGATAGCTCAGGTACTAACATACCAAGATAAATTCATCACAGAACAGAACTCGGCAATGAAAACAATTGTGAAAAATCTGAAACAAGCAGAAAACGTAGCTCTCGAGAGTATAGATAAAATAAATGACTTGGAGGGTAACGTTACCCTTTTCCAGCACTTCTCCATCATCACAGAACATATTGACACGATTCTACTACAATTAGAGAACACTAGAGATCATTTCAGGGCACTTATGCAAGGAATTTCGAATGCTGGTGATGGCAAGATCACAAATGACTTACTCCCAGTTCATGAGCTACGTCAGATAGTTAGTCAAGGCATACATAAACATAAATTGAAGCCATTGTTCCGCAGTAGGGAATTTATGCAATATTACCCGTACTTGGAAGCAACACTAACACCAACATCAGTGATAGTTCATGTACCATTCATCACGGAAGACCTGTTCACAGTATACCAAATACACCCCTTCCCCTATAGAAACAACAACACTTTAGTCATCATCAACATCAACACAGACACCGAACTCATCATGGTCTCCAAGAGACGAGACACTGTCACTTTCGCAAGTGAGTCAACGATTGAGCGAAAGTGCCGCACATCCTTACATGCTGTTCATCTTTGTCCTGCGTACATTTTCACGTTTCAGCCTACTGATACGGTCCCTTGTGAAATGGCTATCATCAGCAATAACAATATTCATCATCATTGCAACTTCACTTTTGCTCCAGATAAACTTGTACACCATCAACGCATTGGACACTCGCAGTTTTTTTATTTCCCTCATAACACATCAGTTTACATAGTCTGTCCAGATATACCACCATCTCATACATCAGCCTCAGGATTATACATAGCACCAGACTACTGTGCGGTATTTACACCATCCATGTCTACTTTTTCCACCATCAATCACTACGCCATTATCAACCATACACACAAACATTTCCACCCACTGCCTGATATGAACTTAAACATGAGCACAAGTATTAAGCTGACTTCACCTAAGTTTGAAACTATGCAGCTGATCAATGAAACAATGAAGCCCTGGGAAGATTTGAGTTTGAGTATGTTCAACCCATATTATGTGTATAGCCAAGCACCTTCTGTCTTTATAATTATCTGCATTGTGGTTGCAGTATTGCTGTTGGCCATGCACAGAATGCATGCAAGAATTGCTAATTTGGAGTCATTGTTTAGTGGGGGGAGAGTTAACATCACAGTTAACCACCCTGAATGAAGTGTATATATTTTGTATATAGTATTAATTATATATAAAAAAAAAAAAAATAAAATAAATAATAATAATAATAATAATAACACAAAGAAGAATGACCCATATATGACAAACCAGTACCATTATCTTTGAATGAAATATTAATAACTCTTACAATAATCTTAATTTTAAACTATTTTTATTCTTGCATGTATGCAATTCACTATAATAACCCAAGTACATACTGTATTACAGTTAAATAATTTACTTTAATGCATTTATTCCAATATGTATTCAACTTATTTAAAATGTAATATTACTGAATAATCACTATTTACTATGAATAATATATGTATACAATATTCATACAATTATGTTACTTTACAATATTATGTATTTCACTTAATTAGCTTATAAGTTCATTATAATGTGTATGTAGTATGTATTAATATATTATAACTATTAAATGTCGATGGTACGCCATTTTTCGCGGCCGAGCAAATATAGGACTACATAATAGATAGATAAATAAATAGATAGATAGAGAGACAGATAGAAGCAGGAAGTCAAATGATGAGAAGGTGTTGTGTTTGCGAGAAGCGAGCAGCGCTAAACGCTTACACGGAGGAAAGCTGACGACAGCGGCCAGTAAGGAGATGATGCAGTTAGCTGTCAGCAGTCCTCTCGTGAGAAAGTTCTGTTGCCATGAGGAACATACGTGACACACACACCCTACTACACCAGATTTTAGGAAAGAGAGTTTAGAAGGAGACAAGCGACCCTAGAGAGAGGTCGAGACGGAGATTAGCCTTAGAACAGAGAGAGAGAGAGAGATAGCGAGACAGGGAGGTAGCTACCCAGGACTTATACTATTATACCTGTTTAATATTTCCAAGACAAATAAAAATAGTCCCATACTATTCTTTACCTCTCCCGTCACTACATGACATCTGGTGGGGAAACTACTACAAGATATAACAGCCGCTCGACCACAAGTCTAAAATATACTTCTCTACAAGTAACTACAAAGTCTTTATGACAAAAGGACTAGGGAGGCGGTAATGTTGAGAAGTGGGATTTGCCAGTTAGTGCTGAAGTATTCCCAATGATTCTCAAATTTTTTGTTTGCTGTGTGTCAAAGTTACCAGTTAGCTTGCGATTGGTGAGCAGAGGTATTTTGTAAGTTTATAATAGTTTTTTGCTCTTTTTCTCAATAATGTTTCATTGGTGATTGTTCACTAAATCATGTAATTTCATTGTAGTTTATCCTAAAGCATTTAGTGTTAAGTAAGAAAACTCTGGATATTTTGGATGTCTCCGAGTTGGCAACTGTTGCTTTCCCGAGAATGTAGTAGATAATTCCAGTATACAGGAAGCATATATCAAGATGGGGAAGGAACTAGAAGAGCTCTCAGGTCAGTTTGAGTTTAGTTCAGTGTCAGTGCAGATTGTATAGCTCCGGTGCTTGTGAAAACAGTGAAGTTAGGTTGACAAGCATTAAGTGCAATTATCTGGAAAATAATGACAACAAACTTAACAAGCCAGTTTTTATTTACAATGCCTGAGCTAATTTGTGTTGTACACCAAAAGGCTGTCTCTAGGAAGAACAGCTCACTGGGCAACGTCCTTCTTTTACTGAACTACTGCTGTTGGAGCCTGTGACAGTGTGGGATGGGGATGTAACAATATGTCATGGAAGTGAAGGTGTCAAGCTCCTCCTGCCTTGATATCAACCCCCTTGAGTCATATGGCACATTTCCTTTTTTTCTGTTCTAATTATTCTACACCATTTTTCTTAGTACAGGTGAGTCCCCTGGCACTAAAGAGGGTTAGTACAGGGAAATCCCCTGACTGTAAGAGGGGTTAGTACACGTCAGTCCCCTTACAGTAAATGGTGTTAGTAAAGGAGGGTCCCCAGGTTCTAAAATGAGTTAGTACAGGTGAGTCCCCTGGTAATGTAAGGCATAGCACAAGTGAGTCCCCTGGTAATAAAAGAGGTTAGTACAGGACAGTCTCCTTGCAATACAAGGGATTAGTATAGGAGAATCCCCCGACTGTAAAAGGGGTTAGCACAGGGGTGTCCCCTAATAGTAATAGGGGTTGGTACAGGAGAGTCTGCTGGTGAGACAAGGGGTTAGTAAAGGAGTCCCTTGGTGGTGAAGTAGTTAAATAAGGACGTATCTAACAATTTAATTTCGAGAAGCATAACCGAAATCTGGATAAAACCGTGTGCAGATGGTAAGAGGAAGTACAAGAAACGCCACTGTGCTGAATGTATCAAACCTGGAACCCAAGGAAGTCTACTTTATTCCTGCAAGTTCCTGTGATTTTGTGCAGCATGAAGAAAAAGAAAAGAAGGTTAGTGAAAAGGTTAATGGAGAGTACAGTATTTCTAAATTCGTCAGATAAGGTGTTCTCATCTAGCAAAAATTGATGACCATAATGTCACTGGGCTGATGAGTATATGTCTTGTACCTGAGCAAGTCTTTCATTTAATTCTGGTATCACAAGACGATTTTACTTAATGGAAGCATCTCTTTCAATTTTTAACCTCGCACATTACAAGATGATCATAGTTGTACAAAATCGTTTGGCAGTAGCTTTGTGGTTTCATTCATAAACATCAAAGTGAATGGGCTACTAGACATAATAACAATAAAATAAGACTGCTGCGGTAGTGACATGTCTTTATTCTATTCATGTTACCACCAGAAAAAATTTTCTTGTTATACACCTCCCATAGAAAGAGAAAAATAACCATTAACCTTTTCAATATAACGTCTTACTTGCTTATATTAAACCCCTTAAATCTGAGCTGATATTTACATTATTCTTGCTTCTTTTAGACAATTTAAATAAAATTATGAATGGCATCCTGCACAAAATGTGTTAATGAAGGCTGTACTTAATTCCTCCAACTCGAAATTTCACTCCTAAAGTGAATATAAGTCTCCATGAGTTGAAAAGATAGGCCTCCGAGTGAAGCGGTAATTGGTGAGTCATGGAAGCCTGTATTCAGTAACAGTGTGCAAAAATAATATATGAGAAATAAAGTGACAAAAATTCTTATGACATGAAGAGAATTAACTCATTGATTTCAAAGTGAGGTAAACTATCATTTAGGTGCCTGTAATTTACTTTCAATGTCGATGGATTAAGCTAAAATACAAGACTAGAGTTTCCGAGACCATGAGAAGTATATTGGTGACAGTATTTACAATTTCAGGTTCAAAAAACTCTTTCCCAGCTGAATGTGATCGTTTGGTATTTGCTGGAATTGAATGGCAGAGATCCCCCAAACATGAGAAGGATAATCAAGAGGGTAAATTATAACCACATACTGAAATACCCTTAGTGTGGATATAGCAGTAAAGTGTGCTATATGAGCACGTGATGAGCGAGCGAGTGCCATGGTATCAAAATTTCCCTCTGATATACAAGGACAAGATTATCAAGATTGTTACTTCTTGACTTCAGGTCAAGAACATTGGTTATGTCGTTTCAACAGTAACATCAATGAGGTTTGATTATTTCAATGGCACATTGATTTACTAAGAAAGAAACTCACTTTTGTTGTTTTCAACTTTGCTGACACATAACAGAAGGGTGTGAACCACGTGGAATATTCACAATAGACAAGTAGTTTCATCAAATTACGGTAAGTTGTCAGATATCAATCGCAAGATGAAAGTAAGAAACAGGGCATTTCCCCTGGATGATATGTCTCTGAACGATTTTCAGATTTTGATTAAATTGAGATCAGCTCATTGATTATTGTGGAGCACATATTATGCAGCAAAGAAAACCGAAGTTGTTAATAGAGCTCACAGTTTGTGCAACAAAGGCTCCAATGGTACTCGAGTGCTGGTGTAAAGTGAGGCACCATTGCATCCATCGCATGCACAATGCTAAAGTTTACAATCTCCGCTACCAATGTGCAATGTCGACGAAACTGAAATGATAAAGACTTGGTTATTGATGTGATAATTAAAGCCAGTTATAGGTTGTTTTCCCTTGCTGAATTCACCATCAAAACATAGCAAAAATATTAATGTAAAATTATAGGTGGAATTTCTGATATTTAACTGCTAGAGTTGATTCCAAAAACACAGTGTTACGACAGAAAGTCATAAAATTTGACTTCGTAATTGAGGCATTCACCGATTAGAGCCGAACACTGCATTGGAAAACTCGAGATTCCAAAGGGCTCATACATCTTTATGGGTGAGTTTTAGGTCGAAAAAGTTTACTGAATGAATGTATCACATGCACTAAGAATTTTAACTCTACTTCACATAGCTGTAAAGTTATTGGCGTCTCCTTTGCATGACAGTCGGGTCGGCCCTGGCCAGAACAGGTCGGGAGAAAACATCTCATTCGCTCGTAAGAACACTTTTGGCCAGATCTGGACTATAATTGGACCTGAAATTGTTCCAGATCTGATTCAAACTAAATAATCTTCATGATAAGCATGATATTTGGCTGCGTTCTTGTTATTCAGTTTTATTAAACTGCGCATCGTGGCCAATTTTCTATATCAACCATCTGTTTTTTACCCATTAATTCTCTCTCTCTCTCTCTCTCTCTCTCTCTCTCTCTCACACACACACACACACACACACACACACACACACTTCGTCCACCTTTCTCTCCTACATATTAACCTCACTTCTTCCCTGATCTCTCCTTATTTCCATCATCCTTCTCTCTCTCTCTCTCTCTCTCACACACACACACACACACACACACACACACACACACCTCGTCCACCATCTCTTCCTCCCCTTTCTCTTCTGCGTTTCATCCAGTAAATACCAATCTTTCTCCTTTCTTGCTCTCTACTGATCAGATGCATCATCTGTTCACCTCTCTCTCTCTCTCTCTCTCTCTCTCTCTCTCTCTCTCACACACACACACACACACACACACACACACACACACACACACACATACACACACACACACACACCCACCTCGTCCACCATCTCTTCATCCCCTTTCTCTCCTGCGTTTCATCCAGTAAATATCAATCCCTCTCCTTCCTTGCTCTCTACTGATCAGATGCATCATCTGTTCACCTCTCTCTCTCTCTCTCTCTCTCTCTCTCACACACACACACACACACACACACACACACACACACACACACATCTCGTCCATCATCTCTCCCTCCTCTTTCTCTCACGCGTTTAATCCAGTAAATATTAACCCCTCTCCTTCCTTGCTCTATGCTGATCACATGCATCATCCTTTCACCCCTCTCTCTCTCTCTCTCTCTCTCTCTCTCTCTCTCTCTCTCTCTCTCTCTCTCTCTCTCTCTCTCTCTCTACGTAGGGAAACTCAGTAAGAAATTCAGGTACGAAATGGTGGGGCATCAGAACAAAGCCAATTCACGGATCAAAGATCTGACAGTTTTACATCGTCTGTAGTATTTCCAACGGTACAACAATGCAGCTAAGGCAGCAATAAGATTGTTTGGACACGTTAACAGAAGTTTTTTTTTTTATTAAGTAAAGACATCACTATCAGTATATTGTCTTATCCAACCCTACGTTGATTGTGTAGTATAGTCCTGGCATTTCCACGTATTTAAGTCAAGATTTCAGTAAATGAGACTCAATGTCTCAAAAAGGAGGACATTTCATTTTCATTCTTAAAAACTGACAATGTGAGGGAAGACTGCGAAACTCGAATTACTTTCTTACTGGCAAAGTGTCGCCCTCGACGTAAATTAATGAAATGCTCTACGATCCTAAGCGAATTAGAAACATTAATACAAAAAAATATATATATTTCTTTTAAAATCAGCACTCCACGTCAGAGGCAATGAACTAAAGCTTAGAGGCCACAAAGTAAGGCTAGATATCTGAAAGTGTTTGTAGAACAAACGGAACAAATTCCCATATTCTGTAGTCAAAAGCAGCACAATAGATATGTCCAAGAAATGAATCCATCAACACCTGGCTGAAACTATGATAATGTAGATTTTTGTATAAACATCTTGTAATACTGTTAGTGTTATGCAAACCACTCAGTTGCACTTGTGATATAAACTATTCATACATAATTCCGTAAATCTTCGTAAATAGTATTATTGGTTGAACACACTTGGACAGAAGCATCATTTGCTTTGCACTTACTTTTGCCTCTAAGAGAAATTCCGTCCAACATTTCAGACTTTCATTGTATTTCTTAAAATTTTTCCTGTATTATTGGAGGACTTAGAAAGTGGGAGCGAGCCTTGTGCAACACTAACCTTCTCTTGACCTAATTTACTTTTATAAGTAAAGAGCAGTCTACCTATTAGCTTTAATGTCGAACCACCAGGTAAGGGACAGCTTGTGTGGTTTGTATATATATATATATATATAGAGAGAGAGAGAGAGAGAGAGAGAGAGAGAGAGATAATAGAGAGAGAGAGAGAGAGAGAGAGAGATAATAGAGAGAGAGAGAGAGAGAGAGAGAGAGAGATTAGGGTGTTCAGCACTTATAGCAGAGAAAAAAAAATGGATATTTAGGTGGGCAAAGTATGCAATCGATTCCACTTTACAAACAAAGCATTCAAGCAAAAATTTATGGTTTTTTATCAATGTGAAGTCGTGCCTCACTACCCCTGCTTCTGTAAGTCTAACTCATCTGAGTACGTGAAGGGTATGGTGAAGAAAGGTAAAACTTAACAATGTGGTCCAAGAAGAGACAATATTTTTGAGCTATACAACAAGCATAATCAATTTATTACATGTGGGATTATTTGGTCGAGTCGTAGAGGGCTCTCTGGTGCTGCACAACATGGAAGATCAGCTCTCGTTCTTCTTCATTCTTCTTCAGACCACTGTTGTAGTCCATTGCCAGTTTGACTGCCTACTCAGCAGTGTCACTGACCACTTTGAGGTGGACCATGACATCAGGAATGGGGCAGAGGTAATTGATGTTTGTCGGAGTATCCAGCTTCAAATACTGGAAGAGGTTTTTTGATTTCTGGGTGACAAGCTTGGAGATTCTCAGATCTGATGCCTTATCATTTGTCTTCATGTTCAAATGGCGCAGATCCTGCTGTGGTCATATTTTTCAACATTTCTTGCTTTTCTCAGCAGAGACTTTGTCAGAATACATGGGTAGTGGAGGCAGGTCCTCACTGGGGTATCAGAGGTGGCTTTTGACTTTGTCCAGTGCCTTCTTTGCCACAACATTGATCCATCTCTTTGAATTCTTCAATCTTCTTCAGGAGATTGAGGTCAATGGTTGGAGCGTCGACAGTTTGGGGCTTCAAACCAGTGCATCACATAGATCAGGGGTTCTCAACCTGGGGTATGCGTACCCCCAGGGGTGCGTGAAAGGAATTTTGGGGGTACGTGACAGGTTTCTCAAAATACTTCGGTTTTGAGTAACTGCAAACCTGTTTGTAGAAAGTGGCCTACATGTGCTAGGCTAGATGTGTCCTCCACTAGAACCAGGACACTAAGTGACGACGTCATTTGAGGGAAAGCTCTCTTGGACTACACTTGCCACACAACCTTGCAAACCCATAATACAGTAGTCACCCTTGCTCGTTTCTATCGATCACGTATCTCCTCACGCGTACCGAGCAGGTACCAAAGTGAGACGCACTGTTCGTCTCTCATTGTCACCCACTCACCACTCTTCCCTCACTACCCTCACCCTCAGGTTTCCAGTGTATTTATTGTCTGATTTTTTTTTCCTCGTTTAAGTTGTCATGGATTTTGCTTGCGGCTACGAAGTCATGTGCCTGCACTGCAGCCATAATAACTGGTAATGGTTTCCTTCTACATACCGCTGTGAGCAGGGATTCTCAGCACTGTGCTTGATTAAAAGCAAGTTACGTTCACGTCTTGCAGTCAAAGACGACATAAGAGTGGCTCTTTCAAAGACTGTGCCGAGGATTGACTTGTTGGTAGCAAAGAAACAGGCCCAACCATCTCACTCAATTAGTATATACTTTTATTTTAATGCAGTCACACACACTGACTTCCCTATGAGTAAGTAACTAGTTACTAATAACTAGTTGCGAGGCTTAACAATCAGCATCAGTTCGCAGTCAGTGGAACACAAAGCCTTCTTAATTCTATTTTGTTACTTTTTTTTCATGCTAGTGACGCTAGTCACGCACACAGTAATTTCCCCATGAGTAACTAGTTATAAGCTGTATATAGCACCACTACCTCACAGCCACAGTTATTGGAAAAATGTGTCTGATTTAGTTATGTTTTATTATTATTTTTATGCTATTCACACACACAGTGACTTACCTATCACTGTTACTAGTTACAAGTTGCAACTAGCTGCAAGCAGCACTAGTTCACTGTCACAATGATCGAAAACTGTCTGCTATAGTTCTGTTTTAGTAAATGTATTGCATGCTAGCAGCCAGTCACATAGTGTTTCTCTATGACAGTAACTAGTTCCTATCAACACTACCTCATAGTGACATACTCACATGAAAAGTTTGTCTGCTCCACATATATAACACAATTTAAACTTAATAAACTAAGTCAATAAACCATGCATTTCTTTTTACCCTTCCTGATGCTGCATTGTGGGTAAGGGGTACGTGACCAATACTGAGACACTTCAAGGGGTACATAAGATTAAAAAGATTGAGAACCCCTGACATAGATGGTGACGATGAAGACACAGATGCGTTTGATGGCTGCCTTCTGATGCCATGTGAAGGGGAAGGTGGCTGCATCCTTCAGCTGATTTCTGAAAAGGAAGATCTTGAGGCAGTAAAGGCATCTGGCCATCCAACTTGCTCTGTGATAGGCACCTGGATGGCGAAAGGTCATCTGTGCTGGCTTCTTGCCAAGGAAAGCCAAAGACAGCTGGAGGAGCTCAAGATAGTCATCACAGGGTTGCACACGATCCATGTGGCAGAGTGTGAAGTGTTGAATGTCCTCGGCTCTCTTAATAATCCACGACTGAGATTTTTCATCTAGGTCATCATCGTAGGGACCGTTGGAATCTGTGTCAATTTTGTTCCAGAACTCGTTGAATTGACCGAAGAGAGGAGTATCAGGACCAGAACAGAGAAAAAGAGGTCAAAAATCTCTGTCACTATGAATTCACATATGTAGTGCCTGCATGCCAAGAACAACAGCGGGACTTAGAGACCTCTTTCAATGACAAAGCAAGCTCCGCTGTGAACCTCGGTGTTAGACACTGTAGTATCAAAACAGAGCCCTGCAATTCAGGGCTTCACTTCCGGCCATTCATCTAGAGTCCTTAGTACTGCTACTCCCATTGCTTCGCCCGTTCCACCAGGGATCTTAGGGATCGCCAGGATATTCTCCGTACCAATCCCTGTAACAACAATTACCAGGTGATCACTGCGGCCATGACCATCGATGTTGGACAATAGCATTCCATCAAAATGGAGAATCAAGGGTGTCTGTTGCTGGAATTCTTTTTTGATCTTTTCAGCGATCTCAGTCCTTGATTCCTTCCAAACAGAGTAGAGAGATCTGACAGACAACGTGAGATCCCCCAGGTCAAGCCCTGCTGCGATCAAGGCAGGAGTTACTACTTGCACTGCAACTCGCATTAAAATGAGGCATGGGTTTGAGAAGGCCAAAGAAAAATTGCAAAGTATGGTGTAGTTCCCACCAGTAGTGGAAGTGAATATATATATATATATATATATATATATATATATATATATATATATATATATATATATATATATATATATATATATATATATATATATATATATATATATATATATATATATATATATATATATATATACATCTGTGCGTGTGTGTGTGTGTGTGTGTTTAGTTCTCTCTCTCTCTCTCTCTCTCTCTCCTTTCAACTTCACCTCGTCCTTGAACAATAATCACACACACACACACACCTCAGTCCCTCCCACCCTTCCCTCGGGTAATGACCCTTGTTGTGTCTGCAAGCAGAGAGAGAGAGAGAGAGAGAGGTGGGGGGACACAATGAAGTTACTGGAAGAAGATAAGTGGGGAGTTTGTAGGAAAATGAGATGCCAGAGAAGAGGAAAACGAAAAGATGTGAGACGGAATAGATGTGAGGAAGGAAGAAAAGTAGAGCAAGAGGAGGAAGAAGAGGAGGGATGCACGAAGAAAGGAAGAACCAAGGCAGCAGTCATTAAGAAAACCATGAAGAGAGGCTGAAGAGGAGAGATGCATAGACGAAAATTTAACGGACAGAAGATTGGAGAGAGTCTAAGGAATAGTCGTCATCATCATCATCATCATCAACCGGATCTCCTTTCCCACCCTAAGGCAGGCTGAGGAGTAGCAAGGTCCAGACAGCCCAATATTGCCCAATCCAATGGGCCACGCTTCCATTCACTCATCTTCCAAACCCCCCGGAATTCTGGCTCTATTTGCTACGCCAAAAACTTCCATCACGTTCCATACTTTCACATAAACGTATCAGATAGAGTCAATCTGAACGCTGTCACGTTAAAAAGGGGTGCCAAATCACTGATCATGCACTTATCTCACAGAAATCATCCAGCCAGCTCGATCTCTTGTCAGATCCCTAGCCTCACCGATTTCCATTCTTCTCTTCCTCACACACTCATCCACCATATCCATCCACCTTCTCCTTGGCCTACCTCGCTTCCTCCCTCCTTCAGATTCGTTCAGATATTCCTTTTTCACCACATTATTATTATCCATTCTCTTCACATGACCATATCTCAGTACACTCTCTTCGATTCTGGTTGAACAGACTTCCTCACTCCACATTTTTCACGAATCATATTATTCCGTATCCTATCCACTATCTGTACTCGACATACATTTTTCAGCAGTCTCATATCCACTGCTCTCACTCTTGACTTTTCATTTTCATGCCACACAATAGTCTCACATCCATATGTTAAAGTTGGGAGTAACAAACACTCCTTCATGTAAGCCTCGCACAGCTGCGACACTCAAGCCTCTGTTTCTTATCATGGCCTTCATAGCACCAGCTACCTTCCTTATGTCATTTTACTTTCCACTTCTTTTGCTCATTTTACTCTCTTTTCTGTCACTGCACCCAAGTATTTGTACTCTTTCACCAATTCCAATCTCTCTCCATTCACTGTAATATCACACTGGGAGTCACCTCTCTCGATTACCATCACTTTACTCTTTTCTACATTTATTCTCAAGGCACGATGCTCACGGACATTAGCAAAACTCTGCACTAGTCTACCAAGTTCTTGTCCGGTGTTTGCAAGTAGCATTGTTCGGTATTTGCAAGTAGCACTGCATCATTACAACAAATATGAGATATTCCATCCACTACCATTCATTACCAACACCATCCCCCTCTCCATTATTCGTGTTTTTACATCTCTCATCACCCCATCTGTAATTATACTGAACAACCATGGGAACATTACACAACCTTGCCACGCGCCCACAATGATCATGAACCATTCACTTTTATGCCTATTTACCCATACGCAAGCATCACTACCATCATAAAAACCTTGACGGCACCCAGCAGCTTACCATTGACACTGTACATGCACATGACCTTCCACAATTCTTAGCTACCTATATGCACTTTCTCACACGCATTTTCCAGATCATGAATACCATAAACACATTAAAGTCCTTCTCACATGCCTTCTCTACTATCTGTCTCACTGCAAATCTTTGATTCACACATCCTCTGCCACTGATAAAGCCACCCTGTTCATCACTCACTAGGTCTTTTCATATCCCTCTTAATTTCTCTATAATAGTTCTTCCATATACTTTCCCTACCAAAATCAATAAACTTATGCCACGATAATTCTTGCACTCACTTCACTAACCACTATTTTTGTACAGGGGTACAGTCACAGCATTTTTCCACTCTCCTGGCAGTTTCAGTCATCCATGCCTGCTTCCATATCTCCAACAAGCACTTCATTCTGCTCTGTCCACTACACTTAATCATCTCTGCATACACCTCATCAACCCTAAGTGCTTTATCATTTTCAGCCGCTTCATGGCGTTCTTCACCTGTGGGAGAGTCACGTTTCCCGGGACTGCATTCCTTCTCTGCACACTACCAAAACCAACAATGTTTCCATCCGCCCTGCAGTCTCTATTCCCATTCATCAGGCTTTCAAAATATTATTTCCGTATGGTTCTTACTTCATCCCCATGGGTTAATAATCTACCTCCTACATCCTTCACACTTCTGCATTTCTCTCTGCTGACTTCTACATTTCCGCACCTCTTTCCAGAGTAACTTCCTATTTTCAGAGTAGTTCTCATTCATGTTCCTTCCTAGATCATCATTTACTTCCTTCTTTTTCCTCTTCACTAGTCTCTTAATGTGCTTCTTGCTCTCAGTAAAATCTGTTCTTATTTCAACTGAACCCCTGTTCTGTAAACACTCTAGCCACTTCTTCCTCTTTTTCTCCACTCCTTGTACTGTCACCTTTGCGATCCAGACTTTTACATGGTGTTACGGAACAGAGAAAGATAATGTACACTTAAAGTGAGAATACTAAAAATCACTACTGTCCCGTAAAGTTCCAGGTTCAAAACAAAAAGAGTTAGGTAAAATTACAAGTTAAAGTTAAATGCTCAAACTAACAACAAAAACATTCAGGACTCATAAGGATAATGTAATGGCAAATAAACAGGTTAAATATATGGTTAACTGCAATAGCCTCTATTAACACGAAATTAGCAAGAGTAAATTTATCTAAGTCAGCCCTGATAAAATGAGATACCAGATAATACTCAGTGAATGCCAGATAAATTATTACAGATACAAACTATTATCAAAAATGACTGACATAAAGATCCCTACATGAATTACAAAAACTTCACTAGGCCTACAAATTAAACTTATGCTATACAGTACAAGAAAAAAAATGCAACAACAGTTATACTCAAATTACACACAGCTGCTAGATGTTTGGAGATTTCTTGAGCACTCACAATAATAATATCTGTACAGGGGAGGACAGAGATGTGAACAAAATGAGGAGCAGATCTAAGTGGCAATGATGCAGAGACTGAGCTCATTATATAGGGGCCGGCAGAGCTTGATACAACTTGTAAGAAGGACGCGCAAATGAAGCCATGGGGACAAAGAGTTGACAATCCTGGTCTGAACTCCAGAAATGACGACTTACTCTACTATAACGGTAGAAGGGGGGAACTGCGGCAGAACACGCTCGTGATCAAACATGCAGCATACTGTGCGTTAAAATTACACAAAGGATGATGAAATCATAGGCTATGTAACACCTCCCCACAAAGAAAAAGAAATTTACAAAGGAAATTTCTTATTACTCTAAAACAATCTGTCTAAAGTCTAGATAAGCAATCTGCAATAACATTTTCTTTCCCCTTGACATGTTGTATGTCTAATGAATACTCCTGAAGAAGTAGACTCCATCTTGTCAATCTCTGATTTTTATCTTTAAACTTACTAAGGAATTTCAGTGGGTTATGATCGGTATAAATGACTATGGGGTCAAAACCAGAACACAAATAAAATGAAAAATGCTGTAAACCCAAAATCAAGGCCAAAACCTCTTTCTCAATAGTTGAGTAGTTCTTTTGAGGTGGAGTGAACTTCTTACTGTAATAAGATACAGGGTGCTCAACGCTCTGATCATCCTCTTGCAGCAAAACACAACGAATGGAAGACCTTTATCCCAGTCTTTCTGATGTTCCAAACAGTATTTCTTGAGCATCGATTTGAGTGTTTGATGATATCTCTCCAACGCTCCTTGGGTCTGGGGATGGTAAGCTGAAGACGTGATCTGGGTGATGCCCAAATCTTTCAGAGACTGCTTGAAAACGTTTGACATGAAATTACTTCCCCGGTCTGACTGTACCTCCTTGGGCAGACCAAACTTTGTGAAGAACCCTAGCATTTCCTTAACCACGTTCTTTGCTGAGATGTTTCTAAGTGGAATGGCTTCAGGATAACGAGTAGCCATATCAATCATGGTCAACACATAAGAAAATCCTGAAGAAGTCTTAGGAAGAGGGCCCACAATATCCACCAACACACGGGTGAAAGGCGCCTCAAAAGGAGGAATGGGAACTAGAGGTGCAACCTTTTCGGTCTGATTACACTTTCCCACAACTTGACAGGTGTGACAAGACTTACAATACCAGGAAACATCCCTGAAGATACCTGGCCAGTAGAAGTGTTTCAAAATGCGTGCCACAGTCTTCCTCACTCCAAGGTGTCCTGCCAAACTGGAATCATGAGCCACTCTAATGAAATCCTGCCTACAAACACGAGGGATGACAACTTGATGTACAACCTCCCATTCACAGTCGGCTGATGCTGTTGGGGGTCTCCACTTCCTCATAAGTACTCCTGACTTTACATAATAACAAGTAGAAGCACCGGCTGACTCTTCTTCACTGTAAGCAGAGTTAGCTAGACCTTTCAACTCAGGGTCAGCAACCTGCAACTCAACCAACTCTTGACGAGACAAATTATCAACACTACGGGGTACTGCCTCATCTGGTGAGTGGTCCAAATTAGCAAGAAAAGTGTCAGCTAGGATAACATCATCATCATCCTCTAAATCACCA
Source organism: Coenobita brevimanus (assembly GCF_032717465.1). NCBI lineage: Eukaryota > Metazoa > Arthropoda > Malacostraca > Decapoda > Coenobitidae > Coenobita > Coenobita brevimanus. The sequence goes on along the minus strand of NC_136982.1, from coordinate 8,694,586 downwards.
GTAACTTTAGACTTAGCCCTAGTGACAGCACATGCAGGGAACACATCAGGGACATCACAATCCTGGGACGCAGCCACTGGCTCACTAGACAACTGAGGATCTGGACACACTTGACTTCCACCAATATCATTTCCAAGTAAGAAAGTTACACCTGACATTGGGAGTGTCTCAACCAACCCAACCATAACGGAACCATTAACAAAACCAGACTCTAAATTCACTCTGCACAGAGGGACAGAGAAGTAATTATTCCCTACACCTTGTAAGATAACAGTTTCATCAAAGGAATTAACATTAGAGCCTAGAACACTGGTCAGCATAAGGGAATGGCAAGCACCTGTATCACGATATATTTGAACTGATTTCCTGTCATTACTGTCCAGAGGACTGACAAAACCATCAGACAGGAAATTAGCACATGAACTCTTGAGAGTGTCACCCACGTTACTGCTCAAAAGAGGAGCTCCATCATGAGAATTTAAGTTACCCCTCAAAGCAGGTTCAGTTAACTCAGTTAAAGAATTCTGGGAACTCTCAAGAGTGGACACTAGACCAATTGACTGAATATTTAAAGACTCCTTTTTGTTCACATCACGCTGTCTCCTGAAACATCTCTCCGTAGTATGACCAAGCTTACTACAATAAGTACATTTACTTTTCTGAAATCTAGAGGTGAAGCTGGTATTTACTTCCTGAGAAACATCATCATTATACTCTTTCCTGTTACCTGTACTTTGAGTAGAGGCAACGTACTTACTCTCAGCTTTCCCTTTTTCTCTAGAATATCTCTTGTGAGTGAGAACATACTCATCAGCTAAAACTGCAGCATCAGACAAATTATCTACTCTTTTCTCATCAAGATATAGGCTTACATCTTTATAAATACACCTTTTGAAATCCTCCAGCAAAATCATCTGCTTAAATTTGTCAAAATCAGAATCCACATTCTTAGAATTTAACCACTGCTCTAACAAATCTTCTTTGATTTTTGCATACTCAACATGGGATTGCTTATCTTGCTTGTAAGTTGTCCTAAATTTTACTCTATAAGCTTCAGGAACAAGCTCATAGGCCTTAAGAATCAAGCTCTTAACTACATCATAATTATCAGACTGATCCTGAGGCAAAGATGCATAAGTTACTTGAGCTTTACCGGTGAGAACAGTTTGAAGGAGTACTGGCCAATACTCCTTAGGCCAATTAAAACCTGTAGCTACCCTCTCAAACAACTGAAAATACTTTGTTAAATCAGATTCATTAAAAGGAGGGACAAGTTTAACATTTTTAGCCACATCAAAATCATCAGAGCAAGATGATCCAGTTCCACCTTGTTTCATGCGATACTCATGGTCTGCCTGAATCCTAGCAAGTTCAACTTGTGCATGAAACTCAGCCTCCTTAGCTTTTGCCTGAAATTCAGCCTCCTTAGCCTGTGCTTGAAATTCAGCTTCCTTCACACGAGCCTCCTGCAGGGCTAGCTGTAACTTAGCTAATTCAATCTGCGTTTGCTCATTTGGAGGAGTTACATTAAACAAACTTTCATTAATCATGTCAACAATTTGATCTTTAGAATGATGAGAGCGAACAGCAATTCCCAATTGTTGAGCAACAAGCTTAAGTTCATTCTTTGTTCTGTTTTCTACATCACACGCTGTTTGCACATTTGACAAAAAATATTTGGCTTCATCAAGTGTAGTAATAGTAGACATCATGAATAAGTAACAGTCACAAAATATCAAGCAATAACCTTATGATAATATCCTGAATATCCTGATAAGAGGTCGCCAAATTTATGTTACGGAACAGAGAAAGATAATGTACACTTTAAGTGAGAATGCTAAAAATCACTACTGTCCCGTAAAGTTCCAGGTTCAAAACAAAAAGAGTTAGGTAAAATTACAAGTTAAAGTTAAATGCTCAAACTAACAACAAAAACATTCAGGACTCATAAGGATAATGTAATGGCAAAATAAACAGGTTAAATATATGGTTAACTGCAATAGCCTCTATTAACACGAAATTAGCAAGAGTAAATTTATCTAAGTCAGCCCTGATAAAATGAGATACCAGATAATACTCAGTGAATGCCAGATAAATTATTACAGATACAAACTATTATCAAAAATGACTGACATAAAGATCCCTACATGAATTGCAAAAACCTCACTAGGCCTACAAATTAAACTTATGCTATACAGTACAAGAAAAAATGCAACAACAGTTATACTCAAATTACACAGAGCTGCTAGATGGTTGGAGATTTCTTGAGCACTCACAATAATAATATCTGTACAGGGGAGGACAGAGATGTGAACAAAATGAGGAGCAGATCTAAGTGGCAATGATGCAGAGACTGAGCTCATTATATAGGGGCCGGCAGAGCTTGATACAACTTGTAAGAAGGACGCGCAAATGAAGCCATGGGGACAAAGAGTTGACAATCCTGGTCTGAACTCCAGAAATGACGACTTACTCTACTATAACGGTAGAAGGGGGGAACTGCGGCAGAACACGCTCGTGATCAAACATGCAGCATACTGTGCGTTAAAATTACACAAAGGATGATGAAATCATAGGCTATGTAACAATGGTCAAAAGGGGCAGAAAACAAGTCACTATTGATGACCACTGTGTGCTGGAATGGTCGGGAACTCAGACTGATGGAGACTCTCTCCCATTAGCGGCCTCTTCAATTGCGTTTATTAGATTTCAAGTAGCCAAGTTAAGAGTGGTAGCATGCCAAAATGACGGGGCCAGTCTCCAACTAGGCCAACCCAAGCCCAACCTTCGCAGTTTCCCAGAATGCTTCTAAGTTACAAGTTAATAAACTACTAGGTAAGCTCTATACCACCAGTTCTCAAAGGTTATACAAACAATAAAGTTCGAGTGGGAAGGAATGTGTATTAACAAGACCAAAAAGTAGAAATCATCCCCAGCTACTTGCTTTACTGATTAAACCTGAATCAGTTGGCACGTTGTTCAAACGAAAAATATATCTCTATATGGTCCTAATATCAAATCCACAAAACTTAGCTCCTCTGTCCCAGTCCAATGTGTTTCTTCATAATCGTCCCTCTGAGCACAAATTTCACTGGTCCAGTCCTCTGCCACTCCCGGCCTTAACTTCCACACTGGGACCTTGACTCACTATTCAGGGACTTCGACCTCCACGCCTAGACTTGGACTCACTGGTACTTAGACCTCCACACTTGGACTTGGACTCACTCAGGTACTTCGACCTCCACACTGGGACCCGCTAGAAGTTAATATGTATAATGAATAACTATTCTCCCCAGTGCAAGTAATCCCTTCACATGATCAGGAAAGTCTCATAATAAGGAAACATGAGTTACAACACTCAGCATCTCAAGTAATAATAGAATAACACATGGCACTACAGACACATGGGTCTGCTCAAAATAATACTTAGTGTAGGGATAACAAGGAAGAAAAAGTACTATAACAAATACAGTAAGCATGAATAACTGTAATTCTAACCATGAAAATCATCACTGCATCAATATCATTGTGCCTTACAAAGTAACTATGTGAACATTTACTCACAACATAACCCTAATAAGTAGTGAATTACCAAGTCATTTCAACACAATAATAAATAATTCACAGTCCCTGGGCACCTGATACTTGGCCTACAAAAATCACACATTTATCTAAGGTTCAGACAGAACTAGCTAGCATTCTCATATTCCAGTTACTAAATAATAATATAAAGTACAGTACACAAATATATGGGAAATACCTCACTATCCAGCTCAAAAATGTAGGGGAGGTAAGCGGGAACAAAGGACTCGCTTCTCCAAAGGCTAATGGCGTCACCACTACATCTCCTGAGGAACGACAACACTTGATTCTACCCGAGTCCATTTCACCATTTCGTCACTATTATCACTCGTGGGATATCACTATTCGCGCTTCAACATACCAGACATATCATTAATATCAAATTACTTACAGAATTCCTTGGAGGGGGGGGGGAGAGGATGCCGACAGTACCGACCATCTGCCACCTATCATGGCCGGTAAGCGAGTGAGACATGCCAACACTGCGTGATGCAAAGGGAAGGGGGGGATGACGGCGTACGCAATTAAAGATTTTAATTATTACATTCTCGAGATAGACTCAGTGTGATGTCTTTCCCTTTACAATCGGTTACTCAAAAAAAATAACATTCCCTAGTTACAATAATTACTCAACAACCTCTCTCTCTTTATACCCTTACATCGAAAAATAATGAAAATTATCGTGCTTTACATCACTTTCCGCACGTGTACATTATGCTGGATTATGTGAACAAAGGCACATGTTCCCATTGACTCGAGATTTTATATTATAATGAGACTTAGTACTAGTGAATTACAGTATGAAAAAAAAGTGACTTAGCAACTAGGTAATTAATCTATGTTCTGGACGTCCGCATGATAACAGCCATGCCTCGGCCACTCTCTCTCACTTAACCGAACTTTTGGTCATATAAAATAAACTGGTACAACTCATTATCACTTCTGGGCACTACATCCTCTCTCAACCTTATCATCCCACCATGCCGTACCTTTCTTTTTTGTTGTCACTCTTGCCACACCACACATTGCTTTAGCATTCCTAATTAAGCAACACCTATGTGCATTCCACAGGCTGTCCAACTCCATTTCATTGCAGTTCACTGATTCCAACTCCTCCTGTACTTGGGACCTGTATTCATCTACCATTTTTTTTATCTTTAGCTTCTTGACTTTCAGTCTACCTCATTCCTCTCAGCTTGATCTTGCATTCCACTCTCCTGTGATCTGACAGACCTCCACACTGTCCTTTCACGGGTCTTGTATCAACAACCATTTCCAGCATTGACCTCTCTATGAGCACGTAATCAATCAGGCTCTTTTCAACACGAGCCCTGTTCCTTCTATACCATGTATATTTATGTACATCTCTGTGTTTGAAATACGAGTTACAAATGCACAACGTCCTTTCCTGACATATACCCTTCAGTTGCTTCGCATTATCATTTTTTCACGGTACTCCATTACAACCCATTATGTCACCCTCAGGACCAAAGCCTACTCTTCCATTCAAATCGCCCATTACGATCATTTTTTAGCTCCTGGTCATTTCTCACACTGCTTTATCCAGCTCATCCCAAAACCTGTCTTTTTTCTGTCTCACTCCTCTCATCATACGTTGCATACGCAACAATCACTGTCATTTCCACATTTTCATACTTGAACTTGACATCCATACACCTCGAGCTGACACATTTGAAATCTCTCATTCTGCTCTGACACACTCATTCATCAATAATGCAACTCCTTCCATTCATCTTTGCCCATTCATGCCTGATCTTAAAAATTTCACACCCTCCCACTCCTCCATTTCACACCCGTTTTATCTTTGTTTCACACAGTGCCATCACAGCATATCTCTCACTCTTGAACACATTCTTCACTTCTACCATCTTGCTTTCCACATTCACATCTCTCACATTCCACACGGCCATGCAAATCTCCCCATTTGGTTGGGGCCCTGGGCAGGTACTGGACCCTCCGATATGTATATACAGCACTGTATATATATATATATATATATATATATATATATATATATATATATGTTATACAGGTATAGAGCTTTTAGATCAGGTAGGTAATGGGCGGAGTTCTAGAAGGTATGATTAGAGAAAGAATGAATATTGATAAGATGCAGTTTGGGCTTATGACAGGCAGGGGGACCACTGTTGCCATATTCATTGTTCGACAGCTTCGGGAAAAATATATTGGGAAGAAAAGGGATCTGTATTTTGTTTTTGTTCATTGGCGTAGCTATGGGGGGCCAAGGGGGGCAAGTGCCCCCCCATGAAAATCCTGTGCCCCCCACAGCTCAACTAAGGTTTCATTTCAAATAGGCCTTTTATTGAACAAAAGTACAGGTATTATATACTTATCATTAGTTAAGTTTTCTAAATACATAACTAATCATCATATGACAGCTATAACTGTGTCTCTTATTATGCACGATAATAACATTATATTTAACCAGATAATTTGTCCCTGCTGAGGGGGGTCACCTTGACGTGGTGGCGGGGCTTGAAGCATGGTTGGCAATGCCACCTACTTTGGAGGCATGCATATCTTTGTAGGGTTCGGCATTTGTAGGCCTCTTGGACCAAGCACCCCCTACATCACTGGTGGAGGAGGCCCGCTGGTGATGTTAGTCCATGCCCATTGCCATCTAGGGCGGGACTGTTGCCTCCCCACGTGTTTGCCGTGCGTGGCGTCCTATAATGCTGAGAGACAGGAGTCCTGGGGGTTGAGCGATGCTGCACGCTGCACCCTGCAGCTAGCAATACACCTCTTTGGTCCATTATTCCGGCTAGACTGGCGGTCTGGTTGGGCCTGACTAGGTCAATCGGCTGGTCATGCTTTGGCTGGGGTCAAGTGGGCACTGGGGGGCCTGGTGGCTCCTATCATCCTGGAATCACCCTTGCCTAGGTCCCCCAGTGGTTACCTGCATATACTCCTCCACTACCCCTGGGGTCATCAGTGGTACTGGCCCTGACATATGACCTCCCCCTGTTGGGCTCCGTGGTGGGTGGGGGGGTGGGAGAATGAAGGTTTTTGTTATGTATTATGGATTGTTTACTTAATCCACCTCATGCACTGTTTAACAAGTTCTTAGTCGTACGTGGTCCTGCTGGGGTAGACCTCCAGAAGTGTGACATTTTCTGTACCCATCGAGAACTGGTCACTATTTGTGGTGCGACCCCTAAAGTTGTTCCACAGGCTGATGGCAGTTTGTTGTTAAAGGTGTCTGACCCTTCTCAGAGTGCGACTATCCTATCTTTATCAGAGCTTTCTGGTCAGTCAGTTACATGCTCCTCCCACGTTTCATTGAATCATTCTCGTGGTGTTGTCTATGCTAAGAAACTACTGGCTCATGATGAGACACGCCTTGTTGAAGAGTTGTCTGCCCAGAATGTAATAAAGATTGAGAGGATTATGAAGAAGATAAATGGTAACCTTGTGCCAACTCCATTCTTGACTGTGACCTTTGATTCCTTGAGCCTCCCTGCTGTTCTTTACTCTGCATGGTACCAATACAAAGTTAGGCCATATGTCCCTATGCCTCATAGATGTTTCCTCTGCCAGTGTTTTGGTCATATTGGCCGGACTTGTAGGCGCCTTGCCGTAGGTCTTCCAGCAGTCTGTGCATCATGTAGTTTAGATGTTCATGAGGGTGTGGAATGTCCTGACCCTGTATCTTGTGTCAGTTGTGGTGGTATGCATGCTGCTTCTTCAAAATCTTGTGATCATTACAAAATGGAACATGAAATTTTGTCTCTCAGAGCCTCCAAGAGGCTGAGTTTTACCGAAGCTAAGACCTGTGTCCTGTCTATGTATGTCCACCCTGGTGTGTCCTTTGCTTCTATTCTTTCTCGGTCAAAGCCTGTTGTGTGCCGTCATGGAGCCCCTGCTCCACATTCTGACCCTCCTCCTCGTCCCTTATAATACCAGACGTCCTATTACTCCTCCTTGTGGTTGCTCAAGAGACCCCAGTACCTTTGCAGTCTGCATCTCGTCCAGCTGCTGCTCCTGTACCGGCTGTTACTCCTGTACCGGCTGCTACTACTATACCAGCAGCTACCCCTGTACCGGCTGCTACTACTATACCAGCAGCTACCCCTGTACCGGCTGCTACGCCTGTACTGGCTGCTGCTCCTGTACTGGCTGCTACCACTCTACCAACTGATACTCCTGTTCTGACTACTACTCCTGTATCAGCTGCTGCTCCCGTAACGGCTGCTGCTCCTGTACCACCTGCTTGCTCTGCTACTAGTGTTCAGTCAACTCCACAGTGTGCCTCTACAGATTCTAGTGCATCCTCAAGTTCTGGCATAGAGATGGAGATTGCGTCTGCCAATCTCAAACGGGTGAGGAGTGAGGAGTCTTTGGGTGATTCCCTTCCACCTAAGGTTCAAACTTCTGTGCCACATGAGGAGTCTGAGGAGGCTCTTCGCTCAGCAACCCAGGCGGTGGTGGCGTCTAAGTCAGTGGGTGTTCTGTTGGCCTTTCTAAGATCCCAGTCCCTGCTTCTTGCTCAGGTGTGGCAGGGTCTGGACCTTTGGATACTCAAAGGGCTCGGTCGCCCGCTCACTCTGATCAGTTACCCAGCAGCCAGGCCTTGGTAGATTCAGTTGGGGAGGGTTTGGTTGGCCCCAAGGTGCCAGCCAGACTCCCACACGGGGGTGTGGCCGGAACAAGTGGGTCTTCCAGGATGGTCTCTGTGCCTCGGGCTCATTCTGGCGATGGGCGGGACTGATCCCGGGGTAAGGGCCCTTCCATCCATGGAAACTCTAAATCTTCATTGTCTTCTCGTTTGGTAAGGCAGAGCTCCACGCCTAAGAAGAAGGGCATTCACACTCTTCCCAGTGAGGTTGCTATATAGCCTTGATGTTTCTCATTTCATATTATTTATTACTACTCACTATGACTCAATCTGTACCAATTTGTCTCCAGTTGTATTGTAGAGGCACCATGGCAAATTGGGAGGAATTGCAGTTATTACTCTCTGCTCTGAGCCCGCTCTGTGTCTGTCTTCAGGAGACAATGCTGGGGGATGGACAGTTCCCTTCTGTTAGGGGGTATGAGGTCTTCCATGCATCTCCTCCTGGCAGTCACAGAGGTGGATATGCAATTTTGTGCCATTCTGATGTCCCCTTTATTTCCTTTGCGATAGTCTCCCCTTCAAGTTCTAGCGGTACAGATGCACGTTGGGAGGTGCTATACCATCTGTTGTCTGTACCTTCCACCTTCCAGCCCTGTTATGTATGCTGATCTGGAAACCCTTATCAGTCAACTTTCACCCCCTTTCCTTCTCCTTGGTGACCTTAATGGCCACCATCCTTTGTGGGGTGACTCACTTTCAAATCCCCGGGGTGATCTTCTTGCCTCCTTGGTTGGAGATTTAAATTTCGTTGTCCTAAACGATGGGAGGTCGACCCATTTCCATGTACAGGCTGGCACATACTCTGTCATTGACCTCACCATCTCCTCCTCTGATTGTGCCCTTGATTTTTCTTGGGAAGTTTTGGATGATCTGCATGGTAGTGACCATTATCCTGTGTTGGTCCAGACTACTCACTCTATTCCTGCAGCCCGTATGCCACGCTGGTGTCTGGATAGGGCTGATTGGTCTCTTTTTGAGGAACTATGTGTATTTGCCTACAGGATTATTGATTTTTCAACTATTGACGATGCTGAATGTTATTTTACTAAGACCATTTTCTCAGCAGGGGTTCAGTCCATCCCACGGACTTCTGGTGTTTTTTGCCGGAGACCTGTGCCATGGTGGAATGACGACTGCTCTATAGCAAAGGGAACTTATAAAATGGCAGCCCATCAGTATTTTTTCCAATCGTGATGTTGTTTTTCAAAAAATCCAGTTCCGCAAAGCACTTGCTCACTACTGATGGGTCATGAAGAATGCTCACCGAAACTCGTGGAGGTTGTATGTTTCTACAGTTACGTCCTCTACTCCAATGCACAGTTGTGGAAAAAGGTACCCTAGATTTCTGGTAGGTTCACGCCCCCCCCTCCCCTTGGTGTTGTGACTTCACGGAGACCTAGTGTCTGCACCTGATGCAGTAGCCTCTGCTTTTGCAGATCAATTTTGCACTTTTAAAAAATTTCCTTCTTGGCCATATGCTAGCTTTCATAGGAACAAGGAGAGGCTGGGTCTTGACTTTAGCTCTCATGGAGGAGAACCGTATAATTTAGACTTTAGCCTCTGAGAGCTGCGTGCTGCCCTCTCGGAGTGTTGTGACACTGCTCCTGGGCCTGACGACATTCCATACGCTATGCTACTTCATTTGCCGACTAATTCAATTCAATTCTTATTGGACCTTTTTAGCCCCTTAAGTCCTAATCGCATCAACTGATGCGATTTGAGTTTTATGCCAGAATGCCTAATCGTATCAATTGAACGCGGCCTGTAAAAAACTGTGGAGCACTTGCTCCACCCCAATTATGATGTACATGGCTGCAGGCCAATGAGAACTCGCCCCTGATGTGGCGTGAGGGGGGATCGGACCAACCCGGGCGGTGGGGTGGGGCACACTCCTCTCTACTGCACTCCCTCACGCCCTCCTTGTCCCCCATCACTCTCCCACCCTTCCACGCAACTGCATCTCTCCTCCCACAACAACCTGCATCCCTTCCCACCCTCTCTTGCCCCTCCTCCCTCCCTGCTAGCCTCGTCCCCCCCCAAACCCCACCCCATCTCTCCCTCCTTGTCCCTCACTACCTTTCCAACCCCCAACAGGCCCCCGAGTGTCAGGCCTGATGTACGTACCTGTTTCATATTATTTCTACTTCTTATCAAATTTTTACACCTCACTCTGTTCATTTCTGTACATACGTAGTTAGAGAATGCTGTATGTCGTACTACATACAACGCATCTTTTTTTTTTTTTTCATTCTCCCTTCCTGTCCAGATTAGTACCTCTGAGTAGTGTCCGTCTGTGTTAGTTTTCGAAAGATTATGAGGCCTTGGAGGGCCGCTCCTCGCACCTGATTCATCTCCCCACACATACAAACACACCTGTTTTCATGGTTGGTGTGATAAATACCAATGAAATGGAGCATTTCCACAAGAGAATTTGGTTGTTGCCGAAGCTGTAATGATAAGTGTGATGAAGTACAATGATAATATGATAATTGTAATGGTGTGATAAGTGTGTAACAAGTTGGGACAGTAAAAAGAGAAATCGGAAACAAATTATTGCTCTTTTTTTTTCCTTTCTTATGCATGCATTTATAGCATTATTCAACTTTATTTTCATGTCCTTGATGGTTAGAAACATTTATATGCGTCTGAGTTAGTTTTGGAATGACTATGAGGCCTTGTAGGGCTACTCCCCACACCTGTTTTATCTCCCCACACCTACACACACACACACACCTGTTTTTATGGCTGGTGTGACAAATCCCATTGAAATGAAGGGTTTCCACAAGAGAATTTGGTTGTTGCCAAAATTTTTCTCCCCAAGTACTACCAAGGCCTTGTAGGCCTACTCCCCACTTTAGTTATCTCCCCACACCTAAATACACACCTGTTTTCATGGTAGATGTTACAGAACACACTGAAGTGCTTTCTTTTCATGCGAAAAGCTGGTTATTTCCAACCTCTGTACCTATAGGTCTACTCTACACAGCCTACTTTATCTCCCCACAGCCTAGTAACCTCCCCCACACCTACATACACCTGTTTTCATGGTTGGTGTGACAGAACACTTTTAAATGACCTGTTTCAATAAAAAAAATATGTAGTTATCAAAATTTTCATGTTTTCGATTGTTTTCGAGGAGTAACTATCATAAACTTTTTTTTTTAACTTTGACGCACGATTGTGCGGTATCCATTAGGCCTACGGGGGTACAGATTGCGTTGTCAGATGTGTAAATTCTTCCTCTTTAGCCAGAACATAGTCAATTTGCCCTTCGTGAAAGTCGCCAAAACACTCCCGAATTGTGGTTGTGGGAGGAACCCTGCCTGAAACAATTATGGTCTTAAGGGGTTAGCAGGGTTTGGAGTGAGGGCTCTATTCCCAAGAGTTGGAAGATGGGTGTTGTCCTTCCCATTCCAAAGCCTGGTAAGGACCATTCCCATATCTTCAACTATCGCCCTATTAGTTTGACATCATGTGTGTGCAAACTGTTTGAAAAGATGGTCAATTTCAGGCTTATGTGGTTTCTGGAGAAGGGTTGTTTTTCTCCCTCCTTCGCAGAGTGGCTTCCGGAAATTACGGTGCACTTCAGACAACCTTATCAGGCTCGAGGCATCAATCTGTGAAGCTTTTGCCTCTAAGCAACATTTGGTGGCTGTGTTCTTTGACCTTCAGAAGGCTTATGACACTGCCTGGCACCATGGTATCCTCCAACAACTTCATGCTTTTGGTTTATGTGGTCGCCTGCCTGTGTTGCTTAGAGACTTCTTGACTGATCGTGTGTTCCATGTCCGTGTGAGTTCTACCTTCTCTGCGCCACTGTGCCAGGAGAAAGGTGTCCCACAGAGGAGTGTCTTAAGTGTTTCTCTATTTGCAGTGGCCATCAATGGTATTCTCGATGCTATGCCTACTGGGGTATCCTCATCTCTTTATGTGGATGACTTAGCTATATGGTTTTCTGGCTCCTGCATGTCTCCTATTGAGCGGCGTATGCAACTTGCCGTGGACAAGATTTCTGCCTGGGCCACTTCCAAGGGTTTTCGGTTTTCCCCATCTAAGACTGTGGCTATGCACTTCTGTAGGATGAGAGGGCTACACCCAGTTCCTGATCTCCAAATTTGTGGCAGGAGACTCCGTTGTGTGGAAGAGATGAAATTCTTGGGCCTGACTTTTGACTGTCGTTTGACTTGGGTTTCACACTTGGCAAGTCTTAAAGCATCATGCAAGAAGGCTCTCAATCTGTTGAGGGTTCTGTCCCATATCTCTTGGGGTGCTGATCAGAGGACTCTCTTGCATTTGTTTCAGGTTATTGTAGCCTCCAAACTGTCATATGGCTGCGAGATCTATTCCTCTGCCACAGAGGCCAGCCTAAGAACTCTAGATGCTGTGTATCATGCTGGTCTTCGACTTGCAACTGGGGCTTTTCGGTCATCCCCAATACCCAGCTTGTTGGTGGAAGCTGGTGTGCCTCCCTTAGATTTACTGCGTCAGTCTATTGCAGCACGGTGCTGGCTCCGAATTCGTCGCCTTCCAGACTCACTTGTCTGTGAGTGCGTGATGCAACAATCTTGTTTTTTGTATTATAGTAGACACCCTCGCATGCCTCGTCCATTTGGCTATAGGGTTTGGGATATCATGGAGGAGTTTGGTTTGTCAACAGTATCTGTCAATCCTGTTCGGATCCCAAGGGTTGCTCCATGGATCTTGCCCAAGGTGAATTTCTGCAGGTTTTTTGCAGACTCAAAGGATTCTGTCGCTCCTCAGTGTCTTTTACAGTTATTTTTAGAACATTCCTCTAGTCATGGTGGATCTGTGTCTGTGTATACTGATGGCTCCAAATCCGCCTCTGGTGTTGGTTTTGGAGTGGTATTTCCCAATTTTAGCCGTGGAGGCAGTCTTCCTTTGGCTGCCTCAGTTTTTACTGCAGAGTTATCAGCTATCGTTTTAGCCCCAAAGTTGGTGTTTATTCACCATGGCAATCATTTTACTATTTTTAGCGACTCTCAAGGGGCACTTTTGGCCCTGGACTCTTTTAACTCTACGCATCCTATAGTTTTAGCTATTTTGGAGTGGCTGTTCCTTATTCGTCGGAGGAGGAAGAGAGTGGCTTTCTGCTGGGTTCCCGCACATGTTGGTGTCATAGGTAATGAAAGGGTAGACGCATTTGCTAAGGCTGCGGTTTTGCAACCTGTACGTGCTCCTTGCCCTCTACCTGCTACTGCTTTATGCGCTTCAGTATTGTCTGCTATTCCTACTTGTTGGCAGTTATGGTGGGATAACGTTCCTATCAGCAAGCTAAAGGAAGTCACCAAGTTTGTCTCTCAGAGAGTTTGTTTTACAATGCCTCGTAAGTTAGAAACTGTTCTGGCTTGCCTTCGCATTGGACATACCAAGCTCACGCATGAGTTCCTCATGTGTGGAGGCGTGCAGGCATTCTGTGATGACTGTTTGCTTCCCCTTACTGTCAGGCATTTGCTGGTTGAGTGTCCCAGTTTGGGCGACTTACATCGGAGGCTGCTACTGAGGCACCAAGGGGAGGGTGGTGTGTACTGTCTTTCTTTGGTGCTTGGGGGAGAGCCTGGTACCCCTGGGGATGATGTGTTTTTATTTCTGAAGGAGGCTGGCCTCCTTCACCTTTTATGATTCCACTGTTTTTACTCTGATATCTAGTTTTTAATATGGAGTTTTACTTTTTAATGTTTTTTATATTTCTACTACTTATATTTTTGCTTATACGGCACCATATGACCATGTTGCTGCGGTGCCATGCGTTCTGTCAGTCATTCAATCAATCGGATAATTTGTAGAAAAATTAAATAGTCACCCCTCTACTTACCTTCAGGGTCATTTTTCCTTCGTTACAGGTAGTTTATTTTATCCAATTTCGAATCTCTTATTAATATTCTGAATAATTAACCATATGATTGATTAGTTAAATATATATTAACATTTGTAATGCTTAGTAATTTATTATATAAGAGACCAACAACAGATTAAGATTGTTTAATAATTTTGTTTTACTCAAAAGACTCGAATGCTAGTACTGGACGTTTCACTCAAGCTTCATTAGGCTATTCCTTGTTGACAGTGCTGTAGAGGAGGGTGGGGAGCTTGAATTTTCGATGGTAGTGGTACGAGATACAATACATGCAGGTACGATTATTTTTGCATTTCTAATGCTTACATAAGTTCCATTGTTAGCTGTTGAGAAAATGCAACCATCGCCAACTGGATATGCTAGGGCTACCATCGAACATTACCAGCTTTTTGGTATTTGTGCAAAGTATGGTCGTGTACAATAAAAATTCGTCACTAAAGAACTAGCAAATTTTTCTTTAGATTCTTGTGATTGGACAAAGCTGTCGGAACATGAGAATTTAATCAACTTCAGTAGGTTAAATTTCAGTAAATTGCTGAATTTTAGTGATTTTTTTGCCCCCCCCCCCCACATAGATATTGCTTTGTTTACATTACCAAGTCGGCAAGACACTGGCCCGAGCTCATTCAGTGTTCTGATAAATTACCAATATCCTGGGAATCGAACCAGGGACTCTCAGGTGAGAGCCAGGCAGCATACCACTACGCCACGACAGGTAAAAGTTAACTCATGTTGTCACAATCTTGTAACCAACGTCCCTCCGCCCCCACTGTGGGCATCAAGAGGATGAGTTAACCCCCTGGCACTCGGGCAAGTAGATCCTTTTAATCTATTCCAAGCACTTACAGCATGTATTTTCCTAGGTTTAAGAGTTTAGTTAAGTGTGCTGTTTCCTCACATGCTGGCCGGCTGCACCGCATGTTGTTTTTTTATAGGCATAAGAATTTAGCTTTTGAGTGAGTGAGTGAGTACGATCTCTTTATTTGATTTCATTTTGAGATGTAACGTTAAATTTATTTCTTTGAAGTCAATAAATTTAACAGTTCTTTTTCTTGAGCTTAATGTAATGTAAACTCGTGTTTCATTTCTCCACAATTAAGCTTATTTCCATTATAGCTCCTAGCTTGCATAAACGTTTTGCCATTCATAACTGGTACTTAGGCCAGTCTTGTTGTATTAAGCTTAAAATCCGTTGTGCCTTCTAGGAGTTACGCATCAGCAAGAACCTGATATTATTAATAGTATTAGTTATTTACTGTCAGGGGTGAAGTAACTTTCTCCAGAGGCTAACAGTACTAATAAACAGCAATTGAGTAATTAGTCTCTGCTGTGTACTGTTGAGAAAGTTTATAAATTCTCGTTCTGAGAGAGTCTCACAAGCAGACCGGTATAAAGTAATCATTGCTTGATTTAGCAAGACAATTCTTGGCCCTGCTCTTCAGTATTATTGAGAATCATCCTTTAATAATTTTGTATTTATTTTAAAAACCCCGTGACAATTGGCGACCTCGCCAGGATATTAACTCCTAGCTCTAAAGCTATTCACGAGATAATACTCACTCGTTCATATTTAGGTATTTATCATTAAAGTTTATAGGCACAAGCTCACTGGTGTTTACCGTTAGTTTAGCAAGTGAATTTCTTTATTATTAGTCCATAGAGTACTTAACTCTTTTTAGTACTTTATTCTTGGTAACGCCAGACGATTTTATTCGCTCCTGGGTAGCCGCCGTACCCATTGTGTTAATTATTGAGTCTTCCCAGTCATTTGCATTTTTGCTTTATTCTTTTCCAGTTAACTAGATAAGACTGGTCACCACTAGCTTGTGTCTGTATTCTTTACTTGTGTTATTAGCATTCGTTTGCGAAGCCGCAGTCAGTACTGAGTCGCTAGTTATTTAGATTGAGCTAGCATCATGGCAGCCAGTGTCTATGTACAGGAAGCAAAAGATATGGGCCTCACTGACCCAGAAAAAATTCAAACCTACGTCCTTTCACGGTTTAATATCGAGCAGGAACGTGAGAAAGATGCTCGTGACGAGCGTAGAATCCAACGCGAACACGAGCGAGAACAACGCGAATACGAGCGAGAACAACGCAAACACGAGCAGAAACAATGCAAACTCGACTTAGAACACGAGCGAGAACAGCATGAGGAACGAGAGAGAGAACGAGAACACAAACGTGCCGAGCGAGAAGCACACGAAAAACATGAACTTGAAGTGCTGAAGCTCAAGCGAGATTCCTTGGCTTCAGACACGTCTGGTGCAGTTGGTCCAAGCTCCACAAGCGTTCTCCCTGCACATGTCCTGGTGACCCCACGCATCAAGCTTCCTTCATACAAGGAAAGTGAGCGAATCGAGCCGTACATAGCTCGTTTTCAGGACATGGCAGACATGTATCAACTGGATGAGGCAGCTAAGCGGCTTCAATTTCTTAGTTTATTTGAGGGCCCTGCCCTCGATATTCTCCACAGAATTCGTGGAGACGATCTCACGTATGAGATGATGAAAGCTGCACTCATTAAGGCGTATGGTCTCACAGTAGACGACGCCAAAGTTCAGTTCATGCGAGCTCGTCTCCAAGACAAGGAGACAGCTGTTCAGTTCCTCGACCGTCTCACTGCTTACTTAGGTGAGTGGATGGAGAAAGATGAAACTCCTTCCACGCGTGAGGGGATAATTGACCTTATGCTGCGTACACAGCTAGAGAGGTCGTGGCCTGCTCATAGCACAGCTTAAGATCTGCCAGGTGAAAGATGCCAGCCAAATGGTAGAAAAGGCTGATGCATATTTCACTGCATACAGGTATCAAACTCGTAAGCAAAACACCAGGAACAGCAGAAAGGCTGATAAATCTGGGAAACCGTCTCAGATTGAACACCACCAACAAGGCCATTCTCAGAATAATGGCCAAGGTCCAAAACCGCAGTGGAAGGACCAGGGGCAAAACACTCAAAAACCTGAGTGGAAGAGGTACAACAGGTACCCTAACCAGCAGCAGTATCAGCCACGCAACCGATCGTCGGGACCGTCCTTTTCACCACCAGCTCAAGTGAATAGGAGGCAGGAAGCAAACGCAGCCTTCATTCCTTAGCAGCAGCATGGTGGTCACGTCCCTACCAGTATGGGTACTCCCCCACAGTTCACTAGTCCCACAGTGACAGTGAACCCCCCTCCACAGATGGCCAATGTTCCATCTCCACAGGCAGTGAGTATGACCCCTCAAGTATCTAATTCACAAGGCACAATGTTTGCCGCATCAATTATTCAGCAGCCTCATGAGTGGCTAGCTGTTTCCGCCACAGGCCCTCCCACAGGTGACAGTAGCTTCCTTGTTCAGCCAGGGTTTGTGGGAGGCATCCCTGTGAAGGTCCTGAGAGATAATGGATCCTCAGGTTGCTCTGTCAAGCAGAGTCTAGTTCGGCCTGAGCAGTACACAGGTGGACAGATCCAAGCTAACGTTATAGATGGATCAGTGAGATTGTTCCCTGAGGCATGTATCCAGGTGGCATCTCCATTTTATAGTGGTACGACACTCGCAGTTGTCACGCCAGAACCTTTATTTGACCTAATCGTAGGCAACATTCCCGGTGTCAAGGATAGTTGCACCGAAGATGACACTACTCAGACTTTGGTTGCAGTAACACGAGCCATGGCTGAGGCTCCAGACTGTGTCACCCCAGTGACCATTGAATCGCCGCAAGATCTGATGTGTAGCCAAATTGTTGTTCAAGAACAACATTCTGACCCGACACTTGCTGCTGCGTGAAAGAAACAAAGGGTAGAGTGATAAAACATTCACAGGGAGGTCGAGCCAAGTTCCTTCATAAACAAGGACGGATCTACCGTGAGTCACGAACACCCGAGGGCGAGGTTTGACTGCAGTTTGTCGTTCCTGTCAAGTACTGCCAAGCAGTGTTAGAATGGGGTCATTGTTCAGCCTCAGGAGGTCACATGGGCAAAAGGAAGACCCAGGGCCATATCCGAGCTGACTTTTTCTGGCCAGGGATGGGACGAGACATAGATAGTTTTGTGCGCTCCTGCAGTGTGTGTCAAAGTACCACTAATCAGGGACATGTCCTTCCTGTGCCGTTTGTAACCACACCTGTAATCTTTGAGTCAGTTGAGATTCAGGGCAGTGGTGAAGTGGGAGCAGACCTGACGTCTCGCCCATTGGCCCCACAGGACACATCATGTCCAGGGCCTGTACATACATATTATGTACCGTAAGTTGATGTTAAGGTGCTGTTCCCTCACATGCTGGCCGGCTGCGCCGCATGTTGAGCGAGGTGGACGCCAGGTTAGAGCTCCCCCTAAACTGGGTGATGGGATGTTGTTAAGGTGCTGTTGCCTCACATGCTGGCCGGCTGTGCCGCATGTTGAGCGAGGTGGACGCTATGTTAAAGCTCCCCCTAAACTGGGTGATGGGATGTTGTTAAGGTGCTGTACCCTCACATGCTGGCCGGCTGCGCCGCATGTTGAGCAAGGTACATGCCAGGTTAGAGCTTCCCCACTAAGAACCCTTACGACTACGTTTCCTAGTTAATAATGTACCTAATAAATTAATGGCGACCTCGAATGTACGAAGCTTAGGCTGTCACTCGTATTTTTCAGCTAGAGCGTACCTTTCGTAGCATGTACTAATTGCTAGGCAGAGAGAGTAATTGTAATGTAATAAGAATTTTTGTCTCCTTGACACTTTTGATGCTCCACCTTAATTGATTTTGCAGGTACTGCGATGGGTGTAGCAGTTTTGCTGTGCGGGGCAGCTGATCGTCTGCCGCACGCTGCCACCTCTTCTCCTCTGCCTTCGTCGTCGCCATATTATTAATATTTACTATAAAATTGTATTATATGATTTTGCACATAGGTACAGTTACACTACAACTGTCACACCTACACTGTGTATCACATACACCACGCTACACAACAATTAGTTATCAGTGTAAATGTAGTGAACTTTCGCTCAGTTTGACCTGAGTACAGGATTTTCACCATCGGCACAGAGTTTTTTCCATCAAGTATGCCTCTATTAACGTAAATACGAGGTTTTTATGCTCTTTGGCGATAGTGATTTTCTCCTGTAGCAGGATAGCACACACACCACAGTGTGAATCTTGTGTGACTGAGTTAGGATTTATATGTATGCATATTGAAATCTTTTTTCTGAAGAAAAAAATATTTGATTTTCATGGGGCGTAATATCACGAGTCAGCTAGTGACATTGGCTTTTGTGGGAAACTACGAACTCAAGTGGAATCCCAGTTTATCGTTCAGTTAACCGCTCATTTGGTCGGGAGTCTTTTCAAATCAATTTTTCATTGTCATAAGTGATCGTCTTTGTGTGAGACATTAGCGCTTCTGCTGAGCGATTTGTTTTGGGTGCGTTTCGCTCACTCTAGCCATAAAAAAATGTGGCCATAGCGCCCCTTTCTTTCCAACGAGTTAGTTAGTCAAGTGTCTGTCGTGACGAAGTGAGGTTCTGTGCTCCAGCAGTGAGAGAGTGAGAGGTCTGCTAGCACCCAGACTCCACTAGACTACAGTTCTCCAGGCTCCCACCCTTCCTTGGTGATACACTACATTCATTGACCAGTATTTTCTTTTCGTATTTTCCTAGGTTTAAGAGTTTAGTTAAGTGTGCTGTTTCCTCACATGCTGGCCGGCTGCACCGCATGTTGTTTTTTTATAGGCATAAGAATTTAGCTTTTGAGTGAGTGAGTGAGTACGATCTCTTTATTTGAATTCATTTTGAGATGTAACGTTAAATTTATTTCTTTGTAGTCAATAAATTTAACAGTTCTTTTTCTTGAGCTTAATGTAATGTAAACTTGTGTTTCATTTCTCCACAATTAAGCTTATTTCCCTTATAGCTCCTAGCTTGCATAAATGTTTTGCCATTCATAACTGGTACTTAGGACAGTCTTGTTGTATTAAGCTTAAAATCCGTTGTGCCTTCTAGGAGTTACGCATCAGCAAGAACCTGATATTATTAATAGTATTAGTTATTTACTGTCAGGGGTGAAGTAACTTTCTCCAGAGGCTAACAGTACTAATAAACAGCAATTGAGTAATTAGTCTCTGCTGTGTACTGTTGAGAAAGTTTATAAATTCTCGTTCTGAGAGAGTCTCACAAGCGGACCTTATAAAGTAATCATTGCTTGATTTAGCAAGACAATTCTTGGCCCTGCTCTTCAGTATTATTGAGAATTATCCTTTAATAATTTTGCATTTATTTTAAAAACCCCATGACAAACAGAAGTGGGCCACCTAAATGTAATAAGGCAGAAAATTAAGCAAAATGCCAGTGTAGAAAAAGAAAGTGTTATTGCAAACTATGGACAGACATTCATTTAGGTAAGATTTTAGAAAAATAAGTAAATATACATAAACTGTTAGATGATGGTTCAGAATATTAAGTACTGCAACCAAAACATACTAAAATAGTGATAAATAAGAATTTTAAAAAATAGGTGGATTATATTTATGCGGAAAAGACTTGCACGTTCATTGGGACGCAGTCTCATCAATGCTCCACAATAGACCTCTCTCTCTCTCTCTCTCTCTCTCTCTCTCTCTCTCTCTCCACCAGTCAGTTTTATTCAGCTAAGGAAATATTTTTCGAACTGAAGGTGCTACACAGATATGGAAAAACAACCCTTCCATATGACAGATGTTCCCTTAACTGAGTAAAACCGTCTGATGCTAAAAAAAAAAAAAAGTAAAATTAAAAAACATCACCAATGTCAGGGGATTGTTGCCCACAGAGGGCGTACATTGGTGGTCAACATGTTGGTTTTTGCCATGTTCTAGTGGATCAGGTAGTGTTTGAACCATGGAAAACGTTTAATAACCTTACTGCAGAATTTAATTTAGTTTCAACTGTCCAGCTTTTACTGCAGATATTATTTTGACCATTGGTCACCTACAATACATTTCACAAGAAAAACATGTGCTTTAAATGTAGGTGTACCTAGTTCTCATGGAGGATCCTTCTAATTCTCCGTACGGATAAGTTTTTAAAGTGAGGATAGGTCAGGCTGAGTGATTACATTGTCAGCCAGGTTTATTTTTTTTATGTGAGGAAGAAGGAACTAAAAGCAACAAGCCTGCAAAACTATTCCTTCCAGGAGAAAAACAAAATATAAGAGAGAGCCAAATTCAAGATCCGATCATTTCCAGATGCCTGGACACACTGCGTTTGAAAAACTGGAGATTGTAGGAAGTAGGAAATACAGACAGAGGGAGACAGTTCCAGTGTTGACCTGTTGCATAAATGAAGGACTGGGAGTAACGGTTAACTCTTGCATTAGAGAGTTGGACAGAAAAGGGATGAGAGTTTGCTGCTAGACGGGTGCTATGCGTCCGTCGTAGGGGTGGAGGAATGCATGCAGACAGTTCAGAGAAGCAGTGACCATTGAAGTAGCGATAGAAAAGAAATAAAGATGCAACAGTGTGGCAAAGAGACAAAGGTTGAAGGGAGTCAGTAAGAGGAGGAGAGTTAATAAGCCGAAAAGTCTTTGACTCCACCCTATTGAGAAGAGCTGTATGTGGGGAGCCTCCCCACACATGAGAGTTGTACTCTACAAGGGCGGATAAAACCCCTGTATAGAGTCAACAATTGTGCAGCGGTAAATAAGGAACGGAGTCGGCTTAGCACACCTAATATCTTGGAAGCAGATTTTACAAGAGATGTAATATGATCTTTCCAAGACAAGTCCCGAGTAAATGAAACCCCAAGCATGTTCAAGGATGATGCAGGATTAAGCTGAATATTATCAAACATTAGTGGGTATACCTGTGGAAGATTTTGTCAGGTTGATAGGTGCCAAAACTGAGTTTTTGATGCATTAAAAACAACAAGATTATTTTTACCCCAGTTAGAGATATGAGGCAAGTCAGACATTAGGTGTGCCATAGCCTCATCCCTTGTTTGTTGGAGTAACTGCTGAGATGGACGTTGCGGGAATCGAATGGAAAGGTGAAGGGTGGAGTCATCAGCGTATGAGTGGATAGGGTTAGATGTACAGCTTAGAAGGTAACTGATGAATAAAAGGAAGAGAGTTGGTGATAGGACAGAGCCCTGAGGAACACCACTGTTAATAGATCTAGGAGAAGAACGATGGCCGTCTACAACAGCGGCTATAGAACGACCAGAAAGGAAGCTAGAGATGAAGGCACAGATAGAAGGATAGAAACCGTAAGAGGGCAGTTTGGAAATTAAAGATTTATGCCAGACTCGATCGAAAGCCTTAGAGATGTCAAGTGCAATGGCAAAGTTTTCGCCAAAGTCCCGAACGGAGGATGACCAGGCTGGGTTAGGTGTTAAGCAAATTTTGGCTGGCTAATTTAAGTGGATGGTTAGACCAGTTGTCGAGGTTAAATGGCTGGTTATTTTGAGATGAGGCTAGTTTATGTGGTTGAGATTAGGTGAGGACAGGACTGGTAAGGAGGTGAGTTAGGTTTTGTTTTGTTAGGCTCCATTAGGCTAGGTTCGGCTCGGTTTAGTAGTTGTTAGGACATTTGGGTATGTGTAAGATTAGGTTAGCTGGACAGCTTTGGTGTAATTAGGTTAAATCAGATAAGGATGCGAGGATAGGTGAGCTGGTTTGGTTAGGCAGCAAGATTGTAGGTTACCTAATACGATTTTTTCTGAAAAATATTTATGCGAACTGTAATTAAATTTGTGTGGCAAGTGCCTCAACTTTGAGATGGCCATTTGAGAAGGTTCTGAATGGTTTTAAATGGACTTGAATGATCTTGACCTCTCCTGACTGAACCTCAATACATTAATGCCTGAGAAAACCTTTCTGACCAGAAGAGAACTAATTGAACCTGAGGAGACGTGAATTGCTTCAAAATGACCTTGAATGCCCTTAACAGGAAGGCTTGAGTTGATATTTTAGGACGAATATGCTGATTGACCATTATGCTGGCATAATGCATTTTTGTTTTTGTTTTGTTTTGTCAATGAAGACATGGGACGAGGTCAAAGTGAGACCTCAGAGATTAGGGCCTGCATAGGGAGGTTACCAGAGGATCGAGCAGCGTGGACAGACGCCATTAGGTGACAAAACCGATGCATGCATGCATGATGCAACCTCTATAAACTATACAAACATTAAACATTAAAAATTAACAAAGTGATATACTACCACAAACCCAATTACTACCAGTATTATAAATTAATATCTGTCAAGTCACCATCCCACATTGCCACAGGCTCCCACAGCAGTTGTACAGTACAGGAAGGACGTTGCCCAGTGAGTTGTTCTTCACATGGTCAGCCTTTTGGTGTACAGCATACAAGTTCAACTCAGGCGTCGTAAATAAGCAGTGGCTTCTTAAATTTCACTGTCTTTATTTTCCAAATAATTACACTGAATGCTTTCCAACTTCCCAGTTTTCACAAGCACTGGAGCTATACACACTTTACTAACTGAAACTGCACTTAATGCTTGACAACATTTCACTATTTTCACAAGTACCGAAAATAATCATCAATAACTGTTATTACACTTATTGCTTGCCAGTTGCACTTCACAAACTTCACTAACAGCACTGCACTGACACTGCACTACACTCAAACTGAACTGAAAACAGAGTGAACCTGAAAGAGTCTCTTCCCCATCATTATATAAGCTTGCATTATTCGAGAGTGATCTACTTCTCTACAGTTCTGGTATTTTCCAGAGAGAGAGCACAGTTACCAACTCGGAGACAACCAAACATGCAAGTTTTCTTACAGTACATAACACTATAAATTATTTACCATACAAATTTAATTTCAGTTACATTATTTAACACTCACATAAACAACACATTATTAGAGAAAAAGAGCAAAAAAATTAATGCATAACTTACGAAATAACTATGCTCACAAACAGCAGGCAAACTGGCAACTCTGGCTTGTACCAGAGCTAGCTACCATAAACATTGGGAAAAATCAAGAAATATCACAGCTACCTAACTGGAAATTCTTGTTTCATAACACTACCCCCTACCTAGTTGTTTGTCATCCCGACAAAACTACACAGTATATACAAACATAAACTTAATCCTGATGAAACATCTAACTATACTCAAAATAATCCTTCAACATATCAGGTCTTCTCCTATGCCACTTCCAACAATGTCGTTGTTCCTCCACACAGTCCACTCCTCCAGGAAAGTCTTGGTCCTTCTCTTGATTCACTTCTTGTCTTGGGAAACTGTCACCATCCTCTTGCACTGCAGCTCCTTGGTCCTCCTTAACATCCTCATCTGCGGGAGAGCACGATTCCTCGGAGATATCCCAGTTGTACTCTCCTGGTCCATGGTACTGTCTCAGACGATTCACGTGTACCACTTTTGGGCGAGACTTCCTGCCTCCCTGAATCCGATGCATTACGTCTGGTAGCCAGTCCAACACAGTGTAAGGCCCGTCCCATGGGCTCTACAGCTTTGGTAACTGTCCCTTCTTTCACTGAGGATTGTATTACTAAACTTGGTAATCATTCTTGAAGCTCACCTCACTTGCCTTTGCATCATGTTTGCACTTCATCACCTCTCCTGAAAACTTGAGGGCTCCTTGCATTTGATGATGTACCTCAGCCAGCCTTTCCTGAAGATGTTTCACATAGCCGGTGGTGTCTGTAGGCGGCTCTTTACCAGGTGATCTTTCCATTAACAAGTCAACAGGTAACTGTAACTC
The DNA here is from genome assembly GCF_032717465.1 of Coenobita brevimanus. Taxonomy (NCBI): domain Eukaryota; kingdom Metazoa; phylum Arthropoda; class Malacostraca; order Decapoda; family Coenobitidae; genus Coenobita; species Coenobita brevimanus. The sequence goes on along the minus strand of NC_136982.1, from coordinate 8,669,780 downwards.
GTGGCCCAACATCAATTTTGCAGGTGTGTAACCAGTAGATTCATGGGATGCAGACCAATATGCCATCAACAATGCAGGTAATTTCTGGTCCCAGTCTGTTTGTCCCCTCTATGCAGTACTTGGCCAGTTCTTGTCCCAGGGTCCACTTGAATTTCTTCACCATCCTATCTGACTGTGGCCTTAGTGGGGTCATCCTGCTCTTCTTGATCCCCAATAACTTGCAGCACTCACGGAACACAGCAGACTCGAAGTTTCTACCCCGGTCTGAATGTAGCTCTTGTGGCATCCCAAAACGACTGAAAAACTGATCAACCAGCACCTGAGCAACAGTCGCAGCCTCTTGATCATGGATAGCATAGGCTTCTGGCCACTTTCTGGAACAGTCCACAGCAACACATAATTACTGGTTCCCTCTTTCAGTGAGTGGCAGAGATCCAGCAATGTCCACTGTGACTCTTTCCATTGATGCACCCACTTGGTACAGCTGAAGAGGGGTACAACCACATTTCTTGGGTCCCTTCTTGGCACAACACACATCACAGGCCTGACACCACTCTTCAACATCCTGGCCCATGCCAATCCAGAAGAACCTCTGTTGCAGCCAGCTTCGAGTTTTTTCTCTCCCAGGTGCCCACTAGTTATCTGGTTATGGGATTCATGCAAGATTGCAGACTTCATCGTCTTCAGAACCACCAATTGTCAATACTTGCTGAGGCCATCAGGTGTATCCCACTGACGCTCCAGTAGTCTACTGCTCAAGTGAAGAAGGTCCCACTGACTCCAGTAGCTCTTGGCCGCAAGGTTTAACCTGGAAACTTCTTCCCAAGATGATTGCACTGTACTCTGCTGCAGCCACTCTAGCACTGCTTGTAAATCTGCATCCTCCATCTGCATCCTCTTCAGGTCTTCTGCATCTGACGCTGGCCCTGTCACAACCATACAGTGGCATTTCTTGCTAAAATTCCCATTCCTATGCACTCTTTGCCGTCTGCTCTTTCTCCTTCTTGCACACTCTTCATCAAGGTTTTCCTGCATATCCTCAGTGGTGGGGATTCTTGGGAAAAACTGGCTGGCTGTTGCCTCTCATCACCAGTCTTCATTAATTTACCCTCGTCCTTCTCAATTGGACTCTCATAGCTGAAGTGTCCCACCTCACCACATGCCCAAAACCCGTCTGTTGCAATCGTGGGTTTCCTTGCACTACTCCATTCTTGCTCCTTCTTCCACTGGTAACAATCCACCTTGTGTCCGAGCTTCTCACAGAACCAGCAACCTCTGATCTTCTCCTGTTCTCTCTTCCTTTTCTTGCTATCCTCTCTCCAATGTCCTGGCTTTTCACAGTACCAACACCTTCCTTCAAAGTTTTCCACTTCCCAAATGTGTGCCTTTCTTGCTTTGAATCCTGCACTACGACCTGTCTGAAAAGTGGACGTACTGGACCTAACATAAGACTCAAACTTTAGAGCCCTGACTAGTGCTTCTTGCATGCTTCTGGGTTGTGCCTGCTTCACTTGCACTTTCAACCCTTCACTGTCAAGAGTATCGGTGAACTGATCCCTCAGAATAGCCAACAGGTTAGGTGCTGCTCCAGGGTATGCCTTATATGCCACACTCTCCAGGTCATGAGCAAGCTGTTGTAGGGACCCTCCTCGAGCCCATACACGGCTCTGAAATATTGATCTGTAAACTTCAGTCTGGTACATGGTCCCATATCTGTGCTCCAGCACTTCTACAAGGGACTGATAACTGTTCCTTTCCATCACTGACATCTGGCCCAGAATTTCCATTGCAGCACTCTTAACGATAGTAGCAAGGTGCACTGCCCACTGCCTATCATCCGAACCATTCTGATCTGCAGGTAACTCAAACTGTGCATGGTAAGCTTCCCAAGATACTCAACCATCAAATGCCTGACGTTTCTCTTTTTTTTTTTTTTTTTTTTTTTAAATAACAGAACGGAGGAAGGAAAAACAAATGGGTAAAAAAAAAAAAAACCCATACACCAGATTACTGGTGTCCTCTATTCATAAAATATCTGTAACAGTTAGACTTAGTTGTGGGTTGAAATTTGGAGGAAAACAACTCTGGGGAAGTGAGTTCCAGAGACATGCAGTTCGGGGAATGAAAGAATTCTGATAGGCAGAAGTTCTGCAATATGGTTGAGTGACATTCCAGTCATGAGCGCTACCAGATGCCCGTGTAGCACGAGGGAAGGCATGGAGAGGTGGCACCATGGACGCAACTTCGTCTGAGCATTTGCCAAAAAAATATCTGTAAAATAATGCAAGAGAGGCAACATTCCTTCTTACTTGCAGGGGAGGTAGTTTATATGTAATGGCAGGGTTGTTAATGATTCTAACAGCTTTATTCTGAATTTTGTCTAGTTGTCTTAATGCAACCTCTCCACAACCATCCCACAAGGGTGAGCAATATTCAAGCTGACAGCGCACATGACTTTTATAAATTATAGCTAACTGCTCATCGGCAAAGAAGTTACGGACTCTGTACAATAATCCAAGTTTCTTTGAGGCGGTTTTAGCAAGTGATCTGACATGAGAGGTCCAGCTGAGGGCACTGTTAAGTGAGACACCAAGAATTTCAATACTTTTGGAGATGGGAATATTAGTAGCACTGAAGGTAATGTACGAATCTGGCAATATCTGTCTATTAGTAAACTGTATATATTTAGTTTTACTAGCATTAAAAGAGACATGGTTGTTTTGTCCCCATTCACTGATTGTAGATAGATCTTGATTTATGGAGATGGCTTACTGAGTTGAGAGGTAGAGATATTAGACTTTGTAAATGGATGTCTGAGTGTGAATGAACTATGTAGTGTTGAGTCATCTGCATATGAGTGAATGGGATTGTGAGTGACAGATAAGAGATCATTAATATGAACCAGAAATAGGGTTGGCGCCAGAACTGATCCCTGCGGCACGCCAGCGTTAACTGAGTGGAAATTGGAATATACATCATCTACTTTTACTCTTATTTTCCTGTCACTAAGATAAGAAGAAATCAAAGGAACAGAAGACGTTAGTCCATAGCAAGGGAGTTTGGACAGCAGGGAACGGTGCCATACTCTGTCGAAAGCTTTAGAGATATCAAGAGCTACTGCATGAGTTTCTCCAAAAAGATCAATTGATTGATGGATGGTATGAGTTAAGAGATTGAGTATGTCAATGGTGGCTCTTTCGTGGCGAAAACCGTATTGTCTATCACTAATTAAGTTGTTGGATTCAAGATGTTTAACAATCTGCTTTTTAATTAAAGTTTCAAATACCTTACCAAGAGAAGATGGGACAGCTATTGGTCTGTAATTGGAGGGGTCAGACGAACTTCCTTTCTTCGGAACTGGGTGGATATTGGCTTCTTTCCATGAATTTGGGAATAAAGAAGTACGTATGCATAGTCTGAATAATTTAGCTAGGACAGAGGCAAGTTCAGGGGAACACTTTTTCAAAACAATTGGCGGAATTCCATCTGGGCCTGGAGCTTTGTTGGTAGGTAAATTGTCTAGGATGGATTTTACGTATCTTGTCTGTATTTTAAGTGGGGCAATTTCGGGAGAATCAAGTTCCAGTACTGAGACATTCTGGCTGGTATCATCTATGGTAGAGTTTCTGGCAAAGGTACTAGCAAAGATATCTGCTTTCCCACGCGGGGTCATTTGTAATATTGCCGTCTGAAGATTTTAGTGGGGGAATGGAAGATGACTTGTTAAAGTTATTATTGAAAGAATTAAGAGTTGACCAGAATATTCCATAGTCATTAGGATTGTTAAGTAGTTTTGATGCTTCCTTTTGAAGAAAGTTTGATTTAGATAGATTTAATACAGCTTTTGCATGATTTCTAGCAATTTTAAATTGGGAGAGTGATTCAGAGGTTTTTGATTTTAAGTAAGAGTTATATGCTAATGACTTTTGGGCTGTTGCTCTGGCACAATTGCCATCAAACCATTTTGGAGAGTTTGATCTTTTAGTGAACTGTTGACTTGGTATGAATAAATCCATGCCAGCTAGTATTAAGTCGCAAATGTGTGACTGGTTAGAATTGGGATCACTAGAGAAGAAAGACTGCCATGGAACATCAGCAAGATAATTTCTAAATCCATCCCAGTCTGCCCTGTCAAAGTGCCATCGGGTCACCCTGACAGGTTCAGAACGGGAAGGTGTAGGAGGGTTAACTAATGAGGCTTTGATGAGATTGTGGTCAGAGGATCCAAGTGGTGGCAGTACCTCTATCCTGTATTGATCTGGATTATTTGTCAAGAATAAATCCAAGAGATGGGCATTATGGTCAGGATTATCAGGTATTCTGGTTGGTTGCTTTACCAACTGGGTGAGACTAAAAGATTCTGGAAACAGCTCGCACTCTAGACCAGTGTTGTCAGTCCGGGCAGAATGCAATAACCATTCAACATTATGTATGTCAAAATCACCCAAATTGATAATTTCGGTGCCAAGGGCAAGGTTAAGGTTACTCAACTGAATGGATATGGAATCAAATACACTGGGTTCTGAAGAAGCATTGGGGGAACGATAAACTACACAAATATATTTGGTAATGTTTTGACAATTTAGTTTATATAATGAGTAATAAAAACTGGATGAAGTGAAGTTTAAAATAGTGTCAACTGCAAATTAGGATTTGATATAAGAACAGGTGCCGCCCTTGTTACGAAAGTTTGTAAGGAGATGGTAACCGGGAAAACAAAATCAAGATATATCGGTTAAGGGTGAGATTTGTGGATCTGTGAGGAAAAGGGCCAAAGGGGATATAGACTGAAGGAAAAAATGAACTGAGTTTAAATTTGTGGTAAGGCCGCGGATGTTGGTAAAGAATAAGGCCGCACTGTCACTTCTTCGCTGACGAGCATTCCTGGAAATCCAACAGTCGCTGCCAGCACAGTCACTTGATGGTGACTGGGAGGACCCTGTGCCACCAGCCCTACCCTGCCGGTGGTGGCAATCCGAGGTACCACCTCATCTGATAGTAAGATTGCAGTGGCCATTACTAAAGATGTGAATAGAAGGTGTGATATGTTATGCACATGTAGTGTAGTGTAGACAGTTGAAGGTAGAGGTATTATGAGAGCATGCTGGCCTACTCTCTGTGTAAATGAATGCACTGAAAATGTTCAGCAAAGGGATATGGTCAGGATCAAGTCCTGAGGGCTGGTGAAACGGGAGCTCCAGCTCTCCCTATCATCAGCTTGCCATCAACCTCGGGAGTACTGCCCTGTTCGACTGGTGCTACAGTCTACTCCACTCATACTGGACTACTGTAATCATTGGGAATCAGTGAGAAACTTCTTGACTCCCCAACTGGCAAATCACGCTTCTTAACACTACCCCCTCCCTAATTCTTTGTTTTCCCAGTAAAACTACACATACAAACATAAACCTTAATCCTGATGAAACATCTAACCATACACAGAATAATCCTTCAGTTTTTTGGGGTCTTCTCCTATGCTGCTTCCGATGACGTCCTTGCTCCTCCACAGAGTCCACTCCTCCAGGAAGGTCTTGGTCCTCCTCCTGATTTACTTCTTCTCTTGCGAAACTGTCACCATCCTCTTGCACTTCAGTTCATTGGTCCTCCTCAACATCCTCGGCTGTGGGGGAGCACAATTCCTCAGAGAAGTCCCACCTGTACTGACCTGGCCCATGGTACTGCCACAGACGATTCACGTGTACCACAGTCACTTTGGTGACTGTCCCTTTTTGTCTGTGGATTGTACAACCAAACTTGGTCGCCTGCCTTGAAGTTCACCCCACTTGCCTTGGAATCATACTTGCACTTCATCACCTCTCCTGAAAACTTGAAGGCTTGTCGTACTTGATGATGTACCTCAGCCAGCCTTTCCTGAAGATATTTCACATAGCTGGAGGTGTCTGTAGGCAGCTCTTCACCAGGTGGTTTTCCCATTAATAAGTCAATGGGTAATTGTAACTTGTGGCCCAACATCAGTTTTGCAGGTGTGTAGCCGCTAGACTCATGGGATGCAGACCGATATGCCATCAACAATGCAGGTCATTTCTGCTCCCTTACTGTCTGTCCCTCTATGCAGTACTTGGCCAGTTCTTGTCCCAGGGTCCACTTGAATTTCTCCACCATCCTATCTGAATGTGGCCTTAGTGGGATCGTCCTGCTCTTCTTGATCTCCAGTAACTTGCAGCATTCACGGAACACAGCAGAATCGAAGTTTCTACCCTAGCTCTTGTGGCATCCCAAAAGGACAGGAAAACTGATCAACCTACACCTGAGCAACAGTTGCAGCTTCTTGATCAGGTATGTCATTGGCTTATGGCCACTTTGTGAAGTAGTCCATGGCGACACATATATATCGGTTTCCTCTTACAGTGAGTGACAAAGGTCCAGCAATGACCACCGTGACTCCTTCCATCGGTGCACCCACCTGGTACGGCTGAAGAGGGGCGCAACCAAGTTTCTTTTGTCCTTTCTTAGCACAACACACATCACAGGCCTGACACCATTCGTCAACATCCTGATGCATGCCAATCTAGCAGAACCTTTGTTGCAGCCAGCTTAGAGTTTTCTTCACTCCCAGGTGCCCACTAGTGATCTGGTTATGGGACTCATCCATGATCCCAGACCACAACTTACTCGGAACCAGTAGTTGCTCATATTTGCTACTTGCCATCGGGTGTCTCCTGTTGATGCTTCAGTACTCCATTGTTCAAACGAAGGAGGTCCCACTGACTCCAGTAGCTCTTGGTCGCAGGGCATCACCTGAAAACTTCTTCCCAAGATAGTTGCACTGTACTCTGTAGCAGCCACACTAGCACTGGTTGTAAATCTGCATCCTCCATCTGCATACTCTTCAGGTCTTCTTTATCTGACACTGGCCCTGTCACTACAGTACGACTGCATTTCTTACTATGATATACTTTTTTACTATATTGCCAGCACTCTGGATCACAAGGCTAATGACTCAGGCTGTCTGCTTTGCCATGTACCCACCCAGGACAGTGCTACACCTCATAATTGTGCTGGTCTAGCTTCCCAAGCTAAGGTACTAGTTGTCTTTCCTGATTCTTTCGTGTTTTCAGCCACTTGAGTACTGCATGGTCCGTCCTCATGATGAAGTAGGACCCATACAAGTAGGGATGGAAGAAATCAAGGCTCTTCATCACTGCCAAGAGCTCCTTATGGGTCACACAGTAGTTCTGCTCTGGTAGGCTAAGTTTCTTGCTGTAATACGCCACTACATACTCTTTTTCATTCTTCTCCTACAACAGGACTCCATCAATACCATAGTCACTAGCATCACAGTCCAAGACAAATGGCTGACTCTGATCAGGGTACGGCAATATTGGAGAGCTTGCCAACGCATGATTGAGTTCGTCATAGGCTTTCTGAATCTCTGCTGTCCACACAAATTTCTGCCTCTAACCAACAGCTTGTGCAGAGGTGCAGCAATCATGGCAAAGTCCTTGACAAAACGCCAGTAGTACGTACACAAGCCAAGGAAACTCCGTAGCTCCTTCATACAAGTTGAAACTGGCCAGTTCTCCGCTGCTGCCACCTTCTTTGGGTCAGTACGGACACCGCTTTCGCCTACAATGTGTCCCAGGTCGTTTACCTCCTTTTGAAACAAGTAGCACTTCTTTGGGTTAAGCTTGAGTTGCCTGCACAGATCCTGTTCAACACCTCCAAAAGCCTCTCCAATTCCTAGTAGAAAGTGCAACCAAACACAATTACATCGTCCAGATAGATGAGACCTATCTGCCATATCAGGCCTTCAAGTATGTGGTGCATGAGACACTCGAAAGTAGCTGGGGCATTGCATAGCCCAGATGGCATAACTTTAAACTGCCATAAACCCTGCCCATATGAAAAGGCTGTCTTCTCTTTGTCTTTCTCTGCCACCTTGACCTGATAATATCCTGCTTTCATGTCTTGGGTGGAGAACCACTTGGCACCTGACAGAGCATCCAGGGTGTCATCAGTACTTGGCAAGGGGTAAACATCCTTCTCTGTCATTTCATTCTGGCCTCAATAATCTACACAGCACCTTATTGAGCCTTCCTTCTTCCTTACCAGAACCAATGCTGATGCCCAAGGACTGCTGGACTTTTCTATCACTCCTTCACTTTGAAGATTCTCCATCACCTTCTCCATTTCTTGCCGCTGGGCTGGCGCCATCCTCTGTCCTGGCTTGTTTAATCAGGCAGTGATCCCCATTGTCTATACAATGCTTCACCAGATCAGTGCATCCCAGGTCTAGGTCTCTGGTGGAAAAGACATCAGCAAACTTCATCAGCAGCTGCCTCAACTTCAGCATTTGTGATCCATCCAGGCATTGGCAACTTCTTGAAAATAGGTCTTCTAAGTGGTCTGGCAGGCACCCATCTTCTTTGACTACGCTTCTTTTACAGGCCTTCCTCCGGTGCCACTGAGGGTCCACCACCTGGCACAGTCCCACAATTTCTTCCTTGTCAATCTTCTGTGGCTCACGGGAGAAATTGGCCACCACAACCGGCACTTCATCAGGACCTGTTTTAACCAGGGTTTTCCGCTCCATCACTCCAGCCTTTGTCTTTCACTGTGCATCGGGCTCCACCAGCCCTAGACAGCTGTCAAAGGAGATGCTCATCTTACACAAGAGCAACAGTTCTGATTTTGGGGGTGTCAGTGTAGTGCAGAGTGTCCTCACCTCACCACCAGAACTGGTACGCTTCACTACCATGACCGACCTTCCTTGAACCTTCAGCTTCATGGAGGAGAAGTCCAGCTCACATCCCATGGTCATCTAGTCCAGACCCAGAATGCAGGGATCCTCCATATCAGCCACGTAGACTGGAAGAGTTGCCTCTTGCCCTGCCACTTCAATCCGGACATCCATGGGCCCCCTTAGTTCTGCATTGTGCCCAGTTATGTCACATGGTTGTTCTGATGACTCAGGTAGATACCGATGATGTAATACATCAGGCCTCACAAAAGTCTGCTCTGAGGCCAAATCAATCACCAGGGAGCACTTCTTTCCGTCTATTCTTCCGTCTATTGTCGTTCTCTTACATTTTCTCAGTGGTGGGTCTACTTAGGAAAAGCTGGCTGGTGGTTGCCCCTTCACACCAGCCTGTACTAGTTTTCTGCTTCTTTCTGGTCTTCTGCAACCTTCTTCTTATCATCCTTTTTCTTCTTCGGACACTCAGAACTGAAGTGTCCCACCTCACTACATGTCCAACACGTTTTGTTACAGGTGAAGATTTCCGTGCACTGCTCTGTTCTAGTTCCTTCTTCCAATTGTGACAATCCTCCTTCTTGTGTCTCAGCTCTCTGCAGAACCAGCTGCCTCCTTCAGTCTTCTGTTTCCTCTTCCACTTGTAGCAGTCCCTTTTCTGTGTCCTGGCTTCTCACAGTACCAGCAACTTCCTACAAATTTTTCCGTTTCATGTACCTGCCCCTTTCATGCCTTGAATCCTGCACTACAACCTGCCTGAAAAGTGGATGTACTGGACCTGATGTGGGACTTGATTTCTAGAGCCCTGTCTAGCGCTTCTTGCATGCTTCTTGGTTGTGCCTGCTTCACTTGCACTTACAAATCTGCACTATCAACAGTACCAATAAACTGATCCCTCAGAATAATAGCTAACAGGTTAGGTGTTGCTCCAGGTATGCCTCGCATGCCATACTCTCCAGGTCATGAGCAAGCTGCTGTAAAGATTCGCCTCAAGCCCGGAACACAGCTCTGGAATCTTGCTCTGTAAACCTGTCTGGTGCATGGTCCCAAATCTGCACTCCATCACTTCCACTAGGCATTGATATCTGTTCCTCTCCTCTACTGACATCTGGCCCAGAATTTCCATTGCGGCACCCTTAAGGCTAGCAGCAAGGTGCACTGCCCTCTGCCTGTCATTCCAACCATTCTAATTAGCAGGTAACTCAATCTGTGCACAGTAAGCTTCCCAAGATTCTCTACCATCAGTTTCCTGAGGTATCTTTTTAATTGGACCCCCATTATAGCCATGCACTTCACTGGTTTGGGGCCTAAAAACTGAAGCATCAAAATTTTAGACCAGGACTTAAAACTTCTACATTCTGATTATTCAACCCTGTAATGCTGCCTTTAGATGCTTGGGATCCATCAAGATTCACCATACACTGTCCATTTTTTTTCATATGCTCCCTGTCCACAAACCTGAGGCTCAGCAGTGCAATGTTTCTCTACAGCTTCGGTTTTCTCACTAATTATCTTCGCATGGTCAACTACATGCTTCAACTGCTTATCTACACGCTGTCAATACGTCACTATTCCTTCCTTAATCTTCAGCTGGTCATCTGCATGCTTCAGCTGGTCGTCTAGAAGCTGTCTGAACTCCATCACATCATTGCTTACCTCAGATTTCTGCTGCCATAGCTCAGCATAATACTTCCTCCTTCACTTGTTCCTGTTCTTCCTTCATTTCCCCCATGGAAGCATCTAGCTGTCCTTGCATCCTCAGCTGTAATTCCCTCTGCTGCTCATGCAGTGCCTCTTGAAGCTGTTCCCTCTGTGCTTGCAATTGTGCTTGCAAATGTTCCTTGATTTCTTCATTCTGTGCCTGTAACTGTCCTTTGAATTCTTTCTGCCCTTCATTCTGTGCCTGTAGTCTTTCATTTTGTGCTTGTAGTTGTACACTTTGTACTTGTAATTGTTCTTTGAGTTCTTTATTTTGTGCCTGTCATGGTCCTTCAAGTTCTTTCTGTTTTTCGTTCTGTGCCTGTAGTTGTGCTTGTAATAGCTTTATAACTGCACCCAGCGATGCCTCCTCCTGCCTAACTTGGCCTCTTGTCTGTACACCTTCTGCCTCCTTGTCCAACAGACTCACTGCAGCCCTTAATAATCCACACTCCTGACACCAATGTTACGTCCTCATCCCACACTGCCACAGGCTCCAACAGCAGTAGTTCAGTACAGGAAGGATGCTGTCCAGTGAGTTGTTCTTCCTATGGTCAGCCTTTAGGTGTACAGTACACAAGATCAGCTGAGACATTGTAAACAAATGCTGGCTTCTTAAGTTCATTGTCTTTATTTTCCAAATAATTACTTTGAATGCTTTCCAACTTCACTTCACTAGTCTCACAAGCACTAGAGCTATACAAACTTTACTAACTTGAATTACACTTAATGCTTGACAACTTTTCACTATTTTCACAAGTACCGATAATATACAAACTTCAATAACACTTCACTGTTTTCACAAGTACCAAAATACACAAACTTCACTGACACTGCACTACATTTAAACTGAACTGAAAACCGACTGAACTCGCCCTAGTCTCGTTCCCATCCTTATATAAGCTTGCATTGTACTGGAGTGATCCACATTCTACGAGAACAACTGTTGCCAACTCGAAGATATCCAAGATATGCCAGAGTTTTGTTACATAACACTCTAAACTATTTAGCATACAAACATAAGTTACATAACTTACAGTAACAATCACATAAATAAATCATTATTCGAAAAAGAGCACAAAAATTAATGCCTAACTTACAAAATAACTAAGCTCACAAACAGCAGGCAAACTGGCAATTCTGACTCGTACCGGACTACATATACATCGGGAATCAGTGAGAAACTTCTCGACTACCTAACTGGCAAAGCTTAACAATATCTTTTACACAACTTTGTATTCGCACCAGTATCTGCAAGATGTGAAAGCTGAATATCCACATTTGCATCAGCAAAATGTGAATTTCTGACATCCACATCCACAAATGTCTGAAATCTGACATGCGATACATCACTATATCAGGAAACATGTTATCATTTACTGTAATCATTAATAGTACCCACAGAAAATATATTTCTGTACTTCGAATGAAGAGTGATTATCAACCACGTAGTCACACATTCATCAGTAAATTTAAGGTTAATACTAAACCTTATTGCTTCCTTAACAAAAAGGCTTTGTATTCACAAATTTTCCACATTTTGGTTATCAGTAATACCAAATGGCAACCCTGCCAACGAATTTCTGACTTCTGGACCGGACCAGTAACTAAGACGTGTCTGATTCGTGTTTAACACAACCACAACTAAGAGCAACGAGTACTGAGTTGCGTTTGGAATACCTCAGAGAAGTAACGTGGCTACTGTTTCACTAATTATAAAAAGTAGTGCACTACAGTCACTCGCCAATAAAAACAATTAGTTCCGCTACATAGCCACTACTTGTGGCATTACTAATCCCAACACTAAGTATAAGATTCTTTAACCCATTTGTGTCTAGCGTCCTTAATATAGGACGGAACTGGGCATTTTCAAAACTTAAGAAAGGGGAGAAACCCGGGGCAGGGACCTATAAGCATCGCGACAATGACCTGATAAGAGGAGGGCAGTATGCCTAGTACCCTTCAAGCAGAGTCCCTTACACAGGAACTCTGGGAGCTAATGTGTTAAACTGGAAGAATTCCCTACATGGGAGTAAAAAACCGATGCAGGAATTTCCTTACCTCGGCCTGGCTGCTTGGTACAGTTTGAGGTTGTAAAATCTTTTTATAGGAAGAATGTGTTAGAAGTAAAATGAGAGAGAGAGAGAGAGAGAGAGAGAGAGAGAGAGAGAGAGAGAGAGAGAGAGAGAGAGAGAGAGAGACTTACCTTGCAATTTTAACCCGAGATATATGGTCTATTTCTTAAAAAATAAGGGGGAAGAAAACGGAAAACCAAGAATTAGGTGGGAGATTAAATGGAATAGTAAAAAGAAATGCTGGGTTGACGAGGGAGGAACTGTCACTACTTTGTCATTTTTAATGGAAAATAAGGAAACCGAAGGACAACAGCCTGCAAAAATTGTCAGTATCAGAAAAGTGGACTAATGAAAACCAAGTTCAGGAGCCATTCATTTCTAGATAATTGGACAATGTATTAAGGAAATAAAGGCAAGCACACTGGGAGACACGGGTCAAGGAAGATCGTTCCATAATTCGCGAAACACTATAGAACTGTTTCCGTGCATTCCTTTTTCATTTCGAAAGGCACGGAGCATTCTCTTTGCAGTATGCACTCATTTTCTTTTCTTTTTTTCATCCAACTTTCTAAGGAAACAGTGGACTTGTACTGTATCATGTACAGAAGTTCTCAACTCATTCATTAGACGATTGGGCAAAAAGAGTTAAGAATGACAGAGAAAGTACAAACTCATTCTTCCATTAGTGAGTTGGATAAAATGTGTTGAGAGCATGCAGCTAGGTGGGTGCTGCGTACCCCATGTAATGAGAGAGGAATGCAAGCAGAAAGTTTAGAACAGTGAACAGAGTTCTATCGACAGGAGAGAGAGAGAGAGAGAGAGAGAGAGAGCACAGAGGGAAGAGAGGGAGGCTGAAGGGACTCTGTGAGAGGAGAGTTAAACCGAAAGTCTTTTTAGGCCGCCGTGATTAGAAAGACTGTATGTGGTCAGTCAAATCCCTTCCCAACACACACACACACACACACACACACACACACACACACACACATATCAGTGAAGAAGTTTATGCATATGGATGTTTTTGAGGAGGCCACCAAATACAGGATGTCGTTACGGATATATCTAACACACTATAATCCAGTGTGTGTGTGTGTGTGTGTGTGTGTGTGTGTGTGTGTGTGTGTGTGTGTGTGTGTGTGTGTGTGTGTGTGTGTGTGTGTGCACCCAGGGGGGGGGCCCACCGGGCCCGGGCCCCCCCCTTAGCTCTCTAGATCCTTTTAAAAATTTATATATATTTATTTCGATAACAGCAAAACATGAAAAATTGGCAAGTACAAACAAAGACTCAGAGTGTGTATTGACGTTTCGCCTCGTGGCTTCCTCAGGCTCAGAATACAATTGCTGAATATACACCACATTTCCTGTATATATAGCAAAAGGCAGTGGGGATGTGAGGGGTGAGGTATTGGCTAGGGGTGGTAAGGGGAATAGGTAGGGTAAGGAAGGTGAGGTCCAGGGGCAAGGGATTACAAATCACGGCACAAAGACGGAGAGAAACAAGGGACAGGTGAAGTGGGAAGTCCTTAGGGAGAGGGAAGGAATGTTGGGCAAGGAAATAGAGGTCACAAGGGGAAAGTGATAGGCAATCCCAGCTCTGGTGTGTGTGTGTGTGTGTGTGTGTGTGTGTGTGTGTGTGTGTGTGTGTGTGTGTGTGTGTGTGTGTGTGTGTGTGTGTGTGTGTGTGTGTAGACTTAAAAAGACGCAAATGTCTGGAGGAAACTGCTATAGTATGTTCCATTACCACTGAACAAACAGCGGATCTTATCACCTATCGGATCCTGTGGCCAAATATATAGTCAATAAGATAGCTTCCTCACACCACCCCCCCTGAACTCAAAACATCATCCCTCCTGCCTTCCTATCCATCCGCATCCCCTCTCTTCACCCAGCTTCTTGCCCACATACACAACATTTGCACACACACACACACACACACACACACACACACACACACACACACACACACACACACACACACACACACACACACCTGAGCTGGGATCGGCAATCCCTTTCCCATTGTGACCTCTATTTCCTTACCCAACATTCCTTCCCTCTCCCTAAGGACTTCCCACTTCACCTGTCCCTTGTTTCTCTCCGTCTTTGTGCCGTGATTAGAAATATGGACAGAATAGGGTTGAGACTGAATGGCTTGTTCTTTGCTACTTTGTTAAAACGATAAATATAAACAAACAAGTTTGTTTAAATAACTGACGACCTACCAAATAATCTATCATTCTATCAGAATATATATATATATATATATATATATATATATATATATATATATATATGTATACAACTTAGAACTATAAAACTTATACGTAAACTTCAGGAAACTGGCAAATGGGGCCCTCCTCCCTTTGAAAATTCCTGAGTGCGCCCCTGTGTGTGTGTGTGTGTGTGTGTGTGTGTGTGTGTGTGTGTGTGTGTGTGTGAAGGGCAGCCAAAACCTAGAGAAAGGATTTTGAGGAAACTTGGCTGGATGGTTGGAAATGGGTCCCATAAGGGCCAATTTCAATTTGATGTCGAATAATATTTTCTGAAGGGGTCTTGTACCTCAATAACAATCCCCATTGGTGCTACGGTATGCGCTCATCGAAAAGGCGGCAGGACATCTCCGTGGAGTTTCATCGGTCTTTGGGGGGGGGGAGAGAGAGAGGGGGGGGGAGAATATACATCAATCTGATGTCTTTTACTTCACTGCCGATTTATTCAGCAAAATATGGTAACCATGGTTGTGGTAGTGGTAGTTGTAATAATGATGGTGGTGGTCGTGGTAGATGTGAGATGGTGGCAGTGGTAGCTGTTATGGTGGTGGTGATAACTGTGATGATGATGATGATGATGATGATGATGATGATGATGATGATGGCAGTGGTGGTGTGTTGTTGGTGGTGGCGGTAGCTGTGTGTTTGTGGTGGAGGTATTGATGGTAACTGTGATGAAGGCCGTGATGGTAATTGTGGCTGTGTTGGTGGCGGTGCTAGCTATAATGATGATGATGGTTGTGGGAGCTGTGTTGGGGTTGGTGGTGCTGATGGTAGCTGTGATGATGATGGTGGTGGTGGAAGCTGTGGTGGTGACGTTGGTGGTGGTGGTGGTGGTAGTCGTGATGATGATGATGATGGTGGTGGTCATGGCAGCAATGATGATGATGGTGGTAGCTAGATGAATCACTCTTGCGTGATAATCAAAGACGGTAAATAAAACCCATACTTGTGGACAAGGAATATATTAACCATACAGTTTCGGTGGACACTGCCACCATCTTCAGTGGTCAAGATAGTGAGAGGGAGTGACATATTGACAATACAAGGGTTCCTTTTAATGCCTGTGTGTGTGGAAGGGTGGGGTAAAGGTGAGGTGGGGTGGGGTGGATTGTAAGCGGGGATTAACCCAAGGGAGAAAGGGGGGGGGACATTACCAGACAGGTCAGGTGTAATTCCTATCTGACCTCACCTGTGTCGGTGCGGGAAGGGACATTTCCACTAGAGACCTCATTATAGGATCTAGCTTGTACATGCCTTCACTAAGATTGAAATTCTCGTATTTTTGGATACACATGGCGTCAATAATCTTTCGTTTCCGAGTCATGACTTTTATACAGTAGATGGCTACCTTGCCAGTCAACTCTGTGGTTGGCTTCGCACACATGGTTAAATACTGCATTATTTAAATTACATGTTTTTATGGCATGCTTGTGTTCTTTAATTTGTGTTTCCAAACTACGACCTGTTTCTCCTATTTAAACTAGTTCACAGTCTTTGCAAGGAATTTTATATATACCTGCTTCTAAATATGTTGAACATTTGTTCTTTACTAACATTGATCTGATGGTGGATGTATACCTAAATGCTATATTTACATCACTACTGTAACCTATTAACTTTAACATATTCAAGTCTGCTGCATGAGGCAAAGTGAGGTAGCGTTTCTTTTCTTCTGTGGTGGGGTTTTTATGTACGTAGTAAGATTGCCTAGCTTTAAGGTATGCTTTTTTAATGAATCATTTGGGATACCTTAAGTTTTGGAAGATTTCCCAAATGAGATTAGCTTCTTGTATATGTACTGGACTGCAAATTCTAAGGGCTCTAAGGAACTGTGATGATGGCCATGGTGATAACTGTAGCGGTGTTGGTGGTGGTGCTAGCTGTAATGATGGTGGTGGTTGTGGGAGCTGTGTTGAGGGTGGTGGTGTTGATGGTAGCTGTGATGATGATGGTGGTGGTGGAAGCTGTGATGATGATGGACTTTAGCACTTGATAATTTTGACGAGTTTTTCACACACCTAAATAATCTTGCTCCCTCCATTAAATTTAAAGTTGAGTGGGAGAACGGGGGTGTTTTTCCCTTTCTTGATGTACTGGTGATGAAGAAAAATCATTCATTTAGCTTTATGGTGTATAGGAAACCAACCAGTTGTAACTCTTTCATTCATTATTTTTCACATCATCAGTCTGCCACAAGATTCTTAGAGCCCTTAGAATTTGCAGACCAGAACATATGCAAGAAGAAAATAATCTCATTTGGGAAATCTTCCAAAACTTAAGGTATCCCAAATGGTTCATTAAAAAAGCATACCTTAACCCCTACACCGCGGGCTTGTTTACCAATGACTTGCGTGTACAGCGGGGTTATTTGGGCTCCAACAGACTCTCAAAAAATATTTGCCAAAAATCAGTTATTAGTCCTAGAATAATTAAATTACATATGCTTATGGCACATACCTTCAGCTTTCTCCTGGAATAATTGTTGAGCCTTCGTCGGTTACCGTAGGACTTGTGGAGACCTCTGAAGTAGGGTAACGAAGTCTCCATTTTACACTTCCCGACAACCCGTAATATGATTACCACAGCCAGATACAAACACTATAAACACTATTCTACAATTTTCAAGTAGTTTGGGATCCATACTCAAAAAAAAAACACTGTGAAAGCAATGGAAATTACGAGCGCGTCTGATCGTCGCACTGGCACTAGTTCGCTCTTGGTACTCTGTCATTTATATTTCATAAAACCCCTCACACTTTATATTTCTATTACTATATAACACTTATATATATCTACAGTCTTTATCCATAAGTTTCCTTCAGTAGTATTAGTTTATTATCACAGTAGGGATTCAATTTCTTTCAGTAAAATACGTAGCATTCACTTTCTCGTCCTGTATACTAGCATTGAGAGTGAATGTCACTTTCATCTTCACTCTCATAACTCATAGCATTCAGACATGCTAGAGTGAAACTTTCACTTTCATTACTCCTAGGGTATATACTCGTATTCTTATAATACTACTCATTTACATTTCTATTTACGTTCTCTATTTTATTTACATTTATTACATTTCTATTTTATTTACACTGTGTTATGCACTGTCACTTGAAGTAACTTATAAAACTATTTTCCATTGTTCACGTATATTTACATTCATTACTTTCACTTGCTGTTTACACATTATTTACACATTATTTACAATTCCACTTGCACTGTTTTACTCAATAGAAAGATCGTAGTCACTCTTTTATCAATTGTCAGCCCTTTACCTCTTTCCACACGAGGTTTAGTAGGGGGTAAAGGTCACAGGGCCCTTTGCATGGGGGTGAAAAAGTCCTTGAAGTCAGCAAGAAGAAACATACGTACCCTCACTTCGGAAGATGAGAGTAAACTGATAACAGAGGGCCGGGGTAGAGGCCTACATAGGGGATATTCAGAGCTACCAATGTTAGCTCTTGAAACAGCTATGTCTAGCACTGAAATGATTGGCAGGAAATCTAGACAATACATTATAAATTAGGTAGTTCCAGGTGAATGTAAATATCACTTAGGCTTCTCCCTTCCCTCCTTACATGTATATTTATTACGAAAATAGATTATACGGCATATTTCAAGGGGAAAAAAACAGCGAAAATTAGCGAACGAGTGCACGTGAGGTGTTGTCAGGTGATAATTAGCCAATTCCAGGTGTATGGCACTCTCACTTACCTTATTTCTTTCTTGTATATATTATTTGGTATAAGAATAGGACATAGGGCTTATTTCAATGGATGAAATCAGTGAAAAATTCCAGGGAAGATTTACTTAGCGTAGCACGGCCGGGCAGGCGAGAGGATAGGGTAATGGAGGGGGGGTAGGGAGGGGAGTCAAGAACGGGGAGAAATGGCTAAATTGTCAACAATGGATGGGAGTACAGATGAGATTAGGAGTGCTGACTAGTGTTGGACATTGGCAGTACTGATAGATGATACAAGCCCCCACTTGGAAGCCCGGGTGGATTCAAAATAACACAGAATCACAAAAACGACGCCCCGCGGTATGATCCCTTGCTCCCAAGCGTCACGAAAGTGACGCCCTGCGGTTAAGGGGTTAAAGCTTGGCAATCTTACTACGTACCTAAAGACCCCACCACAGAAAAGAAACGCTTCCTCACTTTGCCTAATGTTGCAGACTTGAATATGTTAAACTTATTAGGTTACAGTAGTGATGTAAATATAGCATTTAGGTATACATCCACCATCAGGTCAATGTTAGTAAAGAACAAATGTACAACATATTCAGAAGCAGGCATATATAAAATTCCTTGCAAAGATTGTGAACTAGTTTTCACAGGAGAAACAGGTCGTAGTTTGGAAACACGAATTAAGGAACACAAGAATGCAATAAAAACATGTAATCTAAATAATGCAGTATTTAACCATGTGTGCGAAGCCAACCACAGAGTTGACTGGCAAGGTAGCCATCTCCTGTATAAGAGTCATGACTCGGAAACGAAACATTATTGATGCCATGTGTATCCAAAAATACGAGAATTTCAACCTTAGTGAAGGCATGTACAAGCTAGATCCTATAATGAGGTCCCTAGTGGAAATGTCCCTTCCCGCACCAACACAGGTGAGGTCAGATAGGAATTACACCTAACCTGTCTGGTAATATTCCCCCCCCCCTTTCTCCCTTGGGTTAATCCCCGCTTACAATCCACCCCACCCCACCTCACCTTTACCCCACCCTTCCACACACACACGCATTAAAAGGAACCCTTGCATTGTCAATATTTCACTCCCTCTCACTGTCTTGACCACTGAAGATGGTGGCAGTGTCCACCGAAACTGTTTGGTAATTATATTCTTTGTCTACTAGTGTGGGTTTTATTTATAGTGGTGGTAGCTGTGGTGGTATGGTGGTGTTGATGGAATCTGTGATGATGATGGTGGTAGAGGCAGCTTGGGTGGTAACTACTCAGAAACGGCTCTTGACTGGACAATTGCTAGCACTTGTTCCAAAGCGAAGCGTACTTCAGAGACGGCTCTAATTCGGACAATTGCTAAGCGGCCTGATAAAGCGGTGAAGTTTTTACATAATACATAACAGTTCAGACAATTTCTGGTGCGTAAGTTACAATCTATTTCAAACCTGCTTTGAAATGGTCAGCCCCTCACGACTTCAAGGATGTCTCGTTCATTTCATTCTTGCTATCTCCAAATTATTACACCCATCATAATATATAATATTCATCTTAAAGCTTAGACACAGCGTACACTAAACACTTGACTTCACTGGGGTCTCCTAAGATGAATAACAACCCCTTGACCATAACGAGAATATAAAATGTGTCATAGAAGTGAGGGGATTCAAACACAGCAGAATGAAGCCTTAGTAGAAGAAAGTCTCTCTCTCTCTCTCTCTCTCTCTCTCTCTCTCTCTCTCTCTCTTACACACAGATGAAAATAACATCTCATTTTCGCTTAAGAGACCCAAGGGAAGGTAAAAGGGAGAGCTAATTTTAAGTCAACTCTCTTTTGGGACGGATAAAAGTAAATAAATGGAACCCCCCCCTTTCATATGTTTTAGACAGTGTAACACAGACTCTATTAAATACTTTAATAAAGAAGAAGAAGAAGAAGAAGGAAGAAGAAGTAAAAGAAGGAGAAGAAGAAGAAGATGATGATGAAGATGATGAAAAATAAGAAAAGGGAAAAAGAAGAAGTTGAAGAAGAAAAAGAAAATGAAGAAGAAAAAGAACAACAACAATATAGCACAGTTCAACATCTACAAAAAGAAGAAGTTGAAGAAGAAAAAGAAAATAAAGACGTAAAACAACAACAACATCTCAAATTTCACCACCTACATCCTTCAATCTGATAAATGCCGAACCTGTCACTCTGCCCTCTGAACTTGACCTTCTACCAGACACAGATCCATTCATCTTTTACTAACTCGCAGCTATTTCACAAACTTTACTCCTAAATGAATAGTGTATAATACGAGCCTGCCTTTTGACCTTGACCTCTGACTTATTGTTTTCTAAACGGAACTACTTCATCTGTGGTTGATCTTAAACATTTCCATCCTCTAAATGATCCAATGTGACAAGTCGATATGACAGCTCTAACCTGTCTCTTTCTCATTCTCCCACCCAACACTTTCATTTCCATCATGTTTGGTTTAAAACTTATCCGAACTCTTTGGTTAAAGCGCCGGAATTCAAACCTCATCTTGTGACCTTAAGCTTCGACAAATGGTTATTAAAGTTGTATCCCTGCTCTTAAGTAGAATACCCAGTTTGATTTATATCTAATCTTTGATGATGGAGTTGACCTTGCCTGTGGCCTATGATGTATGAAACTTGTTGGCCAAAATTTAACCACTCGTTTCTCTACTGAATCTCAATTATTCCTCCTAATTAGTGCATCACTATTTGATGCATTTTCCAAATCGTGCTAATGGACAGACAGCAAGAGGGCAGACAAGAAAATACAAACATACAAACCAGTTGAACCAAACACATAACCCTCTTGCACTGCGCGGGAATGCAGTAATATTAACCTATACTATAAAATCTCTCTCTCCCTCTCTCTCTCTCTCTCTCTCTCTCTTTGTTTTTGTGTGGGGGGGTTGGGGGGAATTGCAAGCCACCTTGCTGGTAGAGCTGGGTTGGCAGGTGTGTAGGTCTGATAATTTGTAAAGTGGTGGACGAGAAGGGGTGGCAGAGTGGGTGGGGTGGGGTTGGCGCGGTGTGGGGTAGGGTGGGTGGGTGAGTAGACAGGGTGAGCAGTGTGGGCGAAATGGGTGGGTGGGGTGAGTACATGGAGTAGGTGGACAGGGATGATGGGTGGGAAGGGCAGGTTGGATGTAAAGGACAAACAAGAAGACGGTGTTATACTGCCAGTAATAATATCAAAAATATATGTGACCAGTGATAAAAAAGGTAAAACAGGTGTCAGAACATCTGTTGAATGATTAGTGGGATAATTAGCCGGTAAGTAGGGGATGTGATCAAATATTTACAGTAAGACAGCTTGTAAGAAGGATGATAAGATATTCACTGTATTTATGGATCTGGATAAAACACAGGAAGGAGTAAACTGAAAAGATTGTGGAAGATGCTACATATGCTTCGTATCCATCGTGTAGACAAACAATCAACAACAATAGCAGCGCAGCAACAACAACAATAATAACATTATTATTATTATTATTACTATTATTATTATTATTATTATTACTATTATTATTATTATTATTATTATTATTATTACTATTATCATTATTACTATTGTTCTTGTTCTTGTTGTTGTTGTTAAGAGTACAACTGTAGTTTTCAGTTAAATAAAGTCACATAATGTACATTAATCTGAATGGTGAGGAAATGTGAGTGCATTAAAGTACTTAGGCAGTGTGATATGTAGGAGTGAAATCTTATAGAATCAAGTGCCTGAAAGAGGACAGGGGGGAAGAAATATTGCTGGTTCAATGAAAGCAGTGGCAAGGAATAGGTTATTGGGCATGAAAATAAATAAATAAATAAAAATATAACAGTACTGTGATCCCCAATCTAACGTACGGAAGCGGAGCTTAAACCCTATTGGAAGGACACAAGTCAAGATGAGAACGGTGGAAATCAATTATTTGACAGGAACATGTGGATTAACATGGAGAGACAGACGATGACAAAGTAGAGGAACACTGTGGTAATGATGCGGATGTGACTGAAAGTGTTAAGGGAAATACATCAAGATGCGATAGCCGCGAGGAGAGTCAATGTGAATGAGTAAGGGTGAGGTGTAGGAAGAAACCAACTATAAGATGGATGAATGGAATGTGGAAATATATGGGAGAGAGAGTGTGAGTTGAAGGGAGGGCTGCCAAATGGCAGAGGATAGAGTGAAAAGGAGACAATTTGTTTTCAACCTTTCCTTACAGAAGTACAGCATCTGGTTATTAATATATGGGCCAGCACGGGTACCCAGCATTGCCCAGATAACACCCCTTGATAGTACTTACTTACATTGCCTGGGATCCTTGATGGCCACTCCCCTGAGGAAGATGACCCCCGATGTCACATTTTCCATTCTGAACCTTTATTCCTCCTACGGACCATTTCTCAAGGGATATATTCCTCATAGATCTGTTCCTACCATGGGACATGATAGGACCATAAACCCATTGTCCCACTAGTAAATCACCAACCCTGCTAACCCACTTACCCATCTATCCTATCCATCCACCCACCCTCCGTCCCAGCCCAACCACTACCCCATATTCAACCACCCATACTGTCCCACCATACCCACCCAATCCTGCCCACCCATCCCACCTACCCTGCCCCTTCACAACCTCTGTACACCCACTCTCCCCACCACAGCAATCCGTTCGCCCATCTGATCCGTTGTAGCTACTAATGATATTGTTGTAGAAGTAAAAAAATATCTACGGTACCTAGCTACCATGTTTGCACGATATTGACTTAATTATTTCTAATTAGTTCAAAACTTCGCCATCAGGGGTGTCAATTTAACAGCGGTAATGGACACATTTTTAAATTCGTTATAAACAAATTTCTTAATCATTGTATTACGATGAACCCTTCCACATTACTTGGGGGGGGGAACATAAATGCCCCCACCATCCGCCCCTCTCCCGGTGACGATTCCAAGAGCTGCCTGGAACCAATGTCTGACTCACTTCTTCATTTCTGCAGCATTCGCGGCCTTTCCTCTAACTTTCTCTCTGTTGAACCTCACCTCCTCTAAACCTCACCTTCTCTTCCTTACAGAGACTCAGTTGTCTGAGGCAACTGACAGCAAACCCTTTTCTGTATCCTCCTACTTTCTCTACACTCATTTCAAAGCCAAAGGTGGCTATTGTGTATATGTACACAACGACTTATCTTCCTCTCGTGTTCCTGAACTTGATTCTTCCGAATTCTCTACCCTCTGGTTCGGCTCTCCTGTCATTCTCTGACTAAATATACTGTATCTGTGCTGTTTCCTTATCCCCTGATTCTACTGACTATCAAAAGTTCTTTTACTATCTTACTTCTACGATGGAACACATTCTATCCATTTCTCCTTTCTCTGAAATCTCCATTCTAGGAGATTTCACTGTTCATCACCACCTTTGGCTCTCCTCTCCTCTCACTGATCAACCTGGTGAACAAGCCTACATCTTTTCTTTCTTTAATGACCTAGAGCAGCTTGTATAGCGCCCTACCCATATCTCTGACCACCTTGGAGAGAGTTCCAACATACTTGACCTCTTCTTTACAACTAATCCTTCTGCTTACACTGTTATCTTTCCTCTCCATTGGGCTCCTCTGATCACAACTTTATCGCCCCAGCACGGCCTGCGGACCCTATAAAAAAAACATCGACTGTGGCACTTTGCAGCTGCGGATTGGGAGGCCCTCAAGCAGTACTTCTTTGATTTTCCCTGGAATGATTATTGCTTCCGTGGCCGGGAGCCATCTGAGTGTGCCTTGTGCATTACAGGGGTTACTCTCTCGGGCATGGAAGCATACATTCCATTCCCATATCCTTTGACTAATGCAAGAAAGCCTTGGTTTAATCACGCTTGTTCTAATATTGTCTGCAACAAGGAGAGAGCCTATAAAAGGTACCAGAGCCAATCCACCCCTGAATCACATATTTTTTATGTTTGCGCCCAGAATTGTGCTAAGTCTGTTCTTCGGTCTGCTAATAATAATTTCATCCATACTAAATGCTCTCAACTCTCCAACAAGAATTTTTCCCGCTCCTTCTGGCACCTTGCCAAAAACCTTTCTAACAACTTTACCTCATCATCCTTCCCTCCCCTTTTCTACTCTGATGCCTCTGTAGCTATTTCTTCTGCTGATAAAGCAGATCTCTTCGCTCACACTTTCTCCTCTAAGATACCTTAGATGATTCTGGTGCTGTTCCTCCATCACTTCCTCCCTCTGACTTCCTCATGACTGACATTAAATTTCTTCAGCTGATGTATTTTCTGCCATCACTGGCCTCAATACTAACAAGGCATATGGGCCTGATGGGGTCCCTACTGTTGTCCTCAAGAACTGTGCTTCTGTGCTTACACCCAGCCTGGGTAAACTCTTTTACATTTGTCTTTCAACTTGTACCTTTCCTTCTTGCTGGAAGCTTGCTCTCATTCAGCCAGTCCCAAAGAAGGGTGACCATTCCCAACCCTCTAACTGTGTCTCAAAAGTTTTCGAGTCTATTCTTAACAGAAAATTTTTAAAGCATCTTTCCTATCACAACCTTCTTTCTGATCGTCAGCATGGGTTCCGTCAGGGACGCTCCACTGGCGATCTTCTCACTTACCTTTCAGACTCCTGGTCATCCTCCTTTCAGGACTTTGGCGATAGCTTTGCCATCGCACTTGACATCTCAAAGGCTTTCGATCAAGCCTGGCATAAATCTTTAATCTCTTACGGTTTCTATCCTTCTATCTGTGCCTTCATCTACAGCTTCATTCTGGTCGTTCTATAGCCACTGTTGTACACGGCCATCGTTCTTCTCCTAGATCTATCAACAGTGGTGTTCCTCAGGGCTCTGTCTTATCACCATCTCTTTTCATTTTATTTATCAATGATCTTTTGAGCTGTACGTCTAACCCTATCCACTCGTACGCTGATGATTCCACCCTTCACCTATCCATTCGGTTCCCGCAACGTCCATCCAAGTAGTTTCTTCAACAAACAGGGGATGAGGCTATGGCACACCTGTCTAACTTGCTTCATATCTCTGACTGGGATAAAAATAATCTTGTTGTTTTTAATGCATCAAAGACTCAGTTTTTACACCTATCAACCTGACAAAATCTTCCACAGGAGTAACCATTAATGTTTAATAATATCCAGCTCAAGCCTGCATCATTCTTGAACATGCTAGGGGTTTCATTCACTCGGGATTTATCTTGGAAAGATCATTTTACATCTCTTGTAATGTCAGCTTCCAAGAGATTAGGTGTGCTAAGCCGACTCCATACCTTCTTTACCCCTGCACAGTTGTTGACTTTATACATGGATTTCATTAGCCTTTGTGTAGAGTACAACTCTCACGTGTGGGGAAGCTTCCCACATACAGCTCTTCTTAATAGGGTGGAGTCAAAGGCTTTTCATCTCATTAACTCTCCTTCTCTTACAGGCTCCCTTCAACCTTTGTCTCTTCGCTGCACTGTTGCCTCTATATCTCTTTTCTATTGCTACTTCCATGGTCACTGCTCCTCTGAACTGTCTGCTTGCATCCCCCCACCTATACGACAGGCGTTTAGCACCCGTCTAGCAACAAACTCTTGTATTTTGTTTTTCTTTTGGAAGGAACAATTTGCAGGCTCGTGGCCTCTGATTCCTTCTTCTTCGCATTAAAAAAAAAAAACTCATCTCTTTTCTGTCCAACTCTCTAAACCGTTACTCCCAGTCCTTTATTTATGCAACAGGTCATCTCTGAAACTGTCTCCCTCTGTCTGCAATTCCTGCTTCCTGTGATCTCCAGTCTTTCAAACACAGTGTGTCCAGGCATCTCGAAATGAACAGATCTTGAATTTGGCTCATGTATTTTTTTTTTTTTCCTGGAAGGAATTGTTGCAGGCTCCTAGCCTTTGGTTCCTTCTTATTCGTATAAAAGAAAACTAAATTGGATAGAAAATATGTAAGATGATCTTGCCATGTGACCATGATCTTTGATTTACTGTAAAAAAAAAAAAAAAAAGTCAACCTCTTGGGTGATGCTCAACTCTTTCACCAACTTTGATTCATATCTGATTACGGTTTTAAGTTTTTGTACACACACAAACACCAGTCGAACTTTGTCCTTGCTCTGTGACCTTGAAATTGGTTGTTTTCAAAACTGAGTCCATTCGTTCTTGCCATGGCAGACCCTGACTACTTCCATCGAATTGGGCTAAAATCAGGTCAAAACTTTTATATTTATTTTGATAACAGACACAAACACGCGAATGATCTTCGACTTTACCCTATGACCTTAACCTTTGAATAATTATTCCTAAAACTGAATCACTTTACTCTTGCCTTTCCCTCAACTTTTCCCCTAGGTTTGGTCTAATTTGGAGATAATCCGATCAGATTTTGCTAGGTCAAACAATGATCTACCCAGTGTTGCTGACTTTTAACCAATTATTCTAATAATAATAATAATAATAATAATAATAAACAGAAGAAGAAGAAGAAGCAAAAGAAGAAGCTTTCTCGTTGCCTGACCCCCAATCATTTCACAAAGTTTAGCTAAAATCAGAAAAAAGAGTCTCTCTCTCTCTCTCTCTCTCTCTCTCTCTCTCTCTCTCACATACACACACACACACACACACTAGTTAACTCTTCTGTTATGATGACGTCTTATTTTACCTTCTTCCCTCTACCTCCAGACGATTATATTCAGCCTAAGGAATGAACGTGTGCTGAGTATGGTACTGTTTAACCCATTAACCGCGGGCTTCTTTTGCTTTTTCTTGCGGTTCCCGCGGGCATATTCGCGCTCCGACAGACTCTCTAAAAATATTTGCCAAAAATCAGTTATTAGTCCTAGAATATTAAAATCACATATGCTAATGGCACATACCTTCAGCCTTCTCCTGGGGTGTTTGTTGAGCCTTCGTCGAGTACCGTAGGACTTGTGGAGACCTCTGAAGTTAGGTAACGAAGTCTCCACTTTACACTTCCCGACAACCAGTAATATGATTACCACAACCTGATATTATCACAAGAAACACTATTCTATGATTCTGAAATAGTTTGGAATCCATACTCAAAAAAAAAAAAAAAAACAGTGAAAGCAATGAAAATTACGAGGGCGTATGACCTTCCCACTTACGATCGTTCGCCGCTGGTGTTCTGTCATTTATTATTAAAAAAAACACTGAGTTTATATTTCTATTACTATATAACACATATATATCTACAGTCTTTATCCATAAGTTTCCTTCAGTAATAGTAGTTTATTGTCACTCTAGGGATTCAATTTCTCTTTCAGTAAAATACGTAGCATTCACTTTCTCATCCTGTATACTAGCATTGAGAGTGAATGTAACTTTCACCTTCACTCTCATAACTCATAGCATTCAGACATGCTAGAGTGAAACTTTCACTTTCATTACTCCTAGTATATATACTCGTATTCTTATAATACTACTCATTTACATTTCTATTTACGTTCTCTATTTTATTTACATTATTTACATTTCTATTTTAATTACACTGTGTTATGCACTGTCACTGGAAGTAACTTATAAAAGTATTTTCCACTGTTCACTTATATTTACATTCATTGCTTCCACTTGCTGTTTACACATTATTTATACATTATTTACAATTCCACTTGTACTGTTTTACTCAACAGAAAGATCGTAGTCACTCTCTATCAATTGTCAGCCCTTTACCTCTTTCCACATGAGGTTTAGTAGGGGGTAAAGGTCACAGGGCCCTTTACATGGGGCTAAAAAGCGGCGGAAATTAGCAGGAGCGAATCCGACGTACTTTCACCTTGAAAGACAACAGTAAACTGATAGTGGTGGGCCGGGGTGGCCTACCTAGGGAGAATGCATTACTGCCAACGTCAGCCTCTTGAGAGCTGCTAATATATAGCTGTGAAATAATTGGCAGGAAATCTAGACAATGTATTATAAATTAGGTAGTTCCAGGTGAATGTAAATATCACTTAGGCTTCTCCCTTCCCTCCTTATATATATTTTTAGTACGAGAATAGATTATACGGCATATTTCAAGGGGAAATACACAGCGAAAATTAGCGAACGAGTGCACGTGAGGTGTTGTCAGGTGATAATTAGCCAGTTCTAGGTGTATGGCACTCTCACTTACCTTATTACTTTTTGGTATATATTATTTGGTATAAGAATAGGGCATAGGGCTTATTTCAATGGATGAAATCAGTGGAAAATTCCAGGGAAGATTTACTTAGCATGGCCGGGCAGGCAAGAGGAGAGGGTAATGGAGGGAAGGTAGGGAGGGGAGTCAAGAACGGGGAGAAATGGCTAAATTGTCAACAATGGATGGGAGTACAGATGAGATTAGGAGTGCTGACTAGTGTTGGACACTGGCAGTACTGATAGATGATAAAGCTACCACTTGGAAGCCCGGGCGAATTCAAAATAACACAGAATCGCAAAAGTGACACCCCGCGGTATGATCCCTTGCTCCCAAGCGTCACGAAAGTGACGCCTCGTGGTTAAGGGGTTAAACATTCTATTGCGAATCGTCTCTCGTATTCTGAATAACACCCCGTCCGGAACTGGCAAAAATTAAGTATGAAACATATTCTCATGTTGATGGGGTTAATCTTGAATCTGATACTTCTAATTATATATATATATATATATATATATTTCCGTCTGCAAAATTTCAAGTACCATGATACCTCAAAGGTAATATTTTTAGATTTCCAGACCAATATGGCATTTGTCTCCAGGATGTTAAACTCTTGAATCAGCTGTCTTTTTTTGTTACTCCAGATGACGTAATTCAGCTTAGGAAAGACTTTTCAAAGTGGAGTGTTTGGATATTGCCTTTATTAATGTCTTCAATACGACGTCTCTTTGTCAACCTTATTACAAGAGTCTGCAGTAAGTAAGAATAATATAAACAATACTGCATCCTAGTAATGGGGTTAAGCCTAATAGGGAATCCATACTTTTCTGCGAGGCACACATGGATGTTTGTGATCCCTCTTGGACCACGAATAAGAGAAGAATGAAGCTCCAGGCTGCACCGCCCCTGTCAGGTCGTATGAACAACGAGCATGCCTTCTGGTCATCCAAAAGGGTGGTATGCCTGCCAAATGAAATTGTCCCTTCCAATAAAAAGATATGACAGAAGAGCCGAAATCAACACCTATTACTTTTTAAATGCCTGGATACAAGTGCAATGGCAAAAGTAAAGATAAACAGAGGCAGGGTGTTCAAGAGCTGACAGGTTTTGTGTTAGGCTCTTAACAAAGTACCGGCTAACCCTTGCATGCTGGAGTTTGGTGGAAAAGGGATGAAATAAGCAAATTGAAAAGGGCTGCGTGATCACATATGGGGAAAAACCGTGTAAGCAAGGCGTACAGAGGACCAGAGTTATGTTGTGGTTGTTGTTACTGAATATAGGTCACCCAGATCCAGGAGACCCGTCCACCCGAGGAAGCAACTCCACCTATGGGGTCGTCATACAGGTTCCCTACATCGTTGATGTGTCTGCAACCCAGTGCGGCATGTGTTATGCAGTGCCCCATTATGTGAGTCATGTTGTGTGGGCCTATTGTACAAGAGGGACATGCGCCATCTCTTATTCCACCTAACCTGAATCTAGGCTGGCAGCTAACAAAGGCTGGTTGATGTCTAAATGTAAGCCAAGCTAGATTAATTCGATAAGCTCTATTTAAAGATACCTTCAATGTGTGAATGTCGGGGAAGGGTTGTAATATGTTGTTCTGTTCTGATAAAGGTGTTGTATTCCTCTCTGCATGAAAGGAGTGTGTAGGTCTTTTTTGTTAGTGCTGGAATGTCCGGAGGTGGGATGTTGCTGAAAATGGCTTGGTAATGTTTAGGTGGTGAATGCTTTACGTGACTAGGTGTGTTATGTGATTCTGTCATATTATAATAACAGGAGTGTTGTACGTTGAAACAGGCTGCTGGGTGGAATTGTAGATTCATTCACGTCAAGATACTGCCTGACAAGGATGACTTAAGTTTCAAACATTGATTTGTAAGAGTGGTATTGGTGGAGACTGTGATGATGCGTAAAGCGTCGTTTTGTATGGTCTACCGTACATTGTGCTGATCTGCTGTAGGCGTTGGATATGATGGGTGACCCATGGTAGGAGGCACAGGCATCACTGGTCTGGCATATATATATATATATATATATATATATATATATATATATATATGTGTGTGTGTGTGTGTGTGTGTGTGTGTGTGTGTATACAGTAGAGATAGATAGATAGATAGATAGATAAGTAGACGGATAGATACAGATAGACAGATATATTACAGTATATATATATATATATATATATATATATATAAACTGTGTGTGTGTGTGTGAGAGAGAGAGAGAGAGAGAGAGAGAGAGAGAGAGAGAGAAATCAGTGAGGAGAGGGGATCTGGTATGAAAGTATTTGACTCTACTGTACATCCTGTTCAAAAAATACTTATGGAAAAAATACACGCGCGCGCGCACGCACGCACACGCATACGCACACACACACACACACACACACACACACACACACACACACACACACACACACACACACACACACACACACACACACACACACACTACTATGTTGAGCTACTATTACAGAGTAACAAACACAGTACAGAAAAGGTAAGGATGGGTGGACAGTATCTATTTAGATTTCAAGAAAGCTTTTGACACAGTACCACACCAAAGACTTTTATGGAAACTGTACCATCAAGGAGGAATTCGAGGCAAACTGTTTTGTTGGATGCAAGACTTTCTCATAAAAAGAGAAATGAGGACAGTACTAAGAGGAAACTACTCATCATGGAAAGAAGTGACTAGTGGAGTACCACAGGGTTCAGTGTTGGCACCAATCATGTTTTTAGTGTATATAAATGATATAAACAGTAACACTGGAAATGAGAGCTATCTGAATATGTTTGCAGATGATGCAAAAATACAAAGGAGAATTACTAACACAGACTCTTGTAAAGAGCTACAAGAAGAATTAAATAAACTTCATGAATGGAGTAGTACATGGGAAATGGAATTCAATGTGGACAAGTGTCATGTAATCAAGTTTGGTAAAAGTGGAAAAAGACCTGATTGGGATTATAAGTTAGGAAATAAAACCCTATACATATCAGAAAGAGAGAAAGACCTAGGTGTGATTATCAATAACAGACTATCTCCGGCTAACCACATCAGCGAGAAGGTACGGAACATGTACGAGTATACACTGCTTGCAAATATGAGAATAGCATTCACATACATAAATGAAGACATGCTAAGAAGGATAATAACATCATTCATTAGACCAACCCTGGAATATACATCAGTAGTCTGGAGTCCTCATCTCAAAAAGCATATAGACAAGATTGAAAAAGTTCAAAGGGCCGCTACAAGATGGATACCAAGCTTAAGGGACCTAAGCTACGAAGAAAGACTAAATAAACTGAATCTACCAACTTTACAGGAGAGAAGGAAAAGAGGTGACATGATAATGCTATATAAGTGCATATCAGAAAAGGAGAAAATAGACATAAATGATTACTTAACATATGGAGAAGCATCAGCAAGAGGACACTGCAAAAAACTGCATAAGAAGAGAGGTGATAAAGACGTAAGGAAATTCAGTTTCCCAAACAGAGCAATTGATCAATGGAATGCACTACCGAATGAAATAGTGTGTGCCAAAACAATTCACAAATTTAAGGATATGTACGATAAATATGGTTTAAGACACGGGACAGTACGAGCTTGACTCATTCCTGTAAAGATACAATTAGGTAAGGTAAGAACACACACACACACACACACACACACACACACACACACACAGTATGTTAAAGGAGTTGCAATCCATACATGGGCTAAGGAAAAAAATACAAGAATGTTGAGGCGAAGTTACGATGTCCCAGTTGCACACCTTATTTATGATAAGTAAGTTTTTTTTCTTTCAAGAAAAGTAATGTGTTATTTTCGCGAAGCACCAGGAGGAAAAGAAATACCACAATTACCAAAACTTAGTTGAAACAGCACCGAGCTATAAGTTACTGAAGATGATGGGAGTGGTTATATATATATATATATATATATATATATATATATATATATATATATATATAATGCTCCTTTGGTACAGTTCCTGGAGATTTCTCGTGTGATGCAGGGACAGCACAGTCAACGTTATCAGTGTAATTCCTGCATTATTTCTTCCTTTCATACGCCCACTGCCACTCCCATGCCCTCAACAGCAGACTAAGCCGTCCCCGCAACACATGAAATACCGCCAACTGCTAGTGAAGGGTAATTTATGAACCACCCTGTGTAAGACTTAACAAACGCTTCAGGGCCATAATTAAAATTAGGAAGATGATTATGTGTGTGGGACAGACTCATGAAAAACACCACTGTTGATACTTTTAGGAAAGGAATAAAGCTGTCTACATCAAGAGATGTGAAACAGAAAGGAAAGCTGAGATGAAAGCATGAGGAAAAACTGTATATGAGTAGATTAAAAAAAATAAATAAATAAATAAAGACTCGGTCAAACTGCTTAGATGTATAAAGCACGTTTAGAAACTCTTCACTAACACCCTGCCAAACACTGAATCCTACCACAACTGGGGAGTCATTTAATAACGAGATACAGGTTTATTCCTTTTTTTTTTTTTTTTAATCCATCAAAACAAACATTCATCAAAAAAGAGAACAAGATACACCGACAACAGGAATGACAGAACACCTTGAATTAGAAAGTGAGAGGAAGGCTGGTACAGGGAGGGATAGAAAGATATAAGAAAGACGACAACCATTAACCATAATCGATCCCATCTACCACTATTACCACAACTACAGCCACTAACTAAAAGTCTACAGCCACTACGTTTTAAAAACATAAAATTTACTAACATCTTTACCTCTGTAACCATCACTCTTTTCATTATACTGTACAACCAAACAGCAATATACTCGTATATTGTATACATGATATTAGCAATACCACTCCTCACACCATAACCACTAGTTACTTCTACTACTGTACCTCCCAACAACGTAACCTCTGGTAATAATGGAATTAATGGAGATTCCACAGACTCGTCCCATACTTATTTTATTTATCATAATGATAAAGCATTTTATTTTCTTATGATTATCATTATTATGACCACCAGCAATGACGTGTGACTAACATATTTTTGAGAACTTACTGTACACAAAAACTGCCCTATATTCGGTTTACTCAGGTACAGTTGCCTCAAGGTGTTCCTATACCCTCTATGTTACCTCCTGTCAAGATGTGACAACGTCGCAGTAGTAGCGTAAATATCTATGAATGAATGGGCATTCATACTGTAACGACGGACGTGAGTGGTGGGTATGTATGCCAGACGTCATAATGGCTGGTAATATTATGTAAATATGGGAGTATTTAATATATCACCAGACACAATATATTACGCATATGTTAATACAGAATACCAACAGGAGTATGAATATAGGCAAAAATAAAAATTCATATATATATATATATATATATATATATATATATATATCCATCCACCCAATCCTACATTGCCCCATGAGGAGCGTAGGAGCCCGGGGCTAGGCAGTTGGTTCCGACATTTAAGAGTGACCAGCCTAACTCATCCCTGAGTGGGATTACATGAGCAATCAACCCCAACCACCCCTTGGATATAAACCTTCACCAGCTCAATCCGACTGGAGCGCAATAATTACCCACTAAACCACCAGGCACCAAAATTTGGTTATATGGTTACCACCCAGCGTAGTAAATGGTTTCCTGGTGTACAGGAAACCATTTGGCCTGTCACTCAGTGTAGAGTCACCCACAGGCAGAAGGAAGAGGAAAGAATGAAGGAAAGAAAGAGAGAAGAGGGAGTGTAAAGTTACCCGCAGGCAGAAGGACATGGAAAGAATGAAGGATAAGAAAACAGAGGAGGATGGAAGGAAAGAAGGATGGAGGATAGGAAAGGGCAGACACCCGACAGCAGCACTACATCGAGTGAGTGGATGGTGAGTGCCCCACCTATATATCTACAGTATATATATGAGATGCTGAGGATCAAAGAAATGGCAGATGAATACAGGACCAAAGTAGAGGACGAGTTAGAATTACTGAATTGGAATGAAATGGATCTGGACAGACTGTGGAATGCATACAGGGATTGCTTAGTTAGGAATGCTAAAGCGGTGTGTGGTGTGGCAAGAGTAACAACAAAGAAGAAAGGTATGGCATGGTGGGATGAGGAGGTAAAGAGAGCGGTGGAGGAAAAGAGGAAGAAGTGGCTAAAGTGGTTACAGGATAGGGGTTCAGTTGAAATAAGAACTGAATATGTTGAGAGCAAGAAGCACGTAAAGAGACTAGTGAAGAGGAAAAAGAAGGAGGTAAATGAGGATCTAGGAAGAAAAATGAATACGAACTACTCTGAAAATAGAAAGTTATTCTGGAAAGAGGTGCAGAAATGTACAAGTGAAAGCGGAAAGAAATGGGATGGTGTGAAGGATGCAGGTGGTAGATTATTAACCCATGGAGATGAAGACAGGACCAGATGGAAGAATATTTTGAAAGCCTGATGAATGGGGATAGAGAGAGCAGAGCAGCTGTAAACATGATTGGTTTTGTGGGTGTGCAGAGAAGGAATGCAGTGCCAGGAGACATGACACTCGTACAGGTCAAGAGTGCTGTGAAGCGGCTGGAAAATGGGAAAGCAGCTAGGGTTGATGAGGTGTATGCAGAGATGCTTAAATGTAGTGGAGAGAATGGAATGAAGTGCTTATTGGAGATATGTAAGAAGGCATGGATGAGTGAAACTGAGCCTGCAGGGTGGAAAAAGGCTGTGATTGTACCCCTGTACAGAAATAAAGGTGAACGAAGTGAGTGCAAGGACTATCGTGACATAAGCTTACTGAGTGTGGTAGGGAAGGTATATGGAAGAATTATTTTAGAGAAAGTAAAAGAGATATCAGAAGTCCTAGTGAGTGATGAACAGGGTGGCTTTAGCAGTGGCAGAGGATGTGTGGACCAAATATTTGCAGTGAGACAGATAGTAGAGAAGGCTTGAGATAAGGATCATAAGGTGTTTATGGCATTCATGGATCTGGAAAAAGCATATGACAAAGTGGACAGAGAAGGAATGTGGAAAGTTTTGCGCATGTACGGTGTAGAGGGTAAGCTGCTAGGTGCCGTCAAGAGTTTTTATGATGGTAGTGAAGCATGTGTCAGGGTTAATGGGCATCTAAGTGAATGGTTCACAATCAGTGTGGGTGTGCGACAAGGTTGTGTGATGTCCCCATGGTTGTTCAATGTATATTTGGATGGCGTGATGAGAGAAGTGAAAACATGAGTAATGGAGAGAGGGATGGCATTGGTAATGAATGGTGATGGATGGAATATCTCAAATTTGTTGTATGCTGGTGATGCAGAACTGCTTGCAAGTACCAGACAAGAACTTGGTAGACTAGTGCAGAGTTTTGCTGATGTCTGTAAGCGTCGTTCCTTGAGAGTAAATGTAGAAAAGAGTAAAGTTATGGTTATTGAGAAAGAAGGTGACTCCCAGTGTAACAGTGAATGGAGAGAGACTGGAATGGTGAGAGAGTTCAAATATCTGGGTACAGTGATAGAAAAGAGAGGAAAATGTCCAAAAGAAGTTGAAAGTAGAGTGACACAAGGAAGAAAAGTAGTTGGTGCAATGAAGGCCTTGATAAGAAATAGAGGCTTGAGTGTTGCAGCTGCACAAGGCTTACATGAAGGAGTGTTAGTGCCAACTTTAACATATGGATGTGAGACTATGGTGTGGTATGAAAATGAAAAGTCAAGAGTAAGAGCAGTCTAGATGGGACTGCTGAGGAATGTATGTGGAGTACAGAGAGTGGATAGGACACGAAATAACGTGATTCGTGAAAGATGCGGAGTGAGGAAGTCAGTGGACACCAGAATTGAAGAGAGTGGACTGAGATGGTATGGTTATGTGGAGAGAATGGATAACAATAGAGTGGTGAAGAAGGTATATCTGAGCGAATTCGAAGGAGGGAGGAGGCGAGGTAGGCCAAGGAGAAGGTGGAGAGATATGGTGGATGAATGTGTGAGGAAGAGAGGTTTGGAAGTCGGTGAGGCTAGGGAACTGACAGGAGATCGAGCTGGCTGGATGAATTTTGTGAGGAGAAGTGCATGATCAGGGATTTTTGACACCCCTTTTTAACGTGGCAGCGTCTGGATTGACTCTGTCGTATACGATTATGTGAAGCTACAGAACGTGGTGAATGTTTTTGGCGTATCCGATAGAGCCAGGATCCAGGGGCTTGAATGATGAGTGAATGGAAGCTTGACCCATTGGATTGGGCAATTTTGGGCTGTCTGGACATTGCTACTCCTCACCCTGCCCTTGGGTGGGAAAGGAGGTCGGGATGATGACGATGATGATGATCATGACAAGATAGATATAGATATATCATGAAGGTTGTCACAGTTATATTCATCATACATCAGTAACCCTCACTACACCTTTACATGTGAAATCTGGAGTGCTTTAGTCTATCTCATGGATTTTACTGTGGGACAGCTTCGAAACCTTTATGAATCACAGAATATGGAATCATGTATGATACCCATAAATTATTAATATTTAAAGAAATGCAGCATCAAAGGGGGAAAAATTAAATTTTCTGAACAGGAACATACTAGTCACAGACAACTGGACAGGTGTTGCTTCAGCGCAATATATTTCAGATCACTATGTGACAGCTCCAGTATCGTAGAAGTAAAGGAGCCAAGAGACGTCATAACCCACCCGACAGGAGACGTTAATACAATATTAGTATGATATGGGATACATAGCAAGGGACATATTTATGGAAATATATACAGACCAAAACAAGAGACATTATGAAGAGGAAAAACAAGAAAGCAAATGAGAGGTGAAGTCAGTGACGCCGTCCCAAAACAATTGTTGATATGGCTGGTGGCGGTTATCTAAGGTGGATGTTTTATTTCTGTATTTAATAGTTTCTTTTATATGCAGACCTACATTAAATGTGTTGGTGATCCGTCTTTGGCCTTCCGGTTCAGAAATTATGATCCGTTCTTCCGTTCCTGAATGGTGTAAGCTTCAAATACATCTGGTTTATTCCAGATTATATGTTTTCCGTGTAAAGCCTACATTGTTGACTATTAGTTTAATACTTCCATGTACAGGGTGACCCAGAGAAAGCTCCCACATTTCAATGGTAAATGAAAAAAAAAATGGTTAATGATACTCAAAATATTATTTGCACACATGAAACTTCATTCAATACAGTTTTTATTCATCATATTTTAAAGATGACATCCTCCAAATGGTGGCCGTCATTGTCTATACACGCTTGGAGGCGATTTCTGAAGGCTGCCATGGCTCGACGGGTCATGTCGGGTGGAACAGCGGCTATCTCCTGCTGAATAGCAACCTTAAGGGCTTCAAGAGTTTGGGGTCGATGAGTGTGTGGTTTCAGCAAGATGGAGCTACGGCACACACAGCTCGAAGATCATTGCAAGTGCTGAAGGAAATGTTTCTGGATCGGGTGATCTGGTTGCGTGGCGATGTTGGGTGGCCGGCCCATTCTCCTGACCTCGACCCTTGTGATTTTTTTTCTGTGGGGCTGCCTTAAATCACGAGTGTATACTTATCGATCCCAAACCCTTGAAGCCCTGAAGGTCGTTATTCAGCAGGAGATGGCCGCTGTTCCACCCGACATGACCCGTCGAGCCCTGGTAGCCTTCAGAAATCGCCTCCAAGCGTGTATAGACAATGACGGCCACCATTTGGAGGATGTCATCTTTAAAATATGATGAATAAAAACTGTATTGAATGAAGTTTCATGTGTGCAAATAATATTTTTATTATCTTTAACCATTTTTCTTTTCATTTACCTTTGAAATATGGGAGGTTTTTCTGGGTCACCCTGTAATTCTTTGCTATTGATTCTATCTCTATACTCAATGTTGTATGCAAATCTAAGTGCTCTCTCTCTCTCTCCCTCTCTCTCTCTCTCTCTCTCTCTCTCTCTCTCTCTCTCTCTCTCTCTCTCTCTCTCTCTCCAGTTACTTAATACTTGAGACAAACTATAAATACCAAGTTTTTCCACACAAGGATGAGCTTGGCTGACATGATGACTATAACTGGGACAACCTTCATGATTTATATATATTTTTAAATTTTCAACCTGCATTTATATTCCTGTTGGTATTCAGTATTAACGTACGCGTAATAAATATTGTTTCCGGTGTTTTTTTAATCACTTCCCTACTTACATAATATTGCCAGCCATTATGACGTCTGGCATATACATACCCGCCACTCACGTCCGTCTATACAGTACGTATGCCCGTTCATTCACAGATATTTACGCTACTACTGCGACGTTGTCACATCTTGACAGGAAGTAACTCCTTGAGGCAACTGTATAAGTCCGGTGTATTCTCTCTCTCTCTCTCTCTCTCTCTCTCTCTCTCTCTCTCTCTCTCTCTCTCTCTCTCTCTCTCTCAGAGATAATCCAGTGTGGTCGGGACAAAAACACTCCAAATCCAGTATGTCAATATGCCGGAGAGCATAAGAGCTTTGGTCAACTAATCCCTTCAATTAATTCTCTCACCCTTCATCATTTAACCATTTGCGAGGCGTGTTATAAACGCTGAATGTACACAGCAATTTGCTGTGTCCGGTAATGAAGTTGTGGGAGGAGCTTGCAATCATTTCACAGCCTGACAAATAATTTGCTGTGTCATCTTCATTATTATCATCATCATCATCATCATCATCATCATCATCACCTTTCTGACTTTTCCAAACAACAGATGCAGGATCCAGCAATAACAGAAAGTTAAGCATGAACGAGGGAAATCTATGAACAGCGTGCCCACTGAAATGGGCCAGACATTCATTCCCACACCAATCATGCCCTCGGAATTCTGGTTTCATCTCATAGCTCTAACCATCTCGACATATTTTTGTCGGTGTTTCTTTCGACAAATGGGTTCATATTTACAAACTGCACATGTATACTTGAACAAACATTGAGTAACTTTCCCCCCGAATCTTTGAATGCAGAGAAAATCGATTTGTAGCCCATTTCACTTGGCACACTGTTAACCCATGGAAACCGATGGTGTATTTTAGTTTAATCCTGCTACCTGGAGAGTTTTTTGTTCAATTTAGGAGGGCTCCTTAGCAGTAAGAGTGTTATTGTATGCTGTAACTACACCCATCAGTTCGGTAAGTCTTCCTTAACTCATTTACCTCATGAAATGGCAAGAAAAAATATAAATGGTCTTGGGTGAAGGGGTTTATGGATCTACCGAACGTTTGTCAATCTCTGCCCCTATCCAGCATTTGGCACACAGCTACAATGTTCCTAGCGCACTTATAGTAAACCCTAGCACAGAATATTAACCGTACTGCACTGTTACCATGTTACATTCTTATCAACCTTAACACAGGATGCATAACTCCTGTAATATGGTGACTTCCTAATTATTATAGTACTTACTATACTTCTGTTTGCCTAGATCAAGGGAATTTACGAACGGCAGGGGTTAAATATAGAATTTATTAAGCCGTTAATTAACATGATGTTTTGATCTGCGTTGGAGACTTTAATGCAGTAATGGGCTGTTCAAATGAGGGATTTGAGGCATGTATGGGTAAGATGGAGTTGGTAGTAGGATGAGTGAAAACGGAGTGAGGTTTGGAAGCTTCTGTCTAGCAAATGACTTAGTCATCGGGGGCACACTCTTTCAGCATTGCAATATACACAAGACAACTTGGGTGTCGCCGTGTGGAAAATATAAAAATCAGATTGATCACATCGCTATCAGTAGGAGGCATAGAAGTTCTCTGCTAGATGTTCATGTTAAACGGGGAGCGGATATTGGTAGTGACCATCAACTCAGCATTGCAAAAATAAGGTTTAAACTTAAAAATCAGAAGAAGGAAAAATCTGGTGTTGGTAGATACGATATTGTTAAGCTTAGAAGAGAAGGAGAAGAAAAGGAGGAATTCAGATTAGAATGCAGAAATAGGTTTTTGGTGTTCGAAACGTTGGAAGAGGGGGAGAGAAGTGTAGATGAGATGTGGGAGGATGTGAACAAAGTTTTGCATGAGACTGCTGAATGTACGATTGGAAGGAGACATAGATTCAGGAGAAAGAAATGGATATCAGAGGAAACGTGGGATATGATAAAAAAGAGAGATGAGGCTAAATTGAGGAGTGAGATGCAATGCGTTGATGAACGAGAGATTGAATTAGCAAGAGCTGCGTACTGGAGTTTGAATTCAGAAGTAAGAAGGTTAGCTAGGAGAGATAAAAGAAGATGTGTGGATGAAAAGGTTGCAGAGACTGAAATCCTAATAAACAAAAATGATGGACAGAGTCAAAGAATAGCATATGAATCGATTAGAGAACTGAGTGGTAATGCAGGTAAACGCAAGGAAATACCAATTAGAGACAGGGAAGGAAATTTATTGACCAAAGATGGAGATATTAAAAATAGATGGAAAGAGCATTTTGAGACAGTTCTTAATAGACCAATACCACCAGAAGAGGATATACCGTCTGCTCAGGAAGATTTAAATATAGAAACAGGAGAGTTGAGGCTTGCAGAAGTGGAGAAAGCAGTAAAACAGTTAAAGAATAATAAGGCACCAGGGGAGGATGGTTTATTTCCGGAAATGTTTAAAGTGGACGGGGATAGATTAATAATGATCTTGACCAAGCTATTCAATAAGATATGGGTGACGGGGTTACTACCATCAGTTTGGAAGAATGGTGTAATTGTTAAAGTTCCGAAGAAAGGAGACCTAAGTGAATGTGGTAATTGGAGGGGAATCTCTTTGTCACCGATAGCTTTGAAAGTTTTCAGTAGAGTGTTGTTAAATAGGTTGGAGCCTGTGGTTGAGGGTATTCTGAGGGATGAACAGGCTGGTTTTAGAAAGGGACGTGGTTGCAGTGATCAGATCTTTATAGTTAGGCATTTGATGCAGCAAGTTAATGAAATGAGAGTACCGTTAAGTCTTTGTTTTGTTGATTTTGAAAAGGCTTTTGATAGTGTTTCGAGAGAGTCTATGGGGAAGATCATGAGACATTATGGAATACCAGAGGAGTTTGTGAGGGTCATTATGAACATGCATGAGGACACATTTTGTAAAGTGATGGTTGATGGTTGTCTGAGTGATTCGTTTGAAGTCAAGTCCGGAGTAATTCAAGGTGGTGTTCTATCGCCTTTACTATTTATATTGGTCATTGATTACATTATGAAACGTGTTGGAACAGAAACCGGTGCAGGTATACTTTGGGGAGAGAACAGGAAACTTTTGGATTTAGATTATGCAGATGATATAGTTTTGATTTGTGATGGGCCAGAAGAGATGCAGAGAGTGTTGGACTGTTTGGTGAGTGAAGGTCGCAAGGTGGGTTTGGTTATTAATTGTGGAAAAACTGAAATAATCAATATGAATATGGAAAATGCGCAGGAATGTGTAATTGGAGGTATGGTTGTAAAGCAAGTTGATAGGTTTAAATATTTAGGTACTTATTTAACCAAGGATGGTTCTTTGAACTTTGAATTCGAGGAAAGGTTAAAGAAGGCTAATCAGGCAATGGGAATGCTTAAAAATATTTGGAATAATAACAATTTCTCTGTGCATACAAAAATCAAACTTTATAAGGTAATGGTTAGGAGTATCTTAATTTATGGACACGAGTCTTGGTACAGCACAGTGACTATGGAAAATAAATTCTTGGTGTTTGAAAATAAAGCACTTAGAAGAATATTAGGAGTTAAGTGGTGGGAAAGGATACCAAATAGTAGAATTAGAGAAATAACGGGAGTGCAGCCGATCGATGAATATGTTAGATTCTCACGATGGAAGTGGCTAGGACATGTGTATAGGAGACAGGGAATAGTACGAGGTACACCAGGGTGGGTGGCACCTGGTAGCAGAGGTAGAGGAAGGCCAAAAGAGACGTGGGTGAGGACAATGAGACGGGAAGCAGGAGATGAGTGTTGGGGGAGATCTTGAGGAGTTAGCAGAAGATAGGATGTGGTGGTGTGAGTTCATCGAGGCCCTATGCATCCCCAAGGGTGCCACAGGAAATGATTGATTGTTAATTAACAGTGCACTCTCCTATACTGAATAAAGCCTTCTGGAGGTAGAAATGAGGATAACAAAAGACTGTCTGTGCCTGAAGGGGTTAATCAATCCACACTCATCTCCCCAGGAGATGGCGCTTGATGTCTATTCCGTTAGTTAGATGATAATATTATAGTAGCGGCGCGCGTCTCTGAGGATATTATCGTGCCATGACAACCTATCATCCAAAAGTGCTTCTAATTTCTTGATAGAGACGCATGTGATTCGTGTATAATATGTTCGTGTATAATAATATTTGTGTATAATAATGCGTGCATAATAATATGATTCGGGTATAATATAAGAAATCGGACGCACATTTGAATGGTAGGTTGCCAGGGTACGATAATGACAACCTCAGAGCCATGCGCCGCGACTCTAGTACACCTAGGGACTTGGACATGACAGTTTGTGTTGTAAGTGAATTGAAAGATTTCGTAATACCTGTTTCTTAATCATTTATTTGAGACATAATACCTCAGTATCCTCTTCTATGTTATTTTTGCAAATGATGTCAATAATAAAGCTATATATATATATATATATATATATATATATATATATATATATATATATATATATATATATATATATATATATATATATATAT
Source organism: Coenobita brevimanus (assembly GCF_032717465.1). Classification (NCBI taxonomy): domain Eukaryota; kingdom Metazoa; phylum Arthropoda; class Malacostraca; order Decapoda; family Coenobitidae; genus Coenobita; species Coenobita brevimanus. Next base: position 8,626,523 of record NC_136982.1, on the reverse strand, counting down.
GACAAGAGAAAATGATAAAGTACACTACAAACACAACTCTAAGGAGGATGTGCCACTGAAAATATGTCCTTTTTGTTTTCCTGTATGCTGTACACATTCGTTACGTGTACCATTCTCACTGTGCCATGTAACTGATCAGTGCAATAATTTGGTAAGACTGCTGGGTCTACACTTACCACTCAAGGCAGTAAGCATCAAGTAGTAAGCAGTAATTTTTTCATTATAAGATATAAACTTTCAACTGGAGGGGTCTGATATAGCATGAATAAACCACTTCAATACAAGTCACTTTTCTTAGGGTGAACAAAGATATCTGGAAGAACCATCGAGAAACTATCAAACACAGCAAAACTGTGCAGCCTAACTCCTCAGCAGGACACTGTATGAAACTTGCTGACTCATAGCAAATGCAAATAATACCATGGGTAGCCCTAAAAGATTTCCCTTACAAAGGCACAGCTGGTCTTAAAATTGTTTTATATAAAGTTATCGGATGTTCATAGTTACTAGGCAAATATTTTCGTTAGAAACATTATTATCCATTGCTTCCTCCTCCTCGAAACAAGCCGTGTCAAGACCACCTAGGCGCTGTGGAGTGGGAAAACACCGTCACCTGGATACAAGGATTCATGGGCTGCTATACAATAAACAAATCATTCTCACAACAAACTTAAAAGCGATGACACCGATATAACATATCAGGGCGGTTCCAATGCCCAGATAAATATTCCTCAGCCTATCCCCCCAGAGGAAACCTGGTGCCTAAAAAGGAAAGTTTACCCTCCAGTAGATCGATTTAGTGTCCATATCAGCCTGGACCACAAAAAATAAAATAAAAAAGTAATGCAAAAATAGGGATAGTCTGATGATGACAACGTTGATAAGCTCACTATGAACTGGACATGGCACACTCAAGGTCAAAAGTTTCTTTACAGTCTCTCCGACGGTCAAACCCAAGAATGACCTTGTAAAACAATGCACTGTTCACTTAAACTAGGTGTGAATCAGCAGTCACTCCATCTTCAGTCACGTGCTGTAAAAAGATATTAACATTAGAGTACGGTGCTAACCACTCAGAAGAGGTTTGGAAGGATTCTGCACCTGACCTACCGGAAATAGGTGACAAAAGAACGAAAATTTCGATCTACTTAAATAAATGAACAATAATCAGCTGGAATACAGCAGGTTGGAATCTTGTTTATGTGAATGGAATTCTGATCATGACTACATTGTTACAATCAAAGTTTGCCGACTCTTCCTTGTCGACTGTGACAATGTAAGGTGTGACATGAAAAAGGATACTGTCTGAGGTTTGCAGAGGAATGAAATATAATGCTGACAAAGAATTGTTGGCGAATTTTTACTTTTTACTTGTGACAGTACTAGAAGGCAAGACTTGATCATTTCCGAGAAGTTATATTTGTAGTGCACGTAATAATAATGGCATGGGGTTCCTGAGTCAACACAAGAGTGAGATCAATACCTCCACCAACACCACCACCCCACTCTTGACACCCCACCCACTACGCTACCATACCTACCAACACTACCACATCTGATGAAGTTAAAAATTGAAACCATTGCTATACTCTATTCATTTTCTCTTGCCCTAATACTGACATCTTAATTGGTGTACTGTAGAAGTGAATATTTATATTAATAAATAAAGTAAGGTGTTAGTCAGAAATAATTGCTCTGGAAACGATACAGAGCCTAGTATTGTCAGTTTGCCAATGAATTATTTGAAATAAGCCCAAAAATGAATATCTCCTCCTACTTTAGGCGGACGAATTATATCGTACTCTTTCAGTCGTATGGCGTCCTATTACATTTTGTTACCCTTATATGCAAATTGTTCTATCCAACTTATATTCAGCTTTTCTAGCTGGAGGGCTTAGACAATGTCTTCATTAAGCCCTTCAGCACAAATACATGTAATTATTTATAAAGACACCAGCAGATAACTTAATTTAACTTAGGGAAGATCTCAAAGTGTTATGGAGTTGATGAAGGCTACGTCTAACCCTTCGAGTTCGAAAATCTTTCATCACTGCTTTCGTCCGAAGGTATTAAAAAAAAAAAAAAAAAAGCGTGATTACTGCAGAAAGATGAATGCCTTCACTAATAAGGTGCTCTCCGACGTTGGGTATCACCCTCTCATTACCGTATCAGAATGGTTAGTATCCTAAGTCTCACACCATCATCACTTACTGTTAACATCTACCGATATATATATAGAGCCACGTGTCTGCCACAAATAAATTGTTTCCATGTCAACCTGCTCTACGCCTGCAGGTTGTCTTACCTCGAACTCGCATCCAACTCACTTAATACACTCTAGTCAATCTCTCTTTTACAGCCAGACTTCATGGCCAAGCTGTCTCCAGGTACTACTCCTAACAATTTCCAGCATATCCATATCAACACTACAACATTCCTTAACTCCGTCAGTTGTCTGTCTATCTTTCCATGTAACTCCATATGCTCCTCTCAAATACTGTAATTCATTTCCACTATTATCACTCTTGATTTGTGTCTTTCCAGGAAAGTACAAGCTTTGTTTTCATGCATCAGTACTGTCATGCAACCTCCCTATTCATCATCACAGCATTCAGTATACATCCAACCTTCTTTTCTTACACGTTATATTTAATCTCCCGTCCATGCTCGTCTCATTACCTAAATATTTTAATGCATTCATGTTCCCCATTTCCTGACCGTTCAACCTCACTGTGGATTCCGTGACTCCGTCCCTCTCAAAGACCATGACTTATTCTTATCTGCTTTCACTTTTAAAGCGTTCATTTTTTACACAAACCTCCAAACGCATCCAAAGGGTCTCGCAACCAACCTTCACCTCCGCTTAACAGAACAGTATCATACGGTACAGGCAATCTTCAAACTCTTCCATCTCTCACTAAGAACACTCTAACATCCACTGCCGTATCTTGTACTTCTTATATGTACTCTACGGGCATTATTAACCATTCACTCCGATGAATGGCAAATGAAGGCTGTATCTAACCTCTCCAACTCGAAAAGTACATCAAGAACTGAAGAAAATAGGCTGGGAAAACAAGAATAAAGAAAAAAAAGGCCATCACAATGAAGGGATTAAAGCAACCATCACACTATAGAGGTGGTGATTCTGCGGTAGAGGAAGGAATGGGTAATCCTAAGGCCATGGACCCGATCTCGGGTGAAAAAGGATAAATTTGAGGAATTTTATTTCGTTAAAACATTTTGTTGATCTTCCATAAGATTCATTGGTATATCATAAAAATAACGCAGCTGATACTATCAAATTATTACTAATAAGAACCTTAGCCTGGCTACACACTGACAGCTCGGTGGCAGTGCTTAAACAGTGACATGCAAATGCATGGATGCGTGGGAGGACTGATGGACTCAGGTAATAGAGTACCTTGTCTAAACCAGGAGCTGGATATATAGAACAATTATTTGTGTATTTCTGATATTGCTACAATTTTCGTTTCTTTTTAATACCACTACGAGGTCTCCGCCGTCTGTTCATCACCTAGTTACTCAAATGAAAATTACTTCTACCCTAAATTTGCTGAATGTATCACTCGCTTCTCAGACTTTTTCAAGCAAAGAAGAAGAAACCAAAGGCCAGGAGCATGCAAATTGTTCCCTCCAAGAAAACACAAATACAGAGAAACAATCATTTCGAGATTTTTTATGCGAGAAAAATGGAACCAAAGGCCAGTAGCCCACAAATCGTTCCTTCCAAAAAAAAAAAAAAAAAAAAACGAGAGAGAGTCAAATTCAAGATGCATGGACACATTGCGTTTGAAAGACTTGAAATCCTAGGTAGTAGGAAATACAGACAGAGGGAGTCAGTTCCAGAGTTGACGTGCTGCATACATGAAGGACCGGGAGTAACGGTTAGCTCTGGTGTTAGAGAGTTGGACAAAAAAGGGATTAGTGTTTGTTGCTAGACGGGTGCTACATGCCCGCCGTAATGGTGGAGGGATGCAAGGAGACAGTACAGAGAAGTAGTGACCACTGAAGTAGCGACAGAAAACAGATAAAGATGCAACAGTGTGGTGAAGAGACAGAGGTTGAAGGGAGCCAGTAAGAGGAGGAGAATTAATAAGACGACAAGCCTTTGACTCCACCTTGTTGAGAAGAGCTGTATGTGGGGAGCCTCCCCACAAAGATGAGTTGTGCTCCACACAGGGGCAACTATAACTCACATTAAGTGAGTGGATGGTGAAGTGCTGGTTTGGGGGTCTGACCTTTCCTCTCTTCCTTCTTTCCACTTCTGTCTTTCCTTCATTCTTTCCTCTTCCTTCTACCTATTGGTGACCCTACACTGAGTTACAAGCCAAATGGTTTCCTGTACACCAAAAAACCATTTACTACGCTGGGTGTTAACCATATAACCAATTATGGCGCCTGATGGTTTAGTGAGTAATTACGACGCTCCTATTGGATTGAGCCGATGCACGTTTATATCCAAGGGGTGGTTGGGGTTTATTGCTCAGTAATGCCACTCAGGGATGAGTTAGGTTGGTCACTCTCATATTAAATGTAAGGACCAACTTGCCTAGCCCCGGGCTCCTACGCTCCTCTTGGAGCAACATTGGACTGGATGATGGATGGATGGGTAGTCCAATGACGTATTTAATTTTATATGTGCTATCTCTAATAAAGGTATTCATATTCAGTATAACAATCACTAAAAACGAAAACATCATTTACCATCACTGAATCGCAAGCTGCAAGTTGGACTCCAAGAGTATGCTGGGGAGTTAAAACTGGGATTCAACTTCCTTTGTAACGAGCTTCAGTACTCATCCGTAAGCCCTTCGACATGCCTTAAAAAAAAGTTTTAATTTATGTTAAATGATCCTCAGTCTCAATAAATACCTCAGTTAAGTAGTACCCTTGAGGTGTCATGCGGTGGCCGTTAGTGATCTTATCAGCCGGTAGGCGGTGACGACAAAGTTTGTGGTAATTTGGGCAATAGGCTCTGTATGTCAATGTATTGTAAGAAAACCAGCAAGAAGTCTTAAGAATTGATGGTTATTTTCAGTAATACAGTTGCTACATATCTGGACTTGAAACTCGAAATAAAATCTATCAGTGAAATTATCTTAAAAGCACGGAGCTACCAAGCTGCTTTGAAACATGAAATTGCATACATATTCTCTATGAATAGGGCATATGAATATAAATCAACATGCACCATCATTAGCCTTACCTGTGTCCGACCTAAGGAAATGGTGAGGATCTATGCCTATAATTATCATAAATTAATCACGACGAAGGCTACCCCGAGAGGCTAATCATAGCCAGAGCTATGCTTGTAATAAATAACAAACTACTACTACTACTACTACTACTAGTACTTTAACCACCATAACTTCAGGCATCACTATTTAAGACCACACAGGACCAGACAGTCGTACGGCCAGCAACAAGGGTGAACAAGATGTATCCTGCTGACCTTTATACTGTATCCCTTCCTCACATATCCCGCCTCTCCAACCCTGCCTCACCCACCCAACCTTACCCATCTTGCTTCACCAATTCTGCCTCATTCATTGTCCCTGGCACACCCTGTCAAACTTACGCTGCCTCACCCTGCCTTACTTACATTGTCTTCTAGAACCTGCCTCACCCTACCTCACTCTGCCTTACACACCTGTTTCACTCACTCTCCCTCACCCATCTTGCCTCATTTATATTTCCACACCCGTCCTCCCTCAGCCCGCCTCATCCATCCTATCTCATTCTGTCTTACTAACCTGCCTCACTCATTCAACCTCACTCTGCTCACCCACCCTCCCTCACTCATCTTGCCTCACCCTCCCTGCCTCACTCACCCTCTCGGCCTCACCCTCACTTACTCTTTCTGTCTCCCTCTCCCTCTCCAAAGGTCTCAATCTCCCTCATGCCCTCTGACTAACTCTTCCAAACAAAACCTCCCCATCTCCCACTTACCTTCCTCATCCCCCGTACTTCCGTCTCCTCACGCCCCTCCCTCTCACTCTGCATTATCTTCCTTGTCTAACTCTGCCTGCCTCACTATCCCTGCCTCCCCTTGCCTAACAATTTTTATCTGGCCGGCTTCGTCTATTTCCCTTCCTTTGTCCCACTTTAACCTTTCTTCTTTCTCACACAAACAATATTTCTCTCCCTCCCTTTGCCCTTTCTTACTGCCTCATTCTACCGACAGTTTACACACACTCGGCCTCATCATACAAAGTTATGCCACATTTTTCTCGTTGTACCACCATTCTCCTTTCTCACACCAGCAAATTTTCTCTCCCGCCCACTTTCCCTTTCTGTACTGCTTTTGATTAACAACACGCCTACACACCTTAAGTCTACCTTACGAAGATCGTTTCCCACCATATCGACAGTTTTTTTTACAGTGCCTTTGTAGTCTCAGGCTCACTCTACGAAACTCTTTCACAATTTGTTCCTCACCTCTTCCCCCCTCCCCCATAGATCCTTACTCACAAGCCCTGCCTCCATCTAGTAAACCCTTTCACTCTGTCCACACAGCCTCACACGGCCTCACCCCTCCCAACTCCCTTACATCACCCTACAAAAATATTACACCTATTCCTCATCTCATTTCGCTCATTATTCAGCGTCTTGCTCACTTATACGGCTACACTTAAACAAGTCGATGCATTCTTTCTCCCAGTTTCATCCTAATCTCACCCTGCCATACTCACACTTCCTCACCCAACAAAAAACTTTCACACTCTCCTCACACAGCCGTATTTACTGTTTCTGCCTCGTCCTACAAGCTTATTCTACACTTTCCTTAATCGGACACAACTTTCTCACATTTTCCACCTTACTTATTCTTTTTCTCTGTATGACTTTTTCATGCCCTGCCTCACTCAGTCTCACTCCCCTTTAAACTCTTCCATACTGCCTACCCTATCATATCCTCTTTCCCCGTCGCAGCCAAACTCACTCTCTCTCTCTGTCTCACATTCACTTTCTCCTACCTCACTCTGCTTCACTCTCCTTCAATCTTCCTCTGCCTCACTCCATCATACCCTCCTCCTTTCTTGCTTCTTCGCCAACTCTTTCTCTTTCTCTTGCTTCACTTCCTGGTTCCCTTTTTCTTAGTTTTTCTCCCTGTTTCACAGTCCCTTTGTTTTTATCCCTACCTCACCCTTATTTGCATTTTCTCCCTGCCTCCCCCTCCGTTACTCTTTCTCCCTGCCTCACCCTTCCTATTTTCTCTCCCTGTCTCACCCTCCCTTTCTATTTTTCCTTGCCTCATCTTCCCGTACTTTCTCTCGGTCTCATCCCCCCTTATTCTTTCTTCCTGCATCACTCTCCCTTACTGCTCTTCCCTACGTCACCTTGCTTTGCTTTCCATTACACTTTTCTTTCTTTCTTACCCTGCCTCACTCTCCCTTATTCTTCCTTCCTTCCTCACCCTGCCTAACTCTCCCTTTATTCTTTCTTCCTTCCTCACTCTGCCTCCCTCATCCTTCGTCTTTCATTCTTAGTCATCCTGCCTCACTCTCCCTTACTCTTCCTTCTTTCCTCACTCTGCCGCCCTCTTCCTTTGTCTTTCTTAATCACCCGGCCTCAATCTCCATTACTTTTTTTTTCTTTCCTTACCCTGCCTCACTCTCCCTTAATATTCCTTCTTTCTTCACCCTGTCTTATTCTCCCTTACTCCTTCTCCTTGTTTCACTCTTTTTTACTACTTGTTATTTCCTCAATCTCTCTTACTCTTCCTCACCCTGCCTCAAGCCGCCGCAGTCTGAGACACTTCCTCTGCTTCACCCCATCTCCCGTTCTACATTAACTTGTCTCCCTGCCTACCTCACCGTGCCACTTTCTCACTCGCCACCCTTCCTCCACCTGGCTGCCTCGATGTCTTATTATCATCGCCATTCTCACTCTGCTTCATCTGCATCCTGCTTTCCTCTTCCCACCCATCCTCCTTGCCATCCTGTCTTGGTTTCTCTGCAACCTTGTGATACCCGTCCCATCTAACACCCTGCCAGCCTGGTTAACTCATCCTATACCGCTCTCTACCACCAAGCATTACCCTTTCTTATCAACTCTTTCTCCCACCCTGCCTTACTCTCGCTACCGCACCCTCCCTGTCAACCTACTTAATTTTTCCTGCCATCCCATCTAACTTTTCCTGCCACCCTACCTATCCCTGCGTGCCTTTCCCTCCCTTTCTCACCCGCCCTGCCTCCCTGTCTAAATCTCCCGTAACCTACCCATCTCTCCAAGCCACTCTGCCTCGCCAAGCAAACTTTCCATCAAAATCAATTTCACAACTTTATCAACAGTCCCCACCCATCCTCCTTTCTCTTTCTCACTGGCACCTCCAACTCACTCTATCAACTCCCCCATTCCCTTCTCAGTCCCCCTTCCTCTTCTACAGGTAACACACCACGTTAATTTGCAGGTGAACCCTGTATTATGATCCCCCATGCATGCACGCACGAACACACAAAAACGCACACACGATGTCATGTACATACTCACGGCACACTAACTTACTTGTACAGTACACACATAATGACTTTACTTGATACGCTCACATGCAAGTCCACCGCTTTATGTACACCTGCCAAACTGAGGGCGAAGGGTTTATCAGTGACACACACACACACACACACACACACACACACACACACACACACACACACACACACACACACACACACACACACACTCACCTCCATATGTACCTACCTAATTGACGGTGAAGAGTCTGTTAATGTGTGTGTGTGTGTGTGTGTGTGTGTGTGTGTGTGTGTGTGTGTGTGTGTGTGTGTGTGTGTGTGTGTGTGTGTGTGTGTGTGTGTGTGTGTGTGTGTGTGTGTGTGTGTGTGTGTGTGTGTTTAAAGTTCACAAGCACAACGTTGCCTCACAGACATCATTATCAACCTGCGCCATTCCACCGCAGGTCAACGCTCTTTCTCAGCGTTCTCGATTCTGACCCATTGATTGTTAGCCCCTTCCGGATCAAATCCCATTATATAACCTTCCAGCTGCTAAAATTTCGCTCACCTATATAATGTCATTAGGCTTTGGCCTGATTGAAATACGTGTGTGAGTCCTATTGCACACTGTTTATTCCCTCTTATATCAAAATTTTCTTAGTTGAGCAAAATCATATGTTGTTGGTACGAATGAAATACCTTACTGTATGTGACAGAAGTGGCTACGTAGCACCTCTTCCATAGTGATGTATTTTTCATATTATAACTTTAAAACACTCTACAGTGCTACGCATATCATTATAATAACAACATAGTCTGCATAACTTCCATTATATGTAAGAAGATATTGAGGTGTGAAGTGCTGAATAAATCGCTAAGGAAAAGGTGGTAATGCGTCTCCTGTGCTACCTAGAATGCGACCCACAATCCTATGCAATTTTTCCTATCATGTCGGTCTGAATAACAAATGCACGAATCAAGACTCACTTTACATCGGGTCACATTCTGGGCCCTCCGTTTCCTGCTGTCATCTGCATCACTATCTAGCACAGACAAACGGCCTGGCCATACCCTGCCTAGTGAAAAAAGGTGCCCTTTCAAATTGTTTTTCCCGAACTACACGATCTGACAGTTTACAGATTATGCTAGATTCAGGCCTCAGAGTTTTAATTCCTGGATGCCAATGACATTTTTACTCCCTTAAACAATTTTGGTCACTTTACTATTCACTTTTCAAGGCAGTGGAGTAGGATATAGCCTTCATCCACCTATTCACTGCGAAAGTGATTTACTCAGCAGAGTAAAATCGTCTGGAGAATGAAAAAAAAATAAAGATGTCCTCGGAGTTACGGGGTTAATCTGATCATCGGTTCCATCTCTGTGCCCGGCTCATTTATACAAGATGTCCAAGAAGCTGACGTACTAACTTCAGGGGGTGATTCCTGAGGTTATTTTAAGAGAAAAATAAATAAATGACATATCGATTTTGTAAAGGTTATGGAGAAAAGGGATTTTAAATCCGAATGGTAGTAAAACGAAAAATTATCCATTTCCTCCCCATGTTACCATCCTTTTTACTCTTCATTGCTCAGTTTTTAAGTGAAGAAAACCTAAACAATATGCACACAATACTCTTTTAGTTGTCTGAAAAGAAAATAAATCAATGAGGAGTAAAGAGGATGGTAACATACGGTGAAAATAAACAACTTTTTCACATTCTGGCCATTAAAATTTAAATGTTTTTTGGTCATAATCGTTCCTAATCCGACATATGTTCACAGAACATTTATGTCTTACAATTAAATAAAAAATCGCCTCCTGAAGTTACTACTCAAAACTCCTGGGACATCCTGGATATTTTATCCCATTTTATGCTCTCTTACAGAGTTTTCATCGTATCTTCTATGTAATACCAGACTGTATACTTACTGACAGCTTAACACCCCATCCCCATTTCCCCTATCACATACACCTTCCAACACACCTACTGTACCTTCGAAACTACATACGCATCCAAACAACCACTTACAAAACCAGCAATACACCAACTTGCACACCTATACCTCTCTACACACGTACAAATTCAGCTATACACCAACTTATACACGCTTACACAACCCCTACACATCTACAATACCACGTACTTATCCACTTACACACCTTCACACCCCTTACACACCTACACAACCATGTACACACCCGCTTGAACATATACACACTCCTACACACTTACACAGCAGCGTCTCGTGCCCACTGACTATTAGGGTGACATGAGATTGAAAGATACGAGGCAAGTCACGAACAGGTAGGTGACCAACTCACTACTGCTGCCTTACCTGCTGTCACATCTACTTACCCTTTCACCCTCGCTTTAGTCTATGTTTCTCTGACAAGCGTGAATCAACAGTAATTGTTAAAAAAGATAACTCGTCCTGCTGAGGTTACCGACGCTATTATATTATGCAATAATATGTTCACTTTATCCTGACCTAAAATTTCCATCTTTCCGTGTTGAAGGACGAACTTTAGTAAGAAATAAGCAATAAAATATAGAAGTAGTCACGACACAGTGTTACATAAAAGTTTTAGATCCGTGTTATTGTGTTATTCTGCCAGTGAGCAACGGAAAATTAGCTGATGAATAATGAAAATCTCCAAATCACGGTGGGTGAAATACGGCTCAACTCAGAATTATAATGATGAAATTTTACCTTAAGGTAACTAGAAAGCACTCAGTGAGAGCATATCTCCTCCAGTGTCATTGCCATTAAAAGACTTCGGATCCGAATCCGTGGAGATATTGTGTGGAATACATAGGATCCGGATCCGAAGCCAAATTTAATCAATATTTCCTTAATCCATGGCCCACTCATCCACAAAATTTTATTGAAATTCACTGAGAACTTTTGGAGATATTGTGAGGGATATTCTGGATCCGGATCCGGATCCAGATCCTCCCCAAAATATTATCGTTTTTTCATGGCCCATGGCCCACCCTTCCACAAAATTTCATTGAAATTCATTGAGAACTTTTAAAAATATCGTGTGGACGAACGAACAAACAGACAAACACATCTGAATACATAACCTCCTCCAACTTCGTTGACGGAGGTAATTATGACTTACTGGTTGGCATAATATAGTCTCCAATCAAAATCGAATATGCATAGGACGAAGTAACAGTGCATAGAATAATAACTGAATTCTTTTAATATGGTACCGTTTTAATTGTCTACTTCTTGGTATTTCCTAACGATGCTATTTAGGTCATGACAGGCTTTTCGAACTGCAGGAATGGGATACAGTGTAGCGCGCATTAGTTCCTTATTATTTCGGGACCTTATCGAGCTATAAAAAAAAAAAAAAAAAAAAAAGGCCGGTGCTGACATGAATAGAGAGAGAGAGAGAGAGAGAGAGAGAGAGAGAGAGAGAGAGAGAGAGAGAGAGACAGACAGACAGACAGACAGACAGACAGACAGAGAGACAGACAGACAGACAGAGACAGACAGACAGACAGACAGAGACAGAGACAGAGAGAGACAGAGACAGAGAGAAAATTCTTCACTGGTTTCAGGGCGTTAAGATCTTTTTGGTGTTCTTCCTTGGCCAGAACGAACATGACACTACGAAGTATTAGACTGTTTCTGAGTTCATACTCAGGTATAAATCTTAAAGAGGAAAGCAAAAAGTAAAAAAAAAAGGGGGGGGGGCAATAAAACATACAGTAACTTAATAAATGCCTGATCAATACCATTACTCATACGACACCCACGCTTGCAAATTCAGGGCGTGTATGTCTTGATCATCGTTGTTCTTACCTAATTGTATCTTTACAGGAATGAGTCAAGCTCGTACTGTACCGTGTCTTAAACCATTTTTATCGTACATATCCTGAAATTAATGAATTGTTTTGGCACACTATTTCATTCGGTAGTGCATTCCACTGATCAACTGCCCTATCTGGGAAACTAAATTTCCTTACATCTTTATCGCCTCTCTTCTTTTGCAGTTTTTTGCAGTCCTCTTGCTGATGCATCCCCATAGGTTATGTAATCATTTATGTCTATTTTCTCCTTCCCATATATATATATATATATATATATATATATATATATATATATATATATATCATTCATTCATTGCCAGACGCCATGTATCCCAAACGGGGTGGCCAAGGGCTTAGAGTTAATTGTTTTACAGGGAGGGGCACTAATCCTCCACCAACCCCACTTGACATATATATATATATATATATATATATATATATATATATATATATATATATATATATATATATCATAATCATTTCTCCTCCTTTCCTTCTGTCCTATAGTGTAGGTAGATTCAGTTTTCTAATCTTTCTTCGTAGCTTAGATCCCTTAAGCTTTGTACCCATCTTGTAGTGGCCCTCTGAGCTATTTCAATCTTATCTACGTGTTTTTTTAGATGAGGACTCCAGACCACTGATGCATACTCCAGGGTTGGTCTGATAAATGATGTTATCTTCTTTAGCAAATCTTCATTTATGTATGTGAATGCTACTCTCATCTTTGCAAGCAGTGTATACATGTTCCGTACCTTCTCACAGATGTGGTCAGCCGGAGATAGTCTGTTACTGATAATCACTCCTATGTCCTTCTCTCTTTCTGACGTGTGTAGGGTTTTACTTCCTGACTTATAATCCCAATCAGGTCTTTTTCCACTTTTACCAAACTTGATTACATGACACTTGTCCACACTGAATTCCATTTACCATATATTGTTCCATTCGTGAAGTTTATTTCATTCTTCTTGTAGCTTTTTACAAGAGTCTGCATTAGTAATTCTCCTTTGTATTTTTGCATCATCAGCAAACATATTTAGATAGTTTTCATTTCCAGTGTTACTATCTATGTTATTTATATACAATAAAAACATAATTGGAGCCAGCATTGAGCCCTGTGGAACTCCGCTAGTCACTTCCCTCCATGATGAGTATTTTCCCCTTAGTACGGTTAAAGAAAATCTTGCATCCAACAATACAATTTGCCTCGGATTCCTCCTTGATGGTACACTTTCCATGAAAGTCTTTGGTACAGTGCTCTGTCAAATGCTTTCTTGAAAGCTAATTAGATATTGTCCACCCATCCTTCTCTTTCCTGTAACGTTTCTGTTACACTATCATAATAGCTCAACAGATTAGTAACACACGATTTTCCCTTTCTGAAACCGAACTGTCTTTATGTTATCATATTATGTTCTTCTATATGATTTACCCAAACTTTTCTCATCAGCTTTTCTAATATCTTGCTTAAAACACTGGTTAGTGATACTGGTCGGTAGCTGAGTAGATTTTGTCCATTCCCTTTCTTGAATAAGGGAACAATGTTTCCTTTCCTCCAAACATCAGGTAGTTTACCTTGTTCCAAGGATTCCTTGAGTATTAAAGATAATGGTGTATCTAACTCCTTTGCACATTCATGTAGCAACCAACATGAAATTTCATCAGGACCATTTGCTTTTCCTTTGTCTAATTTAATTAACTCCTCCTGTATTTCTTTTTCTGATATTTGTATATCTGGTAATGTGTGGGCATGCATGTTCCATATCATTCCTCTCAATATTATTTTCTTCTGTAAAAACCGATTGGAAATTCTTATTTAGTGCTTCACAAATATCCTTCTCTTGTGTATAGGTGATCCCTTCGTCCGTAATAGATTGTATTTTATCTTTTACTTTGGTTTTCCTTCGGATGTAGCTGTAAAATAGCTTCGGTTCATCACTACTTATATTTCTGATATCCTCCTCAAACTGTCTTTGGGCTTCCCTCCTGATTCTTGTATAATATTTTCTTGCCTGTTTAAAGTTGTTATATGCCCTGTAACTACTGTGTCTTCTATATCTGTTCCACAACAAATCTCTCTTTCTTTTTTATTTTTTACATTCTGTATTAAACCATTTCTGTATTTTCTTTTCTGTTTCTTTGTGCTGTGGAATGTACATCTGGACTCCTGTCTTATAAAGTTCACAGAATTTTTTTTTATAACATTTAAATCTTGTCCTTTAAGCTCCTTTACCCAATCTATTTCTAAGAAGTACTTCTTTAGGTCATGGTAGATTCCTTTTTTTATAATATAGGCTCTTTTTGTAACTTTCATTGCCGTTAACTATGTCGTATGCAATCCTGAAGTTGCAATTTAGTACTACATGGTCACTTTTGCCGAATGGAGGGTGACACAGTAAATTGTTAACATCGTTTTCTTGCCTAATGGATATAAGATCTAGTACTGAGGGTACATCAAGTCCTCATTTTCTGGTGCTTTCGCTTACATGTTGCGTTAAGAGAAACTCCTGCACGAGATTCAGGAGCTTTTGGTCCCAACAGCTTTTCTTTCTTGGCTTATTATATCTAAAGCATTCCAATTTATTTTTGTATTAAATTCTCCAGTTAGTATCATTCTTTCCGATTTCTCCTCCATTCTATGCAGTAATGCTCTTAAACACTGAATTGTACTCTCTGCCAAATCCTCATATTCTCCTCTTTCCTATGTGTTTGATCTGGGTGGCATATATAAATTTACTACATTTACTTTCCCTTCAGATGTATTGATCTCTACTGCAATCAGTTTTGCTTGGAAGGGTATATCTAGTTCTATTTCTTTGACTTTTATATTTTTCTTTGTTAATATAATTCCTACTCCTTTTTTAAAATTCCTATCTCTTCTCCATATATTGTATTCCTCTAAGTTTAGGATGTCGTTTGACATCCTTGGTGTTAATTTTGTTTCAGTTAGGCATATTATATGTGGTTCATTTTCTCTGATGTAATCATTCATCTCTAATAATTTAGATACCATTCCATCTACATTTGAGTACATCAACTTAATCGTCTTGTTTACATGCTTGTCATGACTTGGATCTACTACCTTCCTCCTTTTTATTCCCTCCTGGTTATGTACCACTTTCGAACCTGCAATCCATTCACTTTGTAGAAAAATGTATTCTTCTCCTCCTCTGATCTTCCCTCGTTCTTTGTTTTTGCTTCCTCCCTTCTCTCCTTTAGTAATTCCAGTTCTTCTTGAGTTAGGCAACTTTTTATCCATACATTTTTGAATTTTTCTTTTTCCATGAGTTTCTTTGCATTTTTTAGTATGTCCTCCACAGTGTTTACACTCTGGAAGGTTACCTTAGGGGGCCTTGACTTATTTCTCTCATATTTCCCTAGACTTTTTAGTTCCTCTATGTCTGTGTTACAGATTTCCTCTGATCCTTCCTTCAGTAAACTCATTACATTTGCCATCTCCTTTTCGTCTCTCGAGATCTTGTTTTTTATTTCTTCTTCTTCAATACCCGTGATTACTATAGATTTATTGATATCTCCTGAATCTCTGACCAATTTAGGATTGTTTTGGATTATTCTTTTCACTTCCTTTTTAATGCTTTTTTCTTCAACCCTTGTTTCTATGTCTTTCTTTACTTTCACCATTTCAACATAAGTGTTTCCACATCATTTTGTAGCTTTGCACCACTTCATTCACTTGTGTTATCTTCTCCTCATATCACTGCTCTGATCTATGAGATTGCTTACTTGTTTAATTGTCCCCGTATCATTTTTTAACTCTTCCATGATACTCTCGTGGTTGGCTACTGTACCTGCCATTTCACTAATTTTCCTTCTAAGTGAACTCACTTCTACTGCCAGCTCATCTATTGTTGTTCTTTCTTGTTGACTTCTTTTCCTAATTTTTTTATTTCCTCCATCTGCATATGCAACTGTTTTTTAATTTCACCCATTTCATTCTGAAATGCCATTTCCAATCTGTTTACCCGTTCTACCAGCTTGTTATACGTCTCCATTTCAACCAGTTTTTGGTAGAAATCATCATACTGCTTTCTACCTTTATCCCTTTTCTTAGCTCCTTCCAAATTTGTTTTACTAAAGTAAGTGGACATCATGTGGTACTATGAGCACAGATTCTACTTACATTCCTTGGCAGCTAGTGCACACAAAACAAATCAGCTGATGCTGATGGCACATTCCTTTACTACTTTGTTTATTTTGATATTTGAACAGCAGTCTTACTTAAAACTTCCTCTTTCATATTAGGACACCATTTAGGTTGACCTTGTACAGAGCTTGATCCATATAAAGATACTAATTTAGGTATGGCCACTTGGCCAAGTTTGGCCAAGTTTCAGAGCGATGTGACATGCGTCCTCCCTGCTCGGTGCCCAGTGTGTGTGTGTGGGTGGGTGGGTGAGTGGGTGGGTGGGTGTGGGTGTGGGTGGGTGGGTGGTTGGGTGTGGGTGTGAACAAAATAACTGAAACAGCTGCATGATATTAACCATATTTAGTGGAAGGGTTCAGGGACAGCCAAGGGGTTGATCTTTTCTATTTCAAAGTACTATGTCAAATGTCAAGGTAACAGGGACGGGTCAAAATTTAAAATAACAAAGTCAACATAAAAAGCTTTTATCCGACTGAGCCCAAACTTGATGAATGGTCTGGCAGTATGACAAGAACGAAGGGACTCGATTTTGAGGAATATCATTGAATGTCGAAGAAGCAAAGCAAAATTTCGACCCGTTTGCCTAACTGTGAACAAAGCAACTAAAACAGTTTCGATGTGATCTAGACTAAAATTGGTGGAAGTGGTGAAGGTCAAGGTCACATGGCAGCTAACTTAAGCAGACTGTATCAGATTTTTATCAGCCTTTACAATAATAATAATAATAATAAAAACAAAAATTATTATTATTATTATTGTTGTTATTGTTGTTGTTGTTGTTGTTAGTAGTAGTAGTAGTAGTAGTAGTAGTAGTAGTAGTATCCGTTGTTGGAAGGACACAAGTCAAGAGTGAGAGCAGTGGAAATGAGTTATTTAAGAGGAGCCTGTGGAGTCACATGGAGAGACAGGCTAACAAATGAGGATATAAAGGAGCGTTGTGGTATGAATGTGGATGTGACAGGAAGCGTTAGGAGGAACACACTGAGGTGGTTTGGCCATGTGGAGAGGATGGAGGGTGAAAGACTGACGAGGTGAGTATGTGTGAGTGAGGTGGAGGGAGGGAGAGGGAGGGGGAGACCAAGGATAAGATGGAGGGATAGGGTGGAGAGGTATATGAGAGAGAGGGGTGTGAGTTGGGAGCTGGGCAGTGAAATGGCGGGGGACAGGGCGACGTGGAGGCGATTTGTTTGTGGCCACCCCGGACGGGATTGAGGCGTCTGGCAATAGATAGATAGATAGATTATTATTATTATTATTATTATTATTATTATTATTATTATTAATACGAAGAAGAAACAAAGTATGTACGAATAAAGCAGGAGGAGGAGGAGTTGGAGGAGAAGAAGAAGTATAGGAATACTCACTAAGCCGACTAGAAGACACTGCCTTCATCACTGTCTTCCTTTTCCTTCCATGAACGTACCTGTGGACGGAGATAAACATATGTGCATTTACAGAAAGAGAAAAACATTCCAACGAATAAGATGAAAATAAATGTCACAAAATTATACAGCAGTCACGCCACACAGCATGTTTGCGATAACGAAAAACTAAACTATAGTGGTTACCCCCCCCCTTCTTTTTTTCAAATGATTCGTGAACATGGAGTATATGAAGTAATAACAACTTGATAACCTTTCAGCTTTTGTAGTTTACCTCACCTTCGTACACTTAGCAAGTCTGGGCCGTCGTTTATTTTAATCATTCCAAGACATTACTGACTATAGACTTACTACAAAGCAATCAGAAACTCCATAATGTATCTGCACCGCCTATTTAAAGAAGTTGCGTAGTGTGAGGCAATGTTATTGTGATGTGAAATACTGTGAGACAATGATGCAGCTGCTGCTGATGTTGATAATAGTATGGTCATGAGGATGCTGTTGCTTCTGCTGCTGCTTCTGCTGCTGCTGCTGCTGCTGCTGATGATGATGATGATGATAATGTATGGCAGTGGTTTCATAGCCGCTGGGTTGCCAAAACTGAGTCGTCATGTCCGATCAAATGGGTCAGCAGGGATATCAGATAATCCTCCGAACGTTCCTCTACTGTCAAAAAACAGCAGCTCTGAGGGGTCTGTGGTGCACAGTAACTGATTCAAGCTATATTTTACCGTTGTCACAGACTAATTTTCCAACCAACGAATGAATTCTTCTTCAGAGGAATGGCTGAAATTGCTATCAGTGAGATGATTCCGAAGAAGGGGATGATATGGCTGCAAAGCTAATTCATAAATCAACCACAAGAATGAATGAATGAGTGGGACAAGGTGATAGTGTGTGTGTGTGTGTGTGTGTGTGTGTGTGTGTGTGTGTGTGTGTGTGTGTGTGTGTGTGTAGTAGTAGTAGTAGTAGTAGTAGTAGTAGTAGTAGTAGTAGTAGTAGTTGTTGTTGTTGTTGTTGTTGTAGCTTATTGTACACAAGTCGACTGTATGCATAAACTGATTTGAAGTTAGTCAACAATCTCAAAATTCATGACACACACACACACAAAAAAAAAAAAAACTTCCTGGCAAATACTGGAAAACTCTGCCGAATCGCGCTGCTCCATCTCAAGCATTTCACGATACATGTGTGGGTGTATGGTTTTATTTTTGACCCCGTAAAACCCTTTTGGAAACCTATACCAAGCAAGTGAGGAAGCTGTCCAACCGTAGTTCCCAAGAGAACATGTTAACCACGTATGAAGGGAACCGGTGAAGAATTGAAGGACTGACACCCAATTTGAAAGTTCGAAAGTCAAAGAAACAAGGACAGAGAGAAAATGAACAAATAAAGCTTTGTCTCTACCATATGATGGAGACAATAAATATAAACATGCAAACGTGTGTTGCTTAAAGTTGACCATCGACATAAAGAAATGCACAGCCATGAAATTAAGACTGTGTATTAATTTAGTTTTTAGTAAGCACGTCATACTATCATTAGTAGCATATTTTATCATTATTTGCAGTAAAAAATAATGTAAGACGTTATGGGTCGAGGAGATTATCTTATAGCCAGACTGTGGGCTGCAGTCACAGGAGGTAAGAGCCTCTGATGTAAGGGAACTCATAACAGGATATAGCCATTTTAACAGTTTGGCATTGCACGTCCTCCTTCACTGTTTGGTTATTTTCCTCACTTCCCCATGCATAACCCACTCTAGCTTTAATGAATAAATAAATTAATAAAATTAAAGCCTACAAAAATCCTTTACATAAAAAATCAGTAATGAAAGGACAAATCAAGGATTATTCATATATTAAGAACTAAACCCGAAACTCAATAAACAGACGGAATATTTCCAAGCCCTCGGAAGCTTTTACAGTGCCGCATGCCAAATATAACAAGGAAAACAAGAAACAGTGCCAGGGGACAGCAAACCCGTCCCCGGCATTCATTTTAATGCTGACGAATAAACACAACAGGACATCTAGTCAAGGATGTCATATACCAAATATGGGGTAAATCAGGTGAAAGTTGACGATTTTATGCCCACTTGATATTTTAGGCCCCACCCACCTTGCATAGACCCCGCTACTGCTAACTGTGGGTGTGACCTCCCTGATGTAATTAGGCATGTTATAGGATGCAGATTTGAAAGCTGCACTCTTAGGTTTTGGTTTCATGTAGATATGACGAATTTCAAAGGAGTTATAGTGAAAAAACGATTAAAAAAAAAAAAAGTTGCCCTACAGCCTGGGCCTTGGCCCAATTTGGCCCAAAATTTAATCAGGTGGACAGATGGTCATAGCCCATCATCCTTGTAATTTCAATCAAAATCGCACCAGCAGTTTTCACGTAAAGTTGTTAACAGACACACAGGCAGGCAAACAAACAGACAAACTGAGTGAAAACAATTCTGTCCCCGATCCCCTCCGGGGCGGGGACGGGAAATATATATATATATATATATATATATATATATATATATATATATATATATATATATATATATATATATATAATTTTATTTATTTGTATTTATATATATGTGAAGCAGGGTAGTATAATTTTTGGTAACTTGCCTTATACTGTGGCACGAGGTTCAACCTGTGTGTGTGTGTGTGTGTGTGTGTGTGTGTGTGTGTGTGTGTGTGTGTGTGTGTGTGTGTGTGTGTGTGTGTGTGTGTGTGTGTGTGTGTGTGTGTGTGTGTGTGTGTGCGCACGCGCCTTAACTTTGTAGGGTAGGTGAGTTCGTCTGGTCACTCTGCAGGTCGTCCACAATATATATTTTTTTCAAAAATTATTTTAAGGGGGATCAGTTCCCTTCACCAACTAAAAAATACTCAGAAATTGTGAATGGAGGACAGATGCGACTTTGATATTTTGGTATATGTTGTACTATGGACTCTCATCAGTAATGCTTTGTATAGGGAGCTTGGGACCCCCCACCCCCGCACCAGGATTCTTGGGGAGTCAACCCTTCTCCCAGAAAATATAAACGATCAGAAGTAAGGGAGTGTTAGATAATAGATTTCAACGAAACTTCTCAAGGTCAGTTTGATTGCATTCTTGATAATGTCTTTCACAATATAAAATTTTCGACGATTATTCTTAGAGAGGTCAATCCCCCTCCAAAACTTATTACGAGTGAACGAAATGAGCAAGCGTAACGAAGTGATGTTTATGTTCAGCTAAGAAATGAGCGGCCCGACACGACCTGGCCCGGCCCTACATGACAGGGCCCAACCGTGATGGTTTTCAGAGGCCAATAACTTTTCTACTATGCGAGACAGGAAAGAGATGCTTTCAACAAGTAGCAGAAACATTCAATAAATTTAGTTTTTAGCTATATATTTACTCATGAGACCAAGGACACCCTTGAAATCCCAGCCTTCCAAGGGAATGTACCGAGGGTTTCACTTGATATGGTCCATCGCGAAATCAATTTAAAAAAGATTTCCTGTTGTAACACTATGTTTTCTTGCATGAATTCTAACAACTGAATATCGGATATTACGCTCACAATGTTACATGAACCTTATTTTCTATGTTTAGGGGGTGAAATCAGTACCTCGCGCATGTAAAATTATCCCCAATAACTAGTCCACACATTATTCCTACATATCCTTCAGCGAATGTGAAGTGTGTCTTAAAAGTTTATTTTCATTATTTCCTAACATTATAAAACATTTTCTCTTACAGATTTGACGTATTAAAATGTAGCATCCAGGAGCTAATCTGCATTATTATTAAGCAAAATAATTCGATTTCCTGACACTACTCCCTATCACGACTGTTCATGTTGTCAAATGAGTCAGTGTGGCTGAAACTCATTACACTTCTTATACCGTCTATATTTCATTCACACATGCCACCATTGCGACCATGTGCCTTTTACATCGGAATACTGGCTTATTTTTTGACTCATTAAAATTGTTTTGTAATTCATTCAAAGCGGTATGCATATCAAAGCACTGAGTGTGTAGTTCCATGTTTTCTATGAATGCACAGGAAGAAACAGCACATCTGCTTTATTTTTTTATGATTGGAAATAATGCAATATTACAATTTGTGGTCACAGAGGAAAAGGCAGACTTAGGAAAATAGTTTTAGAGTTAATCAAACACGGTTTCACACAAAGAGGACTGAAAATACTGTTAAACTCTTGGATGAGAGCGTTCGACAGGAAAGAATGCAGAATATATGATGGGACGAGTGTTTCGTGCACACTGTAATGGGAGGGAAGCCCTCATCTGTCAGTTCTCTTCCTTTCCCCATCAATACATCAACTTCCCCCTCCTCCTCCTCCTAATCGTCACCAATCCTATCATAAATCGCCAATAACCTATTCCTATCCCCTCCCTATCCCACCAGCTTTCACTCCACTCACACCACCAATTCCCCTCACATCTCACTATCAGCAACTTTCTCCTCCGTTTCCAGCAGTCCTCATCACCTCTGTCCCCCTTCCCCCATCAAACCCTTCAGACCACCTCATCCTCAACAGTCACACTATCCCAGCCAATCCCCCTACCTCCACATGTTTCTCATATATATTAAATCCATTCCCACCAGCAATCCGTCATTGATTCCCCTTCCTTCATTCTCTCTCTCTCTCTCTCTCTCTCTCTCTCTCTCACATACCAGCCCGAATCTCACCGTTGCCCCTCCTCTTCCATCCCTACGCATCACCCCAGCCAGGCCGTGTGTCCTTTGTGGTTGGGCTAGACAAGTTTATTCAGCAGTTATACAGTGTTAATGGCTCGTGTGACGCTAATACCACCAGGTGTAACTCAGGTCGTAATGCCCGCCCTAACTTGCCCTGAGTGGTGAGGGGTGGGGTTGGGCTTGTGGTGGGATTTTATGTTGTGTGTGTGTGTGTGTGTGTGTGTGTGTGTGTGTGTGTGTGTGTGTGTGTGTGTGTGTGTGTGTGTGTGCGTGTAAACTGAACCAGGCACTTGCATGTGCACTCCCATCACGTATATAATTAGCGTATGAGAAACTGACATAATGACCGTGGGGAAAAACAATTTACTCCAATAATGATGTGGATGTCTAAAGAATGGACTAACAAAGCGTAACATCAATCCCTTTACTCACGCATACACAAAACTTAACCTTTTCACTACGATGAGGCGTCTTGCGGGTATTCTTGCTGTCTCCATACGATTGTATTCAGCTTAAGATAGTGAAACGGTTGTAGCCCCTTTGTAACCTAAAAGAGTTTGGCAGTAAAAATTTATAAAAATCATTGTATTTAAGGAATCAACGGGATAATATGTTTCTTATTCTATATCATACCTTTTCACTACTCTAACGTGCTTCTTTTCTATTCGCGCTATTTTCAGAGGTTAATATTCAGCTGTGGAGAGACTTCCCGAGCTGTTGAATTATAGACGTACACTGGTCTTCACTACTACCGTGAATATGTAAGCCATTCCCAGCGAGAATAAAAGCATCAGGGGGATTCAAGCAACTAAGGTGAATATAATCGATTGAAGACGAATAATTATCAAGTCTGAATATAATCGCGGGGAGGTTGTATAAGATGTAAACACGTCAAGCGCTTAACTCCTTCGTATGATTTTTTTTTTTTTTTTTTCTACTTCATCTTTACAATGCCCTCGAGATAACCCCTTCGCTCTGGTGACGTATGCCTCATTTCAGTGGATTTTCTTCAGTTTACGGGAGACATCCGAACTAGATGTTATACTGTATATATATATATATATATATATATATATATATATATATATATATATATATAATCATCATCATCATCAACCATTACAAGACCACTGCTGAACAAAGGCTTCCCCCAACCTTTTCCACGAATTCCCTGACTGAGCCAATCTTCGCTACGTTTTCCCTGCAAATTTCTCTATCTCATCTCTTCACCTCCTGTCTGGCCTTTTTCTGCTACGCTTACAATCTCTTGGTGTCTAGTCAGTCAGCCTCTTGCTCCATCAGTTATCCCTTCTTCTTGTTATATGGCCTGCCCACCTCCATTTCTGTTCTTTTATAACTTCTATAATATCTTTGACTTTAGTCTGCTCTTTCACCCAAGATGACCTTTTCCTGTCTCTTACAGATATTCCCAACACTGACCTTTCCATTGCTCTCTGTGAACGGATTAATTTATTTTCCATCGATTTTGTCAGTTTCCAGATCTCACAAACATACGTCATAGCCGGAATTATACATTTGTTATATATTTTTCGTTTCATACAAACTGGCAAGCTATTGTTCATAATGTCTCTGTGTTTACCCACAGCTTTCCATCCAACTGTAATGTGTCTTTTTATTTCGCTATCATGATCTTTCGTTAATTTTAGTATTTGTCCCAAGTAGTTGTACTCCTCAACTTCTTCAAGAATATCTTCGCTTATTCTGATGATGCTCTTTGCTGTTTGTGGATTAAAATTAGTTTTTCTCCGGTACATATTTAGCCCTACTTTCAGACTTTCTCTATTCAGGTCATTTAAGATTTCTTGCAGTGTCACTGCTGTTTCTGAGATCAGGACAATGTCATCTGCAAATCTTAAATGGTTTGGCTTTTTTCCATCTATGTTCACACCTTTGTTTTACCAGTCTAGCCTTCTGAACATACTTTGTCACAAATCAAATTCGCGACATTTTCCTTTTGTGAGAAACCACGAACTATTAGTGGAAAACTCACTGTGTATCGTTCGGTTAACCAAATCTCTCCATTTCGATGGTATACTTTTTTCAAAACATTCGTCACTGTTTCAAAAGTGACCGTTCTAATGCACGTCATTAAGTGCTCTACTGAGCGATATTATTGTTTCTATATTGTTCGTCCCTGCTTGCCTCAACCATTGGCCACGCCTTCTTCCGGCTGCCCTGGGCATCCTACCCCACACATCGAATTTGAATCAGTCTTTTGTCTGTCGCGACGGAGTGTGGTTCTGTGCTCCAGTAGTGAGAGTGAGAGAGGTCTTCTAGCACCCAGACTCCACTACACTACAGTTCTCCAGGCTCCCATACGCTACATTGACCAGTATTTCCTTTTCGTATTTTCCTAGGTTTCAGAAGTTAGCTTCTGAGTGAGCGAGTGAATGCGATCTCTTTATTTTGAATTCATTTTGAAATGTAACGTTAAATTTATTTCTTTGTAATCAATAAATTTAACAGTTCTTTTTCTCGAGCTTAATGTAATGTATACTCGTGTTTCATTTCTCCATACTAAGCTTATTTCTCTATTAGCTCCTAGCTTGCATAAACGCTGTGCTATTCATAACTGGTACTTAGGCCAGTCTTGTTGTATTAAGCTTAAAATCCGTTGTGCCTTCTAGGAGTTAACGCATCAGCAAGAAGCTGATATCATTAACAGTATTAGTTATTAACTGTCAGGGGTGAAGTCACTTTCTCCAGAGGCTAACAGTACTAATAAACAGCAGTTGTGAGTAATTAGTCTCTGCTGTGTACTGTTGAGAAAGTTTATAAATTCTCGTTCTGAGAGAATCGGCGAAGCAAGCCAGAATAAAGTAATCATTGCTTGATTTTAGCAAGACAATTCATTGTCCCTGCTCTTCAGTATTATTGAGAATTAACTTTTAATATTGCATTTAAATTAAAAACCCCGTTGACAACTGGCGACCTCATTTCAGGATTTAACTCCTAGTTCTATTGTTAACGAAATAAAACTCACTCACTCAGCCAGTTAGTTATTAGTTATAATAACTAAAGGTTATAGGCACAAGCTTACTGGTGTTTACCGTTAATTTAGCAGTGAATTTCTGCTTTATTAATCCATAGAGTACTTAACTCTATTTAGTACTTTATTCTTGGTAACGCCAGACGATTTTATTCGCTCCTGGGATGTTGCTGTACCCATTGCGTTAATTATTGAGTCTTCCCAGTTATCTGCATTTTTGCTTTATTCTTTGCCAGTTAACTAGATAAGACTGGTCACCACTGGCTTGTGTCTGTATTCTTTACTTGTGTTATTAGCATTCGTTTGCAAAGCAGCAGTCAGTACTCAGTTTCGGCTTGCTTAGTAAATTAGCGTCATGGCTACCACCGTATTTTTACAGGAAGCCAAAGACATGGGGCTTACCGATCCCCAGGAAATTAAAGAGTACATACTCTCACGGCATAATCAGGAGCAGCAGCGCGAGAATGATGCCCGTGAAGAGCATAAGATTCAGCGTAAATACGAGTGAGAACAGTGTGAATACGAGCGAGAACAGCGCGAACAACGTGAAAGAGAGCATGCATATGAGCAAGAGGAGCGTGAGAAAGAGCGCGAATACAAGCGTGAACAACATGAACGCGAGCGCGAACAACACGAACGCGAGCACGAACAATGTGAAAGAGAGCATGAACATGAGCGGGAACAACGTGAACGTGAACGTGCCGAACGTGAGGCAAGAGAAAAACATGAGCTTGAGGTTTTGAAGCTCAAGCGAGATTCCTTGGCTTCAGGCACATCTGCTACAGCCAACCCAAGCTCCACTAGCGCTCTTCCTACACATGTCCTGGCGACCCCCTTCATACAAGGAAGGCGAGCGAATCGAGCCATACATAGCTCATTTTGAGGACATGGCAGACATGTATCAACTGGATGAGGCAGTTAAGCGGCTCCAATTTCTTAGTTTATTTGAGGGCCCTGCCCTCGATATTCTCCACAGAATTCGTGGAGACAATCTCACGTATGAGATGATGAAAGCTGCACTCATTAAGGCATATGGTCTCACAGTAAACGACGCCAAAGTTCAGTTCATGCGAGCTCATCTCCAAGACAAGGAGACAGCTGTTCAGTTCCTCGACCGTCTCACTGCTTACTTAGGTGAGTGGATGGAAAAAGATCAGACCCCTAACACGCTAGAGGGGATTATTGACCTCATGCTGCATACACAGCTAGAGAGGTCATGGCCCGCTGAGCTCATAGCACAGCTTAAGATCTGCCAGGTGAAAGATGCCAGCCAAATGGTGGAAAAGGCTGATGCATTCTTCACTGCTTACGGGTACCAATCTCGTAAGCAAAACACTTGGAACAGCAGAAAAGATACTGCCAAGTCTGGGAAGCCGTCTCAGACTGAATCCCAGCACCAAGGCCGTTTTCAGAGTAATGGCCAAGGTCCAAGCAAACTGCAGAAGGACCAGGGGCAAAATACACAGCAGCCTGCTTGCAAGCAGTACAACAAGCACCCCAACCAGCAGCAGTTCCCCAAGCAGCAGCAGCAATACAAGGACAAGCCACGTAGCTCTCAGTCAGGTCAATCAGTGTATCGGAGGCAGGAGGCAAACGCAGCCTTCATTCCACGACAAGCACACAGTGGTGCCATCTCTACTAGTACAGGTACTTCCCAACAGTTCACGAGTCCCCCTCCGACCATGAACTCTCCTCCACAGGTGGTCAATGCTCCACCTCCTCAGATGGTGAGTACGACTCCTCAGACACCTAGTTCTCAGGGCGCCATGTTTTCTGCATCGGTTGTTCCGCAATCTCATGAATGACTGGCTGCTACCTCCTCAGACCCTTCCACCAGCAACACTGCCTTTCTTGTTCAGCCAGGGTTTGTGGGAGGTGTTTCTGTAAATGTTCTGAGGTATAATGGTTCCTCAGGTTGCTCTGTTAAGCAGAGTTTAGTTCGGCCTGATGAGTATACAGGTCGACAGATCCAAGTTAGACTTATTGATCGATCAGTGAGATTGTTCCCTGAGGCACGTATCCAGGTGGCGTCTCCATTTTTCACTGGCCTGACAGCTGCAGTTGTCATGCCAGAACCTTTAAATGACCTCATTATAGGCAACATACCTGGCGTCAAAAATAGTTGCGCCGTAGATGTTGCTACTCAGACTTCGGCTGCTGCGGTAACACGAGCCATGGCCAAGGCCCCAAATCGCGTCACTCCGTTGACCGTCGCAACGCTGCAAGATCTGATTCATAGTCAAGATGTTGTCCAAGAGCAACAGACTGACTCAACACTTGCCTCAGTGCATAAGAAGCTGGAGGGTAAAGTGATTAAGTATTCATGGTGAGGACAAGCCAGGTTCCTTCGTAAGTGAGGACGGCTGTACTGTGAGCCACAGACACCCCAGGGTGAGGTTCGACTGCAGTTTGTCGTTCCTGCAAAGTATCGCCGAGCAGTGTTTGAATTAGGTCATTGTTCAGCGATGGGAGGTCACATGGGTCAAAAGAAGATCTCTGACCACATCCATGCTGACTTTTTCTGGCTAGGAATGGGACGGGAAATAACTAGGCTCGTACGTTCCTGCGATGTATGTCAGCGTACCACTGACCGGGGACGTGTCCGTCCTGCACCATTGAAACCAGTGCCCATAATCTCTGAACCGTTCGAGAAAGTAGCAGTTGACATTGTTGGGCCAATCACCCCTAGGGCTAGTGATGGATCAAAGTATATCCTCACTATTGTTGATTTCAGCACACGGTGGCCTGAAGCCGTGGCCCTTAAGAATATAGAGGCCGTCACTGTTGCTGAGGCATTAATTGAAGGGTTCTGTCGTGTAGGTATCCCTAAGGAGGTCTTAAGCGACCGGGGTTCGCAGTTCACATCAGCAATGATGAACGAAGCGTTCAGGTTGCTGTCCATCCGAGGTTTACGGACTACGCCGTATCATCCCATGTGTAACGGGTTGTGTGAGAGGTTCAATGGGACTCTCAAGAAGATGTTGAGGCACATGACCGCCGAACAGCCAAAGGAATGGCCGCAGTTCATTGCTCCTCTTCTATTTGCTTATCGAGAAGCCCCACAGCATTCATTGAAATTCTCACCCTTTGAACTGGTGTATGGAAGGTCAGTCCGGGGCCCATTTCAAGTCCTTCATGAGTAATGGGACGATGAAGAACCCGACCCTGAAGTCAAGACCACCTACACCTACGTCCTTGATTTGGCTGACCGCCTCCAGTCGACGTGCGAGTTAGCTAAGGAAGAACTGATCAAGGCACATGAAGTTCAAAAGGCTTATTACGATAAGAAGGCAAAGCTTCGGAAGTTTAGTCCAGGCGATAAATGCTTGGTATTACTCCCCACTGCCCAGAACAAGTTGTTAGCACATTGGAGGGGTCCATATGACATAGTTGAGCGCATCTCAGACCTCAACTATGTAATTCAGATGGGGAATCTTCGTAAGAGGTTCCACGTTAACATGTTGAAGGCTTATCATGAGTCAAACCCTGAGGAGGCTGGCCTACGAGTGGCTGATGACAGTGACCAGCCACTGAAAGGAACTGGGGCAGCTGTGGTGATCCCAGCTGATGACCATGATGACGAGCCCTTAACCGTTCAGTCTCACTAGGAGGAGACTGTTGGGGATGTCCTACTTAATCCTGACTTAGCAGTAGGAGACCATAATGCCTTAAGGTCACTGCTCTGTCAGTATGCTGATGTCTTCTCAGACCAGTCAAGACTTGCAAAGGTTGCGTGTCATAAAATTGAGTTGACCAGCAATGCTCCCGTAAAGGTTAAGCCATATCCGATTCCCATGCGACTACAGGACGCAGTAGACAAGGAAATTGCCGACATGGAGACTGCAGGCATTATCGAAAAGTCCTCATCTCCTTACTGTAGTCCGATGGTAGTAGTTTGCAAGAAAGATGGTGGAGTCAGGATTTGTGGCGATTATAGGAGGCTAAATGCAATCACCAAAGTCCATGCTGAGGCAATGGGTGACCATATTGCCATCTTCTCCAAGCTGGCAGGGTCACGATATTTCACGAAGCTCGATCTAGCGAAGGGATTCATCCAGATTCCCCTTCATCCTGAGAGTCGTCAGTTAACTGCCTTTGCTACTCCTAGGGGGTTGTACCAGTATAAAGTCCTACCGTTTGGACTTACCAATTCCCCAGCAGTATTTAATCATGACATGAGACAAGTGCTCCATGGTATCGTAGGAGTAGAAATGTTCGTTGACGATGTTCTCATTCATTCTGCCACGTTGGAGGAGCACCTCAGACTCTCGGAAGTCGTTTTCAGTAGACTCCAGAGTTTCAACATGACTGTGAAGCCTACCAAGTGTAAAATTGCACACAGTGAGGTGGAGTTCTTCAGACATATAGGTGGCAACAATCACTGCAGGTGTCAGGGTGATAAGATTAGAAAGGTTAAGGAAGCCCCAAGACCCGTGACCAAGAAACAGGTTTGGGCATTCCTCGGCCTAGTGGGGTATTATAGAAGTTTTGTCCCCAACTTTGCCCTCATTGATCAGCCGTTGTACGAGACGCAACAGAAACATGCTCCAAACACCATCGAATGGGGAGAAGTGCAAGAGAGATCTTTTGGCACCCTCAAGAATATGCTATGCAAGGAGCCTATCTTGCAGTTGCCTGATTCCAATAAACCTTTCATATTGCGCACTGATGCTTCACAAGATGGAGTAGGTGCCGTATTGATGCAGGAATCGGAAGGTGGAATCTTCTCAGTGGCATACCACAGCCGTAGGTTAAAACCCGCCGAGAGGAATATCAGTACTGTTGAGAAGGAACTCTTGGCTGTGGCTGATGGTGTTAAAAAATATTATTATTATTTGTTTGGGGCACCATTCACTCTGGAAACTGATCATATGCCACTCACTAGTCTTAGCACGACCAAGACGGCTAATGCAAGATTGACACGCTGGACACTGTATTTACAGCAGTTTAACCTTGTTGTGAGATACATCAAGGGAAGTGATAACATATGTGCAGACCTGATGTCTCACCTGCTAACTGCTGACTAACACGGGCAACTGTTGTGTGCCAGGTTCTGTAAGATAGGCGTCCTCAGAGATTTGAGTAATCCAAGGACCAACCTGGTTCCCAGTTAAAAGTGTACCAGTAATTGCGAATGTCTCACCCGTTGGTCCCACAGGACACATTATGTCCAAGACCTGTATACACGTGTTCCATAGTTTAAGGAGGGAAGGTTCGAGAACCCGCAGAGGCAACCCGAGGCTGTGTCTGCGGACACATGAGCCCGAGTTTGCGTAAGGATTCTCAGCTGCCCCGATATTGTATATACATGTGTACTCTAGGCTAAAGGGGGGAAGTTTGAGGACCCATGTGCAGTCCGAGGCTGTGTCTGCGGACACACGAGCCCGAGTTTGCACAAGGATTCTCAGCTCCCTGATATTAATATAAGTACTGTAGGTTAAGGGGGAAGTTCGAGAGAGAACCCTGCAGAGGCGACCCGAGGCTGTGTCTGCGGACACATGAGCCCGAGTTTGCACAAGGATTCTCAGCTCCCCGATATTAATATAGGCACTAGGTTAAGGGGGAGGTTGAGGACCCATGTGCAGTCCGAGGCTGTGTCTGAGGACACAAGAGCCCGAGTTTGCATAAGGATTCTCAACTTGCCGACACTAATCGTAGGTGTAGAGTTAAGTTTAACCAGTAAACTACACGAGTCCTCGAGACCAACGGCGTCCAGGGACTATGTTTCCTGGTTAATAATGTACCTAATAAATTAATGGCGACCTCGAATGTACGAAGCTTAGGCTGTCACTCGTATTTTTCAGCTAGAGCATACCTTTCGTAGCATGTACTGATTGCTAGGCAGAGAGAGTAATTGTAATGTAATAAGAATTTTTGTCTCATTGACACTTTTGATGCTCCACCTTAATTGATTTTGCAGGTACAGTGATGGGTGTAGCAGTTTTGCTGTGCGGGCCAGCTGATCGTCTGCCGCACGCTGCCTCCTCTTCTCCTCTGCCTTCGTTGTCGCCATATTATTAATATTTACTATCATTTTACACGTAGGTACAGTTACACTACAACTGTCACACCTACACCGTGTATTACATACACCACACTACACAACAATTAGTTGTCAGTGTAAATGTAGCGAACTTTCACTCAGTTTGACCTGAGTACAGGATTTTCACCATCATCACGGAGTTTTTTCCCTCAAGCTTGCCTCTATTAACGTAAATACAAGGTTTTTAAGCTCATTGGCGATAGTGATTTTCTCCTGTAGCAGGATAGCACACACACCACAGTGTGAATCTTGTGTGACTAAGTTAGGATGTGTACATATATATATACAGTATATATATCCACACATTTTTTCCCATAAGGAAAAAATTTCATTTTGAAGGGGCATAATGTCACGAATCAAATTCGCAACATTTTCCTTTTGTGAGAAACCACAAACTCCATCCATCCATCCATTGCCAGACGCCATGTATCCCAAACGGGGTGGCCGAGGGCTTAGAGTTAATTGTTTTACAGGGAGGGGCACTAATCCTCCACCAACCCCACTTGACACGTAGGGAGTTATGCCAACAGCATCTGGTGTTCCCAGGCAGTCACCCATCACAAACTATTAGTGGAAAACTCACTGTGTATCGTTCGGTTAACCGTTTCTCTCTCCATTTCGATGGTACACTTTTTTCAAAACATTCGTCACTGTTTCAAAAGTGACCATTCTAATGCACGTCATTAAGTGCTCTACTGAGCGATATTATTGTTTCTATATTGTTCATCCCTGCTTGCCTCAACCGTTGGCCACACCTTCTTCCGGCTGCCCTGGGCATCCTACCCCACACATCGATTTGAATCAGTCTTTTGTCTGTCGCGACGGAGTGTGGTTCTGTGCTCCAGTAGTGAGAGTGAGAGAGGTCTTCTAGCACCCAGACTCCACTACACTACAGTTCTCCAAGCTCCCACCCTTCCTTGGTGATACGCTACACTGACCAGTATTTCCTTTTCGTATTTTCCTAGGTTTAAGAGGTTAGCTTCTGAGTGAGCGAATGAGTGTGATCTCTTTATTTTGAATTCATTTTGAACTGCAAAGTTAAATTTCTTTCTTTCTAATCAATAAATTTAACAGTTCTTTTTCTCGAGCTTAATGTAATGTAAACTTGTGTTTCATTTCTCCATACTAAGCTTATTTCTCTATTAGCTCCTAGCTTGCATAAACGCTGTGCTATTCATAATTGGTACTTAGGCCAGTCTTGTTGTATTAAGCTTAAAATCCGTTGTGCCTTCTAGGAGTTAACGCATCAGCAAGAAGCTGATATCATTAACAGTATTAGTTATTTATTGTCAGGGGTGAAGTCACTTTCTCCAGAGGCTAACAGTACTAATAAACAGCAATTGTGAGTAATTAGTCTCTGCTGTGTACTGTTGAGAAAGTGTATAATTTCTCGTTCTGAGAGAATCGGCGAAGCAAGCCAGCATAAAGTAATCATTGTTTGATTTTAGCAAGACAATTCATTGTCCCTGCTCTTCAGTATTATTGAGAATTAACTTTTAATATTGCATTTAAATTAAAAACCCCGTTGACACTTTCTAGGCATGCTGTTAATAACTTTGGTGAAATTGTATCTTCCTGACGCACGCCCTTCTCAATCATAATTTTTTCCGAGTCTTTATGTAATTTAATGTAGCAGTTCCCTCTTTACATATGTGAGCAGTTATATATATATATATATATATATATATATATATATATATATATATATATATATATATAAATCTTGTTTTAAAATATCGTTCTATTCAAGCCAAACCTGGATGATAATATTCAACTGAGAATGTGCATTGAGGCCGCTTCGTTCCAGTGACATTTTTCATACATTGTTCTTGGTATATACAGTAGATAGATATGATAGATATACAGATAGATAGATAGATGGACAGACAGATATATATATATATATATATATATATATATATATATTATATAACACATTCATATATACCTATTTGCATATATATATATATATATATATATATATATATATATATATATATATATATATATAAATATATATATATATATATATATATATATATATATATATATATATGCAAATAGGTATATATGAATGTGTTATATATGGTGATGTATAAATAATAAGAGTTTTATTACCTTGGATGATCATTTTTTATTATAGTTCATTAAACTGTACATGCGTATCAATAGGTGAGCTTGTGATATAAACGAAAATAGTTTGTGGTTAGTCAGAAACACCAGGTCAGGACCTACCTACACCAGGGTTAATCTGAGCCCTGAGGTCAGGCCGGGTACCTTACCCACTGATTAGATGATTTTGGAACGCTCTTGAGGATGTGGGTCTTACTGTACAATGGGGCACCACCCAAAAAATATACAGAAATTGTTTACAAAAAAAACTTCATTACCAAACATACAGCAAATCTACATTAAGTCCTTTCAAGTAAGCACTCCCCTTGAGACACCATACATTTGTCCCAGTGCTTTTCGCATTCCTGGAAACACTTCCTGTTGTCTTTTGTCACCTTGCTGATATTCCTGAGAATTTTCATTTAGCATAGGGGGCTAACCCTCCTAGGAATCATGGTTGGAATATTGTACCGGTATATAATGAAAGACCTTCGGATTAACCAGGCGAACTCACCGAGGAAGTTTCATTCAAATCCATCGAATAGCCTAGGAGAAGTAAGGTACAGACACACAGACTGACAGACACAGTAACAGACAGGCTGAATCTCGCGCAGTGGCATGAGGCTGGTAACCAAAAATTATCTCATCCTGCTTCGCATGATTGATAAAATAAAAAATAAATAATAATATGCGAAGAAGAAGAAAACATATTCAAGGCTGGCAAAATTTGAATTAACCAACCGCACTATAGGTCCCGCCATGCGGCGTTCTTTATTTAGCATATCATCATCATCTTCAATGTTAAAGACTGAGCGAACAGACAACAAGACAAGAAATATAGCAAAGAAAGAGAACTATCAGAAAAAGGAATATAACACGATTAATGTAATTAAAAAGCTTATTGTTTACACCTGTATTAAGGATAATTTTAGTGTCTGAATATCTTTGTTTCATATATCAATTTCATGTATCATTTCTCTAAATTCACTCCAGTCCTCTTTACTAACCTTGTCTTATTCTAGTTACCCGTCCTCGACCCAAAGGGCCTCGGGGACGGGTATTGTTTTCACTCTTTTTGTCTGTTTGTTTGTTTGTCTATTTGTCTGTCTGTCTGTCTGTTAACAACTTAATTAACGCAAAAACTACTGGTGCGAATTTGAAAAAAATTACATGGATGATGGGCTATGACATTTTGACCCTCTAATAAAACTTTGGGCCAAATTAGGCAAGTACCAGGCTGTAGCCCAAAAAGTGAAAAAAAAAAAATCGTTTTTTCGCCATAGCACTTTTCAAATTTGTCATATCAACATGAAACGAAAACCTAAAGGTGCATTTTTCAAATCTGCATCCTACACTATGCATCATTACATCAGGGGGTCACTCCCCCTCCCCCAGTTAACGGTAGGGGGGGCAACGTCAGGTGGGTCGGGCCTAAAATTCCAAATGAGCATAAAATAGTAAATTTTCACCCAATTTACGAAAAAATTGATATGTGACATCACTGAATAAATATCCTGTTGTGTTTATAGGTCAGCACTAAAATGACTGCCGGGAACGGGTTTGCTACGCCTTAGCTCCGCATCTTGTAATTTAGTTATGATCGTAGGAGCCGCCTTGTATGGGCTAACTGACCTACTGCAGTAATCCTCTCCTCTTATGTTATGTTCACTCTTTTACGAGAGAGAGAGAGAGAGAGAGAGAGAGAGAGAGAGAGAGAGAGAGCATCATTATGACATCAATACTTTTTATGCCCCCTTTCCCATGGTATCCTTCAGAGCTGTATGATGGAAGAGAACTAATTTACTTTTACTTAAGTTTCTTGTGAAATCAAGTTATTAGGTCACCATGACTACATTAACCCATCAGCGCCCAGTGTCCTCAGTACGGAACGGAACTGGGCATTTTGAAAATTTAATAAAGAAGGGAACCCCGGGGTACGGACCTATGAGCTTCGCGACTATGAGCCGATAGGCGGAGGGCAGTACATCTAGCGCCCTTCCACCAAAATCCCTCGCACAAGAACTCTGGGAGCCAGTGGGTTAAGGCATATAATTGGTCCAAAACAGGTATACACCAAAATAAATATATGCCCTTTAATCAGGTCAAACTAAGAAAACCCTGTAATAAACATAAAACTTCTTCCTTTTTACAACACCTGAACACAGTCTTTGTGCCAGTTCCCTTACTATGAGAGATGTCATGTTTACATTATACACATACTGTACTGTACATGTTAAGCTGTGTATTTGCGCGTAACAAGTAGTCACGCCGATAAAGAGAATTTATCCTTCTCAGATTATGAGGGTATACTCGTACTACACACACACACACACACACACACACACACACACACACACACACACACACACACACATCTCTCTCTCTCTCTCTCTCTCTCTCTCTCTCTCTCTCTATGCACCGGGTATATGTATTTACAATTCAGCAACTAGGAGACTTAGTAGAGTGAAAGGAGACGGAGTCGTATTCTTCGTGATTTTCACTTTTTGCATAACACTCCTTCACTACGTTGCTGCTGCAAGCTATGCCGACGTTAAAACGATACTAATAGCATGAACGAGGATATTAAAGAGCTATGTGGAAAATAAATCGTAAAATTGTTCTGAAGTCTCCTGTCGCCTAAGCTGTCATGAGTCTCTCTCTCTCCCTCTCTCTCTCTCTCTCTCTCTCTCTCTCTCTCTCTCTCTCTCTCTCTCATGAAAGGTTACAAGCAATTTACGTGAACCCCTTAAAATTACGATTTCTTTAAGCTTTTTTTCAGGGCTACCATGAATTTTTCATTTATTTCCTACGACCGTCAGATAATTTACCGTTCTTCACGGTAGTGAAGGGATTATGAACTGTGCCATCAAGTTTTTTGTAGTTACCATATTTCCACCGCCACACTCTTTTGCTCAGTTTATGGGAGAAGTCTCCTGGTGAAGAGATTAGACCATGGTTTGTTTGTGTTGTTTTCCTTCCACCAAACAATGTAAGTTTTGCAACCGTGTGTGGACATCATCGAGCTCAAAAATGAGTTTAGTAGCGAAAACGTTAACTAGCGAAACTTAGTATCAAGATTAAGTTGCGTGAATGTGGTTCCCATTAACCCCTTATGCATTATAAGGTCTTTATTTTACCTCCTACCATTTCACTGATCTTAATCCACTAAGCTAGGAGATGTATGTGTTACCTGTATTTATTCTTACAACCTATAAAAGATAGGTGGGGGTGCCCATCAGTCAGCTACTTGATGCAGTCCTGCCAACTTCTTCCTTCATGTCCATCATTCTTTGGGGGTTTCCTCCTGTTATTCCCTGTTTTTCCCATCCATCCTGTCATTGTTTATTACTCTTCTTTCCACTTCGGGTGGCTCTGCACTGAGTGACAAGCCAAATAGTATCCTGTAATTCAGGAAACTGGATGGAGAGAAGCGATTGTGGCGTCCATCTAAGAAACCAAACTTCCACACTAATCCCCGCGCCTCGCTGTGGCGAATCGCTGTCAGCCGCATGAGGGCCAGAGCGGTTGCTTACCTGTGGTTGATGAGTCTGCTCGATCAGACTGACTGGAGCAACAACAACAACAACAACAACAACAATAACCTACAGATGATTCAACGTAAGACTCTGGTAATTAAAGGAATAATGAATACCTCCTGGCTTACTAAATTATGTAACGAAGACGGAAATAAAACAGAATAATGCGAAACTCGATGCAAGGGGTTAAGGCGGACAATCATAGTTAAAAGTTCATCAGCGTTTCCCTGCCCACTGTCGTGCTATAGGATGCTGTCTATCTATCTATTGCCAGACGCCTTAATCCCGTAGGGGGGGACACAAACAAATCGCCTCCATGTTAAACGGTCACCCACCATTTCACTGCCCTGCTTCCAGCTCACACCTCCCTCTCTCATATACCTCTCCACTCCATCCCCCCATCTCATCCTTGGCCTCCCCCTCCACCTCACTGACATACTCTCCTTGTTGGTCTCTCGCTCTCCATCCTCTCCACATGGTCAGATCACCTCAACGTATTTCTCCTAACGCTATCACATCCACATGCACACCACAATGCTTCATTTCCTCATATGTCAGTCTCTCTCACCACGTAACTCCACATGTTCCTCTCAAATAACTCATTTCCACTGCTTTCACTCTTGACCTGTGTCTTTCCAACAAGGTCCACTCCAAGCTTTTCTTCCATACGTCAGAGTCTGTATAAGTAGTGTCATGCAGTGACTTTTTTACCTCCATGCTCACTTCCGTTTCTTATTGCTGCTTTCAAAGAACCGGTAACCTTTCTTCCTTGTTGTATCCTTTCAACCACTTCACCCTCCAGACTTCCATCCTTACTCATCACACTACCCAAGTACATAAATGCACTCAAATTTTCCATATCCTCATCATTCAACCTCACTCTACATCCGGTGACTTAATTTTTCTCGAAGACCATAACTTTACTCTTCCCTACATTCACTTTTAGATTCCGTTTCTTACACACTCTTCCAGACTCATTCACTAAGCCTTGCGGTTCCCCTTCGTCTTCACTTAATACAGTATCATCTGCAAACAAGAGTACATGGAGTTACCAAACATTTCCCTCTCACTTCAGCCACTCCAGCATCCACTGTCCTACCTTGTATCTCTTTTACAACCCCGTATAACCACATCCATATACAGACTGAACAACCATGAAGACAACACATCCCGGTTTCAATCCAACATTCAAATAGAAAAATTCGCACAATTCACGATCCACACGCACTGCTGCCTTAGCACCCTTAAATATACTCTTTCGAGTCTATTCTTAACAGAAAAAAATTAAAGTATCTCTCCTATCACAACCTTCTTTCTGATCGTCAGTATGGGTTCCGTCAGGGACGCTCCACTGGCGATCTTCTGACCTACCTATCAGACTCCTGGTCATCCTCCTTTCGGGACTTTGGCGAAATCTTTGCCATCGCATTTGACATCTCAAAGGCTTTCGATCGAGTCTGGCATAAATCTTTAATTTCAAAACTGCCCTCTTACAGTTTCTATCCTTCTATCTGTCCTTCATCTATAGCTTCTTTTCTGGTCGTTCTATAGCTGCTGTTGTAGACGGCTATCGTTCTTCTCCCAGATCTACCAACAGTGGTGTTCCTCAGGGCTCTGTTCTATCACCAACTCTCTTCCTTCTATTCATCAATGATCTTCTAAGCTGCACATCTAACCCTATCCACTCGTATAATGATTATTCCACCCTTCACCATTCCATTCGGTTTCCGCAACGTCCATCTCAGCAGTTACTTCAACAAACAATGGATGAGGTATGGCACATCTAAAGTCCGACTTGGGTCGTATCTCTGACTGGGGTAAAAATAATCTTGTTGTTTTTAATACATCAAAGACTCAGTGTTTACACCTATCAACCAGACAAAATCTTCCACAGGAGTACCCACTAATGTTTAATAATATCCAGCTAAATCCTGCATCATCCTTGAACATGCTTGGGGTTTCATTCACACGGGACTTATCTTGGAAAGATCATTTAACATCTCCTGTAAAATATGCTTGCAAGAGATTAGGTGTGCTAAGCCTACTCCATGCCTTCTTTACCCCAGTACATTTGTTGTTGACTTTGTACACGGATCTTATTCGCCCCTATTTAAGTACAACTCTCATGTGTGGGGTGGCTCCCCACATACAGCTCTTCTCAATAGGGTGGAGTCAAAGGCAATTCGTCTTATTAACTCTCCTCCTCTTACTGGCTCCCTTCAACCTCAGTCTCTTCGCCACACTGTTGCCTCTTTATCTCTTTTCTGTCGCTACTTCAATGGTCACTGCTCCTCTGAACTCTGCTTCCATCCCTCCACCACTACGACGGATGCGTAGGACCCGTCTAGCAACAAAGTCTCATCCCTTTTCTGTTCAACTCTCTAATGCAAGAGTTAACCGTTACTCCCAGTCCTTCATTTATGCAACAGGTCAGCTCTGGAACTGTCTCCCTCTGTCTATATTTCCTACTTCCTATGATCTCCAGTCTTTCAAACGCAGTGTGTCCAGGCATCCCGAAATGAATGGATCTTGAATTTGGCTCTCTTTTGTATTGTTTTTGTTTTTTTCTTTGGAAAGAACTGTTTGCGGGGTCAGCCTTTGGCTCCCTCTTCCTTGCATATATATATATATATATATATATATATATATATATATATATATATTGTCAGAAGCCTCAATCCCATTCGGGGTGGCCACAAACAAATCGCCTCCATGTCGCCCTGTCCCCCGCCATTTCACTGCCCCGCTCCCAACTCACACCCCCCTCTCTCATATACCTCTCCATCCCATCCCTCCATCTCATCCTCGGCCTCCCCCTCCCTCTTCCCCCCTCCACCTCACTCACATACACTCTCTTCGTCAGTCTTTCACCCTCCATCCTCTCCACATGGCCAAACCACTTCAGTATATTCCTCCTAACGCTTCCTATCACATCCACATCCACACCACAACGCTCCTATATATCCTCATTTGTCAGCCTCTCTCCATGTGACTCCACAAGCTCCTCTTAAATAACTCATTTCCACTGCTCTCACTCTTGACTTGTGTCCTTCCAACAACGTCCAAGCTTCACTTCCATACGTTAGAGCTGGTATCACAATACTGTCATGTAGTAACTTTTTCACTTCTATGCTCACTTCCCTGCTCCTTATCACTGCTTTCAAGGAACCAGCAACCTTTCTTCCCTGCCGTACCCTTTCAGGCACTTCACCCTCTAAACCTCCATCCTTACTCATCACACTACCCAAGTACTTAAACGTACTCACATTTTCCAATTCTATCCACCCTGTCATATGCATTCTCCAATTCCATGAAGGCTGCTTACAGCTTCTTTCCTTATGTAGAAACTTTTCTACCAAAGATCAATGGTAAGAAAGAATATCTGATCTACGCAACCTCTTCCTTTCCTATAACCACCCTGTTCTTCACCAACTAACTCCTCTGTTATTTCCCCAACTCTGACAAGATGTATCCTATCATACACTACATGCTTCATGAAGTATGTTTCTGTGATGGCAATATGAAACATACAACAAAATAATGTGAGAAAGAAGGATAGTCTTTGCTGACGTTTAAATCGGAATGAACATCACGAGAGGCAGGACAGAACCCCAGCAGGGGAGTATCAGTGGACTTTTATTTCGCGATAATACAGCCGTTGTGTTGTCTTTTTCTGAGAATGAAATAAGGGAACTAATTCATTAACAAACGACAATCTCTGTCCAGTTAAGGAAGACTAACTGTAATAAAGAAGAGACAATGAGTCGGTCGTATTATCATTGAGTAGATTTCGTTGCATATCTTCATTAACAATGTATTCTGGTCATTACAAAACAATATCTCTTGTAATAATATGCAGCAAAGTACCTGTATGTCGATAATAAAATGATGTGAATAACATGAGAATATTAACCCCAACAATCATATAACGTAATTTCATTTTATTACTGCTACCTCAAAAAGATTTTTCGGACTTCAAGGGATATATGAAGCTTCCGTTAACTCCTTCGCTACTATGATGCACTTCTGTGAAGATTAAAATGGTCTGTAGTTAGCAAGAAGTAAAAAAATATATCTATATATACCTGGGATGGATGTGTTAAGGTGCAATAAGCAAAATATATCTCTATAGAAGAAGTTCTACAAATTTTCCCATGCCAACGAAGTGTGAGGGACTCAAGTACAAATCTTAATTAATTATCTTTTCCTATTGTGCAGCCACAACAAGGAAGCTTTGCCATAACTATGTATGGTATATATGGTATGTGTTATATAAACAAGATCTTAAGGCCTTATGGTAACTTTTTGTGTTACATCAACAAGATCTGAAAACAAAGGAGTCGAAGGACGCATGTGTAATTTTCATGTTAGTCTCAATAACCACATTTCTTTCACATCATAAGAGGAATCACAGCTATATATTAAATTCTGGAGAGTTACAGCCTTTGTGGTTTTCTCTAAAACGTGTTACAAAGAAAAAACTGAGCAGAT
Organism: Coenobita brevimanus; assembly: GCF_032717465.1. Classification (NCBI taxonomy): domain Eukaryota; kingdom Metazoa; phylum Arthropoda; class Malacostraca; order Decapoda; family Coenobitidae; genus Coenobita; species Coenobita brevimanus. Next base: position 8,584,774 of record NC_136982.1, on the reverse strand, counting down.
GTGAATTCGATACTTTTCACAGGGCTAAATGGCAAAATGCTAAGCCAAAATTATTCAGCAAACACTTCCATCATATCATTTTCAACCAAATAGCTGTATCTCTTTTAGTTTCTGAGATACAGTAATTCAGTTTCAAATGAGCAATATTTAGAATAAAAATGAGTACATGACCTTCAAAGTCAAGGTCATTATTATTTGGCACAAGGACTTGGTTTATCCTAGGGTACCTTTATGTAGTATCATGATCGAAGAAAAAATAAGTGCAAAGAAGAAAAATAATAATAAACTTGTCAGGAGCAAGAAACTTTGCCATCGATATGGTGAGGCTTAATCATTTACCTATTTTTACTGTGCAGCCACATTAAGGAAGCTTTGCCATAATTAATTTCATCATATAGGGTATGTGTAATAAAAACAAGATGTGAAGACCCTAAGGTAACTTCTAGCATAAAATCAGCATAATCTTAACTCCTAACCACCAGCTGACATGTATAGCTGTCACAATTCAGGGCGCGGAGCACTGCCGTCTGACAGCATATACCGCACTCACCTTCCCACCACCCTTTGAACTTGCGACCAATTCTATGATACCCACCGGGTAGGTAGGAGCCCCAGGTTCCTGGCTTCGGCTTTCCTGTCATTCTCTGACTAAATATATCTGTGCTGTTTACTTATCCCCTAATTCTACTGACTATCAAAAATTCTTTGACTATCTTACTTCTACGATGGAACACATTCTATCCATTTCTCCTTTCTCTGAAATCTCCATTCTTGGAGATTTCAATGTTCTCCACCACCTTTGGCTCTCCTCTCCTTTCACGGATCCACCTGGTGAACAAGCCTACATCTTTTCTATCCTTAATGACCTACAGCAGCTTGTACAGCACCCTACCCGTATCCCTGACCGCCTTGGAGAGAGCTCCAACATACTTGACCTCTTCCTCACAACTAATCCTTCTGCTTACTCTGTTAATCTTTTCTCTCCGTTGGGCTCCTCCGATCACAATCTTATTACCTTAACCTGTCCTATCACTCCGGTACGACCTGTGGACCCTCCAGGGAAACGTTGTCTGTGGCATTTTGGAGCCGCAGACTGGGAGGCCCTCAGGCAGTACTTCTTTGATTTTCCCTGGAATGATTATTGCTTCCATGGCCGTGAGCCATCTGAGTGTGCCTTGCGCATTACGGAGGTTATTCTCTCGGGCATGGAAGCATACATTCCTTTCTCATATCCTTTGACTAATGCAAGAAAGCCTTGGTTTAATCACGCTTGTTCTAATGCTGTCCGCAACAAGGAGAGGGCCTACAAAAGGTACCGGAGCCAACCCACCCCTGAATCACATCATCTTTACGTTTCTGCCCGGAATCGTGCTAAGTCTGTTCTTCGCTCTACTAAAAATAATTTCATCCATACTAAATGCTTTCAACTCTCCAATTCGAATTCTTCCCGCTCCTTCTGGCATCTTGCCAAAAATCTTTCTAACAACTTTACCTCATCATCCTTCCCTCCTCTTTTCTACTCTGATGGTTCTGTAGCTATTTCTTCTACTGATAAAGCAGATCTCTTTGCACAGACTTTCTCCTCCAATTCTACCTTAGACGATTCCGGTGCTGTTCCTCCATCACTTCCCCCCTCTGACTTCCTCATGGCTGACATTAAAATTTCTTCAGTTGATGTATTTTCTGCCATCACTGGCCTCAGTACTAACAAGACATATGGGCCTGATGGGGTCCCTCCTGTTGTTCTCAAGAACTGTGCTTCTGTGCTTACACCCTGCCTAGGCAAACTCTTTCGTCTTTGGCTGTCAACTTGTACCTTTCCTTCTTGCTGGAAGTTTGCTCTCATTCAGCCAGTCCCAAAGAAGGGTGACCACTCCCAACCCTCCAACTATCGTCCAATTGCTTTAACGTCCTGTATTTCAAAAGTTTTCGAGTCAATTCTTAATAGAAAAATTTTAAGGCATCTTTCCTATCACAACCTTCTTTCTGATCGTCAGTATGGGTTCTGTCAGGGACGCTCCACTGGCGATCTTCTCACCTACCTTTCAGACTCCTGGTCATCCTCCTTTCGGGACTTTGGCGAAAGCTTTGCCACTGCACTTGACACCTCAAAGGCTTTCGATCGAGTCTGGCATAAATCTTTAATTTCCAAACTGCCCTCCTACGGTTTCTATCCTTCTATCTGTGCCTTCATCGCTAGCTTCCTTTCTGGTTGTTCTATAGCCACTGTTGTAGACGGCCATCGTTCTTCTCCTAGATCTATCAACAGCCGTGTTCCTCAGGGCCCTGTCCTATCACCAACTCTCTTCCTTTTATTCATCAATGATCTGCTAAGCTGTACATCTAACCCTATCCACTCATACGCTGATGACTCCACCCTTCACCTTTCCATTCGGTTCCCGCAACGCCCATCTCAACAGTTACTTCAAGAAACAAGGGATGAGGCTATGGCACACCTAATGTCTGACTTGGCTCGTATCTCTGACTGGGGTAAAAATAATATGGTTGTCTTTAATGCATCTAAGACTCAGTTCTTACACCTATCAACCCGACAAAATCTTCCACAGGTATACCCACTAATGTTTAACAATATTCAGCATAATCCTGCATCATCCTTGAACATGCTTGGTGTTTCATTTACTCGGGACTTATCTTGGAAAGAACATATTACAGCTCTTGTAAAATCTGCTTCCAAGAGATTGGGTGTGCTAAGCCGACTCCGCTCTTTCTTTACCCCTGCGCAATTGTTGACTCTATACAGGGGTTTTATCCGCCCCTGTGTGGAGTACAACTCTCATGTGTGGGGAGGCTCCCCACATACAGCTCTTCTCAATAGGGTGGAGTCAAAGGCTTTTCGTCTCATTAACTCTCCCCCTCTTACTGACTCCCTTCAACCTCTGTCTCTTCGCTGCACTGTTGCATCTTTATCTCTTTTCTATCGCTACTTTAATGGTCACTGCTCCTCCGAACTGTCTGCTTGCATTCCTCCACCTCTATGACGGGCGCGTAGCACCCATCTGGCAGCAAACTCTCATCCTTTTTCTGTCCAACTCTCTAATGCAAGAGTTAACCGTTACTCCCAGTCTTTCATTTATGCAACAGGTCAGCTCTGGAACTGTCTCCCTCTGTCTGTATTTCCTGCTGCCTATGATCTCCAGTCTTTCAAACGCAGTGTGTCCAGGCATCTCAAAATGATCGGATCTTGAATTTGGCTCTATATTGTATTTTGTTTTTCTCTTGGAGGGAACTGTTACTGCGGGCTCATGGCCTTTGGTTCCTTCTTCCTCACATAAAAAAAAAAAAAAAAAGGTATCCTGCGGATGCGCGGTTCAGTCTGTACACGGCAGTGGTAGCATGAGGAGCCATGTCTTCTTCTTTGTCGTTGTCCGATTCCACTCCACAGCATGAAGAGACTATTGCCTCATTGACCCCCGCGAAAGTTCTGCCCTTAGTGCTGAGGAAAGGGCTAAGTGATAATGACATTGGACGTGCCTTGGACGACACTGTGTCCTCATGGGCACTTAGCGAGAGCATGTCCTCAGAGGAGAGGAAGAGCTACCATGTGGAGAGTGACTTCTCTCACCCCCCGACACCTACCTGCTCTTCAACGTCAGAGAAGGCTCTGAAACTCCTTCAGGAGGAGGAAGGGCATATAAAAGTGATGAATTCGGTGAGGAGGAGGTGACTGATGTCCCTATATACAGGGAAGGTGACCATAGAGCTGGCGGTCATCAGCGGAACAAACGCCAAAGAGCCATCTCTCCTACACTCTCGCCACCTGCTCGCCGACGTCTCGCCCAACAACGATCCTCTACACCTCAGCCTAGCACCTCAAGGGCTGATTCTCCACAACCATGACCATCAGGAGTGGTATTTCCCACATGGGCCCCACGTGGAGATATTCAGCACCGAGTGTTTCCCCAGTCAAGTTCCGCATCAGGTGAGTCATCAGCCACTTACTCCCCCACCTCCCACACCTCTCCCTCTCCTTCCCCCTCACCCCCTGCCCAAGGGCATGCACGTGGGCGTGCACGAGTGATGAAAAAACGTCCTGCAACTGCCAGATAGCCGGCTTTACCACATGTGGGTAGAGTTGATACCTTTGTGTGGGAAGATGGTGCCAGCTTTGAGCCGTATGTGCTGGTATTCGATGAGGAGGAAGCAGGTGTGCAGGACAATGAGCTTCCCCCCAGGTCCTGAACTATTAGCAACATTTTCAGGGCATTATTCACAACTACCATCATGTAATACCTGGTGGAGGAAATCAATTTCCATTAGGCCATGTGTGTCCAGTGGCTGGACATGGCTGCCAGCGAGAGCACAGACATGCATGACTGGATACCTGTGCAGGTGGGGGAGACATTTGTGTGGCTAGCCCTTACCACGTTGATGGCACATGTAAGAAAACATGTGCACCATGACTACTGATCGGTTGATGAACTCGAGGGCACACGTCTCCGTTAAGTATATGGCCCGTGACAGGTACCTGGCCATCCTAAGGTTCCTTCATTTCAACAGAAATTATGGGCCTGCACTGAACTACAGGTTGTGGACAATACGACCAATCCTAACAATGCTCAGAGAGTCATTTTCCTATGGTTTTTCGTCCATTCCAGAAAATGGTTAATGACGAACTGCTGGTGTCATTCAGGGGAAGGCTGCATTTATTCAGTATGTGCCATCAAAGCATCACTGATTTGGCCTCAAATTCTTTGTCCTTTGCGACTGCAAAAGCTGGATATATGCAAGATGTGATAGTTTATTCAGCAACAGATGTTGATATACCTGGTGATGATCCTCATGGTTTCTCGGCATTTGGTGTGAAAGTGCTCAGGGAAATATATTTCAACAGGCACCACATTCTGTATACCGATAAGTATTACACTGCCCCAGCACTGACGAAGTATTTTCTTGACCACGGTACTGGGTCCTGTGGAACTGTTAGGGCCAGCAGAAATAAATTCCCTGTATTTCCAGCAAAAACTGCAAAAGGAGCCCTTCTTATCAAGAAATGTGGCAACATGTTAGCCCTTCTCTGGTATGACAAGAGACTGGTTAACATGTTGTCTACAGTAAATAAGGGTATGTTGGAGGAAACTGGAAAAACAGACTACAGGACCAGGGAACCCATGATAAAGTCAGATGCTTTCAACGATTCTAATATCAACATAAGGCTTGTTAATAAATCGGACATGCAAATTGGTGAGACTGATTGCCTACGTAAGTCCCGCAGGTGATACAAGAAGGCATTTTTACACCTTCTTGATGTTGCCATCCTGAACAGTTACATACTGTTCAAGGAGCTTGTCAGGAAACCTCTCTCTTTATGAGAGTTTGAGAGAGAACTGGCACATGAACTCCTTGAAGAATATTCATCTGCACAGGTGCCAGGTGCTACGTGAGGGAGAGCAGCCACAGCAGACAGGCTAAGCTGTGCCAAGTATTTCCGGCGGCACAGGCTGGTAGAGATTGCCTGTACCACAGCAGGTCGTCAGGCATGCAGGCAGTGCCATGTCTGTCACACGATCGAACACCGTCCCCCAGCACGAAGAGAGACCTCATACCAATGTGCAGACTGCAAGGTCCCCCCTATGCACTAAATGTTTTTCCGAGTATCACTCCGACGGTGGATAATGAGCAGGTGTGTAGGAAGGTGTAAATAGTGTACAGGAATGCACAAGTGTATGTATTTTTACAAATAAGTGAAATGTTGGATATTATAAGTGATTTATAGTAAGTGCTATGATATAAATGTTTTATAGTAAGTTCCACAAGTGCAGTGCAATAATTGTTACTGTTTATTGGATACTGGTGAAAAAAAATATTGGAATTACCTTGAGTTAGCCTACCTGTTACCTGAAAGAAAACCACTTATAAATGGGCCAGAAAGAAAATACCTGGCTGGCTGTAACAAAATTATTTCACTCGATACTCAGGAAAATTGTGCTGATTATGAGCATCAGTGTATCCTACCTGTTACCTGAAGGAAAACCACTTGTGAGTGGGAAAGAAAGAAAATTACCTGGTTGGCTATAACAAAATTATTTCAATCGATACTCAAGAAAATTGTGCTGAATATGAGCATCTGTGTATCCTGCCTATTACCTGAATGAAATCTACCTAAGAGTGGGCCAGAAAGAAAATTATCTGGTTGGCTATAACTAAATTATTTCACTCGATACTCAGGGAATTTGTGCTGAATATGAGCATCAGTGTATTTATGATGTGAAGTACAAATAACGTAAGTTGTGTATAATATTTATAAGATTTTCACGATGCCCATTAGTAGCCTACAGATCAGTCTGATTTATAGTACAAATAATTACCTCATACTCAACGATAATGCATGAAACAGCCACAGCTTTTAATTGTCAAAGTGCAATTACCCATAATCGTGATGTCAAGTGCAATTATAAGTGTCTTTGTAAAGGGAAATTATAATAATTGACGGAAGAAGTAATTTAAAGCTTTAGTGGTTTTCTCTGAAATGTGTTGCAAAGAAAAAACTTAGATTTGAATTCGGTACTTTCCACTAGGATAAATGGCAAATTATTAAGCCAAAATTTTTCAGCAAACATTTTTATCATAGGATTTTCAACCTTGCTGTATCTCAATTACTTTCTGAGATATTTCAATTTGAAATAAGCAGTTTTTATAATAAAAATGAGTGCATGACCTTAAAAGTGTGCCAAGGTTATTTATATTTGGCAAAAGGACTTGGGTTACCCCAGGGTACCTTCATGTATAATGTCATCACACTCGTGGGAAAAAAAAAAGTGGAAACAAGAGAAATAATAAATAATAATAAAACTGATGAAAGCAAGAAGCTTCGCCATTTGTATGGAAAAGCTTAATAATACTGATGAAAACAAGACTTCGCTATTTACTGTATATCGCTAAGCTTGATAACTTTTTTATTTTTTTTCGAGGATGGGTTATCGAAAGGTGAGTGTAGATGCATCCCCTGTCTCTTTCCTGCAAATCAAATCCGACCTAAACGGAACTGATCATATGTCTGTCCATCCTGGCCCTGGTGGCGAAGGTTTTAGAAGAATAAAGTTCAGATTAGTGTCTGTTTACCTCATGAATGTCATTAAAACAGATGATGAACTTATTGCTCTCGTAGTCTTCCCTGGTTAATTTGCATCCATGTTCACAATTGTACTACTGGGTGAAGAAAGACAAGAAGGGAACAAACATTGTACAAATTTTGACCAAACTGACAGTCTAACTCAAGATTTTTCCAGTTGTGGGCTGGATGTGCTAACCAATGTATCACTGCATCCTCCCCCCCCCCCACCCCGATCCTAGAGGAGGAAGACAGTCAGAAGCGAAAGTCTGCCTACTATTCCAATGTGTTTACTTCACCTTTACAGTATGTCAGTTTTCTCCACAATGCATCATAATCAAAGTGAACCATCAGTGGGCAGAGAAACATATCAAGCCTCTCAGTTTAGTAATATATGCCAGCATAGAAAGTGAGAAGCAGAACTGGTAAAATACCAGGTCATTTGTCCCCAGTGGTATTATATTCAAGGTGCTATCCAAAAGTTTCCAAAATTTGAAAGCAGAGTGGAAATTGCCTGCAGTATGGTGTGTGGATGCTAGGTGGTAGTGCACATGCCTTTTGTTTATAAGTATGTCAAGTGGCACTGTGCGGGGGCGATGCATTCACTGTATGTATGTTTTTCTTATCATTATGTTTGGGTTATTTGTAGATTTTGTTATCTCAAAAATGAAGGATTTGAAAGAGCAACATGTGTGCATCTAGTTTTGTGTGAAACATTTGAAGAACGTGGCTGAAACTCATAAAATGCTATAACATGCATTTGGTGACAATGCATTGGGGGTTACACAAACTTACAACTGGTTTAACCCACTGTGTGCTGACAAATTTTTCACGGCCTCTCCCCCAATCCCGAGCAATTCTGGTTTTTCGTTTTGCTCAAAACCTCCGCTTTTTATGAAAAACAATAGTAAATCATAAAAAAAGTGCTCACCTGAGCTTAGTAATGCACTGTACAGGTTACCCTCCCCACACCAGGTGCAATCTCTGAAGCTGCCCTGCTGCTGTCCCATTTTCTCTAATAGCGGTAACAATTGCAAACCACTCAGAATAGGTAGATATTTGTTCATTTGATACAAATTTATATGCAGTACAAGAATATATTCATTTTTACACAATAATATAGGTGATATAAGCACTGTTTCACTCACTGAACACATCAACGTACTGCACCTTCCTTGGTGATGTTACCTCCTCATCACTTCTGCTCATTTCTTCCTCTGGAGCCACGTAATCTTTGTCCTCCACATCGTCATCGATTGGGGAATCACTCTTGCCTTGAAATTTGTACCGTGACGCGACGTGTCTTTACTGGCCAGGTCACTGCTAAAAGGCGAGTTGCCGAATGGCGTGTGGGGGGAGGTCATGTGGGGTCAGGCAGTGTCACCACATGGCAGTGGGTAGAGGAACGTCTCACACGTAGGCCTACCAAAAATCACACGCGAAACTTTAAAAATGTGCAAAAGATTGATCTCGCAATTCCAAAACATACCAGTACATTGTTGGGTGCCAGTGTGAAAAAACATGGTGATGTACCTATATGCTGAGAGGACACGGCGTTTGAAAAAGGACGAACATCAACAGATGGCGATGCACGTTCTGGTCACCCTTCCACCAGTTCAACTCTTTACAATGTGGCCAAAATTTGTGCAATGATCCACGAATATCACAGGAGTACAATCCAAGATGGTTGCAGCATTGTTTGCCTATCATATGAAACTTTCCAAAGCATATTGTCTGGCAACCTTGACATGAGACAGATTGCAGCTAAGATTTTCCTGAGGCTCCTGACTGATGAGCAAAAGCAGCATCGCATGGAGTTCTGAATGGAGTTCAAGGAAATGGCCAGAAATGACCCTAACTTCCTTTCAAATGTCATTGCTAATGATGTAAGCTGCGTTTACGGTTAATACCTAGAAGCCAAACTGAAATGCATGTGCGGCAGGATGAACCCGACACCACTACCCCAGAAGGAGAGAGTGAGGAGGTGATACCCACCCCATAGGAGACGAAGGAGGAGCTAATTTACCTGACCTGACGTCCCGGCATCAATGACATATGTCCCTCGTGACTCGGCGCCCCTCTTCCGTGCAGCCAGACCACCCGGCAGTGTACAGGGAAAGTACACTACTCTCCAACAGAGGGAATGCTCACCAGGATTGGAGTGGGACTTGTATTGACAAGCTCCCAAGCACACCCTCACATGCCGAGTCCCTTGGATCGGCCTCCTATTTGTATGAGGACTCAGGAGGAGCCTCTAGGGTTGCTATCCCCATACCTCAACCGACGGAAGGCACACTCCACTGAAGCTGTGGCGTAAGCTGCGAGAGTACATCCAACCTCATCCTCCTGACATTGCAGATGCAGAACCTTCCCCGACGGAAGGAGGGCACACTCCACCGGAGCTGTGGCATAAGCTGCGAGAGTACGTCCGACCTCATCCTCCTGACATCCCAGGGACAGGTGTCTCCTTCCCGAAAAAAGGAGGGCACGCTCCACTGGAGCTGTGGCGGAAGCCAAGAGAGTACACCCAACCTCTTCCTCCCGACAGCTCAGGGGCAGGAAACTCTAGCCCTATGGTAGGAGCGCTGACTCCATCGGAGCCGCAACTACCACCGAGACGGACCCACGGGTACCCGCTTCCAGTCGCCAGGATTGGCAGTGTCCGGGAGAGGCTCCCTCGACCTTCCCCATGACCCTGACCCTCGTAGGAGCACAAGCAGTGCCAAACGGGGCTGCCTAATGGAGGGGAGGGGCGCCTCCCCTGTGGTGGAGTAAGGCGCCCCTCCCCTTGCCGCTCTCCTCGAAAAGCGAGAATCTATTCCCCTACAGGCTCCCCACCTGAGTCCAGACCAGGTGAGGCATCACCGAGGCCCGGTGTCCAGTCCCTCCAGCCCCTCCCTCCCCAGATGCTGACAGGCTCTGCCAGGAGCAGGGTCTGCAGCCCAACCCTGATGGCCTCCCCCTGCAGTCAAGGCTGCAGCCCCCGGAGTCAGTGGGTCTCCCCAGGTGTTCGCCACAGCAGTAGGATGTCCCCCGGAGTCAGTGGCCAAACGCCCTTCCCTGTCGGCCGTCCCTGACGGGCACGAAGGCCTCCCCACCCGGATGCCGCCCTCCTCCAGGCCAACCCTAGGCCCGAGCCTCCCTCGGTCCCTCCCCCGGACCCCGATGACGACTAAGGGCCAACGACGCGCCATCCGACTGCTGGCCCTCTTCAGCCCCAGCCCATAGAACCCTGCCTCCTGTAGGGCTAACGTGGCCAAGGAGCCGCCCCATACACCGCCCCATTCCTCCCGGACTAGTGGCCACTCCAAGGGCCACACTTTCCTGTGCAGCTCCCCGGACGGCCTGCCTCCCACGCCTGGCCGCCACCTGGAGCTCCCGGCATAGGACCCTTCACCCGTGGGTCGTGTTCTCCCCTCCAACTGAACTGTGAGTAACAGGTCTTGTGACTTTCCACTTCCCCAGTGTGGTGATCCCAATCCCTAGTGAGGCAACCAGTGTGACATCGTTCTCCCCCCCCCCTGCATAGTGTCTCTCCATTGTTTCTCTCCCCCCTGTGTGTCCCACCACCCTTCCTGTTGTTCCTCCCCCCCTTGGTGAACCATGTACCTGTGACTTGCGAGCAGAGTGTCTAACCCCACCCACGGGCTAGCTTTCCCCGGACAGTGCAAAATCCCCGTGTGTCACTCGCAGAAAACAACAATACCCCAGTGCATCTCACCTCAGTGTTGTCCCCCCCTCCCCCCCTGGCCCCATCACTACGGAAAACAGTCCCTCCCTATCCTCACTAATACCCCCCTCCCCCCTCAGGTGTGATATACTGTATACTCTCGTCCTGTGTGATGCGGCATAGTCTAAGCCTAGCTAGGATTTCCGTCTGTGTCACGCGGATATATTATATTAACTAGGACCTCGTCTGTGTAACGCGAACACCTAGGCTTAGGGACCTGACTATACGAGTTGTATCTGTAGAAATACTGGGTAGTATTGTCTGTGAATATGCCGATGGTGATATACTTGATGTATTTGTAAGATATTACCAGTGACTGTGTGCATGTAAATTATATTATACTCCAGGAAAGTGTAAACCCATATATGAGACACACGTGCTGAACTAGGTGGACAGTGATTGTCAGAAACATCGGTGCAAATTATTATATTCTCCGCTTAGCCATAGCTTTGTGTGTGGAATACCATAAGGTTTGTCATAAACATCGGTGCAAGTTGTTGTATACTTTCAGCTCTGGTTATAGCATCATGTGTGTAATTGTTCTCTGAGAATATAGCATTGTATCTTTTGACCCGTGGTGTTTGTGTTTTCCCTTCCTTGTTGATACTGACCAGGTCAGGAACATAGAACCCAGGTCTGCACCGTGTCTAGACCCTAGAAGTCGGGACTCAGAACACGCTGCATAACACAAACAACAATCATCACAGTGGAAGAGCTTAGCTTCACCCTGACCAAAGAAGGCATGTCAATGCAAGGGTAATGTGAAGTCAATGCTCATCACTTTCTTTGACTTGGAGGGCATTGTTTATAAGGAATTCGTTCCTCAAGGACGGACTGTCAATGCAAAGTTCTTCTGTGACGTTTTGCGATGGCTCCAGGGGGACGTGAGGCGAAAACATCCTGACAAGGGGCTCACAAACGAATGGGTGCTTCACTAAAACAATGCAGCTGATCATTAGTTTTTGGCATAAAAAAACATGCCGTTTGTCCCCCACTCCCTGCATTCACTAGATTTGGTCCCCTGTGAGTTTTTCCTCTTTCCGAAAACGAAATCAACCTGAAAGGACTTAGATTTGACAACACTGAGAAGCTCAAGGAGGAACTGCACAAGGTCCTGAATAGTCTGATGTTCAAGGACCTCCAGAACGCGTTCCAGTCGTGGGAGAAGCGCTGGGATCGATGTCTGCATGCCCAAGGAGATTGTTTTGGAGGGGACGGTGACACTTAGGACTTGATGTAACTTTTTTTCCCTTCTTTAGTCAAATTTCTGGAAGTCTGGGATAGCAGCTTGTAAGTGGGAGATAGCTAAGAATAATAAAGCAAATATGTTAAGCGTACTTTTATGCCTTACTATACCATAAAAGGGGCGAAAGGAAAAATCTGGAGATGCGAATTATTAGGCAAACTTTTGTCCCTGGCGGAACTACTGAATAGATCAAAGAATCAGAGGACATGATATATTTGGTGAACCTTTGTCCCTGACTGCACTGTAACTATAAAATGACAAGTGTCTTAGGACAGTTTTTACGAAATTCAGACCCCAATTCTATTCCCTGTTGCAGCCTCAGGTATTCGGCCGCTTAACCATATTCCAACATACCATGCAGTGTCTCCTGAGCCGAATTATATCTTCAGGTGGTAGAATGACTAGAAACATGACGTCCTCATACTCACAGCGTTATGATACGAGAGAGAGAGAGAGAGAGAGAGAGAGAGAGAGACGACAACGTCGTGGTGACGACGACGACGATAGTGATTATGATGATGATGATGTCTCTTCAAGTTAATAACAAAACCTCAGTACTTACCTCAGTAATAAAACTTCGGCATTATAAAGCATAATAAAAATATTTACACAAAAGCAGATAACCAAATACAAAATATGACTATGGTGATTTCATTCTCCTCCTCCTCCAGCTTAGATTTTCATTTTTCCATTTGAAAATTGATCCCACTCCTTTTTCTCCTTCTCATATGCGCAACACAAAAACAACTCACGGGAAAACTGGGAATTATTAGTTTAATGTGATTCTCTCTCTCTCTCTCTCTCTCTCTCTCTCTCTCTCTCTCTCTCTCTCTCTCTCTCTCTCATGTTTATTACTAAACATAAAAGAACTCTGAACAATCGTCAATGGAGTTCGTCACGGTAATATTTGCTACCGTAATATTTCAGTATGTATAACAAACTGTAAACTTACTGAAACTATTTCAAATTTTAATATTGGATGTACTTTCGCCAATATGGAAAATAGCACTATTGGTTATGAAGATGATATGATTTTACCTCCGTCTGCAGCAATTGTGTAATCACTCCCGTACTGATAATTTTGGGAAAGTAAGTTAAGCATACTCTTATCCATAAGAATACAAGGAAATCGATATTTACGTAATCGAAATTGTCAAGGAAATTTTCATACTGTTCTTGAACTGACTGTTCATGATTTATTCTGGGCAATCACATTAATAATGACAGATATACAGTATAGATGTTTTCAGACATTAATTTCAATATTTGAATACAGTTGTTTGAAAATAATTTCCGAAGGTGCACAGGTTATTTTTTTTCGTAATATTAAGTGCCAGTATCCTTTCCCCTAACAGTTTTTTCTTATCCTCCATGGGTCAGTAAAAAAAGATAATGATGCTCAAGTGCTGGAAGGGCAGCATAAAGATTGTGGAATTGCCGGGCCCATGATCTCTTACTGTATATGCTTGGCATAATAAGCTTGCTTATAATGTTCTTCAAAAACCTTGTAAAGTTTTTAATATAGCGTTTCTTCAACATACAATATAATTATTATTACGGAAAGCCAAGCATTTTGTTAACATTTTACTGTACATGGCTTGACATATAATCATTCTGATGTTGTTAAATTTAGAATATGTTTGTTCAGAACCATGAACAAACTATGAGATAATATACAGGTATTGCATGTACTTACGTTCTGCATCTCTATATGTACAATTGGTATTAAGAATATTGCTCCCTATTGTTTTTTTTTTTTTCTTTTTTTTTTTAGCTGAAGAATTTTGAAACTTACACAATTTTCTCAAAAGTTTGCTGGGTTTCAAAGATGTCATACCTGCGTTTATAAAGCCACTGTTCACAGTTTCGTTATTTACTTACGGAAGTGGTAAGGCTGTGACCAAGTTAGTAGAGAGGTGCTCTACTGTACCAATGAATGCGGGTTCGAATCCTGGGAGAGCATGGAACAGTTTAAGGGATTTGAATTTCGTTACAGTAGATTTCACCGAACTACCAAAAACACACCAACATGTAAAAGTAAAAAAGGCTAATAAGAATACAACAGGCCTGTAGGGGTGTTAGTGCTGATGTGGTGACAAACAAAGGTGTACGATACATAGGAGGCCTGCTGGGCTTTCGAGGATGGACTGTTCAAGCCTATGACCAGAGTCACGCACATTATATATATATACCCAGTATAATATGTTACAGGGAACTTGTGTAACCAGTGATTTCATGAAACCCCTTGGGAATTCGTGAAGTGTATCCAGTGATTTCACGAAACCTATTGGGAATTCGTAAAAATAGTTTAAATTAGGATGAATTAACTAAGGTTATGTTAATTTAGGCAGCGGTTAATTTAGGCTGGGATGATCTAAGTTAAGTTTAGGTTAGGTTAGCCTAGGTTAGTCTGGTTGGGCTGGGTTATATTAGATGAATGCTAAGTTTTGTTAAGCATTCATCCAATTTAACCTAACCTAACCCATCCTAACTAACTTGGCCAAACCTAACCTAAACTTAGCCTAGGTTATCGCAGCCTAAATTAATCTAACCTTAATTAGCCCAACCTACTTTAAACTCATTTCACGAATTCCCTAGAGATTTCATGGAATCACTGGTTACACAAATTTCCTGTAATATATCTATATATATATATATATATATATATATATATATATATATATATATATAGTGGTAGGTGATGGCGACCATCATCCACTCACTTGATGTAGTGCTGCCTACTTCTTCCTTAGCCTTTATCATTCTTTTTCTGTGCCTGCACTCCTCTCCTCCTATTTCTCCCATCTTTCCTGTGTGAAGAAAGCGCTGGATGCGAGAGGGATGTCTGTCGAGCAAGGAAGAGTGGCTGTGCGTGACAGAAATAAATGGAGAGAAATTGTGAATAAATAAGTGATGACGCAGCCCTGAGGGGATATTCTCCCGCATTTGGTCTGATCAGCTAGTCAGGTCAGGTGCGGGTAAGGGGATGGGTATGTTATGATGTGGCAGGGGTAAACCAGCTCTGCTGTCGGGCCCTGCTGCGGATGTCACTGATTGCATTGCGCAGTTGACCCTTGTGCGGTGTGGTGCGGTGAGGATCTGTCCGTTCTCCCCTTTGGGGCTAAGATGTGAATGAATGTGTTTAAATGGATGAGTAAATGGAGAGTGTGTCGTCCTGTCTCGGCTACCTCCCTTTCCTTGGGGGAAGCAGCCTAGGTATATAGATAGATAGACTTATTGCTTTTCTTTCCGTTACAGGTGGCTTTACATTGAGTGACAAGCCAAATGGTTTCCTGTAAGCCAAGAAACCATTTACAACGCTGGGTGATAACCATATAACCAAACCATACGTGCTCCCTACGTGTCAAGTGGGTTGGTGTAGGGTTAGTGCCCCTCCCTGTAAAACAAATAACTGAGAGTCAAATGGCCACCCCGTACGGGATTATGGCGCCTGGGAATATATATATATATATATATATATATATATATATATATATATATATATATATATATATATATAAGCAGGGGTACTCGGCGTTGCCCGGGCCAAAAAAGGTGAACACTCTAATCCCATTTGTTCTAGTTTATTCTTTCTACTCCAGAAATTCCATATACCTCCTGTGCTTCTGAACAGGGATTATAAGAGGTCCAGGAACTTTCTGTTTCAGCTTTCGCAGATTAACTCACAACATTTGTGCACACTTCTTTACTGTTGCCGGTGACCTCAAATGACCTCTGACCAGTGACCTCAATTGACCTCGTAGGTCAACCTCACATAGCCTATGAATGAACTGGAGGTCATGTGAGTCTCCATGCCAAAAATTGGGCTGACGGGTCCAGTTGTTTGAACATGTATTACCTGTGACCTCAAATGACCTCCGACCAGTCACCTCAAATGACCTCGGAGGTCAACCTCACACAGCCTACATCCGAACTGGAGGTCGTGTGAGTCTCCATGCTAAAAATGGGGCTACAATGGTACCCGGCATTGCCGGGGCCAAAAAGACGAACACTACCAGATACTTCAATTAATGACCCTCTTAAAACCATCCCTAGGTCACCCTGATTCAGAATATATATAGGTGTGAGGATCTTTGTCCCTTGGTTTGGGCGTGATTGAAGGCCAAACAAACAATGGGGCTCTTTTATACAGTACTAGCAGAGGTACCCCACTTTGCCTGGCCCAAAAACGGCAAACACTCTAATCATATTTGTTCTAGTTCAATCTTTCTTTCTACTCCAGAAAGGTCATGTACCTCTTATACTTTTGAAAAGGGATTATAAGAGGTCCAGGAACATTCTATTTCAGCTTTCGCAGACTAAAGCACAGCATTTGTGTGCACTTGTTTCCTATTACCAGTGACCTCAAATGACCTCAGAGGTCAACCTCACATAGCCTGTGCCCGAACTGGAGGTCATGTGAGTCCCCATGCCAAAAACTGGGCTGCAGGGATACCTGGCGTTGCTCGGGCCAAAAAGGCGAACATTCTACCAGTGACCTCAAATGGCCCAGATCTGAATATTGACTCCCCTAAAACCTTCATTGGGTCACCCTGACTCAGAATATATATATATATATATATATATATATATATATATATATATATATATTATGTGTCCAACTCTGGGCAAAGGCTTCAGGGCCTATGTCTCGGGGACAGTAGCCTATCCCAAGGCCCTGTAGTCCTGCTACACCTCCACATGTCACCACTTCGGCGCAAAAACCCACCGTCCATATTGAATACATGATAGGGCTGTCTCATACAGGACTGGTTTATTGGTATTAGCTGGGGTATTTTTGTGACATGTCGGCGGGTCATCTGGTAGATCAGGAAGGTTTGTTTTTTACGAAATTCAAATCCTTAAACTGTTCCCTGCCGCAGTCGGGATTCGAACCTGGGTCCATCAGGACTGCAGGCCGCCTCTCTACCGATTCAGCCACTGTACATATCTGGGGGTCTCTGTCCCTTGGTTTGGGCGTGATTGAAGGACAAACAAACAAACTAACAATGTGGGTACAGTACCCTCGCATCCAGCACGCATTAGTCCAGCACGATTCGAGTCCAGCACGGTGAGCAATTAATTAGTATTATTTAATACTATTTAATTACTGCAACACGAGTGTGTTAGCATAACATGCACAGAGCTCCAAGAAGTGGGCCAAATCCACAGAGTTCACTCTAGTACGATCACCCCCGGTCCAACACGGCCATACTGGACATTCCCATGATGATGACAGCCAATGAAAAACTTCTGATCAAGTAGCCTTCCCCGCCCGCTATCGTGACGTGATCGTGATGCCGCCCAATTAAAAACGCTTCTGGTGTCACGTGATGATTTGTTTACATTTCTCCCGCCACAGAGCCACTCAGTCACATAATTGCATTGGAAGGTGCTTATTTCTTGCTGCATTTTCTGCCCTTGTTACTGCATTTTACCCTGCTCACGATGCCTAGGAAACCTTCTGAGAACCCCAAGAAGCGTCGGCACCTCCCTCAGGCCACCAAGCTAGAAAGCATCAAGAGGAAGAAGAAAGGGGAGAGGAAAGTTGACATTGCCAAGGCCTACGACATGAATGAAGCCAACGTGATCATAATAAAAAACTAAGACAAGATCCTGGCAGCCGAAGGCTATCACACGGCACTTCATACCAGGTTTGCCGAGGATACGATGGTAAATCGAAACGGTAACGTGGTAAAATTGCCGACGATACCACGGGCATTTGGAATTCATCTGGATGGATTCCTGTCGAGATACGACGGGCAAAACAGTGTGACCAAAACCCAGGCGACTCGATAGAGAATGTATCGTACTACAGCATTGAACATTTAGCCTGACACTGAATACATATTAATATTTTAGAATAAATATCAATCGTTTTGAAACCCTTCTCATCGGCATGCGTACCAGTTTATAAACAAAGTTGCTTCTCCTTATTCTCTACCGAGTCAGCGACAGCGATCACTTTCCACAGTCACGAGACGGGGCTCTGGCAACAGTGTGAGAAGCATGCACTTTCCCGAGGATTATAGTGCTAGGACAGGCAGAAGCAGGACCTTCCATGGCTGCAGACGAAGATAGTGATTCTGAGTGTGATTTCGAAGGATTTATGAGGGAGGTTGAGGAGGAGCAACAGCCATTACCCACTAGTGACGCCAGTAGCCATCCTCCGGGGACCCAGTAGGACTAACTACAGCCTTGGATAAAACATTCAATTCCCAGCAAGCCCACCAACACTATCCTAAAAGGTTAGTTATCATTCATAGCACAGTACCATTTATTATAATTACAATAGTACCAATATATGTATAGGTATATGGTAGGCATTTAGGGTGACTTTTCCGAGGGTTGCTGACATAATTCATTTTTCCCATAAGCTCTATTGTTAGTCCAACACGTTTTTGGTCCAACACGTGACCCATGCATGACAATATTACCGTGCTGGACGCGAGGGTACTGTATATATATATATATATATATATATATATATATATATATATATATATATATATATATATATATATATATCAAATTTCTCTATCTCATCTCTCCATCTCCTGTCTGGCCTTTTTCTGGTATGCTTACAATCTCTTGGTGTCCAGTCAGTCAGCCTCTTGCTCCATCGGTTATCCCTTATTCTTGCTATATGGCCTGCCCACCTCCATTTCTGTTCTTTTATAACTTCTATGATATCTTTGACTTTAGTCTGCTCTCTCACCCAAGTTGATCTTTTCCTGTCTCTTAAAGATATCCCCAACACTGATCTTTCCATTGCTCTCTGAGAACGGATTAATTTAATATCTATTAATTTTGTCAGTTTCCAGGTCTCACAACCATACGCCATACCTGGAATTATACATTCGTTATATACTTTTCGTTTCATACAAACTGGCAAGCTACTTTTCATAATGTCTCTATGTTTACCGAAAGCTTTCCATCCAATTGTAATGCGTCTTCTTATTTCGCTATCATGTTCTTTCGTTAATTTTAGTACTTGTCCCAAGTAGTTGCATTCCTCAACTTCTTCAAGAATTTCTTCACTTATTCTGATGACGCTCTTTGGTGTCTGTGGATTAGACATTACTTTAGTTTTACTCCAGTTCATCATCAGCCCTACTTTCAGACTTTCTCTGTTCAGGTCATTTAACATTTCTTGCCATGCCTCCGCTGTTTCTGAGATTAGGACAATGTCATCTACAAATCTTAAATGGTTTAGGTTTTCTCCATCTATTGTCACTCCTCTGTTTTCCCAGTCTAGCTTTCTGAAAATACTTTCTAGGCATGCTGTTAAAAATTTTGGTGAAATTGTATCTCCCTGACGGACGCCCTTCTCAATCTTGATTTTTCCCAGTCCTTATGAGGAGTAGACTGTAGCACCAGTCGAACAGGGCAGTACTCCCGAGGTTGATGGCAAACTGATGAAAGGGAGAGCTGGAGCTCTCGTTTCACCAGACCTCAGGACTTGTTCCTGATCATCTCCCTTTTCTGAACATTTTCAGTGCATTCATTTACACAGAGAGTAGGCCAGCATGCTCTCATAATACCTCTACCTTCAACTGTCTACACCACACTACATGCGCATAACATATCACACCTTCTATTCACATCTCTAGTAATGGCCCCTGCAATCTTACAATCAAATGAGGTGGTACCTCGGATTGCCACCACCGGCAGGGTAGGGCTGGAGGCACAGGGTCCTCCCGGTCGCCATCAAGCGACTGTGCCGGCAGCGACTGTTGCCATTTCCGGGAATGCTTGTCGGCGAAGAGGTGACGGTACGGCCTTATTCTTTACCAACATCCGAGGCCTTATCACAAATTTAAACTCAGTTCATTTTTTCCTTCAGTCCATATCCCCTTTGGCCTTTTTCCTCACAGAACCACAAATCTCACCCTCTACCGATATATCTCCATTTTGTTTTCCCGGTTACCATCTCCTTACAAACTTTCGAAACAAGGGCGGCACCTGTTGTTATATCAAATCCCAATATGCAGTTGATACTATTTTAACCCCTTAAACGCGGCCGTGAACAGTCGCGTCCCCTGAGTGGCGGGGTTGTATCGCACTCTGAGTACCTGTAGGAAAATATTAGCCAAAAATCAGAGATTAACCCTAGAACATTATACTTGGTACGGCAGGTAGTACTTACATTCAGCTTTCTCCAGAGACAGGTGGTGAGCCTTCGTGGACTACCCAAGGACTTGTGGAGACTTGCAAAGTTGGGTAACCAAATCTTCACTTTCACACCTCTAGCAACCCAGTTTCCCCTCTACCACAGCCTCATTCTGTCACAGTAAACTTTATACTACAACGTAAAGGTAGTTAGGAATCCGTATTTGTACAATAAGCACTGAAAATAAGGCTAAAATCAACGAAGCATACGGCCGACATGCAGTGCGGCGGCGCGGCGGTCTTCCCGTCACTCAACAAACATTTCCATTTTCACAGCTAAAAACATGTATACTACATTTTTTCAATCATATTACTTCCCAAAAGATCACCGCAGCGCGCTTTTTATTCTGCCTTACGCCCGTCACTTTATTCTTGTTCCTGTCGGCCGCTTCCACTGACTCGGAAGAGCTAGAACTCGCCATAATGTCACTGAAAGCCTGTGGTAAACTGACGCTAAACAGGGGCAAACCGTGAGAAAAAAAGCTAGTGTTACAACTGGGGAAACAAGCGTTTCCTATTAGCATAAACTGCTTGTGAGAGGAGAGCGTAGATTTACAGTTCTGAGCACTCAGAGGGCTGCCATGTATCACAGCCAGGCTGGCAGGGGCCGTGGTGGGGGGGTGACGGGGGAAACACGCGATACTTGGCAACAACGGAGGTCAGTGGTACAAAGGTCAAGTGTGCTAAAAGTAGCTAAAGGGTGGTGGTACTGATAGACAATACCAGCTGGACCCTGCCTGCCCGCGGTTATTCAAAATTTACTAGAATCACAAACGCGACGCTCCGCCGTTATGTCCTTTTTGCCGAGCATCGCAAACGGGACGATCTGCGTTTAAAGGGTTAACCTTCACTTCATCCAGTTTTGATTACTCATTATATAAATTAAATTGCCAAAACATTACCAAATATATCTGTGTAGTTTATCATTCCCCCAATGCTTCTTCGGAACCCAGTGTATTTGATTCCATATCCAATGAGTTGAGTAACCTTGACCTTGCCCTTGGCAATGAAATTACCATTTTGGGTGATTTTAACATACGCAATGTTGAATGGTTATTGCATTCTGCCCGGACTGACGACGCTGGTCTAGAATGCGAGCTGTTTGCAGAATCGTTTAATCTCACCCAGTTGGTAAAGCAACCAACCAGAATACCTGATAATCCTGACCATAATGCCCATCTCTTGGATTTATTCTTGACAAATAATCCAGATCAGTACAGGATAGAGGTACTACCACCACTTGGATCCTCTGACCACAATCTCATCAAAGCCTCATTAGTTAACCCTCCTACACCTCCCCATTCCGAACCTGTCAGGGTGACCCGATGGCACTTTGACAGGGCAGACTGGGATGGATTTAGAAATTATCTTGCTGATGTTCCATGGCAGTCTTTCTTCTCTAGTGATCCCAATTCTACCCAGTCCCACATTTGCGACTTAATACTAGCTGGTATGGATTTATTCATACCAAGTCAACAATTCACTAAAAGATCAAACTCTCCAAAATGGTTTGATGGCAATTGTGCCAGAGCAACAGCCCAAAAGTCATTAGCATATAACTCTTACTTAAAATAAAAAAACATCTGAATCACTCTCCCAATTTAAAATTGCTAGAAATCATGCAAAAGCTGTATTAAATCTATCTAGATCAAACTTGCTTCAAAAGCAAGCATCAAAACTACTTAACAACCCTAATGACAATAGAATATTCTAGTCAACTCTTAATTCTTTCAATAATAAATTTAACAAGTCATCTTCCATTCCCCCACTAAAATCTTCAGATGGCAATATTACAAATGACCCACGTGGGAAAGCAGATATCTTTGCTAGTACCTTTGCAAGAAACTCTACCATAGATGATACCAGCCAGAATGTCTCAGTATTGGAACATGATTCTCCCGAAATTGCCCCACTTAAAATACAGACAAGATTCGTAAAATCCATCCTAGACAATCTACCTACCAACAAAGCTCCAGGCCCCGAGGGAATTCCGCCAATTGTTTTGAAAAAGTGTTCCCCTGAAATTGCCTCTGTCCTTGCCAAATTATTCAGACTATGCATACGTACTTCTTTATTCCCAAATTCATGGAAAGAAGCCAATATCCACCCAGTTCCGAAGAAAGAAAGTTCGTCTGACCCCTCCAATTACAGACCAATAGCTGTCACATCTTCTCTTGGTAAGGTATTTGAAACTTTAATTAATAAGCATATTGTTAAACATCTTGAATCCAACAACTTAATTAGTGATAGACAATACGGTTTTCGCCACGAAAGATCCACCATTGACATACTCAATCTCTTAACTCATGCCATCCATCAATCAACTGATCTTTTTGGAGAAACTCATGCAGTAGCTCTTGATATCTCTAAAGCTTTCGACAGAGTATGGCACCGTTCCCTGCTGTCCAAACTCTCTTGCTATGGACTAACGTCTTTTGTTCCTTTGATTTCTTCTTATCTTAGTGACAGGAAAATAAGAGTAAAAGTAGATGATGTATATTCGAATTTCCACTCAATTAACGCCTGCGTGCCGCAGGGATCAGTTCTGGCGCCAACCCTATTTCTGGTTCATATTAATGATCTCTTATCTGTCACTCACAATCCCGTTCACTCATATGCAGATGACTCAACATTACATAGTTCATTCACACTCAGACATCCATTTACAAAGTCTAATATCTCTACCTCTCAACTCAGTACAGCCATCTCCATAAATCAAGATCTAGCTACAATCAGTGAATGGGGACAAAACAACCTTGTCTCTTTTAATGCTAGTAAAACTAAATATATACAGTTTACTAATAGACAGATATTGCCAGATTCGTACATTACCTTCAGTGCTACTAATATTCCCATCTCCAAAAGTATTGAAATTCTTGGTGTCTCACTTAACAGTGCCCTCAGCTGGACCTCTCATGTCAGATCACTTGCTAGAGCCGCCTCAAAGAATCTTGGATTATTGTACAGAGTCTGTAACTTCTTCGCCGATGAGCAGTTAGCTATAATTTATAAGAGTCATGTGCGCTCTCAGCTTGAATATTGCTCACCCTTGTGGAATGGTTGTGGAGAGGTTACACTGAGACAACTGGACAAAATTCAGAGTAAAGCTGTTGGAATCATTAACAACCCTGCCATTACATATAAACTACCTCCCCTGCAAGTAAGAAGGAATGTTGCCTCCCTTGCATTATTTTACAGATATTTTTTTGGCAAATGCTCAGACGAAGTTGAGTCCATGGTGCCACCTCTCCATGCCTTCCCTCGTGCTACACGGGCATCTGGTACCGCTCATGACTGGAATGTCACTCAACCATATTGCAGAACTTCTGCCTATCAGAATTCTTTCATTCCCCGAACTGCATCTCTCTGGAACTCGCTTCCCCAGAGTTGTTTTCCTCCAAATTTCAACCCACAACTGTTCAAGTCTAACTGTTACAGATATTTTATGAATAGAGGACACCAGTAACCCGGTGTATGGATTTTTTTTTTTTTCCCATTTGTTTTTCCTTCCTCCGTTCTGTTATTAAAAAAAAAAAAAATGAAATTTTACCGTAGCAGTTCCCTCTTTATATATGTTTTCAAGCAGTTTTACAATGTTCACATTCACTGCTTGTTCCCGCAATGAATTTATAATTGCTATGTGCTCCACTGAATCAAAAGCCTTTTCATAATCAACAAAACCTAAGCACAGTGGTCTATTATATTCTGTAGTTTTCTCAATTAGCTAATTCATTGTGTGTAGATGATTAGTGGTCGATACCCGCTTCGGAATCCTGCCTGTTCATGAGGTTGGTTTTCCTCCAAAATTGTTGTTATTCTGTTCATAAGGACTTTAGTGAAGAGTTTGTAAATGACTGATAATAAGCTAATGGGCCGATAGTTACTATGATCTTTTAAGTCACCTTTATTGTAGATTAAAATAACTTTTGCATTACACCATGTTTTGGGAATTTTCTTCTGGTTTAAAGTGGGTAAATAAGTGAGCAAGCCTATTTTGTACTTCTACACCTGCATCCAAGAGTAAATCTATTACTATTCCATCTTCTCCCAGAGCCTTCCCTCTTTTCATATTTTTAAGACAAATATTTACTTCGTCTGGTGTTACCTCAGGTATTTCACTTGTGTCAACTGAAAAGTTAGCTATTGGTATTACTGTCTTTGATGCATACAGTTCTTTGTAAAATTCTTCAACTCTCTTCACCATCTTATCTCTGCATAGACTGCATTTAATGATTTTACCGTTTTTTTTTCTTTCAGTGATGTCATTTGTTGTTTTCCTAGTGTCATTTTACTTCGGACCTGTTTCAGACTTTTACCATTTTTGATGGTTTCTTTAATCTGATCCATGTTTTTCTTTCTTTTTTCTTCTCTTTGTCTTTTGTTGATAAGCTTATTTAATTTCGCTCATTCTATTTCGTCTTTCTTTGTTTTTACTTTCATCTCCATTCGTTTTTTCATAAGCTCAAGTGTTTTATCTGAATACTTCTTGGCTTTGGTTGTATTAGGTTTTCCTACTATCTCCGCTGATTCTCTTAGCACTTTTGTTAGTCTGTCATTCAGCTCATCAATGTCACATTCAGCATTACTTAGAGTCTGAAATCTGTTCCTTATTTCCAACTGAAAGGTTGTTTTGTTTTCGTTTACTATTATTGGGCATATCTTTTTATCTTTAATCATCTTCTCTCTTTCAGTTCTGAAATTGAATCTGGCTGAACAACCCCCAATTCTATGACCACTTCCTATATTTACTTTGTTGATAACTGTGACATTTGTAATCGTGTTATTCTTATCTGCTATAATGAAGTCGATTTCATTCTTGTT
Source organism: Coenobita brevimanus (assembly GCF_032717465.1). Taxonomy (NCBI): domain Eukaryota; kingdom Metazoa; phylum Arthropoda; class Malacostraca; order Decapoda; family Coenobitidae; genus Coenobita; species Coenobita brevimanus. The sequence continues at coordinate 8,559,736 of NC_136982.1, read as the reverse complement.
TCTCCATTTGGGTTTCTCCAGTTCCACTTTCTCCCTGCTCTTTTGTGGAAGAATGTATTCATTATTCTCATGGTAAACATTTCAGAAAAATTTACCAGCATTTCTCCTCTTTCATTCCTTTCTCCCACTCCAAAATGTTCTCATACATGCTTCCCCATTTTTCGACTTCCCAACTTTTGCATTGAACACTCCCATGAGTATAGTATATGTTGTCTTTTCTTCTTCTATAATTTGGGAGATGTCATTATAGAATGTTTCTCTTTCTTCATCTGGGCTTTGAGAAGTTGGTGCATATACTTGTATTACTTTCGGGGTATATTTTTTGCACAGTCTAATGATAACAAGTGCTGCTCTGTCTGATACACTGCTGAATTTAACAATGTTGTCTGCACGATTTTTGTTAATTAGAAATCCTACACCACTAACTCTTTCATTTGTCCTTCCTCTGTAGTAAAATAGGTATATATATATATATATATATATATATATAGGCTGCTTCCCCCAAGGAAAGGGAGGTAGCCGAGACAGGACGACACACTCCCCATTTACTCATCCATTCAAACACATTCATTCGCATCTTAGCCCCAAGGGGAGAACGGACAGATCCTCACCGCACCACACCGCACAAGGGTCAACTGCGCACTGCAATCAGTGACATCCGCAGCAGGGCCCAACAGCAGAGCTGGTTTACCCCTGCCACATCATAACAGACCCATCCCCTTACCCGCACCTGACCTGACTAGCTGATCAGACCAAATGCGGGAGAATATCCCCTCAGGGCTGCGTCATCAACTACTCATTCACAGTTTCTCTCCATTTATTTCTGTCACGCACAGCCACTCTTCCTTGCTCAACAGACATCCCTCTCGCATCCAGTGCTCTCTTCACACTGTCCATCCATCCTATTCGTGGTCTTCCTCTCAGCCTTACACCTCTCACATCAGATCTAGTTATCTTTTTCACCAAACGCTCATTATCCATTCTCTCCATATGCCCAAACCATCGCAACACCCTCTGCTCAACTCTACCAGCCATCTCCCGAACAACTCCAGTTCTCCTTCGCACTTCATTTCGCACTCGATCCATACGCGTCACTCCACACATACTCCTCAGACACCTCATCTCCATTACATTCAAACTTTTCCTCTCTGCTACACCCATATTCCATGTTTCAGCCCCATATAATGCAGTCGGTACCACAACACCCTCATACAACCTTCTCTTTACATCCATTCTAAGCGAATGAAATCTAAACACTTTTTTCATTCCTCCCAGCACCTTTCCTACTTCATTTATTCTAAACTTCACTTCTGCATCTATTCTTCCATCTACAGCAACATGTGACCCTAGATATTTAAAACACTCTACCTCCTCAAGCAACTCGCCATTCAAAGCTATATTCATTCCCCTACCATCTACCAACCTCGTACACTTCATCACTTTACTCTTATTCTCATTTACTTTCAATTTCCTCCTTTCACACACCCTTCCAAACTCCTCTACCAGCTGTCTCAATCTCTCCTCTGAATCAGCCACCAGTGCAGTATCATCTGCAAACAGCAGCTGCTTCAGATTCCACTCTCCACCATCAACATTCACCAGACTCAGACCTCCACCTAAAACTCTTGCATTCACCTCCCTTACAACACCATCCATGTAAATATTAAACAACCAAGGCGACATCACACATCCCTGTCGCAGCCCCACTCTCACAGGAAACCAGTCACTCACAGCATTTCCCACTCTTACACATGCTCTACTATTTACATAAAAACTTTTCACCCCTTTTAGTAACCTACCATCAAGTCCATACAATCTTAAAACAGTCCACAAAGCCTCCCTATCAATTCTATCATACGCTTTCTCTAAATCTATGAATGCCCAAAACACATCCTTGCCTTTCGCTAAATACTTTTCACACACTTGTCTCACAGCAAACACCTGATTCATGCATCCCCTCCCCCTCCTAAAGCCACACTGCTCTTCATCAATCACTCCCTCTGTACCCTCTCTAACTCTCATAATTAACACTCTGCCATAAACCTTACCTACAACACTCAACAGACTTATACCCCTAAAGCTAGTACATTCATACTTATCACCCTTGCCTTTATACAACGGGACCACACAAGCACTTGCCCAGTCAATTGGCACCATACCTTTCACAAAGCACACATTCAACAATCTTACTAACCAGTCAACAATGGTCACTCCACCACCTTTCAGGCATTCCACAGCACACCCATCCATACCTTCAGCTTTCCCTGTTTTCATATCCTTTACTGCCTTCTCCACCTCCTCCTTCGTGATCAAAGAATCATTCAACTCTCCCAACACATTTATTCCTTGCACCCTTCCATCTGCCACAATCTCAGCCACTCTTTCCTCCTCTACATTTAACAATCTTTCAAAATACTCTGCCCATCTCTTCCTTACTGCATCCATCTCAATTAACATCCTTCCATCCTCTGCTTTTACTCGTTCTTCCTTCCCAGACTCTCCCTTTCGCACCCTTTTCACCTCCTTCCAAAACATTTTCTTATTCTGTTGAAAATTCTCTGTAAGCCGCCTACCCCACCTCTCATCTGCTGCCACTTTAGCATCACGCACAGCCCTTCTCGCCCTATTCCTCTTTTCCTTATACCTTTCATATGACATCTCATCCTTCCTCTGCAACCACACTTCATATGGACGTCTCTTCTCAGCCACAGCCATACATACTTCCTCGCACCACCATTCACTTCCCTTTCTTACACCACCACCACACGTCTCACACCACACACCTCTTCTGCATGCCCCACCAGAGCACTCTTAAACAACTGCCATTCCTCCTCCACACTGCCATGTTCCTGATCTTTCAGTGCGTTCCACTCAACTTTCAATTTCTCCTGATACTCTATCTTTTTCTCTCTTTTATCCAACTCACTCACTTTCAAAACCTCCCTGCCACACCTAACCCTCCCAGCTCTCACCCATCTCTTACCTACTCTTAAGTTTCCCTCCACCAGGTAGTGGTCAGACATACCTCCACCCTCCCCTCTCAGAACTCTCACATCCAACAATCTTCCTATTACATTCCTAGACACAACCACATAGTCCATCAACGCTCTATCAACAACCCTTCCACCCTCCTGTCTCACCCATGTATACTTATAAATATCTTTCTTCTCAAACAGCGTATTTCCAATCACCATCTCTCGCTCAGCACACATCGCTATCATTCGTTCCCCATTTTCATTTCTTCCAAGCACACCATGCATACCAACTACACCTTCAACTGCTACATTTCCCACTCTAGCATTCAGATCTCCCATCATTACCACATTCACATTCGCTCCAAAACTCTGCAGACACTCATCAACATCATTCCAGAAAGACTCCCTCTCTTTTTCATCCCTTTCACTACCAGGCCCATATGCACTCACAAACACCCACAACTCACGTTCAAATTTCGCTTTCACCCACATCAGTCTCGATGACACCTCCTTCCATTCAATCACACACTGCTGTACATCCGGACTCACTAACAAGGCCACACTTTCTCTTGCCCTTCCTCTATCAACACCTGGCAATCTTCCATTCACACTTCCAAACATAGACTCACCCTTCCCTTTCATCTTCGTTTCACTCAAAGCTAACACATCCAACTTTCTTCTCACAAACATTCTTCCAATCTCTTCCCTCTTAGCCTCAATTGTACTACATCTACGCACATTCATAGAACCAATCTTCAGGGTACGGGGATAATTCCATGTGTGTGTGTGTGTGTGTGTGTGTGTGTGTGTGTGTGTATATATATATATATATATATATATATATATATATATATATATATATATGTGTGTGTGTTCATACGGTGTATATATATATATATATATATATATATATATATATATATATATATATATATCTATACCTAGGCTGCTTCCCCCAAAGAAAGGGAGGTAGCCGAGACAGGCCGACTCTCTCTCCATTTACTCATTCATTCAAACACATTCATTCGCATCTTAGCCCCAAAGGGGAGAACGGACAGATCCTCACCGCACCACACCGCACAAGGGAAAACTGGGCAATGCAATCAGTGACATCTGCAGCAGGGTCCGACAGCAGAGCTGGTTTACCCCTGCCACATCATAACAGACCAATCCCCTTACCCGCACCTGACCTGACTAACTGATCAGACCAAATGCTGGATAATATCCCCTCAGGGCTGCATCATCATTTATTCATTCACAATTTCTCTCCATTTATTTCTGTCACGCACAGCCACTCTTCCTTGCTCAACAGACATCCCTCTCGCATCAGCGCTCTCTTCACACTGTCCATCCTATTCGTGGTCTTCCTCTCAGCCTTACACCTCTCACATCAGATCTAGTTATCTTTTTCACCAATCGCTCATTATCCAGTCTCTCCATATGCCCAAACCATTGCAACACCTCTGCTCAACTATGCCTGCCATCTCCCGAACAACTCCAGTTCTCCTTCGCACTTCATCATTTCGCACCCGATCCATACGCGTCACTCCACATACTCCTCAGACATCTCATCTCCATTACATTCAAACTTTTCCTCTCTGCTACACCCATATTCCATGTTTCAGCCCCATATAATGCAGTCGGTACCACAACACCCTCATACAGCCTTCTCTTTACATCCATTCTAAGCGAACGACATTTAAACACTTTTTCATTCCTCCCAGCACCTTTCCTACTTCATTTATTCTCAACTTCACTTCTGCATCTATTCTTCCATCCACAGCAACATGTGACCCTAGATATTTAAAACAATCTACCTCCTCAAGCAACTCACCATTCAAAACTATATTCATCCCCCTACCATCTATCAACCTCGTACACTTCATCACTTTACTCTTATTCTCATTTACTTTCAATTTCCTCCTTTCACACACCCTTCCAAACTCCTCTACCAACTGTCTCAATCTCTCCTCTGAATCAGTCACCAGTGCAGTATCATCTGCAAACAGCAGCTGCTTCAGATTCCACTCTCCTCCATCAACATTTACCAGACTCAGACCACCTAAAACTCTTGCATTCACCTCCCTTACAACACCATCCATGTAAATATTAAACAACCAAGGCGACATCACACATCCCTGTCGCAGCCCCACTCTCACAGGAAACCAATCACTCACAGCATTTCCCACTCTTACACACGCTCTACTATTTACATAAAAACTTTTCACCCCTTTTAGTAACCTACCATCAAGTCCATACAATCTTAAAACAGTCCACAAAGCCTTCCTATCAATTCTATCATACGCTTTCTCTAAATCCATAAATGCCCAAAATACATCCTTGCCTTTCGCTAAATACTTTTCACACACTTGTCTCACAGCAAACACCTGATCAACGCATCCCCTCCCTCTCCTAAAGCCACACTGCTCGTCACTAATGACTCCCTCTGTACCCTCTCTAACTCTCATAATTAACACTCTACCATACACCTTACCTACAACACTCAACAGACTTATACCCCTAAAGCTAGTACATTCATACTTATCACCCTTGCCTTTATACAACGGGACCACACAAGCACTTGCCCAGTCAATTGGCACCATACCTTTCTCAAAGCACACATTCAACAATCTTACTAACCAGTCAACAATAGTCACTCCACCACCCTTCAGGCATTCCACAGCACACCCATCCATACCTGCAGCTTTCCCTGTTTTCATCTCCTTTACTGCCTTCTCCACTTCCTCCTTCGTGATCAAAGAATCATTCAACTCTCCCAACACATTTATTCCTTGCATCCTTCCATCCGCCACAATCTCAGCCACCCTTTCCTCCTCTACATTTAACAATCTTTCAAAATACTCTGCCCATCTCTTCCTTACTGCATCCATCTCAATTAACATCCTTCCATCCTCTGCTTTTACTCGTTCTTCCTTCCCAGACTCTCCCTTTCGCACCCTTTTCACCTCCTTCCAAAACATTTTCTTATTCTGCTGAAAATTCTCTGTCAGCCGCCTACCCCACCTCTCATCTGCTGCCACTTTAGCATCACGCACAGCCCTTCTCGCTCTATTCCTCATCTCCTTATACCTTCCATATGACATCTCATCCTTCCTCTGCAGCCACACTTCATATGCACGTCTCTTCTCAGCCACAGCCATACTTACTTCCTCGCACCACCATTCACTTCCTTTTCTTACACCACCACCCACACGTCTCACATCACACACCTCTTCTGCATGCCCCACCACAGCACTCTTAAACAACTGCCATTCCTCCTCCACGCTGCCATTTTCCCGATCTTTCACTGCGTTCCACTCATCTTTCAATTTCTCCTGATACTCTATCTTTTTTCTCTCTTTTATCCAACTCACTCACTTTCAAAACCTCCCTGCCACACCTAACCCTCCTAGCTCTCATCCATCTCTTACCTACTCTTAACTTTCCCTCCACCAGGTAGTGGTCAGACATACCTCCACCCTCCCCTCTCAGAACTCTCACATCCAACAATCTTCCTATTACATTCCTAGACACAACCACATAGTCCATCAAGGCTCTATCAACAACCCTTCCACCCTCCTGTCTCACCCATGTATACTTATAAATATCTTTCTTCTCAAACAGCGTATTCCCAATCACCATCTCTCGCTCAACACACATCGCTATCATTCGTTCCCCATTTTCATTTCTTCCAGGCACACCATGCATACCAACTACACCTTCAACTGCTACATTTTCCACTCTAGCATTCAGATCTCCCATCATTACCACATTCACATTCGCTTCAAAACTCTGCAGACACTCATCAACATCATTCCAGAAAGACTCCCTCTCTTCTTCATCCCTTTCACTACCAGGCCCATATGCACTCACAAACACCCACAACTCACGTTCAAATTTCGCTTTCACCCACATCAGTCTCGATGACACCTCCTTCCATTCAATCACACATTGCTGAACTCCCGGACTCACTAACAAGGCCACACCTTCTCTTGCCCTTCCTCTATCAACACCTGACAATCTTCCATTCACACTTCCAAACATAGACTCACCCTTCCCTTTCATCTTCGTTTCACTCAAAGCTAACACATCCAACTTTCTTCTCACAAACATTCTCCCAATCTCCTCTCTTTTAACCTCAATCGTACTACATCCACGCACATTCATAGACCCAATCTTCAGGGTACGAGGATGACTCCATCTCCCATCCCTTTCTCTGGCCTGTCTCTTTTTAGGAACTACAAAACAGAGGAGGGGGTCCCTAGTCCCCTCACCCCGCCCCTTTTAGTCGCCTTTTACGACACGCAGGGAATACGGTGGCAGTATTCTTCCTAACACAACCTGGCCGCAGAGTAGTAGTACCACCCCATAGTGCGGCCAGGTTGTCCCCCCCCCGCCACATATATATATAGATAGATAGAGAGATAGATAGACTGATAGAAATCTATATCTATATCTATCTATCTATCTATCTATATCTACCTATCTATCTATCTATCTATCTATATATATATATATATATATATATATATATATATGTGTGTGTGTGTGTGTGTGTGTGTGTGTGTGTGTGTGTGTGTGTGTGTGTATGCACACATTTAAAGGCATGTACAGCTTTGATTAAGCTGTTAGACTTAGTGTACACATCCATGTATCTGTGTTACTGCGTTTTGCTGTTATTCCCCTTTATGATCATCATAACCGTATTTTCCGCTAGCAAAGGGGGTGGTTAGTGTCAGATCAGCCTGATCAAACAGACAGAAACAGAGAGTAAATTCCACTAATTGGTTACACAACCTGACTGAAACCAAACCTTCTTCATCATTCCCAGCAAAAGGATGCTGTCATTAATGGTCCAGTCATAATTCTTACCCAAAACAAGGGAGAGACTTAAAAATAACATTTTTTGTTGTTGTTGTTGTTTACTGGTTGTACTGGGCAGCTTTCGTAGGTGGATCGACAACACTGTTACACGCTCCATAGTTTAAAAACTGGACCGCACTATATGATTGGAGAAGCAGAGAGGAGGGGATTGGAGAAGAAGGAGAAGGGACGAAGAGAACGGGAAGAGGCGATGATGGAGGAAATCTTAGGCATGGTGATAGGAAGGGAGGGGAAGGGCAGGTTTTATGGGGTATCCAGTGACTGAAATGCAAAAAATTATATACAATAATTTTCATCTCTTGACTCGTATTTGTTCTTGGCCAGAACAGCATGAAATGATTTCTCACTCCTTTTGTTCACATTCCCTACGATACTCTCCCTCTCGAAACCAGTGCCTGTTTCGGATGAGAAAATTTAAAACGAGTATGTGGAAAGATTCTACGTTCTCCTGTTACTCTCAACCAAATAACTCTCACACCTAAGATTTACCTTTAACTGATCATGAAAAAACACTGGAAGAATAGCACTCTCTTTCCGTTATCCACAACTATTAGGTTTGTTTCCTCTTGTACCTAAGATTTCTTTAGTCTTGAAGAAAAAAGAGACACGGGAAGATTCTACGCTAATACCCTTCTCCGTAAAATATCTTAGGATACTTTTCCTTCAGTAAAAGAGATTTGTTTTTCCGAAAGGAGACATGAGAAGAGTCTGCGAGAACAAAATTACCTTAATTACTAAATACATCGTCAGCATACACCAATATTTGCCTTACACACCACGCCCACCTCGCTCACAACGTCACCATCAAGTACCCAGATGCACATAATCCAGTAAGTGCAACTACACCACCTCCAAACCACATAACTATGTCAACACACACCAAATAACAGACACCGTTACACCTTCGTACAGTACAACCACCATAAACTACGAGCAACACACATCATCACTACCTAAACCCTTCATCATCACCACTACACATTAAAATGAAACAAAGCTTTCGGCGGCCGAGTGCTAATCGTCCGCCACAAGCTATCTACAAACCAGATTTGAAGAAAATATCTATCCATTGCTGAAATATTTGCCAAAATGCAGTTTGATATATGGCGGATGGCATTCGGTTGCCTATGATCAAAACCTCACCAAAAGTTAATCACTTCTGCCTATTCACATAGTTGCTATTTCCTGAATGTTTTCTGAATTCGTCCACGACTTTTCGAGAAATTTTGGGCACACACACACACACACACACACACACACACACACACACACACACACACACACACACACACACACACACACACTACTGACAAAAATTAGATCACCTCATCTTGCTAAAGACAGGCAATAGGGCACGATAATCTTGATAAATTCCGCGAATTTTGCTACCAACGCGTCTATCCGTTGCTGACATATTGGCAGAAATGTGATTTCATGTATGGCGGCTGGCTTTCGGTCGTCTTCAATCAAATCCTCACCATCAGTTAATCACTTTTGCCCATCCACATAGTTGCTATTTCCTGAATGTTTAATGAAGATGCATTATCAACTTTTCCGAGATATTTCCGGAACACACACACACACACACACACACACACACACACACACACACACACACACACACACACACACACACACAGAAACTATATTGTCCTGCCTTGTTAAAGGCGGGCAACAAATATGATTCACATCCATCAATATTTCACATCAAAACTACACACCCCAATCACCACACATCATCAGAAACATCTTTACTACCTTCGTACACAACCATCATCACGTACCATACAGTACTATACCACTCACCACCATTATCATACAGTACACTATCGCCAAGTAGTAGGTGGGGGCGCTTGCCATCCACTCACTCGATGTAGTGCTGCACTCCTGTGTCTGCCCTTTCCTCTACTCCATTCTTCTTTCCTTCCATTCTCTTCTGTCTTTCTTTCATTCGTTCTTTTCTCGCCCTTCTGTCAACGGGTGACTGTCCTCTCCCTCTTCTGTCTTTCTTTCCTTCATTCTTTCGTCTTCTTTCTTCTTGTGGGTGACTCTACACTGAGTGACAAGCCAAATGGTTTCCTGTACACCAGGAAACCATTTACTACGCTGGGTGGTAACCATATAACCAGATTATGGGCCTCGTGGTTTAGTGGGTAATTACGGCACTCCAGTCGGATTGAGCTGGTGAAGGTTTATATCTAAGGGATGGTTGGGGTGTACTGCTCACGTAATGCCACTCAGGGATGAGTGAGGCTGGTCACTCTCATCTTAAATGTCAGGACCAACTTGCCTGGCCCCGGACTCCTACGCTCCTTATGAGGCAACATTGGATTGGATAATGGATGAATGGACATTATCACCACATCACACCATAAAGTCATACACCGAAATAACACAACCAAAACGACGATGGGTATATAAAACACAGCTATCATCACGACCAGTCACAGGCACATACAATACAATGCGAATACACACTCCACATGAATATCTACAGTAAAATCATGCAATCACACATCTGCATGAATAATACTTACATCAAGTCGGGTTTCAAAATCATGCGGATAAGAGCGCGCCCGCACACACACACACACACACACACACACACACACACACACACACACACACACACACACACACACACACACACTATGACAGGCACATGCACGCATGGTGACATGTAGAGGTGTTGGTATGTAGGAGGACTGCTGGGCCTTGAGAGCAGGCTATGAAGCCTATGCCCAGAGTAGGACACATAAAAAAGAAAAAAAAATGTAGGGGAGACGTGGGTGATGAGCGGCAACCGTCTGCGTTCGTTTGTTCGTTCATAGATTTCCTGCACCTATAGTGCAGGCCTGGCCATACGTTAGCCCAGTCAGTGGGGTATGGGCTGGTTAAAAACCAGTAAAGGGGAAGAACAGGACCTGGGGATTGTCCAGCACACACGTCCTGTCTCCTGGCTGGCTTTGTGGTGTGTGTGAACCGTTTGCGAGAGACCCTCATTAAGTACCGCAATGACTGCCCAGCTCATTTTTTTACCCGCAATACACACACACACACACACACACACACACACACACACACACACACACACACACACACACACACACACACACACACACACACACACATATATATATATATACACACATATATATATATATATATATATATATATATATATATATATATATAGATATATGTGTGTGTGTGTGTGTGTGTGTGTGTGTGTGTGTGTGTGTGTGTGTGTGTGTGTGTGTGTGTGTGTGTGTGTGTGTGTGTGTGTACCCTCGGCACTGAGGCACTAAGACGAGTTTTTCTTAAGCCCCGGATGTAATTTCCATTTCTCAAAGGGAATTTTTGTATTATAATCTCAGTTTTTTCTTAGCCATCTTGCGAGGTAGGACATCATTTTTAGCAACTCGCTCTACACTGTTGCGTTAGATTCAGCCTGTGTGTGTGTGTGTGTGTGTGTGTGTGTGTGTGTGTGTGTGTGTGTGTGTGTGTGTGTGTGTGTGTGTGTGTGTGTGTGTGTGCCTTAATTCCTGTTCGGCTATTTCATGGCTTTATATTACGAACTCCAGTTGAGTTCATATATTTACTTCGAAGGTCTCCTACTATACTCGTATACAGTTTTCCAACCCTGATCTTTAGGGAGGTCTGTCTCCCTCGCCAAGTTAGATATTCTCAAAAATAGTGAAATGAGGGCAGATATGCCTCTGATATCTTATTACATGTTGTACAATGGACGCTCATCCGTAATATGATATCTAGAGACTGTAACCCCCTCCAGTGATTCTTAGAGGAGGGTGGGGGCAGTCCCTCTCCCGAAAATAAAAATGATCAGAAACTGGGGAGAGTGAGCTAATGGATTTCAATGAAACTTCATAGATCAGTTTGTTTGGTTCCTTGATAATGTCTTCCTCTATAAAATTTTCCATCATTATTTTAAAGGGGTGAGCCCCCCTCCAAAACTTAAAAATGATACAAAAACAGGGGAAAGAGGGCTGCTATCGCTTTGATATCTTAATGTATGTTGTAGAATGGAAGAGTGTGGCGGAAACTCATTTCACTTCCTTTACCCTCCATAATATATTTCATTCATATATACCATCAGTGCGATCACGTGGTTTTACATCCGGACACTAGCTTATTTATCGACAGAGTAATATTATTTTGTAATTCTTTCAAATCAGCATGCACATCCCAGGACTGGGTATGCAGTTTACACGATTTCTACGAATGCTCAGGAAGATATTGCCCATCTACATCATTATTATTATTCGTTCTTATGTGACCTAACACCCATATTTTTTAGCCGTTTGGCAGGATAATTTCTCTGTACGCACCTGGGCCTGGCATCTCGAGGCACCTTTCTAATATTACGATTCATGTCTTTAAAATTATTCAAATACGTGTAAAAGGATGGGCGTGAAACAATAATAGTCTTGGGCAGAACTACCAGATGCTCAAAACCTTTTTCAGTAAAGGCAAGTTTTCTAGCTTCAGACACAGGTATGGTACGGAACTAGTATGAGCGTTCACTCTAGTCTGTTCATTCCAGGGGCGTTCCTAAAGTATTTGGCACCTGGGGCGTACCTATCCACTGGCACCGCCTACCTACCAGAGATGGATAATATATAATTGAAAAATCATTAAAATTGTGTGTCAAATACATTTATAAATTACTTTCACATACCGAATATTTGCAAATCAAGAGGAATTGATGTAATTAGCAATATTCTGAATATAATTAGACTTGAAAATAACAAGGAAAATATTGAAAGATTTTCTTAGCATTCAACTTTCCATTCCACGTTAAAAAGAAGAGGGAGGAGGAAAAGGAGGTGAAATAGAACCAAAACAGAAATAGACAAAAGAAGAAGAATCACACTTAGTTGCCAGTTCACTCTCAAATTTTCTGACTTCGAACCTTAACCTCTGAAAAGTTGTCAGTTATGCGTACATCCAGAAAATAAATATTCTTAGCATACTCATACTCATTTGTGAGCAAAGACAGGTTCTACAACCTGGCTTGGCTCATGTTTGAGCGTAGGTAGTTTTTAATTAGCTTCATTTTAGAAAAACTCCTTTCACATGAAGCAACAGACATACAGATAGTCAAAAAGAAACTTAAGCACAGTGACAAACTAGGCAGTGTAAAAAAAACATACCATTTCACAATAAACTGATAAAAATACTAAAAACCTTGAGACAGTGTAATGAATACGTTACCATTTAGCTAAATGGCACCCACGATGACTGTCACCCGGGCCGGACTACCCCCTTCCCCCCCAGCCCCCTCCCTCTTAGTACGCCACTGGTTACAAGTCGCGATAGCGAAGCAGGTATGGTTTTCAATTTCTCTGTGTATGTCTGTGTGTCTGTTAGCATAATAACTTCGCAACCGCTCAAGATATCATGATAAAATTTTACAGGTGTGTAGCAGGAAAAAAAAAATCAATCGCGAGTTCGAAACTGGCGAAAGAAGATAAGGTCTATGAGTCTGTTACCACGATAACTTCGCAACTGCTCAAGATATCACAAAATTTTACAGGTGTGTAGGGATTAAAATCTCCTACGAGTATTGCTTACAACTTGTTTGTCAGTATGTGTGTCTGTTAGCACGGTAACTTTGCAATCGCTCAAAACACTCAAAATATCACCACAAAATTTTACAGGTGTTTAGTAGAGATGAAAATCTCCCGGGAATTCGAATTCTGTGAAAGTAAGTCAAGGTCTGTGCCTGTTACCACGATGGCTTCACAACGGCACAAGATGTCATCACAAAATTTTACAGGTGTGTAGTAGGGATGAAAACCTCCTACTAGTTCGGAATTGGTGAAAGTAGTTCAAGGTCAAGGTCATATTCTGAGCCGTGCTGTATATGTATTGGCTCACGGCTGGTGTGATTTTCCCCTTGGGGGGGGGTCTAGTTTATTCTGAGATTCATTCCATTTGACTTACAAACAAAAACAACTGCGTGTACATTCGTACCGGTATAACACGTACATTTTGGTTGGGAAATGTAATGAAATTTCTAGCACATGCCTCCACTCTTGTTCTGTAATACTCCTGCAACCACCAAGTGTCAATCATCTTGGAACAGACCACTAGAACTGAAGGCTGTATAGAACTCCTCCATTTTAAATGCCATTTCTTAGCTGTAGCAAATCGTCTGCCTGTAATATGAGTAAAATGTAAGTCAACTGAATGCTGGGAATAAGCTGAATGAAATCGTCTGATGGTAGGAAGAATGGAAGGACGCCATAATACTAGATTTATTAAGAAATGTGGCATTAACCAACCCTAGAGACCCTGTAGAAAGAGAGACTGGACAGCCAATATTTTCTGCTGCTCGCTGATTGGTTGGATTTCATGGGCGCCATGATGGGTCCAAAGGCAAGAAGCCTGTCTGCAGATTTGTCATAGAGTATATCTCTCCACCTATTGAGGCATGTCACTAATTGTCTAACAAGATGTCGTTTTAATTATATGGTATAGTCCTTAGTTGAACAAATGAAGATTTATATTAAATATAAATCTCTACACATCTATTGTATTTGATTGCTTCTAGAAAAACCATCATAAGTGCCGAATGGTAATATTGTTGACAAATCACACTGTTGGTTGGTACTAAATAAGATGTGATGTGCTGTGTTGCTGGTACTTTTTTGCCTGTAAATATGGTTGGTTGTGCTGCATATGGATGTATAAACAGAATTGGACCTCGTTTGCGCGTTTTCCGATTCCCTAGAGATCCAGGAAGAAGGAAAATATGGGAAAATAAGGTCAGAAGAGCGAACTGGTCCGCCAGCGACAATCATCGACTTTGCCAGTTAAGGTATATTCATTTTACATGTAGTTTTCCCATTAATAAAATTATTTGCCATACTGTAATATACACTGAAGGTGTTAAGGAAACTAAGATATTTTCATACATAAAGTGGAAGTAAAGTACATTAGATGAGAAGCTGGACCTCGTGTTTTGCCGCGAGGTAAGACACTAAGATTGATGGCCTCATATTCCAGTTAGAAGTCTAAGTTAAGGATTTTCAACAACCAGTAACCTATACAGAATGATTACTGTATCTATTATGGGATTTCCTGCTATCGCTTCAGGGCCAGGTATTGGAGCACTATTAGTGCTAAGCTGTTAGCTGGGCAAAATATGTGAACACTCGGTATTCATATACCTAACGTCGTCTGCAAACTCACTCACTCATCTTTATATGCTAGGAAATTATCCTACATAATGTATAGAGGAACATATCATATTGCTGCATCTTTATATATTAAAAAGACAACACCTAGTGCAATCATAGAATTAAAAATATTAAAAAACCGCAATAATACGTGAACAATAGTTAACTGACTGGTGGTATCTAGCAACGTGCACTGGTCTCTATATGAATGCGAAAGAGCGACCCAAACGTATACACGTTGACACATAATGGCGGCTGTCCAGTCTCTCTTTCTATAGAGTCTCCAACCAACCCTAGGGAAGCTTTGGTTGAAGATGGTTTGAAAAGTGATCTGCTGTCTGAAAGGACAGTCTGATTATTTGAATTTCGTTATGCAAACTTAACTAATGAACCAAAAGGACAACCAACAATTTATAGATACACCACCGCTAATACCAACACACTATTCCTGAATGAGACATCCTCCTGATGTGTTTAGTATTAACGAAAATACTGTCACTGAAGCGGTGACGTGTCATGTAAAGCCATGTGGTAACATAGGAACACTGCTAAGCCTCAAGGAACGTGTACACACTGACCTGTGTCTGCAATCTGATTTTAAAAGAAACACAAAACATCATTCTTATGATCCACCGAAGCAGATAATCCAAATGAATTCATGGGAAAATTGATACAAAACACAGACATTATTAACACATGCCTCTACTTAACGCAAATTCAGTACTAGTCACCATCAGTACTGCCTATATACAGTAGATCCAGGTGACACAAATATATATTCAATATAATGTTTCACCCGAATTCAGTTGCAGCCAGCATCAGTGCAACAAAGTGTACCAAAAGCCATGACGGTACGAAAGCATTGTTTGCATTATTATTTCACAAAATTTCAGATGTGATCTGTTTCATTACAACAAACTACCATATACATTTCCCCAAGCCACACTAACCCAAAGCATAGTTAAATTTTCAAAAATTCATTGGTAAGAACTAGGCACATCAACAAGCCACACATGCACAACAATGCCCAATTTCACATAAAATCAGATAAAGCTGACATCAGCACAAAAAGCAACACAGGCACACCAGTGATGACCGTACAAAAGTGTTGTTTGATGTCGTTTGCCTGAAAAGGCGGTAATGGTATATCGCTGGTCACCCCAAAACCCGTAATTCCTGTTGCAGGGAGAATTCTTTACTCTGTCCCGTGTGATGCCCACTTTTACACGCCCTGATGTGTGTGTGTGTGTGTGTGTGTGTGTGTGTGTGTGTGTGTGTGTGTGTGTGTGTGTGTGTGTGAGAGAGAGAGAGAGAGAGAGAGAGAGAGAGAGAGAGAGAGGGAAGAAGAAGAAGAAAAAGAAGGAGGAGCAGGGAAAGAGTGCAACACCCGCACTCACTACCTGAGCTAAATGCCGACTATTTGAGTTTACCCCGTTACCTTGCCCTCTAATAGATTTCTCTAAAAACTGAATCACTATTTTTACCAAACGCTTAACCCTTCCATCACTGGTATGAACCCAGACTGCCTGAGCTGACTTTGCCCAGTGACCATGACATTTGACCTTTCTTTGTGACCTTCTTAATTGATTATTCATAAAATCGAATCTCTTTATTATTGTTTTAGCCTGAAACATTCCACAATGTTTGGTGTACATTGGATAATAACTGTTCAACTTGACCATGCAATGTGATTCTGACCTCAGAAATGTTGTGCTCTAAAGCAACAGGTTATTCTCTTGGGTGATCCACCAAGTTTATTCCAAATCAGGCCAAAAATGTTTTGGCTATTTTGTCCACACATAGACACACTGGCCTTAACCTTTGACCGATTGTCTATAGGCCTATTTGAATCCCTTAGGCTCATATTTGTTTCGGGGTTTTCAACTTGTTCCCAAGCTTAAAACCAGGATTGCAACGGAATCCGGGATAACCGATATTCAGAGTGAAGTTTTCAACCTTTCCAGGGGTTAAACTTCAGGTTCTGCTCTGGGATCAATTATTACCCAATCCTCGGTTTGAACCATCCCCTACTCCTGATCTGGTTCAAATCAGATCAAATCTGTTTGTGGTGATCATGACCTGTGACCTTGGCATCTGACCCTTCATTCTGACCTTATAACCTTGGGTGACTGCTCACAAGATCAAATCCTTTTTTGCTTGTTCATCGTCGACAGTTGTACCAAATTTGTTCTAAATCGGAAAAAAAATAATGTTTAAGTTCACACTGACCTTTGACTTATTGTCAAAAGCAATAGGTGTAATTCCCACTTGACCTTCAACACTTTCTCCTAATTTGGTTGTAATAAAATCAAAACTGTGTGAATTACTTTGTTGAAAACCATACACACAGGGGTCAAACTTTACTCTTATCCTGTGACAGTGATGATCTTTGTCTAACTCTTATTATAACCGATTCACTTCCCTCTTGACTTATCCTCAACTCTTCTGCCCGGTTTGATCAGAATGGGAGAAAAACTTTAATTTAATTGTGCTAGGTCGGCATTCTCCTGGCCTTGTTATCTTGACTTTTGACCTATTATTCTGTCCCTCAATTCTTCCACCAAGTTTGGTCAGAGTGGCAGTAATACTGATTAAGTTTCTTTGTTGACACACACACATGTAGAGGTGTACGATATGTAGGAGGACTACTGGGCCTTGGGAGCAGGCTGAGAAGCCTATGCCCGGAGTCGAGCACATAAAACAAACACACACACACACACACACACACACACACACACACACACACACACACACACCACTCATAACAACCGCTCTGGCTCCGCGAGGATGGGCGTTAATGTGAGAATGAACACGTATAAAAGTAGGCTACTAAATAGATGTGATGTGGGAGCTTCAGAGCCCTAAAAAGCGGCTTAACAGAACTTGTTACAGTCTACGAATGTGAAGCAACCGTTTCCTAAAATCCCTCAGTGAGTGACAAGGACGTTCTTGGGGATACAGCCCCCATATAAGAACAGAGAGAGAGAGAGAGAGAGAGAGAGAATCTGTAAGTCTGGAAATGAGGCGCATAACTTTTTTTTCCCTTCCCGCTGGGTTTTGAATTTTCACTGGGCAACCTCAGAATCAGATATATATATATATATATATATATATATATATATATATATATATATATATATATATATATATGCGAGAAAAAAATAAAATGTGCCGTGTTTTGTTCCTCTTCTCATCTCGAAATTTCCACCGACTTCGGAAATTGATTGATCATCAAATAGATATAGGCAGATATATACATACACAGATACGGACAGATAGATAAACAGGCAGATAGGTAGGTAGGTAGGATGGCAGCTGGGTAAATATAAACAGATATATGTATGACGATGCATGGACAGATAGACAGATAAACAGATATGCTATTTGGGGAGGAAAGAACTAAGGGCAGCAAGAAACTCTCGATAAAGCTAGACTAACACAATGGGCTGTGAAGTGTGTTGCCTGCGCGTCATCTGCTGGTAAACCTGCAGGAGCTGCGGACATCATACGAGACACAATGAAGATCTCTACGGGTCAAGCTGCAGGCCTCATACGAGGTATAATCTAAACTGGTTATAAAAACAATGACTTGGTGAAGGTAAACTACCTTACAAGGCACAGAATGTTTAAGCCTGGCAGGGGGTAAGGCACTGAAACGCACGAGTTGGCATTCACGAAGGTTCTTAACACTCAGGCTCCTATGAGTCATTCTTAACTGAATAAAGTTGTCTTCCAGTAGCTCCAACAAAATATTAAATATGCCCCGACCATGAAGGGGTCAGTAGGCTGAAAAAACAGTGTTAACAATCACCCTCACAGGATTCAATATCAATTGAATATTATCGTTTAGTGTTCACTGGAAAAGAAATTGTTGTTCCTGCTATGGGAGAATTAATATTTTTTATGATAATCTCAGTAGCATGTAAGTATTATCAAATCGTATTATTCGTTGGTAGGGTCAGATGCCAAGGTCACAGGTCATGATCACCACAAACAGATTTGATCTGATTTGAACCAGACCAGGGGTAGGGGATGGTTCAAACCGAGGATTGGGTAATAATTGATCCCAGAGCAGAACCTGAAGTTTAGGCCCCGGAAAGGTTGAAAACTTCACTCTGAATATCGGTTATCCCGGATTTCGTTGCAATCCTGGTTTTAAGCGTGGGAACAAGTTGAAAACCCCGAAACATATATGGGCCTAAGGGATTCAGATATAGACAATCGGTCAAAGGTCAAGGCCAGTGTGTCTATGCGTCAACAAAATAGCACTTTGAGGATTTGTTGAATGTAGAGAGTGAGAGCAGTGCGAGTATAAGTGATTGGGGAATGGCTGGGAGAAGAAATGAGAAGAGGGAGGGAGAGATCAGTAGGGCGGAAGTAGTGGAAGCAATGAAGAAGATTAAGTTGGGAAAGGCCCCAGGAATTGATGGAGTGTGTGGTGAAATGCTGAGGTATGGGGGTGAGATTGTTGTGGAGTGGATATGGAAGTTGTGTAGATTGGCTTGGGAAGAGGGAAGGGTTCCAGAGGATTGGAAATCAGGTATAATTGTTCCTTTATACAAAGGAAAAGGGGAGAGAGAAGTATGTGGTAACCATAGGGGTCTTTGCCTTCTTAGTGTGACTGGTAAAATATATGGTAGAATACTCATTGGTAGGGTTAGGCATATGACAGAGGAGCTAGTTGGAGAAGAACAAGGGGGATTTAGGAAGGGAAAAGGGTGTGTAGACCAGATATTTGTTGTAAGATGTTTAGTGGAGAAGTATCTAGAGAAGGGAAGGAAAGTGTATGCTGCCTTCATGGACTTGGAGAAAGCTTATGACAGAATAGATAGGCAAGGTATGTGGAAGGTATTAAGAATATATGGAGTGGAGGGGAAATTGTTGAGTGCTGTGAAGAGTATGTACGAGGGAGCTAGGGCTACGGTGCGAGTGGATGGTGAGCTGAGTGAGTTCTTTGATCTCAATGTGGGACTGAAACAGGGTTGTGTGATGTCTCCATGGCTGTTTAATATATACATGGATGGGGTTGTAAAGGATGTGCAAGGTAGGGCAGTGGATGTGGGGGTGGCTCTAATGAATGAGGGTGAGATTTGGAAGATTCCGGTGTTGCTGTTTGCTGATGATATAGTATTGTTGAGTGAAGATGAATGGGAGTTGCAAGGTTTGGTGAATGAATTTGGGACAGTGTGTAAGAGGAGGAATCTGAAAGTTAATGTAAACAAAAGTAAAGTAAAGGTGTTTGATAGGAATGAAGTCACAGAGTGTGCAGTGAGGTTGGATGGTGAGGATATGGAGAATGTGAGTGCATTCAAGTACTTGGGTAGTGTGATGAGTAAGGATGGAACTTTGGGGGATGGAGTGCGTGAAAGGGTACAGCAGGGAAGGAAGGTTGTTGGTACACTGAAAGCAGTGACGAGAAACAGGGAGGTGAGTATGAAAGTTAAGAAGTCACTGCATGATAGTATTGTGATCCCTACCCTGACGTATGGAAGCGAGGCATGGACCTTGCAAGAGGGGAACAAGTCATGAGTGAGAACAGTGGAATTGAGTTACTTGAGAGGAGCATGTGGAGTGACGTGGAGGGACAGGTTGACGAATGAAGAAGTGAAGAAACGTTGTGGGGTGGATGTGGATGTGGTTGAGAAGATTAGGAGAAATACACTAAGGTGGTTTGGACATGTGAAGAGAATGGAGAATGAAAGACTGACTAAGAGGGTGTATGTAGGTGAGGTGGAGGGAGGGAGAGGGAGGGGTAGACCGAGGATGAGATGGAGGGATGGAGGTGAGAGGTATATGAGGAAGGGGGGCTGAGTTGGGGGGAGGGTAGTCAAATGGTGGGTGACAGAGCGACTTGGAGGCGTTTTGTCTGTGGCCACCCTTTGCGGGATTATGGCGTCGGGCTATAGATAGATAGATAGATAGATTATTAACTTTTTCTCGTGGTCGGGACAAATCTATTTTATTCCAGCTAATACCAAGTGATTTTCTTTAGCTGGAGAGCGAGTCACAGGAGGCTGAGTGTTATTACTGTAATCTTTAACCCTCTCATGGTCGAACAATTCCATTATTTCACTCCAGCTAACCTTAAACTGTTACATTCAACTGAGGGTGAGTCAATGGAGCTTGAGTTTTAATCTCCACGGCGGATAACCACTTCATTCCAGTTTTGCTATCAATATTTTTTTTGGAAAGGCTTTTTGAAATACAAGGGTTTGAAATGGCCTCCATTAACTAGTTCTCTACTAGGGGATTTTCCTAAACGATAAATAATATCCACTGCGGTTAGGTATTTTCAGAAGGCATTTTATTAATTCCAGTTTAGTTACGAAGAGAGTAGCAGTCGTATGAGTGAAGACAAAAGTATAGACAAAGACTTTGCTACAACTTAAGTTTATGAATGTTTACCCGGGGCTGAGACGCATAAACAAACTTTTGATCGGATCACAGCCATAGCCTGAATTAATCTTTTACAGGACAAAAGATGGAAAGGTAATGTATTCTTTCTTCCTTGTCCTTCATACAATAAAAATTAACTTATGAACATTTTGCTCTAATATCGAAGATTTCATTTTACAGATAGAACAAGTGACAACAGAAGGCATTACTGTCCTTGTTCTTCCTGTATAAACACAGAAATTATGATACTTGTCTGTGAATCCAAACTCTGTGCAAGAATACCCTTACAATCAACAGTCAACTCTGTCGTAACTTTGGCTTTGCGGGACGACTAGGATATGTGGAAAAATGCTACAGTTCCTGTCCCTTGCCTTTCCTGCAAAGCCAATTCTCAGTCAAGACACTAAGTTGATCATAAGTATGCCCATGAATCTCATTCTTGGTCTGACACTCATGAACGATTATCCGATCAACTTTCTCTCGTAGCAGTGAATTATTTATGATTTCAGAACAAATTATTCACTTTGTGTGTGTGTGTGTGTGTGTGTGTGTGTGTGTGTGTGTGTGTGTCCGAGGGAAATATCGAAATTTATCATGCGCTCCTTTTCGGAAAATTATAACAATGCAGATGTTCAGTTTCTTTCTGAGGATTCCCTTCCCCATTAAAAAAAAAAAAAAAAGTGCAAAACAAGTGAAGGATGAAAGATAGGGATCAGTGCATGTTGCCTGTCCCTGACCCAGTTTTGCGAGGGGGTCCTCCCTCGAGTGCAGGCCTGGCAGGGCTTTTCGGGCCCTGTCATGCTGGCAACCACCATGATGGTTGATGGATTAAGCTTATGGAACCCCAGCAACCAGATCATGAGGGGGGGGGGCCCCCTAGCCCATACCCTGCTTTTAATTCGCGTCCTGGTGGTGCCGCAGATGCACAAGCCTGAGGTTCATAAGACACTGCAGGTGGGAGCCTTTCAAAGGATGATCAAGTGCCTTTGTTGTCACGAGGATTGGGGCGACTTGGGGTCGGCATAGCTGCACTCTCTGAAGTGAGGTGACCAGGGCATGGTGCAGTCAGTAGCAATGGTTACACATACTACTGATCTGGCTCTGCCAATGGTGCCCATCTTAGGGGAGTTGCTGTGGCATTTGTTGCTCACTTTGTCTCTTGTGTCGACAGGGTTACTCTGGTTGATGAGCATATAATTCTGGTGAGACTGAAGCACTCCTTGGGCTTCATCTCTCTTACTGCGGTATATGCTCCAGTGGAAATGAGTGATCTTGAAGAGAAAGAACTATTCTACACCAAACTTGTCCCTACTGTGAAACAGTGCCCCTCATGGGATACACTCCTGGTCTTGGGTGACTTTAACGCAGTTACTGGCACTGACAGGGAGGGCTTCAGCGATTAAGTAGGCCCCAATGACTGTGGAATCAGGAATTCCTATAGTTCGTACCTTCTGGATTTCACAAAATCCCATAAATTAAGAATTCCTGGATCCTGGTTCCAGCAGCTGTATCTTCACCCCTGGATTTGGTGTCCCAGTACCAGTTGCGTTGCTAAGGACATTGATCACATATTTGTGAGTACTCACTGAAGGATCCTTCGGAACTGCAGGGTTTCAGGAGTGCAGAGTTCTTTGCCACTCTAAGGCTACATATGACAACTGATTCAAGATGTCACCAAAAAAGGTTCCATCTTGAGTAACACAGGTATGAGGAGTGTGCATATGAGTATGCAGTGGCAGTCTCAAATTGGTTTGAAGTGCTCAGTATTGTTGAGGATCCTGTTGAACAATGGGATACCTTTAAGCATGCTACCATGGCAGCAGCTGATGAGTGTACCGGAGACTGCCTAAGATCAAGAAGTGGATTCATCCCACAGGGGATGCTGACCACAGTTGAGGAATGTTGTGTTGCTAGACTGGTTGGGGATTGGGAACAGCACAGACTTCTGTCTTGAAGGGCACGAGTTTCACTTAGAAGGAACAAGGAGAGGTATGCCAGAGAAATCGCTGAGGAGGTGGAAGGCTGTTTTCATACAAATGGCCTTTGACCTGCCTACAGATCCCTGGAGAAGCTCCACTCCAGACCCACCTCTCACGTTAACTCTGACCGGACAGCAGATGGACGGCTCGTGTCGGAGACAAGTGAGCATAGAGCTGGTTGAGCTGAATACTTTGAGCAGCTGTATATGGCTGAACCTCCCAGTGGAGAGCTTCTGTCGGCTGATGTACAACCACTGACTACTGTTCCACCAACTGACGAAGCCGTGCCTTCTCTAGATGAAATAAAGAAGGCAGTGGCTAGGTTGAAAAGTGGTAGAGCGGCTGGTGTTCGTGACATCCCAGCAAAATTGATCCAAGCTGGGGATGAAGCCATGATCAGAGGTTACTTGCAGTCATAGAAGCCATTTGGCAGACTTGCATAATTTCTCTTGACTGGACCATGGGTTTGGTCATCCCTATCTGGAAAGGAAAAGAATAGTAACATGACCATAGTAACTAATGTAGCATGACAGTGCTTAGTGTGCCAAGCAAAGTTCTTACACTCTCCTGATGTGTATCTGAGATCATTTGCTGAAGTTTCAGAGGTTTGAACAATCCAGATTCATAACCAAGAGGTCTACTGTTTACTATATCCTTGCTCTTCGAGTTTTTGCGGAATGCCATCTTGAGTTGAAACAAGATCTGCTAGCAGCCTATGTGGATCTCAAGATGGCTTTTGGCTCAGTAAATCGGGAGGTACTATGGGGACCCCTGCCACTCCATGGGATAATCTGACTGACTGTTGGCTTGTACTCAAACAATGAGAGTGCTGTCAAATGTGGAGGGAGGGGGGGAACACCCGACTTCTTCCCAATAAGTTCTGGTGTAAGACAGGAATGTGTCCTTGCCCCCACACTTTACAACACATGTATGGATTGGGTACTGGACCTGGCTGTGAGTCAAAGTCACTGTGGGGTATCAATTGACAATTTCAGGGTTACCGACCTTGACTTTGCTGATGATGCAGTTATCCTGGCAGAGTCGCTGGAGTTACCACTGAGTGACCACGAGGAACTTCGCAAGAATGCAAAGCCATTGGGATTAAGGGTCTCTTGGTCCAAGACCAAGGTTCAGGCTTTTGGTGGCTTGTTGGATGAAGCAGTTCAGTCTGTCCAAGCATGTGGTGAGGATATAGAAGTCATGGAAAGATTCACTTATCTTGGTAGTGAGGTCCATAGCAACAGTAGATTAGACAGTGAGATCTCTCGTCACATTCGTTTAGCCTATGAGGTTATGGATTCACTCATTTCAGGTATTTGGTGCTGTCGTTAATTGTGTTGAAGGACAAAAGTTCACATCATCAAGGTGCTGGTGATCCCTGTCTTACTTTGTGGCTGTAAGGCATGGACACTAAACAGTGACTTGATGCAGCAAACTGACTCCTTTGGTACTAAATGTCTTTGCAGGATCATGGGATATAGCTGGTACTACCGGGTGCATAACAAGTGACTACTCCATGAGACTGAATCGAGGTCTTTTACCCACATTATACATCCACGCCATCTCCAGTTAATTAGACATGTGGCCAACTTTCCTGTGGCTGATCCTACGCACAGGGTGATCTCTGAAAGAGTTAACCCTTAGTGGAGGAGGCCAAAGAGAAGGGCATGTAACTCATGGCTGGAGCAGGTCGATTACTCCTGTTGGGAGATACTTAGAGAGGGAAGAGTCACTGCCTGGCGGGTTGCACAAAGGGACCTGAACTGCATGGATGGAGTCAAAGGGTGTGTGAGGCCATGCGCCTTGCAGCATTTACCCCTTCTTGATTATGATGATTCACAAAATACAAGGAAACTGCATACCCAGTCCTATGATGTGCATTCCAATTTGAAAGAATTACAAAATAATACTGCTGCACCATAAAATAAGTTGGCATTCCGATCCAAAAGCCACATGATTGCAGTGGTGGCATATGCGAATGAAATATATTACGGAGAGTATAAGAAGTGCATTAACCCACCGCATCCCGTTGACATATATATGCACCTGAACGTTTTGTCACTGTGACTCCCGTTGATGTTTACAAATACACTGCAATTGCAAGGTCCGTCATTTGCACATATTTCAAGTTTCACACATGATTTTTGGTACATACAGTATATGTGGGACACCTTCCTCTTCCCGAGGCCAGGCGGGGACAATGCCTTACCCTGCGTGACCTAACCCCCCACACACGCCACTGTCTCAGCAACTCACCTGTTACCAGTGGCCTGGCCAGTAAAAACATGTCTCGCCACGGTACGAAATTCAAGGCAAGAGTGATTCCCTACTCGACGACAATGTGGAGGACAAAGTTTACGTGGTGTTTGAGGAAGAAGCATGCAGAAGTAATGAGCAGGTAAAGTCACCATGGAAGGTGCAGTATGTTGATGTGTTTGGTGAGTAAAACAATGCTTATATTGCCTATATTACTGTGTGAAAACCAATATACTCTTATACTACATATAACATAAATACCTTCTTATTCTGAGTGGTTTGGAATAGTTACCCCTACATAGAAAACGTCTTCTCTGAAGCCGGGCTCAATAGAAGACAGTACTAGGTGAGGGTAGGATCACCTGTGCTGGCATTTCTAAGCATAGGTGAGCACTTTCTGAATTTTCGATGTTTCTCAAAAAAAGCAGAGGTTTTAGCCAAAAAAGAAAATCTAATATCTGCCGGGGTTGGGGGAGGTCATTGACAAAAAATCTGCTGGGACGTGGTGGGTTAAGATATCCTTTTTTTTTTTTTTTTTTTTTTTTTTTTTTAAATAACAGAATGGAGGAAAAAAAAAACAAATGGGGGAAAAAAAAATAATCCATACACCAGACTACTGGTGTCCTCCATTCATAAAATATCTGTAACAGTTAGACTTGAACAGTTGTGGGTTGAAATTTGGAGGAAAACAACTCTGGGGAAGCGAGTTCCAGAGAGATGCAGTTCGGGGAATGAAAGAATTCTGATAGGCAGAAGTTCTGCAATATGGTTGAGTGACATTCCAGTCATGAGCGCTACCAGATGCCCGTGTAGCACGAGGGAAGGCATGGAGAGGTGGCACCATGGACGCAACCTCGTCTGAGCACTTGCCAAAAAAATATCTGTAAAATAATGCAAGGGAGGCAACATTCCTTCTTACTTGCAGGGGAGGTAGTTTATATGTAATGGCAGGGTTGTTAATGATTCTAACAGCTTTATTCTGAACCTTGTCCAGTTGTCTCAATGCAACCTCTCCACAACCATTCCACAAGGGTGAGCAATGTTCAAGCTGAGAGCGCACATGACTCTTATAAATTATAGCTAACTGCTCATCGGCGAAGAAGTTACGGACTCTGTACAATAATCCAAGTTTCTTTGAGGCGGCCTTAGCAAGTGATCTGACATGAGAGGTCCAGCTGAGGGCACTGTTAAGTGAGACGCCAAGAATTTCAATACTTTCGGAGATGGGAATATTAGTAGCACTAAAGGTAATGTACGAATCAGGCAATATCTGTCTATTAGTAAACTGTATATATTTAGTTTTACTAGCATTAAAAGAGACAAGGTTGTTTTGTCCCCATTCACTGATTGTAGCTAGATCTTGATTTATGGAGATGGCTGTACTGAGTTGAGAGGTAGAGATATTAGACTTTGTAAATGGATGTCTGAGTGTGAATGAACTATGTAGTGTTGAGTCATCTGCATATGAGTGAACGGGATTGTGAGTGACAGATAAGAGATCATTAATATGAACCAGAAATAGGGTTGGCGCCAGAACTGATCCCTGCGGCACGCCGGCGTTAACTGAGTGGAAATTCGAATATACATCATCTACTTTTACTCTTATTTTCCTGTCACTAAGATAAGAAGAAATCAAAGGAACAAAAGACGTTAGTCCACAGCAAGGGAGTTTGGACAGCAGGGAACGATGCCACACTCTGTCGAAAGCTTTAGAAATATCAAGAGCTACTGCATGAGTTTCTCCAAAAAGATCAGTTGATTGATGGATGGTATGAGTTAAGAGATTGAGTATGTCAATGGTGGATCTTTCGTGGCGAAAACCGTATTGTCTATCACTAATTAAGTTGTTGGATTCAAGATGTTTAACAATATGCTTATTAATTAAAGTTTCAAATACCTTACCAAGAGAAAATGTGACAGCTATTGGTCTGTAATTGGAGGGGTCAGACGAACTTCCTTTCTTCGGAACTGGGTGGATATTGGCTTCTTTCCATGAATTTGGGAATAAAGAAGTACGTATGCATAGTCTGAATAATTTGGCTAGGACAGAGGCAAGTTCAGGGGAACACTTTTTCAAAACAATTGGAGGAATTCCATCTGGGTCTGGAGCTTTGTTGGTAGGTAAATTGTTTAGGATGGATTTTACGAATCTTGTCTGTATTTTAAGTGGGGCAATTTCGGGAGAATCAAGTTCCAGTACTGAGACATTCTGGCTGGTATCATCTATGGTAGAGTTTCTTGCAAAGGTACTAGCAAAGATATCTGCTTTCCCACGTGGGTCATTTGTAATATTGCCATCTGAAGATTTTAGTGGGGGAATGGAAGATGACTTGTTAAAGTTATTATTGAAAGAATTAAGAGTTGACCAGAATATTCTATTGTCATTAGGGTTGTTAAGTAGTTTTGATGCTTGCTTTTGAAGAAAGTTTGATTTAGATAGATTTAATACAGCTTTTGCATGATTTCTAGCAATTTTAAATTGGGAGAGTGATTCATATGTTTTTGATTTTAAGTAAGAGTTATATGCTAATGACTTTTGGGCTGTTGCTCTGGCACAATTGCCATCAAACCATTTTGGAGAGTTTGATCTTTTAGTGAACTGTTGACTTGGTATGAATAAATCCATACCAGCTAGTATTAAGTCGCAAATGTGGGACTGGGTAGTATTGGGATCACTAGAGAAGAAAGCTTGCCATGGAACATCAGCAAGATAATTTCTAAATCCATCCCAGTCTGCCCTGTCAAAGTGCCATTGGGTCACCCTGACAGGTTCGGAATGGGGAGGTGTAGGAGGGTTAACTAATGAGGCTTTGATGAGATTGTGGTCAGAGGATCCAAGTGGTGACAGTACCTCTATCCTGTATCCAATTGATAACCGCCCTCATTCCCTATTTTGAACCTTTATAAGTTTTAGAGGGGAGTGGGGTGATTCCCCCTAAAAAGAATATGAAAAATTTTACATTACAGAAGACTTTCTCAAGGAACAAGATGAAGTGATCAGAGAAGTTTCGTTGAAATCCACTTCTGTGCACAACTCTGGGCATAGGCTTAGTGGCCCATTCCCTGAGGCTCAGCAGTCCTCTTACCTACCATACATCATCATCACAAGTTATCACTTTGGCATTAACATCAACCTTCCATATTGAATACAAGCTAGGGCTGTCTCATGCAGGACTGGTATACTGGTATTATGGGGCTGATTTTGCCAAAGTCCAAAAAGATTCCAAATCAGCTCACTTTGGGACAAAAAAGTGTACTTCTCGTCCATGACGTCAAGTGTTTCCCATAACTGAAGTATCCAGCTCAGAGAAGCTGTTAGTCTGCACTGTGATGGCTTAGGGGGAGATGCTCAGCTCATGAGTAAAATGCAGAGGAACTGTGCTGTGCTTGGCTGTTCATCAAATTACAAATATCATATGGCCCACTTAAGCTTTTCTCCCTTTCCAAAGGATGGACACCTTCGAAATAAATGGATTTTATTGTATAAGCCTCAGAAGGCCATAAACGTTACTGGAACAAGATTCTGCAGCCATCATTTCTAATCCAGTGACTATGAAAGAAATGTAAAATATGAACTTATGAACCTTTCCCTATCCAAAGCATTGAAGAAACTGAAAGCTGGCACACAACCCTCACTTGACCTATCAACATATAAAGGTAAGTCCTAGGATGGTAGTCTAAAGTATGTATTGTTATTAACCCTCTCGTGCACCATAAGTTTTCAATAAGTTTCGGTGCCCTACACAGAACCAAAACCCCACTTAGGCTGCCTCCACTCATGCAGAAAGGAAAACAATTCTATGGCCAAATTTACCCTCGGAAAATGCTTATATTGTTACAAATTGCATCCCATCATCTTTGCTGATGTTTATACAATCAGATAAGCAAAAAAAAAAAAAAACATAAAACATAAATAAATGTACACAAATGAAGCGAGAATAAACCTTATTCAGGTGAAAACTAGCTTCCAACAACTTTCCAACATCACTGTGAAAAAATTATCTTGTGATTCGCAGTTGCAAAGGACATGTCTATATGCAGAATTTCACGAGCTTTCAAATGAGTTTGGTTTCGAGTTAATACATCCAATAGTTTTCAAGTAAATCGAGAAAAACTACGAAAATGCCTAAAAAAGTTTGATTTGTTTATTATTTTGTATGTTATTAGTGACACTGTAACAAACATATATGTAAATTCTATCCAGTTTTGTAGCCCAAAGGTTAAGGAAGCCCAAGATATAATTCACAGTGTTATAACCCTTATTGTTATAGAGAAAATGAATTTTGAAAACTTATGATGGGTTCCGTGCAGTAACAGCACGTATGCTCTGGCCTATAGGCTGAGTATGTTCGTCTTCCGGAACTTTTCCCAAAATAATTATTTGAACACATAGGTTACTTTGCTTTACAAAAGTATAGATAAGAAATTATCAGCTTGATCATGCTTTCTTCGGATTTTTGATGCGACCTATGCTTTACAAGTAAAATGACTGATAGAATAGCAATGAAATGCACCACACTTTTGCTATGAGAAATATATAGTTAACACAGTTTATACCATACAATACAACAGTATAAAAACTAGACAAATAAGCTGGTTACTCCCGACCTCTAGCAGTGTTGTAGCGTCTTGAGAGGAGATGGAGTTGCAGAGAGAGGAAAGGTACGATCACAGCCTGTGTGTGTGTGTGTGTGTGTGTGTGTGTGTGTGTGTGTGTGTGATGTGATTTACTGCTGTATGATGGTTGTGGTAAAGATGGTTGTGGTGGAAATGCTTGTGGAGGAGATGGTTGTGGTGGTGCTGTTGCTGCTGCTGATGATGATGGCTGAAAATCAGGGGGAATGAAGTCTGAAAGGGACAGTGACTTTGATGATTTTGTAGGGGAAGATGATATAGAAATATCTTGGATGGGTGGTGAGATGCTGGGAGGTTGGAGTGTTGTGGGAGTGAAGGGTGTCTGTGGGGGTAACAAGGTCAGTATTTGCGATGAGGGGTGGAAGAGAGGTGGCGATAATACGGCTCAGTCTCCGTGGTCACGGTGGTTCCAGTGGTGGCAGGGGTGATACCAGTGGTGGCGGGGATTATACCAGTGGTGGCAGTTGTGGTAGGAGTGGTGGCAATGACAACAGTGGTGGCAGTGGTCATAGGAGTGGTGGCAGTTGTGACAGGAGTAGTGGCAGTGGTGACAGCAGTGGTAAGGCCAGTGGTGAAAGGAGTGTGGTAGTGAAGATCCTACTGCCTGTAGTGCTAATCGCCGCGGCTTTGACCGAGGCTTTGGGTTTATCTGTTCCCCTGGGGGAGGATTTCCCTCTCTCTTTTCTTTCCCTCAATCTCTCCTCCTCACCAAATTCACTATCAGCTTCACTTTCACTGCTTTCTTCACTTTCACTCCTGCTAGACAAGTATTTCGAGTACTCCTCCTCCGATAAGCCCTTGCCTGCCATTGTAGTTTTAGGGTATAGGGGGAATTTTCAAATTTGGCTTTCTCCGAAAATATATATGAAACACTTATAAACCTTCTTCACAAGCACACTGCCCTATATATAACAAACTACACTATAATACACGTAAGTATGGATGGTGCAGTAAGAGAAAACGAGGAATAAGATGGCCGGCTGTGCACTCACACACCCTACTAGACTGACTGCCAAGAGGACACTGAGCTAAAAATAGGCTGCTTGTCCCTGCGATTATCTGGTGAGTGTTGCTATATGTTTCCCTTAGACCTGGCCACCCTCGCCTTTGACTCACCCAATTTTGATGCAATTTCAGCCACAGGAAACGTTTCTACAATCATTTTTAGGGAAGTTGCGTCATATTGCATCATTGGTTACTCTTCAGATTGTAAGGACTATGACTCTCACTGCATTA
Organism: Coenobita brevimanus; assembly: GCF_032717465.1. NCBI lineage: Eukaryota > Metazoa > Arthropoda > Malacostraca > Decapoda > Coenobitidae > Coenobita > Coenobita brevimanus. Next base: position 8,528,170 of record NC_136982.1, on the reverse strand, counting down.
TAGTGCACGAAAGGGTTAAAGAAAGGTTTATTAGTGTAAGAAATTCTTAACTGAACAGTAGGTATACTTCACTATAAATCTTGTACTTGAACAGAATGCTTCATCATTATTAGTAAATGTTATATGTAATATGCCAAAGTTAAAAAAGGAATGATATGTCAGTGCTAAGACTGGACTCTAGAGGGAAGAAGTTGGGTATTTTTAGTAAGAGGGAAGTTTGAAATGCAGTAGCAAATGTTGGGAGTTCATAATTATAACAGTAATGACATTATGATACATCTATCTATTTATCTATTGCCAGATGCCTTAATCCCATAAGGGGTGGCCACAAACAAATCGCCTTCATGTCGCCCTGTCCCCTGCCATTTAACTGCCCTGCTCCCAGCTCACACCCTTCTCTCTCATATACCTCTCCACTACCTTGGCCTAACCCCCTCCCTCTCCCCCCCCTCCACCTCACTAACATACACTCTCCTAGTCAGTCCCTAACTCTCCCTCCTCTCGATATGGCCAAACCACCTCAGTGTGTTTCTCCTAACACTTCCTATCACATCCACACCCACACCACAATGCTCCTTCACTTCCTCAGTTGCCAGTCTGTCTCTCCAAGTGACTCCACATGTTCCTCTTAGATAACTCATTTCCACTGCTTTCATGCTTGACTTCTGTCTCTTCAACAAGGTCCAAGCTTCACTTCCATACGTTAGAGTTGGTATCACAATACTCTCATGTAGTAACTTTTTCACTTTCATGCTCACTTCCCTGTTTCTTATCACTGCTTTCAAGGAAGCAGCAACCTTTCTCCCTTGTTGTACCCTTTCAAAAACTTCATCCTCCAAACTTCCATCCTTACCCATCATATTACCCAAGTACTTAAACGCACTCACATTTTCCATATCCTCCTCATCCAACCTCACCGTTCATTCGGTGACTTCACTTCTCTTGAAGACCGTAACTTTACTCCCTACATTCACCTTTAGATTCCGTTTTTTATTCACTCTCCCAAATTCATCCACCAAGCCTTGGAATTCAATCTGTATATGGATGGGGTTATAAAAGCGATATAAGGTAGGGCAGTGGATGTTGGAGTGGCCCTAATGAGAGAGGGTAGTGTTTGGAAACTCCCAGTACTGTTGTTTGCAGATGATACTATTGTTATGGTACATCATTGTCGTTATTATTTTCGATGTTAATGATTTGCTTTCTGATAATTCTATGAGTTATAAACTATGTATAACTTATAGTAAATACAAATTGGTGTGCTAAGGGCGAAAATTAGCTAGAGACATGAGGAGGATATCTTTTTACAATGGGGACACGTTACCCCTCATAATATACACGTTCACCTTCAGCCTCAATTTTCTCTAGTACGGACCCGTTCTCTCGACAGTGGTAGCTGATGATGTAACAGCTTTGACTTCTCCCATGCACGTCAACTGACGTGGTATTCTTACGGACTTTGGTTTTTACAACATGGCGGGTGTTTTGTATATCAGTAAAGTCTACTTTAACGAAAGTCAAATCCTTTAAAAAGTTTCCTGTCCAATCGGGATTTGAAACCAGGTCCACTGGAGCAGTAGACCATCTCTCTACTGACTCGGTCATAGCCTCCCTTCACTATATCCTGTTTCTGACAGGTTTTTATTTGTGGGTGGGGCTGACCTCTTCAAGAATAATGGGGGAGGGGGTCATGCTCCCCAGACATTGCATTACGGATGAGAGTTCAATGTAAAACATGATTATAATAAGATATCAAAGACATAGCCCCACTTTCGATGTTTCTGAGAATTTTTAATTTAGAGATGGGACTGACCCTCCTAAAAATCAATGCTAGCAAAACCAGTTAAACCCACTGGGACAGTGTCATTCAAATCCATCAAGTAGCCGTGGAAGAGTTTAGTTAAAATAAGACACAGACATATGCACAGACAGGCTATGTCTCGCCACACGGTATAGGGCGGGTTTCCGAAAAGGATACCATCCTGCTTTGCAGGACTGATTAAAAAATTGATAACGAAGGGGCCATTATCATGAGTTATTTACTGACACAGCAGGAAGTGCAAGATTCTTCACATGTCTATTGTTCTTCCAGTAAATATGATTCTAAGTTAGGAGAGACATAAAAATTTATCAGTCCCGGATCTGGGAGACATATTTAACTCTTTCCAACCAAGGAAACACGTAGGCATTTTATTTATGCTAAAACCACTCTGTCGTCAGGTTAATAGGGATAATTTCCTAAAGCGACCTCTAAAACTCCACTCAGCTAAATAAAATCGCCCTCTTATATCCTGAGTGCAATAACTTAACTCCCTTACCATGATGACTTTCATTTTTTTTTTTTTAATCGGACCATCACTTGGCCATTCTATGCAGCTAAAAAAAATGGTCTCTTGTACTGAAGGGGTTAATGAAAGCTACATTTAACCCATCCAGATTGAAAAGCCTCTTCTTACTTGAAAAACACCGTTTGATAGTAGCAAGAGTGCCAATAAAAAAGACAACACCCTACTGAATTTTGATTGTGATATAGTTCGCATCTATACAAGGAAAGATAAAAATACAAATGAGAAATCGTACATAACGCTAAGGTCATTCACCACAACGACGTCTATTTTGGTAAATTTTCCCTATCACATGATTATTATACTCATCTAAGGGGAGACTTAGTATTCTGTTGTAGCTATTGCTAGTCAACTTATCCATCTGAGCTAGTTAATGAACGTATTTGTCAATATGCAATTACTCTCAAAAATTATTATTTCCTCTATTTTTGCAGCAAACTCAAGTGGTTAGATAAAGCTTTCTTTGACCCCGTTCATTACCAGAGCGTTCTCCTAAGCTAAATAAAATCATCTGAATGCAGTAAGAACAGAATAAAATCTACATCATCAGACTGAAAGAAATCCACTTCACTATAATGACGTCTTTGCTGTTGGTACAAGTATATCATGGGCCATATTGCTCATGTTATTTACGTCACCAGCACTACATACTGCACGGAGCCCGGATTCACAGACAAACTTGAGATGCGTTCTCTCGTAACACAAAATCATGTTAGCAGAAAGAACATGATAACTGAGAAGATTCTGCACTTTCCCTGTCCCTCCCGTAAAAACAGATCTTACTGGAGACAGGAAATACAGTGTACGAGTGTTTCTGACTTTCAAACCCTGGTGGAAAGTCCCCCCTCCCCCCGCGTATTTTACCTTCCAAAAGTTTTACTCTCTGGGGGTGATAGCTCCACCTACAATTTTGTGATCGATGCAACGTGGCGATAACTGCAACACGCGCTCACTGCCTCCTTTGTAAAGCTGACATGACTGAAAAAGAATGATGCCTATACTGAAGTCAACAGTGGTAGGGAAAAAACTTATAAAGACCTCGATCACCAGTTGCTTCCTTTGTCATTAGCACAGTAACATGTGGAGCCATACTGAATATGTTACACGCCGCCAGTAATACATACAGAGCTGGTCTTCAGCCCTTAAACTCCAGAGGACGACTTCTCTGTAATAATCTGGCCAAAACCGAACAACATATTTGCCATTGGAAAACCTCCCCAGGTATGAGGGTAAGAAAAAAATTGCTATTTTACCCTTAAAACTCAAGGAACACCATATTTACTGAACTCTGGTTAACAACCATTGTCTACCATCAATCAATTTATTCATCACTGGGAAATCTCCCGAGATTTGCGGCTAAATGCTTCGTTGTGTGACGTCATCCATAGGTAAAATGCAAAGCCATATTGATATTCACTACGTTACCAACACTACACACTACTCTAGCCTTATACAACTTCACCTCAGTTAACTTTATTTCTTACCTTAAGAGAGACATTCCGCAACAGAGGAGACTGATATAGCCTTCACTAACTTCCGTACGAGGGGTCTTTCATATAATGTATTTGATCAGGAGGTACAGTATAAAGAAAAATGAACTACAGTATGTCAACGTACTGAAGGGGTTATATATTCGTGTGCATCAAAGACCTAGTGCTATCAGGTAGTTATCAAGGATGTATTTTTCTCAGCAGAGCAAATGAAAACCAAAGAAGAAAGTCTGAAAAAAAAAAAAAAAATCGTCTCTACAAAAAATATACAGAGGAGACTCAAAATTACGATGAATTGGAGATGTCTGGGGATATGCCACGTAGAAGACTCCAGGAAGAAATATAAACTTAAAAAGAGAGTACCATGGTTGACCGATTCAATGGCATTATTCATTAAGCATTTTAACCCCCTTTTTCACGCTTCTCCAAAGCTGTTCAGTGTTATCAGGATTCATGTGGTATCATTTTCGGCTGCTCGTTCTATACTATTGTACGAGATTCAGCCTGTGTGTGTGTGTGTGTGTGTGTGTGTGTGTGTGTGTGTGTGTGTGTGTGTGTGTGTTAAATCCTCTTAGGATACTGGATGGATCGGAATGAAACTTCCTAGGAAAGTGCGTTAGGTTACTATATACAGATTTCCAACCAAGATCTTTAGGGGGTTCACCCCTCTCACCAAATAAAAATTTTTCAGAAATAGTGAAAGAAGGAACAAATATGGCTTTGATAATCTTAGAGTATGTTGCACAGTGGACTCTCACCCATAATGCGATATTTGTGGGATGGAATGCCTCCAGTGATTTGCTGGGTGTTGAGGTCAGATCCCTCCCGGAAATAATAACGATCAGAAATAGGGGAAAATTTGCACTTGGTTTTCAAGGAACCTCATGAATTTCACTTAAACTTTAACCTTATAATCTCTTCCAAAACAGAAAATTTTCCATCATTATTTTTAGGGGGTCAGCCTTCCACCAAAACGTATAAAGGATACAAAATAAGGGAAAGAGGGCAGTTATTGCTTTGATATCCTATGGCATGCTGTAGAATGGGACAGTAAGGCTGGAACCTATTACATTTGTTATACCCTCTGTAACACATTTGATTCACATATGCCACCACTTGGACCATATGGATTTGCAGCAGGATACTAATTCGTTTAGATGTTGCAGGAAAATTATTTTGTAACTATTGATTATCCACTGCGACATGTGGAAATGTTGGGTGGGAAAGAGAGGGAGACAGGTTAGAGCATGAATTCAATATTTTATCAAACGTTTAGGGCGATACAGAGCCCAACTCCAGAGAGCTGGGTTCTGTGTATCCTGAAACGTCAGACAAAATAAAGAGTTCAAGCTGTAGCCTGTCTCTCTCTCCGACCCACTATTTTATATATATATTTTTATTTTCAAATCGGAATACATATCGCTGTTTTCGATAGGCAGTTTCCACGCTTTCTCTGCATGCAAAGGAAGAAACTGGGCATTTAATTTGTTTTGATTTATTGTATTCCCCATAATCATTCTAATGTGTTAGGTTGCTGTGTGGGTGAAGATTAACGCATGAATGAAATATCTCAGATACTCATTAGGCTCAAGAATGTTTTAAACACCACTAGTTGTGCATCTTGCGGCACAAAAACATCACCTTACTCCTCCACTGTTGAGGTGAACAGAAAATTGTAGTTCAGTTCCTATCGCATCTGAAAATGTTAACTGGAAATGTACTAAAACCGTTGGAAACTGTCAGCCTTTGAGGGGAAAAAAATCCTACCTTACTTCCTTCGAGGTGCAGGAGCCAAAGACTAGGCTGTCGTAGTCCAGTCGTTTGTTGGCCTTGGTGGCATTACATGATCGGGAAGCCTATGATCGCCTCTTAGGAATGGAACCTATGAAAGAAAGTTACTCCAGTTTGCGCATTCTAATCAGTGTATCACCAAAAAATCTGAGCAATTCATATTCTATTTCCACTGAGAATTTTCACTGCAGAGAATATGAAATGGTTCCGCTTGATATCACAGATGTTTGGTAGTTATTTGTGTTGTATATAAGATTGCTTGCATATACATTTATTTTCACTCATGCACTGTTCATGCATTTGACAACGAAATTAGAGTGACTATTCATGTGAGGCAAGTATGTAAAGTGCCAGACAGATGCGCGAGAACAGGCCTGACTATTAGGCATTGCTAAATGTCTACGAGAATGAAGCATCTCGTTTCCGAAAGTCCTTGGTGAATGACTATCAGACAGACTCTCTCCTATAGATGCAACCACAAAAAAACATAAGGAGTTCTGGGATATTTTTTTTATCCTGGAAACTGGTTAAAATCCTTTATAAATATGTCCCTTGGTTTATAATAGGATCAATAATTTATGTCTACTAGGTTACATGTGGTAGAATGTTGTTGGTGTTGCATCAAGCTAAAGGATTTTTTTTTTTTTTATCAGTCTATAATTATATAGATGTTCATAAAATGACCCGGTTATCAGGGGATGATGCGTTCTGAGTCACCAGTGATAAGAGGTTACAATAAACATCATAATGACATAAAGAATGTAACACCACTTGCGTAATGCAATCTGAACATAATTACTCACACGACAACGACTCTGGATAATACTCTCACTGACTGAAAATTTCATAATGCCTTTTCCTCAAAGATACAGTTCGTACATCAAGTCAAGTTATTTTGTTTTAGGATTTTACTGATGTAAATTGTGGCGACATCAAAAATGAGACATAACATATTGGAGATATCCTGGCGTTTGAAAATGCTACAATTAACGTCAATAAAATTCGTAATCATGATAATTTTTGAAGCATTTGAATGCCTAACATGAAAAATAACCAAAAGTAAATGCAGTGGAAATTTTAACAGGTGTTACAAGGTCACCTATCCCAACACGAACATGGCTGTGTGTATGTTTCATACTCAAAACTGTATTTCAGTTGACAAGAAAGAAGTCATTGCATCTTTTCCTCACTTATTTTCATATTACACCTGACATATAGAAGTGAGGTTAGTCACTGACCTGACAAATACGACTGCATATGAGTGTGTTGTCCCAGATGACTGACTGAAGAGTGTAACTGTAAATGTGAACAAGGGGAAGGGTGATGCCCTGCAGAGAGGAAATTACAGAGGCATAAAACTTTTAGACCCGATAATGAAGGTAATGGAAAGAGTTCTAGAAGGTATGATTAAAGAAAAAGTGAATATTGATGAGATCCAGTTTGGGTTTATGCCAGGCAAAGGGACCACTGATGTAATATTCATTGTTCGACAGCTTCAGGAAGTATATACGGGAAAGGAATGGGAACTGTACTTTGTTTTTGTTAATTTTGAAAAGGTCTTTGACAGAATCCCTAGAGATATGGTGAAGTGGGCAATGAGAAAGTTTGGGATCGAAGAGTGGCTGGTTAGGGTGGTTATGGTCATGTATGTGGGTGCTCACACCCAGGTAAAGGTGATTGGAGATTTGAGCGATGAGTTTTCCGTGAATGCTGGTGTGCACCGGGGGTAAGTTTTGAGCCGTTTGTTGTTTATCATGGTGCTTGAAGCCCTCTCACGTGACTTATGGAATGGACCCCACTAGGAGATGTTGTATGCCGATGATTTGGTGTTTATTGCAGAGAATGATAGAGAGGCGGAGAAAAGATTTAGGAAGTGGAGAGATGGTATGGGGCACAAGGGCTTAAGAGTAAATGCTGATAAAAACAAAAGTGATGGTATCTAGGGCTGACGGCGGTACTGTTAAAGAAGAGGGAGAATGGCCATGTGCGATTTCCAACAAAAGCATGGAAAATAATTCTATCTTGTACATTGTCTGTGATTAGTGGGTGCGTAAGAGATGTAGTGGTATTAGAGGTAGACTGCGAGATCATGCTGATTTCATGAGTGAGGTGTGTCGGGGAGAGCAGGTGGAGATTGTCAGGTGTGAAAGGATGGAACTTGTTGGTGAGTCTGTTTAGTGCATGGAAGAGGTTTTTTATTTGGGAGACATGTTATGTACTAAGCTTTCTCTGTGATTAGAGTGAGGTATGACTGGAAGAACTTCAGGGAGCTGTTGCTCCTCCTGACATTGAAAGGGCTCTCCCTCTGTGCTAAGGCATCTTTGTATGCAGCATGTGTTAGGAGTGTAATGCTGTATGGTAGTGAGACCTGGGCAGTACAGAAAGAGGGGATTCGCAAGCTCAAACGTCCCGAAATGACAATAATTAGGTGGATGTGCAATGTGTCCCTGAGTGTGAGGCCTGAGGAGGCTAGGTTTATAATGGAAGAGTTGAGAGGTAGGATGGGACTGAAGAGTATTGGTGTTGTGATGAAAAGTGATAAATTGGGAAGGTTTCGGCATGTGGAGAGGATGGGGGATGATAACTGGGTGCAGAAAGTGAGAAGTGTAGGTTAGACCGAAAAAGACCTGGAAAGAAGTCACTGAGTATGACCTCAGGGATAACATACTAAGGAAGCTGCCACAGATCGAGCAGCATGGACTGCCGACATTAGGTGACCAAGGCCAACGCATGCAAGCATGATGGAGCCTTCAAAAACGAAAAGAAAAGAAAACCTAAACATTCTCATGTGGACCACCCATAACTTATACTATACTGACATAGTCTACATTAACAACATAAAGGTAGGGGTTCTGCCAGAAACTCTTGACTGATGATCTTCTCTACTTCATTTCTGAATCTTGGTCATCTTCCATTCGAGACTTTCGTGAAACCTTTGCCATCGCACTTCACATCTCGATGGCTTTCAACCGAGTGTGGCAAAAGTTTTAATTTCCATGTAGATCTTTTAGAGTTTCTATCCATCTGTTTCCTTCAACACAAAGCTTCCTCTCTGGTCATTCTATAGTTGCTACTGTAGACGGCCACTTTTTCTCATCAAAGATTATGAAGAGTGTTGTTCCTCACCATCTCTACCCTTCCTAGCAGTCAATGATAATTTGAACTGCACATCTATCCCTGTCCACTCATATGCTGATGAATCCAGCCTTCATGTTTCCACCCACTTTCTCAACGTCCATCACACTATTTGATTCAGAAGTCATGTAGCGAGGCCATGGTATCTCTAATTTCTGACCTGGCTACCATCTTGTGATTAGTGCATATAATGTAAATACTCAGTTCCTCCATCTTTTCACTTGTCAAAACCTTCCACAGAAATATCAGTTACTATTTAACAACACACACCTTTGTCTATTATTATCCTTGGGGTTTCTGTTTCTTATGATCTATTACCCATAGATCATATTACCTCCCTAGTAAAATTTGCTTCCACGAAATTAGGCTAGGTACATTAAGCCGACCCCTTGCATTCTTTAGGCCTACCCCTGCACAGCTATTGACTTAATGCAAGAATCTTTTTTGCCCTCACATAGAGTACAAAAACCATGTGTGTGTGTGTGTGTGTGTGTGTGTGTGTGTGTGTGTGTGTGTGTGTGTGTGTGTGTGTGTGTGTGTGTGTGTGTGTGTGTGTGTGTGTGTGTGTGTGTGTGTGTGTGTGTGTGTGTGTGTGTGTGTGTGTGTGTGTGTGTGTGTGTGTGTGTGTGTGTGTGTGTGTGTGTGTGTGTGTGTGTGTGTGTGTGTGTGTGTGTGTGTGTGTGTGTCCCTCCATGGGAACCACCTTGTTGTGGAGTGGGCTTATGTGCCCTCTAAACCTGGTGGACTGTACCACTGGACGGAGATCCCCCCCAGACTTAGCTGAAGAGGCCATCAGTGAGGGGTCAGACAAAGTGTTCCCAGGTCCCCTGCCCTAACGATTGACCTTGGGAGGGAGAAAACCCCGAACGAGAAATCAGTAAGTGAGGTCTCATGGAAGTTGGGGCTTGACAGACAGAGCTCCCGGCAGACTCCTGCAACCATGCTCAGTAAACGGTCATCGTGAATCTTTATGCTATCATCATAGGCTGAGAAGAACGAAGTCACGTGGTGGTAAGGACTGCACACCCTCACCATCATACCAAATCCATTCACTGCACATCATCGCACAAACCTACTGGTATACTCACCTCCCATTTCATCCTTTCATCAAAACCAAAAGACCTATGGCAACAGAATAGGGTGACAGTGACAGATCGTGGATGTGGCTGGAAGTTTCTAGCTTAAGTCTTGTACGTATTTGACATTGGCTCAATGGTCGCTGGCATGATGGCACAGGGGCAACTCATGCCTTTGGCAGTATCCAGTACAACTAAGCAGTCGGACTTAGATGCCCAACTGCTTACCCCTGACGGGGAGGAGATTAGAAAAGGTAACCTAAACATTTGCTGCTCCTTACCACCTAGACAGATAACCGTGCCTATCAAGGCATCCCACAATGCGGTCAAAAAAACAAATGAATCTGTCAGACTCTTGCTTGCCCACCACTTGATTCAGAGAACAGTGCAACAGACCTAGATGCAGAGTGGCAAAACATCAAGACACTGCTCCAAAGCACTTCTCTACTCGTCTCCATAAAGACTGGTTTCATGAAAATGCTGAGGGCATCCATGACCTTCTTGCAATGACGAACCGACTACATAACAAATGGCTGGCTCATCCTAGCTTCTTTACCCTAAAAACTCAATTTCAGAATCTCAGAAGTGAAACCTGGAGAAAACTACGTGGTTTCGAGAACAAATGGTGGACTGAGCAAGCAAAAGAGCTTCAAAGACTGGCTGATATTAATGCATAACATGGATTCTGCAAGTCCAATAAAACCATCTGTGGGCCAACCAAACATAACATAAACCCTGTTCAATCAGATTAAGGAGAGCTCCTGAAAGACAAGCAAGCAATCCTAGAAAGATGGCACATTTTATCATCTTACTTAATTCAAGAAACCCGGTGGAGCACAATATCCTAGATAACATTCCAAACGCCCCTCAAACAGCAGATCTCGGTATCCCACCTATACTTGCAGAAACTGCTCAGGCCATCTGATCTCTAAAAAAAATAACAAGGGTCCTGTCCCTGATGGCATACAATTTGAACTGATCAAAGTGGATGGCCAGTTACTTCACCAGCACCTCCATATTCTCATACTGACTGTTTGGAACCAAGAACAGGTTCCATTTGAATGGCATACTTCTGATATTGTATCCATCTAGAAGAAGAGAAGGGACCACTTAAACTGTGACAACAGTAGAGGTATCTCTCTCCTTGTGAATGCCAGCAAACATCTAGCCAAGATAATGTTATCAAGACTGTCCAAACATCTGAGTGAGTCAATGCTTCCTGAAAAACAATGTGGATTTCAGAAGGAACGAAGTACCTGTGATATTATTATCTTTGTTGCCTAACAGATACAAGAGAAATGCCACGAGCAGAACTGTGACTTGTATATTGCATTCATTGATCTTGCAAAAGCATTTAACACTGTCAAAAGAGAACCTTTATGGAATGCTCATTGAAAATTTGGAGTTCCAAACAAATTTCTTACCATCGTGAAGAGTCTGCATGAAAATATGAATGATTGTGTGTCCGTAGGAGGGAGCAAATGCGAACCCTTCGATGTGAATGTGGGTATAAAGCAAGGGAGTGTCCTGGCTCCTGTCATTTTCAGTATCCATCTTACTGTAGTCACCCTTTTTACTCGCCAACAAATGAACCCTGATGATGGAATAAAAATCTAGTTTCGTCTAGATGGTAACTAATTGAATCTTAGAAGTCTTCAAGCACAATCAAAGACTCAAATAACTCATTTCCTAGAGCTGCAATATGCCAGCAATTGTGCTATCCCTGCACATACCCCAGAAGCTCTACAACAGCATCTTACCATTATTTCGAACATATACCATGAAATGGGACTGCGAATAAATGTCAATAAAACAGAAATAATCTCTCAGAGAAACATCACAGCAGAGCCTCTTGCACTTCTGACAAATGGCGAAAATGTAAAACAGGAATAGAATTTTACCTACCATGGAAGTGAGTTCACAAATAAACAAAACATTGATGCTGAAGTCCTTTCACGAATCAGCCATGCCTCAGCCTCTTTCGGGCATCTCAGATCCAGAGTCTTTGAAAACACCAACTTGAGAATCGAGACGAATGTATCAGTATATGCAGCTGCATGCCTCTCCACCCTCTTATATCATGCTGAATCCTGGACCACTTACCAACGTCACGTCAAAGAGCTTGAGTCTTTTCACACCCAGTGCTTACAGCACATCCTAGGACTCAAATGGAAGGATAAAGCGCCTCACTCACAAATTCTCCAGCAGGCAATGTCAACCAGTATAGAAACCTTGCTGGCTAAAAAACAGCATACATGGTTCTGACACGTGTTCCACATGTCTAAGCATCATTTTCCCTACCAGGCTCTATATGGTCAAATCTCTGCAGCATGTCGCAACCCATGGGGAGAGAAGAAGAGATATAAAGATCATATAATGACAACTCTGAAGAAATCCAACAGCAACATCATACCAAAGATCTGAATCCAATGCCTGAAACAGAAAACAATGGCAAGCCCTCAGCAGTGAAGGAAACATTCATCTCAAAGAAGCGCGTAACATGGCCAGAGAAGAGTGTAGACAAAGAAGGCCCTACTAAAAAAGAATTCTCCCAGTAAACCCGAACTTGACATGCCAACTGTGTGGCAAAGTTTGTGGATCCAGAATTGGTATACACAGTCACGCACACTGGCGACAATAGACCAAGAAACACTCCATCCTAATGAATATAGTAACCGTTGTCTTCTGTTGTTGAAGGGCAGCTTCAAGTGTGTGTGTGTGTGTGTGTGTGTGTGTGTGTGTGTGTGTGTGTGTGTGTGTGTGTGTGTGTGTGTGTGTGTGTGTGTGTGTGTGTGTGTGTGTGTGTGTGTGTGTGTGAAACAAGAAGGGAAGGAGACTTCCCCGATATAGCTCCTTTAAATAGGGTGGAATCAAAGGCTGTTCATCTAATCAACATGCCTCCTCTCACTGACTCCCATCAGCATTTTTGTCTTCGTCTCAGTGTTGCACATTTATCTGTTTACTTTCTCTAATTTAATGATCACTGCTCACCTGAACTCTCCTTGCATGTACTGGCTAGGATATACTGTATTAACCCCTATGCTCCGGCTGACGTGTATAGTCGTCACGATTTTGGGCACAGAGCAACGCCAGTTGATGTGTACAGCCACAAGTGTCTTCCCGCCACCATTTGAACTTCAACTTATCCTTACTCATCGACGGGACCATCTGGAGACGTGGGGAAACATTCATTTGAAAGGAGAAGAGTTGGTGAGTCCTGTGTATTTTTAATTTTTCTCTAGTCGTTATAGTTTGGTAGATATTTGGGTTTGAAGTAAGGGTATTTTTCCATAATCACGGTACAAGTCTGACTCGTATCGTAACCTACGGTAGACTTCGGGAAACATCAAGAAGATCCTTGACTACCTAACTGGCAAATCTTGCTTCTTAACACTACCCCTCCCTACTGTAATTCTTTGTCGTCCCGACAAATCTACACAATATATACCAACATAACCTTAATACTAATGAGAAATTTAACTATACACAAAATAATCCTTCAACTTAACAGGTCTTCTATTCCACTTCTGATGATGTCCTTGTTCTTCCACACAGTCCACTCCTCCTGGAAGGTCTTGGTCCTATTCCCGATTCACTTCTTCCCTCAGGAAACTTTTACCATCCTCTTGCACTTCAGCTCCATGTTGAGGAGTAGGGAGGAGCATGTGACGTTGGCAAACCCCTGGCGTGTAGAGGTTAAGAGTGCTGTCACTTGCCGAGTTGTGGGACTAAGCAAAAATCCACATGACTCAAAAACATTTATCATATGGGACTTAGGTTGAAACGTACTCTCCCATATTAGATTTGCCTGATTTTTCATAGAATTCGGATTACTTAACTTTTATCACGGTATGGTGAAGTGATTTCAGTGTTTGGCAGAGCTTTGTGCGGGAACAATGGCACTGTGGAGAGGTTGTGCAATATCACAAGAAGATCCTTGCAGATGCTGTGCGGATGCAGTGCAGGTGCGGTCGCATTTTCTCCACTGTGATACTTGTGCGGAAAAGCACAGTTAGTATGAATGAGAAATAGGGAGTCATACACACAGATTTGTAAAAGGAACACGACACCCAATTTCCGTCACTCTGTAGGATTGCCCATAATGTTCTACGTATCATGGCCACAAGTGCACGTACTTAAAGAAATTTTAGTCCAGCTGGACACGTGCCAGCTAGGAGAAAACAGACGACTCGAACCATCCTGTGTCGATATCTTATTCAGTAATTCACGTATAATTGCTAAGGGTAAAGAGAAGTAGGAATACAATCAAGAGAAGCTATAAGAGGATGGGTCACCAGCTTCCAGAATCGTGTCACAATAGCTTAATGAAAGCCTAAAAAATATTTTATATTTTAATAAAATCACTGCAATCTGTTTCTTATCCAGCATATATATATATGTGTGTGTGTGTGTGTGTGAATTTGTGTAGCCAGTGATTTCATGAAATCATCAGTCATCATATCATCCGGATCTACTTTCCCACCCAAGAGCAGGGTGAGGAGTAGCTATGTCCAGACAGCCCATATTTGCCCAATCCAAAGGGCCACGCTCCCATTCACTCATCATTCAAGCCCCCGGAAGCCTGGCTCTAAAGGATACGCCAAAAACATTCACCACGTTCTGTAACTTCAGATAAACGTATCCGGTAGAGTTAATCCAGACGCTGTCACGTTAAAAAGGGGTGCCAAATCTCTGATCATGCATTTCTCCTCACAGCATTCATCCAGCCTGCTCGATCTCTTGTCAGCTCCCTAGCCTCACCGACTTCCAAACCTCTTTTCCTCACACACTCATCCACCATATCTCTACACCTTCTCCTCGGCCTACCTCGCCTCCTCCCTCCTTCAAATTCGCTCAGATATACCTTTTTCACTACTCTACTGTTATCCAATCTCTCCATGTGATCATACCATCTCAGTATACTCTCTTCGATTTTGGTGTCCACCGACTTCCTCACTCCACATCTTTCACGAATCACATTATTTCGTATCCTATCCATCCTCTGTACTCCACATACATTCCTCAGCAGTCCCATCTCCACTGCTCTCACTCTTGACTTTCGTTTTCATGCCACACCATAGTCTCACATCCATATGTTAAAGTTGGCATTAACACTCCTTCTTGCAAGCCTCGTGCAGCTGCAACACTCAAGCCTCTGTTTCTTATCAACGCCTTCATTTCACCAGCTACTTTTCTTCCTTGTGTCACTCTACTTTCAACTTCTTTTGCACATTTTCCTCTCTATCACTGTACCCAGGTATTTGAACTCTCTCACCAATTCCAGTCTCTCTCTATTCACTGTAACATCACACTGGGAATCACCTTCTCTCTCAATAACCATCCCTTTACTCTTTTCTACATTTACTCTCAAGGCACGACGCTCACAGACATCAGCAAAACTCTGGACTAGCCTACCAAGTTCTTGCCGGTACTTGCAAGCATTACTGCATCATCAGCAGTGTGTGGTGTGTATGGCATGGTGGGATGAGGAGGTTAAGAAAACGGTGGCGGAAAAGAGGAAGTGGCTGAAGTGGTTATAGGACAGGGGTTCAGTTGAAATAGGAACTGAATATATTGAGAGCAAGAAGCATGTAAAGAGGCTAGTGAAGAGGAAAAAGAAGGAGGTAAATGATGATCTAGGGAAAAAAGTGAATGCAAACTACTCTGAAAATAGGAAGTTATTCTGGAGAGAGGTGCAGAAATGTAGAAATGAAAGCAGAAAGAAATGTGCTGGTGTGAAGGATGTAGGTGGTAGATTATTAACCCATGGGGATGAAGTAAGGACCAGAAATATTTTTAAGGCCTGATAAACGGGAATAGAGAGAGCAGAGCGGCTGTAAACATGACTGATTTGGGGGTGGGGGGCGTGCAGAGAAGGAATGTAGTGCCAGGAGATTTGACACTCGAATAGGTGAAGAGTGCTATGAAGCGGCTGAAAATTGGGAAAGCAGCTAGGGTTGATGAGGTGTATGCAGAGATTAAGTGTGTAGTGGACAGAGTGGAATGAAGTGCTTGTTGGAGATAGGTAAGAAGGCAAGGATGAGTGACACTGTGCCTGCAGAGTGGAAAAAGGCTGTGATTGTACCCCTGTACTTCGTACAAAAATAAAGGTGAGTGGAACGAGTGAAGAATTATCGTGGCATAAGTTTACTGAGTGTGGTAGGGAAGGTATATGGAAGAATTATTTAAGAGAAAATAAGAGAGATATCAGAAGTCCTAGTGAGTGATGAACAGGGTGGTTTTAGGAGTGGCTGAGGATGTGTGGATCAAACATTTGCAGTGAGACAGATAGCACAGACGGCTTGTGAAAAGGACCGTAAGGTGTTTATGGCATTCATGGATCTGGGAAAAGCATAGGACAAAGTGGACAGAGAAGGATTGTGGAAAGTGCATGTACGGTGTAGATGGTAAGCTGCTAGGTGTCGTCAAAAGTTTTTATGATGGTAGTGAAGCATGTGTAAGGGTTAATGGGCATCTAAGTGAATGGCTCACGATCAGTGTGGGCGTGTGACAAGGTTGAGTGATGTCCCCATGGTTGTTCAATATATATATATATGGATGGGGGTGATGAGATAAGTAAAAACACGAGTAATGGAGAGAGGGATGACGTTGGTAATGAATGATGATGGATGGATTATCTCAAATTTGTTGTATGCTGAAATCATTAGTTAGTCTTTTAATGAATGTAAATTGGGATGGATTAATTTAGGGTAGTTAGGTTGGGGTGGGATAATCTAGGTTAAGCTTAGGTTAGGTTAAACTACCCAGTAAGTTAGGTTAAGCTAGGTTAGTTAGGTTACGTTAATTTAGATGAATGCTTAACCTAACCAAATTAACCTAGCTTAACCTAACCTAAGCTTAACCTGGATTATCCCAGCCTAACCCTACTGCAGCCTAAATTAATCCATTCCAATTCACACTCAATTCTCGAATTACCTTGGAATTTCATGAAGCCATTGGTTACACAAATTCACAATAACATATATATATATAGAGAGAGAGAGAGAGAGAGAGAGAGAGAGAGAGAGAGAGAGAGAGAGAGAGAGAGAGAGAGAGAGACAGACAGAGACAGACAGACACAGACAGACAGACAGACAGACAGACAGATTACCGCACTCACAGGGGGCATCCGATTCCATTCTGTATCCCCAACTGTGCCATTCACTCACCTACTTATTGAGTCCCTGTCTCTTCTTGAAATAAGGGGTCCAGGATTTATGGGAGCATGTTGAGTCAGAACTAAGGATGGTTTGTTTAGTGTGCATCTGGAACGTGCCTGGGCTTTGTCTGAGATGCAAGTGATATGCATGTAGATCCCCGCATACTTTGTTGTACAAAAATAACCGTGAATGACAGTGAGGACCGGACAGAGCGCGGGGCAGTTAGCTAAACTGGGACAGGGAATGAGCCAAAACGGTGTCACTTAAATGCATAAGCAGTAACTAATTATTCCTTTCCCCTAAGAAATTGGCAGGGGTGCTTGTGGCTATCACTGCTGTCCTTCGTCTTGATTATTATACAGTCTTCATATACCGTTCGATACATACAGCAGAAACATGTCGCTGAAGGCAAAGTAGGAATGGACAGTGTATGGCAAATAACTGTACAGTTACAAAAACAGGATGAAGTAACTCGATTACTATGTAGCATCGAGACAAGGACCAACGGGATGACACTATCTGATCCCGGCACAGCAACATAAACAGAAGTATATACGAATTTATGTGAGACTCTTTCTTTATCTTATTCGTACTCTGGAAAATTTTGTAACACTTCTTACTTATCGATTTAATCTCCACATAACTCCTCAGTATCGTCATATGTATTGTTCATGCATACTGTGTCGATGTTAATATAAATTATACAAAGTGATTGTTGATGCAAGTTGTACAAACAGAAAATCGTCAAGGAAGAGGTACTCCACAGCCTCCTATGCCAGCAAGAATATTAGGTTCATTCTCTTGAGCCTCCTTGCTCAGTGCTGCCAGCGCCTCACAAATGCCTGGCGTGCTAAGTGAAAATAAATGGCACAACAGTTTACAATAGCTGCTTCAAGCCTCCCCCTAGGCATTATACCCCGTAGTCTGTTTTTTTTTTTTTTTCTTACGGTAAAAAGATTACGATCATCCTGAGCTCGAGAGAAATGGGGAGAGAGAGAGAAAGGTGTGGCGTCGGGTGGGGCAGACAGAGCATGAACAGAAAAACCGTAAGAAAGGAAGAATTGGAGGAAAGAAGGAAGGAGGGGGATAGTGAATCGTAAAATAGGACCAAGGAAAAAAAAGGGGGGGGGGGAAGGTTGTGAGCAGCAAGGGGGAATGGAGGAGAATGGGATGTTTTGGGGGTTGGGGAGCGGCAGAAGGAGGAGGATGAGAATTACAGGAGGGACAGCGGAGTAAGAAGGAAAGAAAAAAAAAAAGAGCAGACGAAGAAAAATGAGTATGGAAATGTGAGAAGGGACAAGAAGAGAAGGGTGGATTTCAGAACAAACATAGATGAGGAAGAATGGGAAAGGTAACAAGAGGTGGAGGATGAAAATATGTGAAACAAGAGAGGAAGAAAGAGTTGAAAACAAGAAGAGAAGGGGAAGAGGAAGGGGAGGACTGTGAAGATAGGGGAGAATGGGGATGGGCGTAAAGAGAAACAAAGAGGAGGGAAACGAAGAAATGGGAATTTGGGAAGAAAAGAGAGAATAGGAAAGAGGGGCAGCTGAGAAATACAGGATAGGGAGAGACGGGGAGAAGAAAGAACAGGGAAGAGGAGGAGAGAGAAAAAGGGGGGGGTGAGTTGGGGAAATGTAAGTAGAAAAAGCACAACAAAGTTATACAACCCCATTCAGCAGCAGGAAACTATATGAACCCTAGAGGGTCAAAGTGAAACCAAAGTTTAGAAATAATAGTCCTAAGGAGGTTCTGTAATTACACCACAGTTAGCCCTAACATTTTATCTGCAACGTCTCCTTGACAATGCTTTTGGGTCGAAGCTCTATCCTACTCCCCTTCCCCCACCTGGGAATGGCCGTGGCTTTTACAATTGCTGGCCCAAGCTGTGGAGTGGAAAATAAAGATAGTTGGGGGAGGGTGTTGAGACGAAACAGAACAGGACGGGGAAGGGAAGGAAAGAGTGAAAAGAAAAGAAAGCCGGATAGAAGAAAGGAAGAAGGGGCTAAGGAAGAGAAATGTAAGATAACGAAAGGAAGAAAAAGTGAGGTGAAAAAGAGATAGGGGAGAAGGGAGGATGTGATAAGAAAAGAGGATGGAGAAAGGAAGAAGGGGAGGAAGTGTGATGATAACAAGACAGGGAGGAAACATCAAGGAGAGGGAGATTAAAAAAAAAAAAAAAAAAGACAATGAAGGAAATAGAGAGAAGGAGAAGGACAGGTTTGAGAAGAAAAAGAAACAGACTGATAGACAGTGAAGAGAACAGAGAGAAGGAGACGGACGTGTCTGGGAAGAAATGGAAACAGACTGAGTGTTAATGAAGACTGAAGTTGATGCAGACGGACTGAGAGGTGTGAAAAAAAAAATGTAATCGTGGAGGGGAAAAAAAGCAGTGAGACAGATGGCAAAGGTAATTACCATAGCGATGCGCAGCCACCACACTGCAACGGTGACGGTGAGATATTTTTTACCCCAGTACACACACACACACACACACACACACACACACACACACACAACCAGACCTCAGTAACATGGGACGTGTTTTCACTCGCTCTGAATAGGGTGAATAAAACTGTCTGAAAGTGAAGAACATATGATTAAAAGACGCAATTGTAATGACAGGATAAATATGGTGATGGTTTTAACCATAATTCCTGTATATGCCAAAATACTACGCTGTTTGCCATATCCTGCGATTTTGTAAGAAAGTGAGTGAGGAAAATGCATATAAATCGGAGTGCATTGCTGTCTTTAATTCAATACGATACTTGCCAGTCCATACTGACACACTGCCAACATGGTTGGCGGGAGCCAGGAAGAAAAGAGTGGGAGAGAACACAGGAGCGGTATGTTATGGGGATGGGGGGTAGCTAGTCAGTCCATACTGACACACCGCCAACATGGTTGGCGGGAGCCAGGAAGAAAGGAGTAGGAGAGAACACAGGAGCGGTATGATATGGGGTGGGGGGTAGCTAGTTAAAATACACACCTCCGCCACCGCCGGACCAACCACCCCGCCACACCCCCACCCCACTGCCGAGCCGCAACCCCACCACCATCCCAGGAGGACACCATGGTAGGCCAGGTCAGTTTGAGACTGACCCAGAGCGAGAAGGGCGCCGGGTCGCCCCTACCTTGAGTCCCTCTTCCTCTCAACCGACCCGACAACAACCACGCAGTAATGAGAGACGACCTTACGAACGGAGCAGCCTTCACCAGGTTCGGGGTGGGACTGCTCCAGGTACAGTCCCAAACAACATCAGGGTAACAGTCACCGTACGTGCCGGGGAGGAAGCGGCCACAGTACGCCCCTCATCCACTTCCTCCTCCTCCTACGGGAGTAACACCACGGTAACGGCCACCGTACATACCGGGGAAGGAGCGGCCACCGTACGCCCTTCAGTTACTTTCCATTGGGCAGGCAGAGCCGTGGTAATGGCCATCATACGTACCGGGGAGGGAGCAGCCACAGTACGCCCCTCATCTCCCTCTTCCTCCTTCGGGAGCAGCACTGCCACAACGGCCATTGTACGTGTGGGGTAAGGAGCGGCCACAGTTCACCCTTCAGCTGCTACCCTTAGAGACTCAGAACCGCCACAACGGCCACCGTACATGTGGGGGAAGGAGCAGCCACAGTACGCCCTTCATCCGTAGTTCCTAGGGTTCTCCCGGAGGAGAAGGTCCCTTGCGCGGCTGGCTCACCACCTCTCGGCTGCGTGGGACGCCCTTCTCTCTCTCCCTCCAGGTGTGGTTCCCCGGAGGTGCTGCCATTCCAAGAGTGGTGGCGAGGTCCTGTCACGGTCCTGCAGCAGACCCCTGGACGACACCGGCCCCTGAGGGACCCCTGGCAGAAGAGGTGCTGCAGTTCACTCCTGAAGACACCCCGCTCTGTAGGCAACCGCAGCACCCAGACCCCCAGGGCCAGTCAGCAGGCCCCAGAGCAGGGCCGCCTGGGCCCCACTCTCCCATGGCCCTCCGCCCGGTATAAGAGGCAGCAGGCCCATCTCCTGATGTTGTTTGGCCCCAGTCCTGAGGGCCACCTACCAGGTCAAGGCCCCCAGAAAGGAGGGCCTCCCTGCACCCCACCGACAAGGCCCCAGCACGAGGGCCACCTGTCAGGTCGAGGCCCCTAGATGGGAGGGCCTCCCTGCACCCCCCTGCTGAACAGGCCTGGGCAATGACGCCCCTATGGGTGGTCCATTGCCTCCAGCAGGAGGGCTCTCTAGTAGGGCCCCCTCCCAAGCCCAGGTGCCACCTCTGTTAGCCCAGGAACCCAGAGCATAGTGGTAACTTCAACGCATCTCCTACGTGGTGCCTAAGTCTAAACCACAGAGACAGAAGTGAAAGTGACAGTGAAAAAGTGAGGGCATAGTATAAAGTGACAAACAGTATACGTGAACACCAGGGCAGAAAGTAAGGGTCAGTGGGCACGGACAATAAGGCAACCGGATGTAAGGAAACATTGCGTGTATACCAGTGGCGCCTCAAAAGGAAACAAAACCAGTGAAATAGTGTCGTCTCAGCTGTGACAATTCTGTGTGCCACGACTCGCGCCATAACAAGTGTATAGTAATATTAACCAACCTGACCCTTTATTCCATCCACACATAGTGCATCCAGTCCAGAACATTAAATGACAGTTATGCCCTAACTATAATACCTATGTCGTGCTCTAATGACTATCAGTATCTGTGTATATGAATATCACAATACTCTGCCCTTGACATCCTTGTGTGTTTGTGTACATCTTGTATTGGAAAGCCAACTCTGTCACCCTGTCCATTCCATATCCAGTGTTTCTTTGTTCTTTATTGTAAGGTGTGTTGAGTTAAGACAATAGATGTGTTAAGGTGTACTGCCGAGTTTTTATGCTCTATTCCTTTGTGGGTGCTTTACTTCCAGTCCAGAAAGAGGACCCCGCTCAGTTGCAGTCGTTTTTAGGACGAGAGGTCGAACAAAAAACATCGCGCATAACACTAGTCAGTTCATTATAACTGCATACTATTGTACGCCCCCTACGATATGTCTACCCCTGATGTATATATGCCCCCCCAATGCATACATGCCCCCACTAAACTTGCTGACCTAGCACGCTTTCCCAGGGCCCCAAGCCTAGGAAGACGGCGCCACTGCATCAGTTCAGAGCGGACACTCAAGAAGGGCAGATTATTTTGTTGTGAGCTCGTAATAAACTCCTTATCTAGCTGTTTGTACATGGAGTTTCTATCACCAAAGTATTGCAAGTTACACTATCACAGTCAAAGATTTGTGCACCCTCCTGAAATATTTTAAAGCGACAGCTGTTTGAAGTCAACAACTACAAATTATGAGGCAAAGGACACTCTGACGTTCACGGAATGAGAAACATGAAAGGCACGACATAATACTTGCAAGGGATTGTTGTCAGTATGTTTGCACGCCATTGTAACTTGCATGTTATCAGTGCTTCCTTCAGACAATCATACTCACCTTAGAAGAGGCTCAAATTAATCTCCATTAATCTCTTAACTATAAGAAGTTTTGCAAGTTCAGTAACTGCATATGAGGGTAATCATAAACTAAAGAAATTGAATAAATGAATAACGTAATATAACTGATGGAACTAGATACACAGGCTTGCGAGATGGGCTATTTGTATGCTACTGGCATTATATTCGGGGAATGCTCTTAATCACTTGATTATAGCAACTATTTCTAAATCTCGCTCGTGCTACCCTTGGGTGATATATTTATTCTAGGAAAGCTCATTCTTAACGCAGGGAATAATGAAGGTTGTACGTATAGCCTCCCCTAAGCACACACACAACAAAGAACTAGATAGGTTGCTGACCATATGTGTTTCCATTAGTGTTGTTGTTGTTGCTCAACCACGATTCATCTGATCGAGCAGACCCGTCGGTCACATTATTGTTCTATAGGTTCTCTACACCATTTGTGTTGTGTCTGCGTCTTGGTGTGGCATGTGCTCTGCGGTGTTCCATTATGTGTGTTATGTTGTGTGGGCCTACTGTACTGTACAAGCTAGATATATGTCATCTGTAATCCACCCAACTCAAACATAAGCTGGTAGCTATGGAAACCTAGGTGATGTCCTGCTCTAAGCTTGGCTACATGAACGGAATCATATTTCTTTATGGACAACTCTAATGGGTGGATGTCCAGAGGGGGGAGCTTATAATACAGTGTTCTGAAAGAGGTGTTGTACTGTCCTGCTCAAGAAATGAATATGTAACTGTAGTTATTTCTTCACTGCCAGTGTTAGAATATCTGGAGGTGGAACTGCTGTAGAGGGTTTGATAATGTTTAGGTGATGATTATTTTATGTTAAGGTGTGTTGTGTCTCTGTCATGTAAGAACAGGCATGTTGTGTATTAGCACAGGCTACTGCACTGACTTGTGCAGTCTCTGACAGCGAGGACTTTTGTTGCAGAGTGTAAATAGATTGTGAGAGTTGTTTTGGTGCAGCCAGTGGCGATGCACAGGGTGTTCTTCTGTATGGTTTTCAAGGTGTTATAAAGAGTATTAGCCCCTAATATGCGGCCAATGGACAGCCGACACCCCCCCCCCCGGGTGGCAGCGTTCGAACGCGGTCTGAGTACCTGTAGGAAAATATTAGCCAAAAATCAGAGATTAACCCTAGAACTTTATACTTGGTATGGCAGATAGTACTTACATTCAGCTTTCTCCAGAGACAGGTGTTGAGCCTTCGTGGACTACCCAAGGACTTGTGGAGACTTGCAAAGTTGGGTAACAAAATCTTCACTTTCACACCTCCAGCAACCCGGTTTCCCCTCTACCACAGCCTCATTCTATCACAGTAAACTTTATACTACAACGTACAGGTAGTTTGGAATCCGTATTTGTACAATAAGCACTGAAAATAAGGCTAAAATCAACAAAGCGTACGGCCGACATGCAGCGCGGTGGCGGTCTTCCCGTCACTCAACAAACATTTCCATTTTCACAGCTAAAAACATGTATACTACATTATTTTCAATCATATTACTTCCCAAGAGATCACCGCAGCGCGCTTTTTATTCTGCCTTATGCCCGTCACTTTATTCTCATTCCTGTCGGCTGCTTGCACTGACTCGGAAGAGCTAGAACTCGCCATAATGTCACTTTGAAAGCCTGTGGTAAACTGACGCTAAACTGGGGCAAACTGTGTGAAAAAAAAAGCTAGTGTTACAACTGGGGAAACAAGCGTTTCCTATTAGCATAAACTGCTTGTGAGAGGAGAGCGCAGATTTACAGTTCTGAGCAGTCAGAGCGCTGCCATGTATCACAGCCAGGCTGGCCGGGCTGTGGTGGGGGGGCAGGGGGGAAAAAACACGATACTTGACAACAACAGAGGTCAATAGTACAAAGGTAAAGTATGCTAATTGTAGCTAAAAGGTGGTGGTACTAATAGACAATACCAGCTGGAACATCCTTGCCCGCGTTTATTCAAAATTAACTCGAATCGCAAACGCGACGGTCTGCCGTTATGTCCTTTTCAGCGAGCATCGGAAACGCGACGCCCCGCGTTTTAGGGGTTAGACAGGATGGGAGCCAGTGTTGTGTGTTCATGCCAGGGACAACAGGGCATAACTGTAAAGTATGAATAGTTTTTTTTTTTTTTTTTTTTTACCTGAAGTTTGGCCCAGTAGATGCCCTGGGAGCACTGGCTGGGGGTGCATAACTTATTGATGTCATGTACATGGTTTTTGGAGGTAAGTATGTTGTCATATGTCAGTCAATCGATCTTAGTGTACGGTGTGTGTGGCACATATACATTGTCAAGCATGATGTGATGGGAGTACCTGTGTTCATGTTTACTGCTGGTGATGAGTTTGGTGGTGGACTAGGCTGGGCTGATGTGAGCCTGTTATTCTCAGCTCAGATCTGCAGTGTGCTGAGGTAGTCTAGTTGCAGTGTGCTGAGTTAGTCTAGTTGCAGTGTGCAGTGTGTGTCTGCTGTGTGGTGTGTGGTTGTTTTGGTGATGTCATCTACATATTAGGCAATGTTAGTGGGAGGTTGGGGAATGAGAATATCATACATGTTTAGGCAGAAGAGTGTGGATATGAGAACGGAGCCCTGTAGAAGTTGGTTACGGAAATTTCGTGCTGGTGATGACTTGTCCTGGAACGTAACATGTGCTTGTCTAACAGATAAATTGCTGGGAAGCCAGCGTTTTTTTTTTTCTTCTTCTTCTTTCTCATCTTCTTCTTATTATTATTATTCTTCGTCACGTTTGTGTTATACGGCAAGGGATGGCATGGAAGGTTTTAAACGAGGGGTGTCATGGGTCCTTGTTTGATTAAAGTAGAGTAATAATTGTTCCATGTTATCAAATGTTAGGAATGCTGCAGCATTCGTATGAGTAGCTGCTGATGTTTATGAGGGCATGGATGCCTTGGTTTCCTAAATGTTTCAGGAGCTGATGCCAAAGGACCTTGTGCTTGTAGAGCTCTTTTTTTTTTTCTTTAATGTTACATGTCTGTTCTGAAGAGAATGGGGTTGCATTGTGATCGAGTAGAAAGGACTGCCTATGATGAGAGGGTTGTTTTTTACAGTGCTGAGCAGGTGCGCAAACACTTGCGCAAAGCGCAAATTCCACATCGTTGCGCTCTGGTGAATATCGTTTGCGCACTGTGCTCCGCATGAGACCATGCACAATATTGCGCTTGTGCACATGAAAAGGCAGGTGCGCAAGTGCAAATTTAGTTGCACTTGCACAACTAAATTTGTGCTTGCACACCTGCCTTGCACATCTGTCCTGTGGATTGCGCACTGCACAGTCCAAGGGACACGTGGTCTTGGGAGCTTCCCATATGTCTGGACAAGGGATGGGGGAGGCTCGGGCAGGTCACGAGGGTCTGGTGGAAGGGACGGAGGGTAGTAGCATTTCTTAAATTGCTTCGACAGAGATAATGTATTTTAATATTTTTTAAATTATTATTATTAGTAAATAATAATAAATTAAAAATACATAAATATGAGTAGCATATGCAATTCCTTACAAAAATCATTAAAACATATTATTTAAATCAAATATCCACAGCCTATCAAATTATTAGGCTGTGGATATTTGATTTAAATAATATATTTTAATGATTTTTGTAAGGAATTGCATATGCAGATAAAAGTAAAACTGGCAACATCACAGCCTTTGTTCCCTGTCCCTCAGCTTCGCAGCCCGCTCACTCCTCTGTTTGAACTTCCACAAGTGAAAAAGTTACTACGTGACAGTACTGTGATACCAACTCTAATGTATGGGAGTGAAGCTTTGACCTTACTGGAGGGACAGAAGTCAAGAGTGAGAGCAGTGGAAATGAGTTATTTGAGAGGAGCCTGTGGAGTTACATGGAGAGACAGACTGACAAATGAGGAAGTGAAAGAGCGTTGTGGTGTGGATGTGGATGTGACAAGAAGCGTTAGGAGAAACACATTGAGGTGGTTTGGTTATATGGAGAGGATGGAGAATGAGAGACTAACGAGGAGAGTGTATGTGAGTGAGGTGGAGGGGGGGAGAGGGAGGGGGAGGCCAAGGATGAGATGGAGGGTTGGAGTGGAGAAGTATACAGTATGTGAGAGGGGAGTGTGAGCTGGGAGCAAGGCAGTGAAATGGTGGGGGACAGGGCAACGTGCAGGCAATTTGTTGCTTGTTTGTGGCCAGTGGCCACCCCTTACATGATTTAGGCATCTAGCAATAGATAGATAGACAAAATAATAATAAATAAGAGTAAGTATGCTAATTTGTTTAGATATCTCAATATATTACAGTAATTCCCACAAATATATGCAAATGGTTTGTGCTAGCGCATAGTGACATTGTGCAAGCTAAATGATAGATTGCACACTTGTGCAAATTTAAAAATAATAGATCATAAATAAAAGTAAGTATGCTATTTTATGTAAATATGTCAATATTTTACAGTAATTCACACAAATATATCCAAATGGTTTGCGCTTGTGCTTTGCGACATTGCGCAAGCTAAATATTTGTCAGATTGCGCACTTGCCTTGCGCAAGGTAGTGAACTGTGGATTGCCCATTGCGCTTGTGCAAGGTCCTTCTTCGTTTGCACTGCCCACTGCTGTTTTTTTTTAGACCCCGTGCATGTTGCTGTTAAGTGACTCAGGTTTGCATGGTGGTTCACCAGTATATTTTCTTGTTCTTTGTAGGAAGGGATGTGTTGAGTATTGAGGATTTCTATACAGTAAAGGATCATGCATGTGAAAATCCTCAGGCAACAAAACTGATTTACGATTTGTGGCAATGCTTGAGTGAAGCACCTTGTGTGTGAAATGTCTTAAGTGAGATCGACTGACCAGGCCACTGCCAGATGCTGTGCATCTAAAATTTTTCTGGTGATTGCACCAAAAAAAAAAAAAAAAAAAAAAAAGGTCCCTTGATTTAAGGGGCTCAGTATTGGGGCATGGTTCTGATGACTGCTACTGAGTTCTTGGGATGGATGCTTACAAGCTGATGCAGTTCACAGATGCCACTGCCACCATCTGAATCTTACAACTATGAGTATCTGCTTTACTCTCCGTCTGACCTACATTATACAACTGTCTGTTACCAAAACCTCTTTCACTGTCTACATCTTGTATCTGTTCCACCTTCCAACACCATCGTACAGCTACCTTCTGTTTCACCGTATGTGCCTTGTAAGAGTACATGTCCTACCCTCCCACAGCGTATCATTCTCTCTTAATACTGTCCTTTGTCTCACTGTCTGTGACTTGTACTCGTATTTGTCTTGCCCTTCCCCTAGCTTCCCTATGCCTTGACTTTATTTGTGAAGTGGTGCTCAGCTGTGTCACTTTGTCCACTGGCGAAACTGCAAAAGGTAATAGATCTTGTTTATGTGAGAGAAATTAAAGTTCTATGTCCAGGCACCCCCAGCAGCTATAATCTGATAAGAGATTTAGGAATATAGTAATCCCTCAATTATCCGACATAATTGAGCCAAAGGCAGAGCCAGATACAGGCAATGTCCGGATACGGAGCTATATCCTTTACTGCACCCATACCCTACTGATACCCACCCTACTGCCTACACCAAACGTATAAGTACAGTCACGCGTACTAATTTCTGCTCAGGGGTTACCCCTTCCTTCCCCCCTCTACCCTGGACAGAGGGAAGGGGGGAATCGCGAACAAGTCTACCCCGCCTTCTGCCCCCAACTCCCCCACCCTCCACCTCCAGCTGCCAGTTACTGATTAGACGCAAATTTTCTCATGTCCTGTAAACATGACTAAACTGTCGTCACACACGCTTTCAACGGCCAAGATTTGGACTATACTGTATTTTTAGAATAAATTATTACCGTATTGAACTGCATTCTCAGATTGAAAATATTCACCCTCATTGTAATCCAGTGTCGTCCGCTGCACAATTCTGGGTTCCAGTGCTTACCTTTTCACTTCCCCCAGGTGTCTCTCTCTCTCTCTCTCTCTCTCTCTCTCTGAATTTACTTTTCCCACTCACTCTTTCTTTTTAAATTTATATAACTTTCTCTTTGCTTCTCTCCCCCTCCTCTCTCGTTCTTTGTCTTAAGTCTTCCCCGCCTCTCACCCCTCCCCTCCCCCCACCTTAGGCCTGATCAGCAGTCAGTTATACCATCACCGCTCCTTCGTATATCGTGTGTAGGCAACATTTATCACACACACTTAGGTCAGATGTATGGAAAGCTATTTTACATATATATATATATATATATAATTGTATTTCTCATTATGTGCCAAGTTCAAACAGAGAACACCAGACCAATATTTGTAATTTTTATTAGAGTGACCGGTCCACTTCACATAGCTGTGTAGCTGGGCTTATAAACTGCACACACACACACACACACACACACACACACAGACGACTTAAATTTTGCTGAGAGCGTGGCGACTTCAAATATAGTCATTCTAACAACTGGATCTGCTTGCTCCAAACCTTCCCTGTCCCAGTCAAACTCCTCATCCAATAACCGGTTATTGAATGAGGAGTTTGACTGGGACAGGGAAGGTTTGGAGCCAGCAGATCCAGTTGTTAGAATGACTATATTTGTAGTCGCCACGCTGTCAGTGCAAAATTCAAGTCGTGTGTGTGTGTGTGTGTGTGTGTGTGTGTGTGTGTGTTTGTGCACGCGCGTGTGTGTGTGTGTGTGTGTGCAGTTTATAAGCCGAGCTACCCAGCTATGTGAAGTGGAACGGTCACTCTAATAAAAATTACGAATATTGGTCTGGTGTTCACTATTTGAACTTGGCACATAATGAGAAATACAATTATATATATAAAAACAAAAATTAGCTTTCCATACATCTGACCTAAGTGTGTGTGATAAATGTTGCCTACACACGATATACGAAGGAGCGGTGACGGTATAACTGACTGCTGATCAGGCCTAAGGTGGGGGGGAGGGCAGGGGTGAGAGGAGGGGAAGACTTAAGACAAAGAACGAGAGAGAAGGGGGAGAGAAGCAAAGAGAAAGTTATATAAATTTAAAAAGGAGTGAGTGGGAAAAGTAAATTCAGAGAGAGAGAGAGAGAGAGAGAGAGAGAGAGAGAGACAGCTGGGGGAAGTGAAAAGGTAAGCACTGGAACCCAGAATTGTGCAGCGGACGACACTGGATTACAATGAGGGTGAATATTTTCAATCTGAGAATGCAGTTCAATACGGTAATAATTTATTCTAAAAATATAGTCCAAATCTTGGCCGTTGAAAGCGTGTGCGACGACAGTTTAGTCATGTTTACAAGACATGAGAAAATTTGCGTCTAATCAGTAACTGGCAGCTGGAGGTGGAGGGTGGGGGAGTTGGGGGCAGAAGGCGGGGGTAGACTTGTTCGCGATTCCCCCCTTCCCTCTGTCCAGGGTAGAGGGGGGGAAGGAAGGGGTAACCCCTGAGCAAAAACTAGTATGCGTGACTGTACAGTACCCCTCCTAATTTTTTTGGTGTTCTGTGGTCTTTCAGCTGTTTTTAGACATCAAAATACACAATGCAATATGCAAAATAATTCTAAATACTAAGACAACAATGCATAAACAAAAAAAAACTACCAATATGCATAGCACCCCTCCTTATTTTAGCGGTGTTCTTTGGTTCTTTGGCTCTTTTGAACATCAAAACACACATTTCAATATGCAATATAATCCTAAACACTAAGAAAACAATGCATAAACAAACAAAAATAAAGCTACCAGTATGCACAACATTACCGATATGGTACAGTCAGCCAAGAAAGTCGTGTCTTCGTTCCGAACCCTGTAAATATTCGAACAGATAAGTCGAAGCAGCAGGGATAGCTTCACAAGTCTGGCAACTGTGACAGACCAGACGGTGATAGGAGTGAGTGCTTTGGGGTGCCATGTATTACTGTCGGGTGGAAATTGTTGGGAGTAACATACTGGCTAATAGGGTTTAGTCAACTTTTATCATTATTATGTCACTAAATGTCTACATACGTATGCATCATCATGAGTTTACATGTAATCAAAATATACTGCAGTTTCATATACATGGGTTGTCATGTCTAATTCATCTTTGATATTTGGAATACTTCAGAGGACGGAATAACAGTGGAATACGTTCCATAACATGTGTTTGGAATTTAATGAAATGTCACGATTATGATCTAAAACAGCTTTTATTAGTGATAACTAGAATCTCCTCTCTATTTCCCGTCGTCCAGTATAGATAACTGAATGACTGTGAAGATATGACTAGATGCTTGTGAGTGTATATCTTGGTTTCATCACCTTGCATAACACCTGTGGCTGGGTTTCCCTGCAGATATAAGTAGGACTGGATGCCGCATCGCCCATTTTTCAGTACAGCAGCGGTGCGTCTGTGCGGCCACCATCTTGGAGCGGTCAAGCACGTAATAGTAGGGATTGTTTTAAAGTGAATTTAGACTATGAGAATGAGTGGAGGAGGTGGTGATGGTGGTTATTGTTGTTGTGGTGGTGATGGTGGTTATTGTTGAGGTGGTGGTGATAGTGGTTATTGTTGTGGTGGTGATGATGGTGGATTTTGTTGCGGTGATGGTGATGGTGGTTTTTGTTGTGGTGGTGGTGATGGTGGTTATTGTATTAGTAATGGTGGTTGTTGCTGTTATGGTGGTGGTGGTGATGGTGGTTTTTGTTGTTGTGGTGGTGGTGGTGATTTTTGTTGTTGTGGTGGTGATGGTGATGGTGGTTTTTGTTGTTGTTGTGGTGGTGATGGTTACTGTTGTGTTGGTGGTCATTGTTGTGCTGGTGGTCATTGTTGTGGTGGTGGTGGTTGTTGCGGTGGTGGTGGTTGTTGTGGTGGTGGTTACAATGGTGGTTGTTGTGGTAGTGGTGGTGGTTATAATGGTGGTTGTTGTGGTGGTGGTTGTTGTTGTGGTGATGGTGGTTGTGGTGATGGTGGTTGTGGTGATGGTTGTTGTGGTGGTGGTTGTTGTGGTGATGGTGGTTGTTGTGATGACGGTGGTTGCTTTTGTGGTGGTTATTGTGATGGTAGTGGTTGATGTGGTGGTGGTTGTTGTTGTTGTTGTGGTGGTGGTTGTTGTTGTTGTGGTGGTGGTGGTTGTTGTTGTCATGGTGATTGTTGTTGTGATGGTTGTGGTTGTTGTTGCTGTTGTGGTGGTTGTGGTGGTGGATGTGGTGGTGGCTGTTATGGTGATGGTGGTTGTTATGGTGGTGGTGGTTGTTGTGGAGGTAGTTGTTGTTGTTATTGTTGTTGTTGTTGTGGTGGTGGTGGTTGTGGTGGTGGTGTTGGTGGTGTGGTGGTGGTTGTTATGGTGGCGGTGGCGGTTGTTATGGTGGTGGTGGCGGTTGTTGCTGTTGTTGTGGTGGAGGTTGTTATGGTGGTGGTGGTGGTGATGGTTGTGGTGAAGGTTGTTATGGTGGTGGTGGCGGTTGTTGGTGTTGTTGTTGTGGTGGTGGTGGTTGTTGTGGTTGTGGTGGTTGTTGTTGTTACGGTTGTTGTTGTTATGGTTGTTGTTGTTGTTGTTGTGGTGGTGGTGGTGGTGGTGGTTGTGGTGGTAGCTGTTGTTGTGGTGGTAATGGTTGTGGTTCCTGGTTCATCTGAAACGTGAACTCGGTGGACTGCAGGTTTAAATTTCCCTTCTGCAACACCATACTCCTTTCGGAGGATAGGGATGCAGCTGAGGGACGTTTGCATAATCGTGTACCAGACAACCCCGATCAAAATCCCCACCTATTGGACTTGTTTCTAACAACCAATACAGATAATTATAATGTCGAAGTGAAGTCCCCCCTCGGATCCTCAGATCACTGTCTGATTCAAGCCACCAGTTTCACACCTACCACACCCTCCTGCTCTGAACCTGTCGTGATGACTAAATGGCACTACGACAGGGCAGACTGGGAGGAACTTCAAAATTTTCTCATGGATGTTTCTTGGACCTCCTTTTTCTCCCATGATGCAACTTCCACATTGGACCACATACAGGATTTCATTAAAGTCGGCATGGAAACATTCATTCCCCATCATAGTTACAGAAAAAGATGTAATTCTCCTAAATGGTTTGACCACAAATGTGCTAAAGTAACAGAACATAAAACAATAGCCTATAACACTTATACAAGGACCAAAACCAAAGAAGCCTTTAGCTATTATAAAAATATCAGAAACCATGCCAAAACTATTATCAATCTTTCTAAATCAAACTTTCTACATAGACAAGCTAACAAACTACTAAACAATCCAAATGATAACCAAATATTCTGGTCAACCCTTAATTCATTCAAAACTAACTTCACTACCTCCTCTTCCATTCCACCGTTACAGTCCCCCAACGGAAATCTAGTAAGTGACCCACGCGGAAAAGCCAACCTTCTTGTTGACATTTTTTCAACAAACTCAACCCTAAATTCAGAAAATCATAATATTCCTGTACTTGATTTTGATTCCCCTCAAATACCTCCTTTCATGATTCACACCAGACACGTACAAGCTGTATTACAGAATCTATCAACAGACAAAGCCACTGGTCCAGATGAAATTCCTTCAATAGTACTTAAAAACTGCTCCTTAATGTTGGCTCCCGTATTTGCAAAATTTTTCTGCTTATTAATCCGTACCTCAATTTTTCCAGCCCCTTGGAAAGAAGCAAATATCCATCCTGTTTCTAAAAAGGGGGCAACTTTTGATCTATCAAACTATAGACCAATTGCAATAACTTCCGTTCTCGGTAAAGTTTTTGAGACACTAATTAACAAACACATAGTCAAGCATTTAGAAATCAATAAATTGATAAATGATTGGAAGTATGGATTTAGACAGGAGCGTTCAACTGTAGATATTCTTTACCTTCTTACCCATCAGATTAACAAAACAATAGACCAACATGGTGAAACACATACAGTAGCACTTCATATTTCAAAAGCATTTGACAGAGTATGGCACCAGGCCTTATTGTCTAAGATGTCACACTATGGCCTTGCATCACTGGTTCCTCTAATTTCTTCTTACCTTCATAGTAGAAAAATACGGGTCATGGTAGATGGAATTTAGTCTCAGTTTCTTTCCATAATTGCTGGCATACCTCAGGGATCAGTTTTGGTGCCAACCCTCTTTCTCATACATATAAATGACCTCCTATCTGTCACGCACAACCCAATACACTCTTATGCTGATGACTCGACCCTTCATAGTTCTTTCACATTTAGTACCTCCTTTACACAATTTGATATTAAAAATTCCCAAATAAACACAGCTATTTCTCTGAACCAGGACCTTTCTAAAATTAATCAATGGGGA
This sequence comes from Coenobita brevimanus, assembly GCF_032717465.1. Taxonomy (NCBI): domain Eukaryota; kingdom Metazoa; phylum Arthropoda; class Malacostraca; order Decapoda; family Coenobitidae; genus Coenobita; species Coenobita brevimanus. Next base: position 8,494,423 of record NC_136982.1, on the reverse strand, counting down.
CAAAAAAATCTGGTCTCATTTAATGCTCAGAAAGCTAAATACATTAATTTCTCCAATAGAAAGAATACCTCAGACTCTCACATAATTTTAAATGATGTCAGTATTCCCATATCCACTACAATTGGTATCCTAGGTTTTACTCTAAACCCCAACTTAAGCTGGAAATCCCATGCTAAAAATGCTTCTAAAAAACTGGGACTTATGTACAGAGTTCGTGAGTTCTTCATTGATGAGCAGATGGCCACAATATACAAAAGTCATGTGCGTTCTCAGATCGAATACTGTTCACCACTGTGGAGTGGATGTGGAGCGGTTGCATTGAGGCAGTTGAACAAAATTCAAAATAGAGCCACTAGATTAATCAATAATCCTGCCATAACAATACGTAGAGATGTTGCTTCTTTGCACTATTTTATCTATATTTTTACCGTAAGTGCTGTAATGAACTGGCTTCAATTGTGCCTCCCCTTCACATTTTCTCCTGAAATACTCGGGCAGCTGGGAGCGCCCATGAACTCACACTCCCTCACAATGCAGAACCTCTGCTTATCAAAAGTCATTTATCCCCAGAACTACTACTCTCTGGAATTCACTTCCTGGGAGTTGCTTCCCACATACATTTAATCCTCTTAATTTTAAATCCAATTGTCATAAGTATTTTATGAATGGAGGATGCCTTTAGGCACATGGACATTTTTTTTTTTTCATTGTTATTCCTTCCTCCATTCATTATCAAAAAAAAAAAAAAAACAGACAGTTGAGCCGCTCATGATATCAGTGTCACTCTTGATATATTCCGATGCTTTCTACACCCAAAAGCAGCACAGTGTTGCGGCATTTCTAGGTAAATGGTGGTCAAATTTGCACATTGTCAGGAAGACGACATAGTCTGCCTCGACCGTTCCAAGATGGCGGCCGGGCAGACGCATCTCAAGTGGTGTCATGCGGCATATAGACTTATATCTATGGGTTTCCCTCACCCCTTTACCAAAACACTAACCACTTGTGGAATGCTTTTGTCGTTATTACTGTGAAGGCACCGCGTGCGTCTGCCACACCACACATGGTATATATATAATATATCCTGCCATGTTCAGAAGGTAAACATACTGTTAAGACACAGCTTTCTGTCCTTTATTCCGATGCCATGTGGCTTGTTGATACCCGACGGAGGGGGTGTGGCAAGAAAGTGGAGATGGGGCAGGGTTGCACCTCGTCGTTTCATTTAACGTTTGGTTGGCTACATGATCTAGGCATTATTTCTGGTTGACGATACATTTCATTACTTACAGGTATTAAATCACTTGTAATATCACATTTAGCATCTTTACTATGCGGTGTAATGCTAGACTACACTGCCAACAACAACTACATCACACACATCCTTCATTACCCCCACCTCCACCCCCAAACCACTCACCCCCACCACCGTCTGGTCTGACACAGTTGCCAGACTTCTGAAGCTATCCCTTCTGCTTCGACTTATCTGTTCGAGTATTTGCGGGGTTCGGAAAGAAGACACGACTTTTTTGACTGACTATATATGGTTGTGTAATGTTTGACCCTCAGATTCCGCTGATTGCATGGTGAGGTGTGGATAGCAATGCAACAAGGATACTGATTTATGTTAACATATGAGTTCAGTGCCACGACGCCATCTCTGTCTCAGTCAGTCCCCAGAACTCCTCAGACAAAGGGCTACACAATCTCGTCATCCCAATATTAGGATAATAAAGGATGGAAACGGATCCACAGCACTTTTATTTAGTACCGTATAAATGCTTTCCGTTTAAAGATTTTTGTCATCCTTTCTGTTCCGTCATTTCTCTGCCGTCAAGAGTCACGCGATCTGTTGTGCCTTTCTTGCCTGTTCTGGTGACGTCTGGCGGTGGGATGCGGTGTCCATAATAATAAGCAGTGGTATTATACGAATATATCAGTGAATTGAAAGCAACACGCATGAACTGTACACAGACACGCACACATATACACACATGTTCATTATTGCACTGATCGAACACCGATACCGCCTGTCTGGCACATAGATGATTAGTGCCACTTTGTTCACTGAATTTCCAGTTGCCATTATCTGATTCAACCACATGATGCACTTGTTTAACTTTTTCTGGCTGTTAATTATTCTGTTAAATTTTATGGCAAGCTTTTCGAATTGGAAACAGAATAGGATTGGTTAACCTCATCAGTAAGAGAGGCCTTTCCTAAGTAAAATGACATCAAGGGTATCAGTTGTTGCTGATCATTTCCCCTGTTTCTGTCCGAGCAGACCCATCAACTGTATACTAACCGGACCATAATCACGACCACAATGCACCTGAAAAAACATGAGCATACCACAAATGACTATAATGCACCACCGATTAACAAAAACACATCCAAGTTAATGGACGAAACGTAAATAAACCGCCAGCACAGGCATGCATTACAGACCCCTCAATATCTTGCTTAATCTTATTATGCCTAAGAAATATAACAGACGAAAATGAACATAAATCTGTGCAACATATTGATTCCCATTATTTTTTTTCTTAGGACTCTGGTGTTATGGTCTTGCAAACATTATCCGTTTGTTGTTCTTGATGCATTAAAAACTCAGTTCCTAAATCTTTCCACCTGCCAAAATCATACATAGGAGTATCTTTTAATATTTAATGGTATATATAATTCAGTCTTTCATTTTCTCTCAGCAGCTTTGGGGTTTCATAAAGTCAAACTACCTCTTCACAAATCTGCTTCCAAAACATTAAGTGTGCTAAGCTGACTCGAGTGCTACTTCACCCTCACACAGTTGTTTAGTCTCTACATGGGTTTGTTGGATGCGAGAAAGACACAGGTTAGAGGTTGAATTCTTTATTTCCTCTAACGTATCGGACTACACAGAACTCATCATCACCGTAGTCAGAATAGAGAAGATATGAGTTCAAGTTCTAACCTGTGTATATTTCTTACACAACATTTCCAGTCACAGTGCATTTCCATTTGTCACAGTGCATCATCTGCAAGGGTTTAATATGCCTCTGTGAGGAGAACAACTCTCATGTGTGGGAGTCCTCCTTGCACACAGCCCTTCTAAGCAGGATTTATTGTCTGTTCAACTCCCTCCTCTTACTGAGTCACATCAACCTTTGTCTCCTCGCTTCACTTTTGCATCATTATCTCTTTACCATCGTTACTTAAGTGTTCACCTCCCTTCTGAACTGTCTGCTTCCATATCCTCCTCCATGACGGCAGGCATGTAGCACTCGTCTGACACACTCACCCCTGTTCTCTCTCCAACTCTCTAATGCATTAGTTTACCGTTAATCTTAGTCTTTAATGTATGCAACAAGTAAAATCTGGAACTGTCTTCCTCATTCTTAATTTCTCACTGCTGTGACCTCCAGTCCTTTGAACGTTTTGTGTCCAGACATCTCGAATGAATGTTGAATTTGGCTTTATTTTTGTTTTCTCAGGGGGAACATGTTTGCGGGTTTACAGGTGTCGGCTCATTTTTCCTTCGCTTCTCTCTCTCTCTCTCTCTCTCTCTCTCTCTCTCTCTCTCTCTCTCTCTCTCTCTCTCACTACTGCATTTACCTTTCTGATAAATTTTTCATTCCATTTCACCCCCATCATTCTCACTCCATATTTCCCCTTCCCCATTAGCTCTCCATTTTGTTCATCTCCCTTTTAACTCCGTTTTACACTCCGTTTACTGCACCTCCCGTTTCTCTTCACCGTCTTTATCTATTCTAGCTCATTCATCCCTCCTTCCCATTCCCGTTCCGTTTACATCACTAGTCTTTCTTCACCTCCTATGTTTCTCCTTTCCATTCCCTCCATTCTCCTATTCCCTTTCCTTTCACCTCCGCAATAATCTTAACATTATCCGTTTCTCCTTCCCTTTTCGTATTGCTATCTCCCTCATTTACTTCATCAGTCTCCTCATTTTTTCCTTGTCTCCTTCCCTTTTGTTCCCCATGACCCGATTTCACTTCCATTCTCTTCACGTTCTCCGTTTCTCTTTTCCTTCTCGTACACCCTCGCTACTCCCAATTCCTCTTTCTCTGCCTATTCTCACCTCTTTTTTTTTTCTTTTTCTTTTCCGTCTTTTACTTCCTGTCAGGACCTTATTCCTCGCCCCCATATTATTCCCCGTTCCATTCTCTTTAACTTCTTTTTTTTTTTCCCCTTTGCTTCCCCCCCGCCTCTGCTCCTCATTCATCTTTGCCATTCTCTTCTTACTCCTCTTTTTCCCGTCTTTTACTTGCTGTTAGTTGTCATTTCTTTCTCGCATTCCACATTCTATTCGTTTTCCAATTATTTCTTTTTTTGTTATTTGTACGTCACTTGCGTCTTCCCTTACCAACTTTTATTCCCCATTCACTCCCCCACTCTCCAGACTTCTTTTATCCCGTCTTTTATCTCCTGTCTGCATCTTATCTCCCACCTCCCCTCCACTTGGACCCCCATTTTCCCAACTTTCTTTGATCTTTTGGGACGTAATTACTGCCGTAAAAACTCGTTACTTCCGTCAAGGTTTCAAATTCCTGTCATTATGCAGCCAACTCTCGTGTCACCCTGCCACCACTCTCACTGTCACCCTGCTATCTATCTCCCTACTGCTCCTTTTCTTGCCACCCGTCTCCCTACCACACTGCCATTCCTCACCCCACGACTCCTTTCCCAGCCATCCAGCCACTCCTCATCCTACCACCCCACGCCTTGCCACCCTTACGCCCGTCAAATTACTACCCTCTCAAGTGACATCCATCATCTTGCCACCGCCTAAAACCCTGCCTTTCTTCGCCCATTTCCCCTCTCCCTGCCACCGCCCCTCTCCCTTCACGCTGCCAGCCACTCCTCTCTCCTCACACTGGCACCACCCTTTTCCCCACACCCTGCCACTACCTCTCTCCCTTCACGGTGCCGTCAACCCCTCTCCCCTCACCCTGCCACCACCCCTCTCCCCTCACCCTGCCGCCACCCCTCTCCCCTCACCCTGCCACCACCCCTCTTCCCTCACCCTCCCACCACTACTCTCCCATCACCCTGCCACCACTACTCTCCCCTCATCCTGCCACCACCCTTCTCCCCTCACCCTGCTACCACCCTTCTCCCCTCACCCTGCCACCACCCTTCTCCCCTCACCCTGCCACCACCCTTCTCCCCTCACCCTGCCACCACCCTCTACTCATTCAGTATTATCTTTACCATACTTTCCCTCCCGCTCAGCTCTTTCTCTTCTGTTTCTCTGTAGTGCACATCCCTCCCCTTTGAGAGCCTCCCGTCTCACCCTCTCCCGTCACCCTGCCTCCTCTTCCCTCACCATGTCACCCACATCCCCCACTCCATTACCTTCACGAGCACGTTATCATTACCTAATTTGTTTGTTCCCCTTAACACACACACACACACACACACACACACACACACACACACACACACACACACACACACACACACACACCTTCCTTCTTTTTCTCCTACTCATCATTTGCTTTCAGCATTCCTTCCTTATCTCTTTCTCTTTATTCCCATTTCGTTTATTCATAGCCTCCCTTTCTCCATTTTTTCTCAGTTCTTCTTTCCTCCTTTTCCCTCTTTATTTCTTTTTTACTTACTCCATTTCATCCTTCTCATCGTCATAACTTTTTCCTCTTTCCATGTTTTCTTCTACTCTCTGCAATCATCAGAACTACTTTCTTCTGTTATTTTTTCTTTTCTTCCCCTTTCACTATCCTTCATAATTTCTTCCCACCCATCCTTTCTGCTCCTTCCCATTTCTCCTTTCTCTTTTGTTTCCTCATCTTTTTCCTTTTATTTCTACTTTCTTCTTCCTTCCTTCTCCCCCTTTCCCTTTCCTTGCCCTTTGCATTTCTCCATTCTTTTACTTTTCCTTCCCAATTCCCCGACCTTCTTCCTTCCACATCCCAACTCTTTCGTCATCTCCCTTCCCTTTCCCTTGTTTTTCTTCTTCCTTTCCCTTCCCGTTTCTTTTTACTTCTTCCTTCCCCTTCCGGTGTATCCTTCAACTCTTTCACCCCCTTTCCTTCTCTTTTTCTTTCTTCCTTCCTCTTTGGATTTCTTCTTCCTTCTCCTAATTCCCTTTCTTTCATCACTCTCCCATCTCTCCACCTTCTTCCTAAATCCTCTTCACATTCCTACCACATCTCAATTCAGTCTTCTTCCCCTTCCCATACTTTCTTCCTTCTTCATTCCCCTTTTCAAGTCTCCTTCTCCCTGTCCATTTCTTTCTTCCCTGATCTTATTGTTTTCTTTGCTTCCAGTTTTCCCTTCCTTTCCCGTCTCATTTCGTTTTCCATCTTCACCTCGCCACCTATTAATTCGGCCATTCACCACGTCACTTTTTTATCTATTGCCAGGCGCCTCAATCCCGTTTGGGGTGGCCACAAACAAATCCCCTCCACGTCGTCCTGTCCCCCGCCATTTCACTGCCCTGCTCCCAACTCACACCCCTCTCTCTCATATACCTCTCCACCCCATCCCTCCATCTCATCTTCGGCCTCCCCCTCCCTCTTCCCCCCTCCACCTCACTCACATACACTATCTTCGTCAGTCTTTCACCCTCCATCCTCTGCACATGGCCAAACCACCTCAGTGTGTTCCTCATAACACTTCCTATCACATCCACATCCACACCACAACGCTCCTTTATATCCTCATTTGTCAGCCTGTCTCTCCATGTGACTCCACAGGCTCCTCTTAAATAACTCATTTCCACTGCTCTCATTCTTGACTTGAGTCCTTCCAACAACGTCCAAGCTTCACTTCCATACGTTAGAGTTCGTATCACAATACTGTCATGTAGTAACTTTTTCACTTCCATGCTCACTTCCCTGTTTCTTATCACTGCTTTCAAAGAACCAGCAACCTTTCTTCCCTGCTGTACCCTTTCAAGCACGTCACCCTCCAAACCTCCATCCTTACTCGTCACACTACCCATGTACTTAAACGTACTCACATTTTCCAATTCCTCACCATCCAACCTCGCTGTACATTCACTGACTTCACCTCTCTCAAAGACCACCACTTTACTCTTCCCTACATTCACCTTTAGATTCCGTTTCTTGCACATTCTCCCAAACTCATCCACCAAGCCTTGCAGCTCCCCTTCGTCTTCACTCAACAACACAGTATCATCTGCAAACAACAGTACAGGGAGTTTCCAAACACTATCGTCTCTCACCAGGGCCACTCTAAGATCCACTACCCTACCTTGTACCTCTTTTATTACCCCATCCATGAACAGATTGAACAACCATGGAGACATGACACATCCCTGTTTTTTTTTTTTTTTTTGATGAATACACGTTGTATAGCAGTAGAAAGAAAAAATATAAGGTGTCATCGTACTGGAAATTGTTCCTACCTTCTTCAACACGGGCATCTGTCATTAGCAGCACAAATTCGTCTGGCTGTGGCAAAGACAAAGTGGAAAGGATGCCGTCTTACTGAAGGGATATAGTCTTTGTGTCATAGCAGTCTTCGTAGCACCTCTCCGTTAGCGATTCACATTCCGTATTACATCCGAACATTCTCTTGTATGTTATCATGTCCCTTTTAATATCGATGCAAATTACACCAGCACCATACGAGAAGATACTGCATAGTAATGCGTAGAAAGAACTGCTTAGGAAGGTGTGCTTCAAAATTTGGAAAGCCACAACAGTACAGCCCACATTTTGCCTTGCTATCCTTGGCGTTCGGTAAGGTTTCTAGCAACGCTTTCTTAACTTTACATTTTGATGTATGGTACAGTCAGCGACAAAAGTTTCCCCCACTACTGTAGGCCTACTGCCTCAATTTTATATTTAGGGAGTGTCCGCCACTTTCCATCCGGGTTCATAATGTCAGAGAGAATCATCTATGGATCTATGGGCACATACGATAAATACCAAGCCCCTCAACCTAGGAATTTTTGTGGGTACAGGAATCTGGGAGCAAGAAGCGGTGAAATAGTATGTGAAAATTTTTCCCCGACAGTACATTCATACATAGATTCATACACACCGCTTTTAGTGCATATACTGTTTGTATAAACCTCACATACGACATCGCTTTTTCATTTACAGTATATTAACAGATAGGGTTGGACATGTATTTAATGGACTTTCATTTATAGGACATAGACTTTATTTACACACTAGGCTTATCACAGGCTATAACACCTACTGTATATTGAATGCAGTGGTAACTGGAAGTTTTAGCCCATTTACCGTAACCCGGTAACGTGGTATACGAGTATAATTCTTGCAATTTTCTAGAGACTATTTATTTCATAAGTAAGATTTACTTTTTCCATTTGGTTTTTGTTATTTATGGATAATGATATTCATCATAGGATATGCTTTATGAACTGGAGGAGTACTGTAGCGTGCTCTCTTTTTCTAAATTAAATCGCCTGATAATCAAGAGAATATATATCATAAATAATATCCTCTGGCTACAGAGATTAAATGGGCACTTTAACACCGTTTCTACGACTTTTTTTCTTGTCTGAATAATATAATCTGGTAATAACAAAAAGTGACCCTTTGCTGACCGTTTCACTACTAATTGCTTTATTATTTTTTTTTTTTTTAATCTTATTCTTGTAAATAACAAACGCATACATTCAGCTTACGTCATGGACCTCCAGGGAATTCCCGATGTCACTAGCCAAGGAAAAACTGCCACTCGGGATTCGGGTGCTGCCTGTTGTACCGAGCAGACGTGCTTCTCTCATAGGTGCCCGGAGTGATTATCAGTTAAAGTGTGTAGCTCTTCCTCGGCAGCTAGTGCTTCCTCTTGCTGCGAGGTGGAGTATGACCCAGCCTATTTCAATGGATACTGTGGTGTCGGCCATAGATGTAGTGGAGGCAGACCCTTCCAGGCCACCGGGAAAGCGCCCCATAGGCGAGGCTGCCCCGGAGGAGGATAAGGTGACCTCTGGCAAGTCCCTTAGGGTGTCGTCACCACCCACAGCTGCATCGCAGATTGACCTGGGTGAGGATGCGGCTGCATGACAGAGTGCCAAAGGTGCCGGTGAGTCACAGCCAGCAGCAGCTGTTACCAGAGTGGTCCCTAGTAGGGGTGAGCCAACACCATCCACTGCTGTCAATATGGGTGTTCAGGATGCGGGTGAGTCTGGATTGGCCTGTTATATCATTAGGTCTGTGCAGGGGTCCAGGATTTTTAACAATCCTCGGCGGCTGTCTGACGCCATCAACTCATCCCCCTTTGCCAAGTATTGTGTAAAGGGTGGTACTAAACCACTTGGTGATGGGTCTTCCCTCTCTCTTCATCTCCGCCATTGTGATCTGGCAAAGCTGACCAGCCCAATGGCGACCCTGACTACCTTCGGTGAGTGGGAGGTCACGTGCCGCAGGGCCCGGTCCTCTGGTGATGCAGCAGCCCTCAGTTATGGGAAGATTGGGCCAATCTCCCTGGATGTTGATATAGAGGATTTGGTAGACGGCCTCCGCCCCTTTGACAATGAGTCGTCTGTCTTATTAGAGGCTTCTAGGATCCCTGTACGTTTTCCTGCCCCAGATGCTCCTCAGTTTTCCCAGTGGGTGTGCCTGGTGTATCGGGGCCCTCTCCCATCCAAGGTGCTGTATGGATACATTTACTACAATGTAGGTATGTATACTCCTGCTTTGTTGCGTTGCTATAACTGCCTTCAGTATGGACACACGCGGATCACTTACCGCAACAAGACCAGGTGCTCGATGTGCAGTGGATACCACCCTTTCAGACCCAGTGAGGGGCAGCCCTGTGACCGCAGCCCCAGGTGCTACATGTGTGGTGGAGATCACAGGGTGGTGTCTAAGCTCTGCCCTGTATATCAGAAGGCCTTCAAGATCCATGAAGAACTCCGCCAGGGTGTGACGCCGGCCCAGGAGGTCAATAGACGGTTGCGTGCTCTCCAGCCCTTGGTCCGTTCCCCTTCAGCATTGCCCAAGTCGTCTCCCAAGGTCTCTCAGGTGAGGAAGGGTGTGAGTTTTGCAGTGTTGTTGGCCGCAACCGCTTCACTGTGCTGGAGGACTTGAGTGATGAGGACTGTTCCCACCAGGATGTATCGTCAGTGGAGGTGTCGACCAACCCTGCCTCCCCTGCTGCTGTTGTAATCCATGAGGCCCATCCTTCATGTCCGGGCCGCCTCCACCCCCGTGCCCCTCACCGCCCCCCACCTAGTGCTCCTTCTGGACCGGATGCGGTCCTTGCTGAGGGTGTTGGGGATGTTCCTGCCCTGCCTAGCTCTCCTGACCCACGTCTACAACAGTATGATCGACCTACAGCCCCTTCAGTGCGTGCCCATCCAGTGCGAGTATCTGACCCCACCTCCAGCAATTGTTCAACCTCCTCGGACTGCCCTCCTCCCTCCGGACCTGGCCAAGGCTTTTTTGATCTTGTCTCTGAGGCCCTGCAACTTTATCGCCACGGACTACCATTCCTTGACATCTGCTCCAGCCTCTGGCCCAAGGTATTGTCCCTACTCTTGTCCTATTCATGCCAGGCCTGAAACATCTCAGCATTATGTTTTGGAATGCGAGATCCCTTGTTTGGAAGTCACAGGATTTTAAAGTACTCTTACATGATTCGCAGCCTTGTGTTGTGGGGGTATGTGAGACCTGGCTGCACCCTCACCTGCGGCTCCAACTGGTTTTTTTTTTGACATACAGGTGTGACCGTCCTCAGGGAAGGGGCGGGGGCCTGTTGTTGGCAGTGCGGGAGGACACCCAGAGTGTGCGTCCCGCCCTCACCTCGTATCCTGGGGGACGATTGGAGGTCCTGGCTGTCAGGGTGGCCCTCACGGATGGCTGGGCTTCAACCCTCCTTTGTTACAACCCCTGCCAGGATGTGTCCAGAGAGGAGCTCCTCCACTACTTTGACCAGTTGCCAGCCCATGCCTTCATCATGGGGGATTTCAACACCCGTCACCACCACTGGGACCCCGCCTTGGCTGGAGCCCTCAATGCCACAGATTCCTCTCTCTTCCAGGTGCTCCTTGAGTCTCACAGGTTCAGCCTTCTTACACCTCCACGTCTCCATACCCGGTTTGCTCCTCACAGTGGACAGGCATCTGTACTGGATCTCGGTTTGGGTGACGCAGTATTCCATCATCCGATGGTCCATGTGGGGCCGTACATGGGCAGTGACCATCTTCCCGTCTTTTGTGATTACCTGACATTGTCTCCAAGAATATCACAAGCGAGTCGTCCTCGCTGGCAGCTTCATGATGGCAGATGGACGGCCTTCCAGGAGGCAGTGTCTGCTAGCTTCCCTGGTCGTTGGGGCCTCTCAGCTGAGGATTTTTCACAGATGCTGGTGCAGGCTGGGCATAGGGTGTTCGGTCAGTCAGCCCGCCGTAGTATAGGCCGATCGGGGGTGCCATGGTGGTCAGCTGCTTGTGCCTCGGCTGTGCAAGCCCGGCGCCAGGCCTGGCATGAATGGAGTCATTACCCCACACGGGCCCTTGGGGATCGTTACCGACGCCTGGATGCAGTATGTAAGCGCACCATCAAGGTAGCCAAGCAAAAGCATGGTCCTCTTTTTGTTCCAGCCTCTCCTTCTCCACCACATGCTCCCGCACCTGGAGGTTTTTGAAGGCCATGAAGGGTGGCCCAACAACATATTCATATCCCTTGTGTCGTGATGGAGCAGATCTCCTGGATGACCTCTCCAAGGCCGAGCTCTTGGCGTCCTTCTTTGCGTCACAGCTGGGTGTTCCTCCAACTTTACCTGCAGCTCCCGAGTTTATTTCTGCCATCCACAGAGGCGTCTCAACTCCCCCTGCCAGTGACCTCCATTGCCCGTTCACAGCCACTGAACTCCGGGATGCCGTTGCTTCTCTACACCCGAGGAGGGCAGTTGGCCCTGACATGGTGGCTAATGACTTCCTCCTACATCTGCCGTCCAGCCTACGCAGTCACTTGCTGTCAATTTACAACAACAGCTGGCAGACCGGCACATTCCCTGAGGTATGGAAGGAGTCAGTGCTGCTGCCTTTCCCCAAGCCAGGCAGGGACCCCACCATCACGTCGTCATATCGGCCCATCGTTCTTCTGTCCTGTGTGGGGAAGCTGCTGGAGAAACTGGTGGCTCGTCGGCTCTCTTGGTGGCTGGAGTCCCGTGGCCTGCTCTCCAGGGTTCAGTGTGGTTTCCGGCCAGGCCAGTGAGCTTTGGACGTCCTATGTCAACTAGAACACATAGTACTTGACACCTATAGACAGCGGCTCTACATGCTTGCCCTCTTTATAGATCTGAAGGGGGCCTTCGATTCAGCCCCACACGATGGCATTCTGTACCGCCTGTTGTGTCTGGGAGTCTTGGGCCCACCCCTGGCTTGGATGTCAAATTATCTTGCTGGCCGCAGCTTTGTGGTGTCGGTGGGTGGGGCCTTGTCGTATCCCCATCCTGTTCATCGGGGGGTTCTGCAAGGGTCTGTGCTCAGCCCACTCATTCAACGTGTTGCGTCCAGCCTGCCTCAGATCCGTAATGCTACTCTCCTGGTTTATGCAGATGACGTCACCATCGTGTCCCAGAGCCCTTCCTTTGTGGAGGCGCAGCAGTTTCTGCAGTCAGCGGCATCCACTTTTTTGGCTTGGGCCCAGAACTGGGGCCTTGCCATCAATGCTAACAAGAGCGCAGTGATGCCCTTCACTCTACGCCGCTTGCCATCATCTCCAGCAATTTTTCTGGACTCAACCTCAGTCCCTGTTGTTCGGGAGCATGTGCTGCTTGGTCTCCGGTTGGATGGGCCTATCCTCACTTGGCGCAGTCACATAGAATACTTACGGTCATCTTGTGCAAAACGACTTGACATCATGAAGAGTATTGCTGGATCCCGCTGGCGGGCAAGCAGGGACCTTTTGTTGGCGTACTATCGGTCCGCCATCTTGGGGAAGATCAACTATGGCTGTTCAGTATATGGCTCAGCATCTCCTACACAACTACAACGGCTGGACGCTATTCAGACGACCGCTCTCCGGATTGCGCTGGGTGCTTCCTGCTCCTCACCCACACTGTCTCTGCAGGCTGAGGCAGGTGTTCCCCCCCTCCACCATACCAGGATGAAGTTGACTTGTCGCCGCTACTTTACTATCCAGCGCTTGCCCGATGACCACCCACTCCTGGAGCTCTTTACGACGGGAGGGGTCTTGACATCTCATCCATCGTGGCCCATCAGGTCTCGACGGCCCCTCTTGGTGCGTGCTCTCCAAGCTTACCACACTCTGGGACTTCCTCCACCAGCTCGCCACCCTGTCCGATCAGTATCTCCTGTGCCCCCGTGGAGGGACCTGTCCTCACCTGTGTCCTTAGACCTCCCAGAGCCCTTTTGTAAATCACGGGATGGCCACCTGGCCCCTCGCAGTTTCCTGCAGATGGCTGGCTCCACCTATCTAGGGTTCATGGCTATCTTTACCGACGGCTCCCGCTCCTCCACCCCTGCAGCAACTGCAGCTGCCATCTTCGTAGAGGACTACTCCATCTGCCAGACATGGCGCTTAGGGGATGCCCATGATGCAATCACTGCTGAACTCTTTGCAGTCTTGAGGGCCCTGCGTTCTTTGATGTCTCATTCCTCTCCTCGGCCGGTGGTCATCTACACTTACTGCAGAGCGGCCCTTCATCTCATCGCTTCTAAACCCTGCTCCATACGTCATCTGGTTTATGACATCCAGGATGACCTTGCTCAGCTGCTGCAGGGAGGCTGGAAGATACGTCCGCAATGGATTCCCTCCCATGTGGGCATCAGGGGCAATGATGTGGTGGATGCAGCAGCTCGGATGGCCTCGACTTTTCCTGATGTGGAGCCCTACCCCTTGCCAGCCATTACTCACCGTCGCCTCTTAGCCACGAGGTGTAGTCAGGCATGGAATGCTGATCACGCCTCCCTCCCCACAACAGCGCTGGGTTTATATCGTTCCGACTCATCGGACCAACCTTGGGTACGCTCTGTCTCCCGGATCCTGGATGTCGCTATCACCCGCCTGCGTATTGGACATGTTGGACTGGCATGACATCTGCATCGGCTGCGACTGCACCCAGACCCCTACTGCCAGTGGTGTGTGAATCAAGAGGAAACTGTGGCCCACTTTCTGCTGCACTGCCCACGCTTCTACTCCATTCGCACCGCCCTGAGGGAGCGCCTTGCAACCCTTGGTATCCTGGACTTCACCCTCCCCATCCTTCTTGGTGGGGTGGGCCTAGTTCGGCACCTACGCCACTCAGTTCTACGCCATGTTTGTGTCTTCCTCCGCAGATCGGGGCAACTTCGCCGCCTGTGATTAAAGAGTTCTGCTACACCTGAACCACCGTTAGGGCTACATCTGACTACACGTCGGGTCCAGCCCTTCAATCAACACCAAGACCAAGATCAACTGCCACTCTTCACCAGATTATTTAATTTTCGATTAAAGTCGGTCTACTAAACTCCATTCATTTTGTGCCCTTTATGTCATTAAAAGGAGGGGAGAAATTATAACAACATTATTTTAGTCACTGCTACAAGGAAGAGAGGCTGTATTATAGTCAAAGAAAATAAAGAAATAGTGGGCTGAGTCTACCAACTCGATTTGGGGACGGTTATTATTCTTTCCTTCCTTAACCCGCCCCGTCCCGACCACTTTTTGACCACTGGTACCCCCCAATCCCGACCATTTTCCGACCCTTTTTTTTTTTTTGCTAAAACTTTCGCTTTTGGTCAGAAACAATGGTCAGTGACAAAGAAATTGTTCCCCGGGGTCCATAATTACCCTAAACAGGTATGCCTTGGTCCCACCTGGCCCCGTGTTCTCCGTGGTAGGTCCTGAGCCTCTAACGTTTTCTATGGTATTATAAGTCTGGGAAACCAATGAAAGTAAGTAGATATGTATTTATTACAAACATAAAAACATGTGATAAAAGAGTATATTGGATTTTATACAAAAATAGAGCAGAAATAAGCATTGTACCATCGTGCGAAACGGGCAAAGTCGGGCAACTTGGTCACGATGAATCGCTAACATTCAAAAATCATGATACATATCATTTTTTTTACTTACATAATACTTCTACAATAACATTATACCATTTCACATTTTATTGAACTGTTTTTACGTATTCACAGGCCTTTTGATAACATTTAGCATAATGTTAGCGCTTATTTACGTAGTGAGTGAACTCCCTGTGACTGTTGTTTCAACTCGTATTGTGTTTTTTCTACTTACATAATACTTTTCTAATATTATTATACACTTTTCAACTTTATAGAACTGTTTTGAGATTATTTCAGGCCTTACATAAATATATAGCGTAATAATAGCGCATAATAACACACACGGTGAAGTCGCTATGACAACTATTTCAACTTACAACCTATTTTTGTACTTATATAATAATTCTCCACTAACATTGCACATGTTTACACTTGATATAATTGATATCACATAATTTCAGAACTTACGATGGAACTGAGCGTCATATTAGTGCGTACTTACACAGGGAGTGTTATCGCGATATCATTTGTTTCATCTTACACTAGTATTCAACTTATAAAATACCTTACTACTAACATTACAACAAATTCCACTTTATATAATTCCTATCACATACTTACTCTCCAGAATGTGGGTGTAATCGTGACATCAATTATTACAACTTACACTATTGTTCAACTTATACATTTTATTCATGCTAACATTACACCCGTTTCCACTTTATTTCCTTGCTATCACATATTTACTGACCAGAGTGTTATACTGAGCGTCATATTTTCGCAGATTTACACAGTGGGTGTAGTTTTGATATTAATTCTTTCAACTTACACTAATTCTCAACTTATACATTACTTTTCTGAAAACATAACACCCATTTCAACTTTATATTTGACTTAGCACCTACTGACTGGCCTTACCATTATAATGAGCATCATTTCGCCTTCCCACACAGTTTCAGTAGTGTAGGAAATTATGATACTCCTTGAAACAAGGCTGAAGGCACAACGCAACATTGCACTCGACACACTCGTACCTTGTGTCTTTTCTCTGAGTGGATGGTCTGACTGTCGAGTGCTTACATACATGGCAGCGATGCTGGGGTTTACGACGTTTTGGGTCAGAAGGGATTGCGCTGGGATAGTGGCGTCCTGCAAGACATAGGGGAGTCTGAGCAGCCATGGGGGTGCGGGTGCGGTGTGTGGGTCTGTCCTGGGCATGCTTGGCGATTATTTCACGTGCCAGCTCCCTCACAAACCCCTCAAAGGTCTCGGATACTCCGGTGGTCATTGCGTGCAGGTAGTGGGCGTTCAGGACCGTGATGTCGAGCAAGTGGAAAAAGAGTTTCTTGTACCACTTCATCGTGGTCCTGGCACAGTCAACACTTGAAATCATCGAGTCTGACTGATCAACTTGCCTCATGTTCAGATTATAGTCCAGTACAGACTCGGGTTTCCATACGTTGCGCCTCCTCTCGCTACGGTGATCCACGGAGTCTGTGCGGTGCATCAGGGGGCTGTGAACAGTTGATAGGAGGCAAACTTCCCTGTTGTGGTTCCACAGGGTGGCAAGGATGTTATTGGCCTGGAAGAAAACCACCTCGTTCTTGTCAAGTTTCCTCCCTATCTTGACCATATGGCGAGCGGTTTCTCTTGACTGTACCACAGACTCCGGTGTCGTGTTGGTGGAGGAACCTAGCGAGAAGAGGCTGTGTACCAGTTGTCCAGGTACAACACATGACCACGATGAAGGTACTCTTCTATCATTGTCTTCACACCACAGCCCCAGAGAGTCCTATACTCCGATCTTCTGTTATATCTGTCTGTGCCCGTGTACAAGACTATGTCTTGCACATAACCAGTCTTACAGTCACACATAACAAAGATCTTGAACCCGAAACGGTGTCTCTTGCTGGGTATGTACTGCCTAAAGGAAATATTGCCTCTCCACAACACAAGACTCTCGTCTATGACGAGGTCTCTGTAGGGATAAAATGAGGAGCGGAACATTTCCCGTAAATGATCAAATACCAGCCTAATTCTCCTCATTTTATCTGTTATTTGCATTGGCTGGATCTTCTGCATCAAAAAAGTGGAGGCGGCCGAGAATATACTGAAATCGGTTACGACTCATCACCTTTCCAAAGAAAGGTGTGAGGATGATTGGGTCAGTTGTCCAGTAGGCAGGAATTTGGTTTTTCCTTACCACACCCATCAAGAGAACCAGGGCCAAAAATAGGAACATCTCTGAAATTGTAACGGGATAGTCATACTGTTGGGAATGCCTGCTCGTGGTTCCCAAACGTTCACTTTCACGCCGCTGTGATCGTGAAAAGATATTAGTCTGTTCAACTATGCGCCCCACAAATGCCTCACCAAAGAACAAGTGGAAAAAATCCACCCTAGACGAACCTGCATGCACACCTGGAGCCGTGCAACCAGACCGCCACTCCTTAGTGAAAGGGTGAATGATGGGAGTAAAATTACTCCCATCTTCCCAGTTCCACGTGACACCACTGTCTCCAGCCACGTCCCCATCGCCCCCTTCGTCAGGGTGGGGAGGTGAGGGTGGTGGGGGAGGTTGGGGAGGTGGAGAGCGGCGCCTCTCATCACTCGCACTTCTCTTCCCTCTCCCTTTTCCTTTACCCTTTCCCTTCCCTTTCTTTCCTTTCCCCACATCCTGGGGCTGTGGGGAGGAAGTTTGGGAATATTCTGGGTCAAAAGAAGTGCTGGGGAGTGGCTCCACCTCCTCTCCCCTAGGCCTATGTGCACCACGTGCTCGTGCTGCCTCCCTCACACCACTTGCCCCTTCACCCCGCACTACCCCCACACCACTCTCACTTTCACCCCGTGCTGCCACCACAACACTTTCCCTTTCACCCAGCAATCCCACCACACCACTTTCCACTTCCCCAGACAAAAGACTTTCACCATACCTTATATGTCTTCTCGCCCCACCTTCTGATCCTCGTGGTGATATTTTTTCTTTTCCCAACCACGCGGCGATATCACGTCCTAAGCCGCCGTCATCCTCATTGTCCTCATCCTCGTCCTCATCAGATTTGGGATGGAGAGATAGCCGTGCACGTGGTTGGGGAGCAGGCTGGCCTTCCCTTGCCTTACGGTATGTCACATACCGCGTTTTTCGGGGCGAAGGGACCTCCTCATCACTGCTACTTATTTCTTCCTCTGGCTGGACATAATCGCGATCTACCACATCATCGTCGAGTGGAGAATCACTATCTCCAGTGAAGGCTTCCAGGGCGGATGCACTTTCCTCGTCTGAGAGACCTTTCCGTGCCATGTCTGACCTGGGTCACTGCTAGCAGGTGAGTGACCGAGACAAGGGCAAGCGCGGGTCATGCGGGGTCTAGGACGCTGCCCGCCTGGCGGCAGGTAGGGGAGGCTTGGGTACGTGGGCGAATCGAAAATCTCGCGTGAATTTTGAAAATTGTGGAAATTATGAACCTTGCAATTACAGGACGTTGAAGTACGTCGACGGGATTGGCTGTGACATAACATGAGGACGTGGAAGTACGTTGACGGGACGCCGCGGGTTAAATATCGATAAGCTTTATTTTACATCCATTTCATGTATTTGTCAACTAAAACAAAATAAGCAATGTTATGAGACTATGTAACGATTCTTCATTAAGAAATATTAGCATGACACAGCTGAAGATCGTACATTATGATTATAAACAATAAACTCACGTGTGTCTACTGCCCCGCTGGACCTACTGTGCAAAGATCATGGAAAACCGTTGCAGAGAAAAATGGACAGTGCCTAGACTGAAGTATTTCCTAAAGTCTAGATGAATACCCTGTTCAGGGTACACCAATGACGTGTTGTTTTGAGTTTTTGTTCGGTATTTTCTAGCCCTCGGCATCATTGGACTTCAGCCGGCGGTCTCGTCTCTGCACGATTTTGGCTTTAAACATTGTACAATTTTCATATGAAAAACTTTGTAGATTTTCTTCAGCATTTTGGAGATGAACCATTGTTCTTTTAGAAAACTAAATTTTATGGATTTCATATAAAATGTGAACCTAGAGACTTATAAATATGTGATGAATGCAGTCACACCCGGTGTGCTTTCACAGCTTCTATAGTAACGTTTTCCTGCATTTACCACATTAAAGCATATCTAGGAAATTAGTATAACTACTAAAGAATACTATCATGAAGAACTTACGTATGGTATGTCATTAAATATCACAGAAGAGATTTTTAAAGATATGCGAATTCTGTGGTCTCTGCATTAGTTAGTCAGGTGGCTTAGTGGCAAATTTTGCCATTATCGTTATACAGCGGATAAAAGCACCGAAATTGGTATGAGGTTTCGTTAGGGTCTAATGATGAATTTTAGAAGAGGTGCCCTCCGGAAAAATATATATATATATATATATATATATATATATATAGATGCCCTATGTTGAAAGTGGAAAAATTTCATTTTTCTAAGATAATAAAAATCGTGATTAGACGATATTGGTTGAAGATACATAAAATTTGATTAACACACTTCTGAAAGGAAAGGAAATTTTACATCTTTTTTGTTCTATGCACTTTTTTGATCCGATTCACCGTTTATGAGATAATGAGGTTTTTTGAGTTTTTGAGTTAATTTTTTTGAACTGTAATAAAACTGTATTGGTTAAAGATATATTAAATTTGAAACCAGTTTTAGAAAGGAAATTAAATTTTGCATCTTTTTTATTCGCGACACTTTTCTTATCTGATTCACCGTTTACGAGATATTGAGGGTTTTATAGATGTTGAGTAAATATTTCATAAAATTTTTCGATTTTAAAGATTATCATCATTATAGCCATTACATGGAAAGGAAATTGCATTCTGTACTGTGATATTTTATTATTATTATTATTATTATTATTATTATTATTATAATTATTATTATTGAAACATGCATTAAAAATACATATTTTCACAAAAAATTTGCTAGACTAAACTTATATAAAAGTAACTACAATCATTGTAGGGAAAGAACTTAAATTTTTTTTAGTGTAAATTATGATGTTTATGAAAACTTCCTGAAATTAATTCAGTATCTCCCACAGCAACTAATAAGCAAATGCCTGCACTATATTCCCCAGTGCCATGAGCCTCTCCTCTTTAGACTGTTGCCCTATTTATCTAATACATTTGCACTTACAAAGTGGTGAACAATCTACATTTGCTTTAACACACTTGAAGACAGAGCAGTCCCCTTTGCAGGAGCATTTGATCAGTTCCCTGCACGATCTGGACACTTCTTAAATAGTCATCCAAACTGGGACACTTCTTAAATAGTAATCCAAACTGGTACCCATGACCCAGATACCTTGGTCCAGGCAAAATCCTGTGGGGGAAGGAACCACAAGCTGTGTTTGTCTGCTGGTCGTCCAGATTCCTGCTTGATACACTGTGGGGTGGACGTGCTGCTGGAGTGCATCACTGGTGGGTGGCAGTCTGTCCATTGCTCGATTCTTCTGACAAAACTACAGGTTTTACCACATAAACTCCATTTGTGCAAGCCTCAGTGAGCCAAAATCACGGGCATTACCAGAGTTCCATGCATTTTCAGGTTGCGACACAACCTCTGCCTTCAATGGCAAGGGTATGAGGTCGGTTTGGCAGGTTTACGAAGACGTGACAGAGACATCTGTGTATCTCACTGGTCATCCCTTCCAGTTCCCGGATGTCGAAGACAAACATTTCAAGAAGCTAGAGAGAGATTGACTGTCATATTGTATGACAGAACCAGCCCTTTGAGTTCAGTCAACGAAACAAGAGGAGAAGGGGGCTCTTTTGTCAGAAGAATTGAACAATGGACAGACTGCCACCCACCAGTGATGCACTCCAGCAGCATGTCCACCACACTGTGTATCAAGAAGGAATCTGGACGATCAGCAGACAAACACAGCTTGTGGCTCCTTCCCCACAGGATTTTGCCTGGACCAAGGTATCTAGGCCATGGGTACCAGTTTGGATGACTATTCCAGAAGTGTCCAGATCGTGCAGGGAACTGATCAAATCTTCTTGCAAAGGGGACTGCTCCATCTGCAAGTGTGTTAAAGCAAATATAGATAGTTCACCACTTTGTAAGTGCAAATGTATTAGATAAATAGGACAACAGTCTAATGAGGAGAGGCTCATGGCACTGGGGGATATAGTGCAGGCATTTGCTTATTAGTTGCTGTGGGAGATACTGAACTGATTTCAGCAAGTTTTCATAAACATCATAATTTACAATTTAAAAAAAATTAAGTTCTTTCCCTACAATGTAGTTATTCTTATAAGATAAAAGCTTTTTTGTGAAAATATGTATTTTTTATGGATTTCAATAACAATGATAATAATAAAATATTACAGTACAGAATGTAATTTCCTTTCCATGTAATGCCTATAATGATGATAATCTTTAAAATGGGAAAATTTTATGAAAATATTTACTCAACACCTAAAAAACCCTCAATATCTCGTAAACAGTGAATCAGAAAAAAAAAAAAAAAAAGTGTCGAATAAAAACGATGCAAAATTTAATTTCCTTTCTAACAGTGGTTTCAAATTTAATATATCTTTAACCAATATAGTTTTAATACAGTTCAAAAAAATTAACTCAAAAACTCGAAAAACCTCATTATCTTATAAATGGTGAATCGGTTAAAAAAAAAAAAAGTGCATAGTACAAAAAAGATGTAAAATTTAATTTCCTTTCAGAAGTGTGGTAATCAAGTTTTATGTATCTTCAACCAATATCGTCTAATCACGATTTTTATTATCTTAGAAAAATGCCATTTTTCCACCTTCAATATAGGGTATCTATATATTTTTTTAAATATTTTCGGAGGGCACCCCTTCTAAAATTCACCATTAGACCCTAAGGAAGCCTCATACCAAATTCGGTGCTTTTATCCGCCATGTAACAAAAATATCGCTAATCCATCTGACTAAGTAGCCCAACCTCCATATTGAAATAGCTGGCGATCAGTGGTAACTCTTGAGTTAGTGATGGTCGGAATTATTAAAGGCTTCATCTAACTTCCCCGGATAGAGAATTGTCCCCAAAGGTCATGGACCTCTACGAAATTATTGAAGGCTTCACCTAACTTCCCCGGATAGAGAATTGTCTCCAAAAGCTGAGCAATTTTGTCGCGAGATTAACAAAAAAATAATAATTGTATGAAAAGGACTTGGGACCTTTCCAAAGCAAAATAAAATCACCTGGCAGTATCAAAAAGAGAAAATGGCGCCTTACCGAGGCTTTACCTCTTAGACTGCAGTATGTATGTATGTATGAGAATACAAAATTAAGTGTTGAAATTTAAAATAGTCATGTTTTTTAAGCAAACACGAGAGTTGTGGCATTTTTTAAAAATCTTTTGGTCACCATGGTTTCCTTTTGAGCATGGGAAATTGTACGTTTTTTCTCAACGAAAACTGATAATCCACACTTGACCACCGGGCTTCACCCTAACCATACAAAATGATTTGATACTGTTAGCATAATCTTATGTACAATATATGCTACACATATGCAGCCATGTCTATGTACTGCATGTTTAGTGTACGTAGTTGTGTAATGCTTGACTCCCAGATTCAGCTGATTGCATGCTGAGATGTTGACAGAAATGCAACAAGGATACTGATTTACGCCAACATATCAGTTCAGTGCCATGACGCCATATCTCTCAGACTCACAGTCAGTCACCAGCCGCATTCCGCAGATGAAGGGTTACACAATTTCATCATCCCAATGCTCGGATAATAAAGGATGGAAACGGATCCACTGCATTTTTATTCAATACTGTATAATGTATAAATACTTTCTGATTAAAGATTTTTGTCATCCTTTGTGTTCCATCGTTTCTCTGCTTTTAAGAGTCACTTGTGATCTGCTTTCAAGAGTCACTTGTGATCTGCTTTCAAGAGTCACTTGTGATCTGCTTCAAGGGTCACTTGTGATCTGCTGTGCCTTTCTTGCCTGTTCTGGCTGTCTGGCAGTGGGATGCTGTGTGTAAGATTAACAATAAACAGTGTTATTATATATCAGCTAACTGAAAGGTACACGGATGAACTAGACACAGACACGCACACACACGCTCATTATTTCACCGATTAAACACTGATACCGGCTGCCTGGAACATAGATGTTGTGCCACTTTGTTCACTGAATTTCCAGTTGTCATTATCTGATTCAACCACATGATGCAGTTACTTAGCTTTTTCTGGCCATTAATTATTCAGTTCAGTTTTATGGCAAGCTTTTTGAATTGGAAGCTTCCATCACTTTTTCTCGAAAAATTTAATATACCATTACACCTTAATGACAAGAGAGAGAGAGAGAGAGAGAGGCCTTCGTTGTTTTCGTCAGCTTTTAAGTGTTGTCAACTTGGCTGGTTTAGTGCTAGCAGCTAACTAAAATGTCCTGTCTTTTCCTGTTGTTCAGCCAAGTTTTTTTTTTTTATTCCTTCCATAGTGCTGTTATAGCCATAAAATACATGGTAATTGCACACAATTATTGGCTTAGTTTTCATTTTTACACTGTAACATTTGTCATTCTTTTGATCTTATCCTGCATCTAAGGCACTTTAGCATTTTTCAGTCATATTCTAGCCGAATCTGTACGTTGCCTGTTTTTCATTATATTGTAAAATGATTGAATATTGTGATACTGTGCATCAGTACTAACGTCTGTGTGTGTGAATATTGTGATACAGTACATCAGTACTAACGTGTGTGTGTGTGTGTGTGTGTGTGTTCTTATCGAATTGTTCTTACCTAATTGTATCTTTACAGGATTGAGTCAAGCTCACACTGTGCCGTGTATTAACCCCTTAACTGCGGGGCGTCACTTTTGCGACACTTGCGAGCAAGGGATCATACTGCGGGGCGTCACTTTTGCGACACTTACGAGCAAGGGATCATACTGCTGGGCGTCACTTTTGTGATTCTGTGTTACTTTGAATCTGCCCGAGCTTTCAAGTGGTGGCTTGTATCATCTATCAGTACTGCCAATGTCCAACACTAGTCAGCACTCCTAATCTCATCTGTACTCCCATCCATTGTTGACAATTTAGCCATTTTTCCCCGTTTTTGACTCGCTCCCCCCCCTCCCCTCCATTACCCTATCCTCTCGCCTGCCCGGCCGTGCTACGCTAAGTAAATCTTCCCTGGAATTTTTCACTGATTTCATCCATTGAAATAAGCCCTATGCCCTATTCTTATACCAAATAATATATACAAGAAAGAAATAAGGTAAGTGAGAGTGCCATACACCTAGAACTGGCTAATTATCACCTGACAATACCTCATGTGCACTTGTTCGCTAATTTTCGCTGTTTATTCCCCCTTGAAATATGCCGTATAATCTATTTTCGTAATAAAAATATATATAAGAAAGGAAGGGAGAAGCCTAAGTGATATTTACATTCGCCTGGAACTACCTAATTTATTATGTATTGTCTTGGTTTCCTGCCAATCATTTCATTGCTATATATTAGCAGGTCTCACAAGGCTGAAGTTGGCAGTAGTGCACTCACCCTAGCCAGGCGGCAGGAGGCCACCACTATCAGTTCACTGTCGTCTTTCAAGGTGAATGTATGTTGGATTCGCTCCTGCTAACTTCCACCGCTTTTTAGCCCCATGCAAAGGGTCCTGTGATCTTTACCCCCTACTAAACCTCGTGTGGAAAGAGGTAAAGGCCTGACAATTGAAAGAGAGTGACTACGATCTTTCTGGTGTGTAAATCAGTGCAAGTGGAATTGGAAATAATGTGTAAATAATGTGTAAACAGCAAGTGAAAGCAATGAATGTAAATATAAGTGAACAGTGGAAAATAGTTTTATAAGTTCCTTCAAGTGACAGTGCATAACTCAGTATAAATAAAATAGAAATGTAAATGATGTAAATAAAATAAAGAACGTAAATAGAAATGTAAATGAGTAGTATTATAAGAATACGAGTATATATACTAGGAGTAATGAAAGTGAATGTTTCACTCTAGCATGTATGAATACTATGAGTTATAAGAGTGCAGGTGAAAGTGACATTCACCCTCAATGCTAGTATACAGGACAAGAAAGTGAATGCTACGTATTTTACTGAAAGAAATTGAAACCCTACAGTGACAAAAAACTACTATTACTGAAGGAAACTTATGGATAAAGACTGTAGATATATATAAGTGTTATATAGTAATAGAAATAAAAACTGTGAGTGTTTTAATGAATAATAAATGACACCACCAGCGGCGAATGCCCTCGTAATTTTCATTGCTTTTCACCGTTTTTTTTTTTTGGAGTACGGATTCCAAACTATTTGAGAATCATAGAATAGTGTTTCTAGTGATAATATCAGGCTGTGGTAATCATATTACGAGTTGTCGGGAAGTGTTAAGTGGAGACTTCATTACCCAACTTCAGAGGTCTCCACAAGTCCTACGGTACTCGACGAAGGCTCAACAAACACCCCAGGAGAAAGCTGAAGGTATGTGCCATAAGCATATGTGATTTTAATATTCTAGGACTAATAACTGATTTTTGGCAAATATTTTTAGAGAGTCTGTCAGAGCGCGAATATGCCCGCGGGAGCCGCAAGTCAAAGCAAAACAAGCCCGCGGTTTAAGGGGTAAACCATTTTTATCATACATATCCTTAAATCTGTGAATAGTTTTGGCACACACTACTTCATTCGGTAGTGCATTCCACTGATCTATTGCCCTATTTGGGAAACTGAATTTCCTCACATCTTTATCGCCTCTCTTGTTACTTAGTTTTTTTGCAGTGTCCTTTAGCTCTTGTTTCCCCATTGGTTATATATTCATTTATGTCTTTGTTCTCTTTCCCTGAGATGGATTTATATAGCATAATCATGTCTCTTCCTTCTCTCCTGAAGTGTTGGTAGAGTCAATTTTTCTAGTCTTTCTTTGTAGCTTAGATTCCTTAAGCTTGGTATCCATCTTGTAGCTACCCTTTGTACTCCCTCAGTCTTATATATGTGTTTTTTGAGATGAGGATGGCATACTACTAATGCATATTCCAGGATTGGTCTGATGAATAATTTTATTTTCTTTCTCAACATGTCTTTATTTATATATGTGAATACTATTCTCATATTAGCATGCAGTGTATACATGTATTTTCTCACTGATATAGTCACCTGGAGATAGTCTGTTGTTGATAATTACTCCTAGGTCCTTCTCCCTTTCTGATATGTGTAGGGTTCATCTTCCTAACTTATAATCTCAATCTGGTCTTTTCACACTTTTACCAAATATTAATCACATGATACTTTTTTATGTGAGGAAGAAGGAACTAAAGGCCGCGAGCCCGCAATTATTATTCCTTCCAAGAGAAAAACAAAGTACAAGAGACATCCAAATTCAAGATCCGATCATTTCGAGATGCCTGGACACACTGCGTTTGAAAGACTGGAGATCATTGGAAGCAGGAAATACAGACAGAGGGAGACAGTTCCAGAGTTGACCTGTTGCATAAATGAAGGACTGAGAGTAATGGTTAACTCATGCATTAGAGTGTTGGACAGAAAAGGGATGAGAGTTTGCTGCTAGACATGTGCTAAGTGCCCGTCATAAAGGTGGAGGAATGCATGCAGACAGTTCAGAGGAGCATTGACCATTGAAGTAGCGATAGAAAAGAGATAAAGATGCAACAGTGCGACAAAAAGACAGAGGTTGAAGGGAGTCAGTAAGAGGAGGAGAGTTAATGAGATGAAAAGCCTTTGACTCCACCCTATTGATAAGAGCTGTATGTGGGGAGCCTCCCCACACATGAGATCTCCACATAGGGGCAGATAAAACCCCTGTATAGAGTCAACAATTGTGCAGGAGTAAAGAAGGAATGGAGTCGGCTTAGCACAACTAATCTCTTGGAAGCAGATTTTACACGAGCTGTAATATGATCTTTCCAAGATAAGTCCCGAGTAAATGAAACCCCAAGCATGTTCAAGGATGATGCTGGATTAAGCTGAATATTAATAAACATTAGTGGGTATACCTGTGGAAGATTTTGTCAGGTTGATAGGTGTAAAAACTGAGTCTTTGATGCATTAAAAACAACCAGATTATTTTTACCCCAGTCAGAGATACAAGCCAAGTCAGACATTAGGTGTGCCATAGCCTCATCCCTTGTTTGTTGCAGTAAATGCTGAGATGGACGTTGCGGAAACCGAATGGAAAGGTGAAGGGTGGAGTCATCAGAGTATGAGTGGATGGGGTTAGATGTACAGCTTAGAAGGTCACTGATTAATAAAAGGAAGAGAGTTGGTGATAGGACATAGCCCTGAGGAACACCACTGTTGATAGATCTAGGGTAGAGTGCTGAACAAGCTGCTCTAGGTCATGAGGGATAGAAAAGGAGTAGGCTTGTTCACCAGGTGGGTCAGTGAAGGGAGAGGAGAGCCAAAGGTGGTAGTGAACATTGAAATCTCCTAGAAAGGAGATTTCAGAGAAAGGAGAAATGGACAGAATGTGTTCCATCGTTGAAGTAAGACAGTCAAAGAATTTCTGATAGTAGAATTAGGAGATAAATAAACAGTGCTGATATATTTTGTCAGAGAATGACAGGAAAGCCGAAGTCAGAGTGTAAAGAATTCAGAAGAATCGAGTTCAGGAAAACGAGAGCAAGATAAATCGTTGTGTATATATATATATATATATATATATATATATATATATATATATATATATACAACAGCCATCTTTGGCTTTGAAATGAGTATAGAGAAAGTAGGAGCATACAGAAAAGGGTCTGCTGTCAGTTGCCTCAGACAGCTGAGTCTCAGAAAAAGACGATGAGGTTTAGAGGAGAGGTGGTGCTCAACAGAGTGAAAGAGGAAAGGCCACGAATGTTGCAGAGATGAAGAAGAGAGTCAGACAGTGGTTCCAGGCAGCTCGAGTCATCACCGGGCGAGGGGTGGAAGGTAGGGGCATTTATGGTTCCCCTCCCTAGGGACTCTGAGGACATGTATTGCGCTGCTATGATATTTTTAAATTTTGGAAAAGGAAGTGTAGTGTGTACTGTGCATGTAGTGTGCTGTTGATAGTTAGAGAAACTTGTATTGGAGAGCATGCTGGCCTACTCTCGGTGGCTCAATTGGTAGAGAGGTTGCCTGCAGTCCTAACGGACCCAGGTTCAAATCCCCACTGGGGCAGGGAACAGTTTAAGGATTTGAATGTCATTAAATCAGGCTTTACTGATCTACCAGAAGCCCTGCCGACATGTCGTAAAAATACCCCCGCTAATACCAATACACCAGTCCAGTATGAGACAGCCCTAGCATGTATTCAATATGGACGGTGGGTGTTAGTGCCGGTGGTGACATGTAGAGGCGTATGGTATGTAGGAGGACTGCTGGACCTTGATAGCAGGCCGTGAAGCCTATGCCCAGAGTTGGACACACATAAAAAAAAAAAAAAAAAAACTCTGTATTACTGAGACACTGAAAAAGTTCAGCAAAGGGGGATGGTCTGGAGCTAGTCCCGAAGGCTGATGAAACGAGAGCTCCAGCTCTCCCTGTCATGATATTTCCATCCACGTTGGGAGTACTGCCCCGTTCGACTGGTGCTACAGTCCACAATGAATTCCATTTGCCATTTATTGCTCCATTCATGAAGCTTGTTTAATTCCACTTGCAGCTCTTTGCAAGCATCTGTGTTAGAAGTTTTCCTTTGAGTTTTTCCATCATCCACAGACATAATTATATAGCTTCCATTTCCAGTGTTCCTGTCTATGTCGTTCATATATACTGTACTAAAAACATAATTGGTGCCAGCACTGACCCATATGGCACTCCACTGGTCACTTCCCTCCACGATGAGTAATTTCCCCTCTTTGTTGTTCTCATTTCCCTTTTCTCAGAAAATCCTGCATCCAACAGTACAGATTGCCTTGGACACCTCCTTGATGGTACAGTTTCCATAAAAGTGTGTGGTGCAGTACTCTGTCAAATGCTTTCTTACAGCCTAAATAGATACTGTCCACCCATCCTTCTCTTTTCTGTAATGTTTCTGTAACCCTATTGTAGTAGCTTAATAGATTAGTAACACATGGTTTTCCCTTTCTAAAACCGAACAGCCTCTCTGTTATCATACTGTGTTCTTCTAGGTGTTTTACCCAAACTTTCCTTATCAGGTTTTCTAGTATCTTGCTTATAACACTGGTCAGTTATACTGTTCGGTAGTTGATTGGATTTTGTCTATTCCCTTTTTTAAATAGGGGAACAATGTTTGCATTCTTCCAAATATCAGGTAATTTACCTTGACCTAAGGATTCCTTGAATATTAAATACAATGGTCTGCATAACTCTTCTGCAAATTCATGTAGCACCCAACCTGAAATTCCATTAGTACCATTTGCTTTTCCTTTGTCTTCTTTACGTAACTCTTCCTGTACTTCTTTTTCTGATATTCGTATATCTGGTAATACGTGTGGGAATGCATGTTCCATAATTCATCTCTCTCAAAATTTCTGTCTTGTAAAAACTGGTTGAAAGTTTTTATTTAGTCATTCACAAATATCTTTCTCTTGTGTATGGATGATCCCCTCATCTGTAATGGACTGTATTTTAACTTTGGTTTTGCCTCGGATGTAGCTGTAAAAAAGCTTAGGATGATAACTACTTTTATGTATGATGTCCTCCTCAAACTGTCTCTGAGCCTCCCTCCTTATCTTTGTATAATCGTTTCTTGCCTGTTTATATTTGTTATATGCCCTCTCACTATTGTGTCTTCTGTATCTATTCCACAGCAAGTCTCTTTTTTTCTTTAGATATTTTAAATTCTGTATTTTCATTTCTGTTGCTTTGTGCTGTGGGATAATTTTGGACTCCAATTTCATAAAGATCACAAAATTTTCTACATATAATATTTAAATCTTGTCCCCTAAGTTCTTTTTCCCAGTCTGTTTCTAAGAAGTACTTCTTCAGGTCATGATAGTTGCCCTTTTTGTAATTTAGACTCATTTTGTAGCTCTCATTGCTGGTAATGTCATAGGCAATGTTGAAGCTACAATTTAATACTGTATGGTCGTTTTGGCCAAATGGGGGATGATACATTACATTGCCAATTTCATTTTCTTGCCTGGTAAATATAAGATCTAGTACTGATGGATTATCAAGTCCTCTTTTTTCTGGTGTTTTCCTTTATATGCTGTGTTAGGAAAAAATCCTGCACAAGATTTAGGAGCTTTTGATCCCAACAGTTTTCATGGCTTTTTACATGTAACGTATTCCAGTTTATATTTGAAGTGAAGTCTCCAGTTAATATAATTTATTAAGATTTCTCTTCCATTCTATGTAATAATATTCTTAAACTCAGAATGTACTTTCTGCCAGGTTGTCACATTCGCCTCTTTCCCAAGTGTTTGTTTTAGGTGGCATGTGTAAATTTGCCACAATTAATTTCCCTTCAGATGTGTTAATTTCCAATGCAGTCGGTTCTACTTGTGAGGGTATATCCAGTTTTATTCCTTGGACTCGTAGATTATTCTTTGTTAAGATTATAATTCCTCCTCCCTTTCTTAAATTTCTGTCTCTTCTCCATATATTGTATTCCACTAAGTTTAGGGTATCGTTTGATATCTTTGAGGTTAATTTTGTTTCAGTTAGGCAAGTAATGTGTGGTTCCTTTTCTTTAATGTAGTCTTTTATCTCTAATAATTTAGACACCATTCCATCTACATTTGAGTACATCAACCTAACCATCTTGTTTACATACCTGCCATAACTTGAGTTTCCTACCTTCCTCCTTTTTGTTCCCTGTTGGTCATGTACCACTTTTGTACCTGCAATCCAATTACTTTGTAAAAAAAAAAAAAGTACACTTCTTTTCCTCTGACCTTTCCTCATTCTTTGTTTTTCCCTCCTCCCTTTTCTCTTTTAGTATTCCCAGTTCCTCTTGAGTTAGGCATCTTTTTATCCATACATTTTAAAATTCCTCTTTTTCCATGAGTTTGTTTGCATTTTTAGTATTGCCTCCATAGTGTTCACACTCTGGAAGGTTACTTTCAGGGGCCTTGACTTATTTCTCTCATATTTCCCTAGCTTTTTGTGCTCCTCTACGTCTTTATTACAGATTTCTTCTGATACTTCCATCAATAAGCTCATTATATTTGCCATCCCCTTTTTGTCTCCCGAAATTTAGTTATTACATCCTCCTCTATACCAGTGATTACAATAGATTCTGGTTAGTACTTGGATGGGTGACCGCCTGGGAACACCAGATGCTGTTGGCATCCCTACGTGTCAAGTGGGGTTGGTGGAGGATTAGTGCCCCTCCCTGTAAAACAATTAACTCTAAGCCCTTGGCCACCCTGTCTGGGATACATGGCGTCTGGCAATGAATGAATGAATTGACATCTGCTGAATCTGTGGCCAATTTGGGGTTGTTTTGGATTTTTTTTTTTTTTCACTTCCTTTCTAATGCTTTTTCTTCGACTCTTGTTTTTAAGTCTTTCCTTACTTTCACCATTTCAGCATACAAAGTTTCCACATCATCTTTATAACTCTGCATCATTTCATTCACCTGGGTTATCTTCCCTTCACTATTTTCGTCTATCAGACGACTTGCTTGCCTAATTGTCTCTGTATCATTTCTGAACTCCTCCATAACTCTCATGGTTGACAACTGTACTTGCCATTTCACCAATCTTCCTTTTAAGTGAACCCACCTCAACAGACAGCTCATCTATTGTTGTATCTTTTGTTTAATTCCTTTACTAATTTTTCATTTTCCTCCTTCTGC
This sequence comes from Coenobita brevimanus, assembly GCF_032717465.1. Classification (NCBI taxonomy): domain Eukaryota; kingdom Metazoa; phylum Arthropoda; class Malacostraca; order Decapoda; family Coenobitidae; genus Coenobita; species Coenobita brevimanus. The sequence goes on along the minus strand of NC_136982.1, from coordinate 8,462,680 downwards.
ATGCGCAACTGCTTCTTAATTTCATCCATTTCACTCTGAAATGCCCTTTCCAATCTGTTTACCCTTTCTACTAATCTGTTGAATGTTTCCATTTCAACCAATTCCTGGTAGAACTCATCCTGTTTTCTACACCTTTCCCTCTTCCCTAACTCCTTCCATAATTGTTTCAATTAATTTGGTGGTCCTCTTGTGATAATACTGAGAAAAAGAAAAAAGTTTTTACTTACAAGTATGCATCTTACTTGCCTGTGGTATTGTGTGTGCGTATACAGTATATATATATATATATATATATATATGTTTCATAACGTCAAGGGCCCAAAGTGTGTGTTGGGGGGGCCGAAGAAGCATGGGTTTCAGTAGAGGCATCCGGTATTTTGACAGTTCAGATATGGCAACCCTAGCTTTGACACCAGCTGTATGACAGAAGCTTTTCTTCTCTTCGTTGTAATGCCAGGAAGGAAGTGGTCAATGACCCTACGTTGATAGAAAACGACCATGTACACCACCTGAGAAAGAGGTATCAACACGTGGATGAGGTTTTGCTGGTTTGGAATAGGTATTGGAACACATAATACTGGTTGAGTCTTAGAAAAGATACTATGGAACTCAAGCATCAGGTGTAAAACCCATCAACAATTAAGTACTTTTAGATTCATCAGTTGTTCCTAAAAATGGGATGTTAGAGATCTTCAGGGTCCTCTATCAGGCGCGGATCTGGGGGGGAGGGGTCCAGGGGGTCTGGACCCCCCTGCTCGGGCTTTGTATATATTTCTTTAACCTTTTTCCCAACTGAGTAAAACCAAATTTACAGTGTTTACGAGTGCAGGCTGTATATTATGGACAGCGAATATAGTTATTTATCATGTTTTAGGTAACATTTCAACAGGACAAAAATTATTAGATTATTATACCTAGCCCATTTACCGTGACTACTTGAGGTTTTCTTTGAAACGTATTTTATTTAATGCATTTATAAATGTAACGGACCCTGTGTTGCTTCAGTCAGACTGATTAAATGCTTCCACTATAATCTTATATATTTTTGGCAAATTATCAGTGATTCGTGCAGGCCATTTTTGCAAACAAACAAACAGTTAGCCCTGTATTTACTTGCAGGGTGGTTTTCTTTCGTTGGTTATGTGACCTCAGAATGTTGTGTATTTAACCCTTAGCTGCCAGGGGGTTCCCGGTAGCTGCACACTCCTCCCTACGGGCGATTTCTGAGATTTGGGGAAAAATACCCTTACTTCAAACCCTTATATCTGACAAACTATAATAGCTAGAGAATTCTGAAAGTTCAAGAGACTCACCAACTTTTCCTCTTTCAAATGAATGTATCCCGAGGTCTCTAGGTGGTCCCGTCGATGAGTAAGGATGAGTTGAAAACGAGTGATTTTTCACGTTTTGGTGCGCGGCTTCAAGCGTGGCCACTGGCAACGGCCTTGGCCCGGCCGGCTAGTGTTGGCAGCACTGACTGGAGTGGTGATTGTAACACTGCCCGTGCCTCCTTGTAATGAGGAATATTCCTCTCGTTTTTTCTACACCTCCTAACTCACCGCCATGAAAATGACTCATCACCCGGTTCATGTGGCTCACCCAATGATTTACCGCTCACACCACCATGCCACTATGCCTTGTAGGTGTGTGGGAAAGGAAATATCTCATCGTTTTTCTGTACTCACTTCTTCCATAAATAATCATATTTCTCCTTTACTAAGACATTTAAAACTGTATTTACATCACGATTACAGGTAATTGCACTTTGACAAGTGCTGTTGCTCTTTCATGCATGATTGTAGAGTATGAGGTAATTATTTGTACTGTAACTCAGACTGCTTTGTACTAATCAGGGTTATAGTGAAAATCAAATAGATGTTTTACACAACTAACATTATTTGTACTTCACATCACAGATACACTGATGCTCATACTTGGCACAATCCCCCTGAGTATTGAGTGAAATAATTTAGGTATAGCGAAGCAGATATTGTTCATTGTGGCCCGTTCACAAGTGGTTTTCTTTCAGGTAACAGGCAGGCAAACTCAAGGTATATCCAATAATTTTCTAACCAATATCCAATAAACAGTATCAACTCCTGTACTGCACTTACTATAAATCACTTATATGCACTTGTAGAACTTATAAAAGACTTATATCTTAGCACTTTCTATAATTCACATATAATATCACACATTTCACTCATTTATGAAAATACACAAACTTCTGCACTGCTGTACACTATTTACACTTCCCCACACACCTGCTCAGTACTCATACCACTCCCAAAGGGCTTGATTGTGGAGATTCTGCCCTTGAAGTGGTAGACTGAGGTGTGGGAGTGCTGGAGGAAGATACATTGGCAAGCAGGCGGTGAGAGTATGGGGGAAACAGCTCTGTGGCGTTTTTATCCTCAAATGACCACCAGGTCTGCATCACTTTCCCAATGTCCTGGGTCATCTTGCACCTCCTCATCGCCGAAATCATCACTCTCATAGACTGTCCCTTCCTCCTGGAGAAGTCGGAGAGCGCTCTCTGATGTCAGAGGGGGAGTAGGGGTTGGAAGGCGAGAGAGCTCACTCTCCATGTCACAGCTTTTTTTCTCCTCAGAGGACGTACTCTAGCTGAGTGTACGAGAGGAGACAGTATCGTCAAGGGCACGTCCTATGGCACTATCACTAAGCCATTTACGTGGCACTAAGGGCTGAAATTTCGTGGGGGTTGATGAGGCAATCGGTCCTTCATGTGGTGGGACGGAATCGGACAATGTCAAGGAAGATGACATGGCTCCTCTTGCTACCACTGCCAAGCACAAACTGACCCCCACAACTGCGGGGTACCTTCCCCGTAGGTATCACAGAAAATGGTCCCGTGCTCAAACTGTGGCGGGAAGGTGAGAGCGGTATATCGTCAGCCGGCGGCCCTCCGCGCCCTGAATCCTGTCATGCATACACATCAGCCGGTGGATAGGAGTTAAATGTTGTAGGTAATTTCTGATATAACATATAATTTAGTTAATACTGTTTAACAGAAACATACTAAATACAGAGATATATTTATGACTTTATTCTTTATCGAATCCTCGCAACCTCGAACGTTCATTGTTGACAAATATACTCACGCCACAGAAGGAAGGGCTGCTCATGCAGGCTTAACCCGCCCTGTGCCAGTGCCATTTTAAAATGGTCTGATGTAATTGCGCGCTCAGTGCCAGTGCCGTTTTAAAACGGTCTCGATTTCAAAAATTCATTGTGACAGCAATTTTCAAGCTAGGCGAGCAAAAATTGGTGTGCTTGTAGGGCAACCCTTCCTTTATCTGCCCTCAGGCGGCCTGGACCATACACCCACGTGCTCCCGCCTCACTCTGCTTGTGTCAGTCATACAGTGTAGTGATGTCTTGCTGCGGTCTCTGTGACGAGGAGATTCAGGACCTCCTGAGGTTCCCTACACTGGGGAAAGTGATCTGGAGGATGACGACGTGCATAATAAGGACTACATCCAGCCTGAGGAGGAAAGTAGTAGTGATGACGAAATTCCCTCACCTAGAAAATCCAGGTATGTGGGCTACACTAGGGCAACACGTGGTAGGAGGCCACCTGCATGTCGTCGTCTGCATGCCACGACGATGAGGAGGAATGGGAGAAGGAAGGTAGTCCTGCAGTTGAGGGGTGGTTGGGGAGGCAAAGGATTTCACCACGTGGGGAGGAAAGTGTGAGGAGAAAGCGAGGAAGATTTGGGAAAGTTCCATTGTTGGGGGAGAGTGACTCATCTCGCCCGCGCTCTCCCTTGCCCCCACATGACCCAGCTCAGCCCAACACCTCAGGACAAAGTCTTCCCGCCTTCCCCACACCCAGCACCTCATGTGAAACTCTTCCCCCATTCCCCACACTTCCCCATGCTTCCCCACAGCCCAAGGAACGTGGAGGCGATGATGATGATGAGGAAACAACGTGCAAGTGGGAGGACGGTAGTGACTTTGTCCCCCGCATTTACCCGTTCACCCACGAAAATGAGGCCGGGTGTAGTGTCCCTGAACTTCACCATACCTCCAGTAGGCTTGACTTTTTCAGGAACTACTTTCCTGTGGAGTTTGTTTTGAAGATTGTGGCCCTGACCAACACCTTTGCTGCATTTGAACGTGGGGGAACAACACAGACACGACACAGCCAATTATTTGAACCTGACGTGACCATGGGTGAAATGTATATGTTCCTAGCACTTGTGCTTTTGATGGGGATGTTGAAAAAAATCAGTTTCCCACGTATTGGACTGTGGATCCAGTAATGGTGAAACCACAACGCAAACAACACAGACAGGATGAGGAGGATACATCGGTTTTTTACCACCTTCGAGAGAAATTCCGTACCTCCTTCTCTCTATACTGAGACCTCATCATAGATGAGAGTCTAGTGCTATGGAGAGGTAATATTGCTTTTCGTCAGTATATCCCCAGCAAAAGACACAGGTTTGGCTTCAAAATCTTCGTGATGTGCAACTGTAAGACTGGGCATATGCAGAACAGTCCTGTACACAGGTGTTCAGACGGACATCACAGAAGATAGAAGTTTGGGACTCTCAGGGACTGTGGTAAAAACGATGATCGAGGAATACTTTCATCATGGGCAGGTCTTATACCTCGATAATTGGTACACAAGCCCCCTTCTCGCCAGGTACCTTCACCTGCAGGAAATTGGTCTGTGCGGCACAGTAAAGAAGATCCGTCGGCACATGGTGAAGGTGGGGAGGAAGCTTCAGAAAAACAAGGTTGTTTTTTTTACAAATCACATAATATCCTCGCAACAGCATGGCACCACAACCGCGAAGTCTTCCTCCTCTCATCTGTTCATCAGCCCCTTGTACACTGCACAGACAGTGTAGATTACAGGGCAGAAGGGCGGTGCCATGTCTGGAAACCAGAACCTCTCTTGGCATACAATGTGAATATGCAACAGGTGGATCAATCAGACGCCATGATTTCAACCACTGACTGTGCCAGGCCCACAATGAACTGATATAAAAAATTATTCTTCCATCTCCACGACATCACCATCCTCAACGCTCACTATCTCCATGCACATACCACTGGCATCCAGGAGACCTTCAAGGGCTATATTCGCGAGCTGGTGCGGGAAATAGTGGGGGAATATGAGGAAGATATAAGTACTGCTCGCCACCACTACACCACCGCCACACCTCTCCACATCGCCTCTAGACTATCTATCTATCTATCTATAGCCCGACGCCCTAATCCCACAAAGGGTGGCCGCAGACAAAACGCCTCCAAGTCGCTCTGTCACCCACCATTTGACTACCCTCCCCCCAACTCACCCCCCCTCCCTCATATACCTCTCAATTCCATCCCTCCACCTCATCCTCGGTCTACCTCTCCCTCTCCCTCCCTCCACCTCACCTACATGCACCCTCTTAGTCAGTCTTTCATTCTCCACTCTAGACACTTCCCCAAAATCGTCCCTCCAAGTGGAACACGCCAGAAGCCCCAGCGGAAGTGTAACATGTGTGCAGACAGCACTGTAAGGCCACGTTCTTACCGGAAGGACTCAAGGTATATGTGTGCAGAGTGTGATGTAGGACTGTGCATATACCCATGCTTCGAGGAGTATCACACTCTCGGTAACTATCGAGAAACAATAATGTGATAGGGACGAGCAATAAAAAGACGTTCAAAAAGTATTGTAAATAGGAAAAAAAAAGATGCTCAGAAAGTGTTATAAGCACTACATACAGTGATGACGTTGTAAATATTTTCTCATAAGTGTAAGGACTGAACGTTGTGGAGTAAAGTTTTACATATGTTCTCGTAAGTGTTAGACGATGTATGCACAGTGAGATGATCAAGAATACTCTGGTAATGTCTGTGTATACTGAAGACATGTTGTAAATAATTTACTGTAAGTGAAAGGACTGTACACTGTGAATCAAGTTATGCATATTTTCTCGTAATTGTAAGACGATGCATTCACAGTGATATGTATAGTGTTGCATGAGTAAGTGATTTTTTTCCCAAAAAAACACGATTTCTTTATGAAATAAGATTTTTTTTGTGTGGGTGTGAAGTGGACAGAAAAGTGTTAAAACCATTCCTATACCTTTCCTGAGTCAATTTGGCAAGAATACCTGAGTTTACCTTGCATAGAAAACGGGTTTTCTCTCACCGCTGCTGAGGATTCCCAGCTCGCTCACACCTGTGTTCGGTCGGAGGGACTACAAAAAACGCACTTCCAGCCTCCGGTGAGTTTTTTTTATGGTCATATTCTTTTTTTTTCACATCAAAATCAATCATTTTAGCCTTAAAAAAAAAAAAATTGGCCAGCACAGAGGTGAATCTTAGGGCTTGAAGTGGCCGACACGTGGTGGGTCAAGTTAAATCCCAGCGGCAACAACAGCAGGGGAAAAAACAAGGAGCATTGAAAAGAGGTACAATCTGAAGGAAATTCATTTCTCTGGTTTACCATTTTTCCCTATGGCCACTTCAGTTTTCTGAGTATGAACCAGACAATTCCCCGTTTGGGTAGTCTACTAACTGAGCTAGAGATCTGGTGAGGGAGGTGGAGAAATTGTGAGAACTGTCCACATACTCTAATCATAGCACTCAAATCTTGTTCTAAGGATTTATTTCCCAATCTTCATGTGTTGCCTCAACTTGGATGTCTCATTCCCATCACTAGCTCTGAAGCAGAACGATAATTTTCTGCTGTTTGAAGGAAAAAGACTGCATTACGATCAACCATCGTGGAAAACAGCCTGAGTGCCCTAATAATACTTAATTCTAATCACAGCCTTCAAATCAAAGTAGATGATGTCATTCAACGCTTCATCCTCAAAAAGCCATGCCGACTCTTTTCTACACTGTATAGCAAGTAGGATCCCCAGCTGTGGTGAAATATTTATATGAATGGATCCATCCCCATAATTTTGATGAGAATACTATATTTTATTTACATGTGTAGCTTTTCAGTTCCTTAACCCACGCCGTCCCGGCAACGTGAATTAACGCGGCAACATTGCAAGGTCCCTAATTTGCACAATTTTCAATTTTCGCGAGTGATTTCGCGAGTGATTTTTGGCACGTATACACAGGACACCTTCCTCTATTCCTCTACAAGATGCCAAGCAGGAACAATGCCTTACACAGCATAACCTCTCCCCCCCCCCTGCACGCCATTGTCTCGGCAATTCACCTGTTACCAGTGACCTGGCCAATAAAGACATTCAGGGCCAGAGTGATTCCCCAATCGATGACAATGTGGAGGACAAAGTTACATAGCATTAGAGGAAGAAACAGTCAGAAATGATGATCAGGTAATGTGGGGAAAAAAAGGTCATGAATGGTGATGAGTTGTGAGTGAAACAATGCTTATAATGCCTATAATACTGTTTGAAAACCAATATACTCTTGTACTTCATATAAATTCGTACCAAGTAAATAAATAAATACTGTTTATGAGTGGATAAAATAGTTACCCTCCCATAGAACTCGTTTTCTTTGGTGCCAGCCTGTTAGAAAACCCAGTCAGGTAAGGAAGTACTCGCACCTAAATCCGGTATTTTAAACCTCAGGTGAGCGATTTCTTTATGAATTTTCGATGTTTCTCACCAAAAGCGGATGTTTAAGCCAAAAAAAAAAGGTCCAAAAACGTCGGGATGGGGCAGGTTAAATGTATATTTTACCTACTGGTATTTCAGTTCCTCTGAAGTCTATTCTATTATTATATCTTAACAAATACAATAAAACACATCTGTGCCCATAAATCCTCACATTTCCAGCGAAGATTATTAAGCTCTCCAGTGCAAGGAAAATGCATCTGAGACTCTCAGTACCATTTTTATTCTATAATTCCTTAATGAGCTAAGAGATCTATTTATGCAATAAAGCATATCTGAGAGCATTAATTTTCACTTTCTGGCTAAGATTATTGTACAGTACTTTCATATGCGAGGGATATGCACACAAGACTCTCAAATGCATTTTTGTCCTGTTATTCCTTAATGGTCTTTATCTTTTAAAAAGATTTTTAAAGGAAAGATCATTGTCTCGCATATATTTATCACCATTTTTACTATATTGAATATCATCTTCATTGTCTAATATATCCCTCCATTGGCCTCTAAATTGCCTCTAAAATTGGCTCTAAAGCTGCAAAGGTTCGCTTCGCTCACCACCCCCCGTCCACCTTCACCCTTCCATCATGAACTTATAATGACTGGATCCCCCCCCCCCTACAAAAAATCCTGGATCCGCCCATGTCTATGGGCACATCCCAGAAGGGCCACAAAGGAAGGTTCTCAATATAGTACCTGTGGTGGGATCTCACTAGTGGTCAAATTAGGTAATACAGCATGTGAAATTTTGCCGGGCCCCAGTCTGAAAAATTTCTACCCTCGTTGAGAGGTGTCTTGCGTGACGGCAGTTAATGTCATAATAGACAACTGTTACAGAAGCAGAGGATTTCACCACAAAGTAATGAACCAATTGTTCTTAGTGGTTTTGAAACCCAAGAGCTAGCACTCCATTTGTTGATTAACGTTCTCTTATAAACATGATGAACTCAAATGCTGCTGAATATGACATCACAGACAGGTAAATTGTAATAAAAATTTATATAATTTATATATAAGGGAATATAATAATGATGTAGTGTATGGGATATGATATTCCATGCATTACAATTCACTACCTAGCGTCAGCTGTCGTGGAACATTTCAGCTAAGAAAATAGAAAAAATGTCTGTATTTAATACTGAACATGACTAGATTTTTTTTAAACTAATGTAACATCATGACTTTTAGGTTGTTATTTTTATGGAGTAATAAATTGTGGTTTTAATTAATGTAAATTATTAGAGCATTAGACAACAACTCCAAACACGCTTAGAAGGAGCCTCAATATTGCCCGCATAAGTATGGAAGAAGTCATCAGTGTAAATATCCCAAAACAACATATTGTTGTACTGTACCCAAAAGAAATGCCGTTCAAGAGGTCTAGCCGCCATCATCCAGCGTCCGACTTCATAAGTAACCATTCTTCTGTCAAAAAGCTGAGTCATTTCTATATTTCATCATCATCATCAGCCATAACTAGTCCACTGCTGAGCAAAGGCCTCTCCCAACCTTTTCCACGAATTCCTTGACTGAGCCAATCTTTGCCACGTTTTCCCTGCAAATTTCTCTATCTCATCTCTCCATTTCCTGTCTGGCCTTTTTCTGCTATGCTTACAATCTCTTGGTGTCCAGTCAGTCAGCCTCTTGCTCCATTGGTTTTCCGTTATTCTTGCTAGATGGCCTTCCCACCTCCACTTCTGTTCTTTTATAACTTCTGTAATATCTTTGACTTTAGTCTGCTCTCTCACCCAAGTCGATCTTTTCCTGTCTCAAAGATATTCCCAACATGGACCTTTCCATTGCTCTCTGAGAACGGATTAATTTATTTTTCATTGATTTTGTCAGTTTCCAGGTCTCACAACCATACGTCATAGCTGGAATTGTACATTCGTTATATACTTTTCGTTTCATACAAACTGGCAAGCTACTTTTCATAATGTCTCTATGTTTACCGAAAGCTTTCCATCCAATTGTAATGCGTCTTTTTATCTCGCTATCATGATCTTTCGTTAATTTTAGTATTTGTCTGAAGTAGTTGTACTCCTCAACTTCTTCAAGAATTTCATCGCTTATTCTGATGACGCTCTTTCGTGCTTGTGGATTAAACTTTAGTTTTACTCAGGTTCATCTTCAGTCTTACTTTCAGACTTTCTCTGTTCAGGTCATTTAACATTTCTTGCAATGCCTCTGCTGTTTCTGGGAATTGGACAATGTCATCTGCAAATCTTAAATGGTTTAGCTTTTCTCCATCTATGCTCACTCCAGTCTAACTTTCTGAAAATACTTTCTAGGCATGCTGTAAACAATTTCGGTGAAATTGTATCTCCCTGACGCGCGCCCTTCTCAATCTTAATTTATTCCTAGTCCTTATGTAATTTAACTATAGCAGTTCCCTCTTTATATATGTTTTCGAGCAGTTTTACAATGTTCTCATTCACTTCTTGTTCTCGCGATGAATTTACAATTGCTGTGTGCTCCACTGAATCAAAAACCTTTCGTAATCAACAAAACCTAAGCACAGTGGTTTATTGTATTCTGTAGTTTCTCAATTAGCTGATTCATTGTGTGTACATGATCAGTGGTCGAATACCCGCTTCGGAATCCTGCTCGTTCATGAGATATGTTTTCGTTCAAAATTGTTGTTAGTCTGTTCGTAAGGACTTTAGTGAAGAGTTTGTAAATGACTTAAGCTAATGGGTCGATAGTTACTAAGATCTTTTGAGTCACCCTTTTTGTAGAGTAAAATAACTGATGCATTTCACCATGTTTTGGGAATTTTATTCTGTTTTATACAGTGGGTAAATAAGTGGGCAAGCCTATTTTGTACTTCTACTCCTGCATCCAACGGTAAATCTGTTACTATTCCATCTTCTCCCGGAGCCTTCCCTCTTTTCATATTTTTGAGACAAATATTTACTTCGTCTGGTGTTACCTCAGGTATTTCACTTGTGTCAACTGAAAAGTTAGCTATTGGTACTACTGTCTTTGATGCATACAGTTCTTTGTAAAATTCTTCAATTCTCTTCACCATCTCTGCATTTAATGATTTTACCATTTTTTTTTTTTTTTCAGTGATGTCATCTGTTGCTTTCCTAGTGCCATTTTACGTTGGACCTGTTTCAGACTTTTTCCATTTTTGATGGTTTCTTTGATCTGATCCATGTTTCTCTTTCTTTTTTCTTCTCTTTGTCTTTTGTTGATAAGCTTATTTAATTCCGCTCATTCTATTTCGTCTTTCTTTGTTTTTGCATTCATTTCCTTTCGTTATTTCATAAGCTCGAGTGTCTTTTCTGAATATTTCTTGGCTTTGGTAGTATTAGGTTCTCCCACTACCTCCACTGATTCTCTTAGCACTTTTGTTAGTCTGTCATTCAGCTCATCAATGTCATATTCAGCATTACGCCTACTTAGAGCCTGAAATCTGTTCCTTATTTCCAACTGAAAGGCTGCTTTGTTTTCGTTTACTGTTATTGGGCATATCTTTTTATCTTTAATTATCTTCTTTCTTTCACTTCTGAAATTGAATCTGGCTGTGCAACCCACCATTCTGTGATCACTACCTATATATACTTGTTGATAACTGTGACATTTGTGATCGTGTAATTCTTATTTGGCATAATGAAGTCGATTTCATTCATTGTTTCTCCATTTGGGCATCTCGAGGTCCATTTTCTCCGTTATTTTATGGAAGAATGTGTTAATTGTTCTTATGTTAAATATTTTAGTCAAATTTACCAGCTTTTTCATTCCTTTTTCCCAATCCAAATTTTCCCATACATGCTTCTCCATTTTTCGACTTCCCAATTTTTGCATTGAAGTCTCCCATGAATATAGTATATGTTGTCTTTTCTTCTTCCATAATCTGGGAGATGTCATCATAGAATGTTTCTATATCTTCATCTGGGCTTTGAGAAGGTGCATATACTTGTATTACTTTCAGGGTATATTTTTTGCAGTCTAATGACAACAAATGCTGCTCTGTCAGATACACTGCTGAATTTAACAATGTTGTCTGCAAGATTTCTGTTAATTAGAAATCCTACACCACTAACTCTTTTATTTTCCCTTCCTCTGTAGTAAAATAGGTTGCTGTCTTCGAGCTGAATTTCTTTTTCTTCTTTTCTGTGGATCTCACTCAAACCTACAATATCCCAACTGTTTTCCAGTTCAGTCATTAGATTATCAAGTTTGTAATCTTCTGCAAGGCTTCTTACATTGTATGCATAGATCTTCATGGATTTCAATTTGTTTAATATCCAAGATTCTAATTTTCCAACACAGTGCCTACTCTCTTTCGGTGGCACACTGCCTGTAAGCACAGGAGGCAGAGCAGTTGGACCTTTAGTAGACGATGATCCAACAGGATTACGCGTCAATATATTTATTGGCCATTATATTAGTGTGTATTAGTTTGAGCCTGGAGGTGTCTCAAGAGTTGAATCTGCCAATCACAGTCATCCCCTCAAATCTCATATCTTTAAATCCTCACAAAAATTTCTAGTCACCTACAACCAGCAGGCATAGGGTACACCTCTCATAGTCATGAAGCTAATGATGGCCATATATGACCTATCCTGTTTGAAAAGTGCAGACCTGGGCACCTCTGCAATCACTTCCACAATCTGCAATTTCCACAATAGCGGACAGCATGATTTCAGTTGCAGAACTGCGACTGCGGGAAACTAGTCCAAAACTTGTAGTATTGTGCTGCGGAAGTACTTCCGCAATTACGATCCTGTCCGCAATTTCCCACGTGGCAGTCGGTGTCGGTTAGTACAGGCTACAGTATGACTCATGAATATCAGGCTTGAACATGATTCCTGGCCAGCAGTGGCGGCGGGTGAGGCGTTGCTGCTAGTTAGCAGTAGTGACAGGAGATACCAGGAGAAATGATTTAATACAGTACGATATGATATAATACTATGAGCCAGCATGGCAGTAAATTTTGTGGCACGCATAGCTAATCATACACAGTTGTTTCGCAGTTTGACAGATGACGATCTTAAGGGCTAATGTAATGGTGATCACTGGAAATAATTTTTTTTTTTTTTTAATGGTCTTACTGAGTTATTATCTGCAAGAGTAAGTACATTTCTATGAATTATCTACTTAAGTTCTATGGACTGCATTCTGCATCTGGTCAGATTGATTTTCCCTAGCGGCACAAAGGCTATTTCTTTTCATTGTAATATTATTTTTGTAATAAAGGATATGATTATAATATTATAATATTAGTATTGTGAGATTTTCATGGTATGCCCTAACTCTGATACAAAATAAAAAGTGATAGATATACACTTGAGTATATGTCAGTACCTTACAAAATTATGGTTCTGAGAAAGATAATTGTAATGGGTAAGTTTTCAGTATAAACACCAAGGTATTGGCAACAATTTTATAATACATCATAAATGTCATATTGATTATATGTACAATAATTCACTACATTACCAATCGATTTACCACCTGTTTGTGAACTTTGCACTGAAAATTGTGAAACTGGATTGCAGTTGCGGTACTGAGGGAGCGGGACTGCACGTTCCAAGTTTATTGCGGAATTGAGGTAGCGGTAAGGGATAGAGGTTGCTGAATTGCAATGCAGAGTTGAATTTTAAATTGCGGTGCCTAGCTCTGAGAAAGTGTCTCTTATGCTGTAAATAATAATGTGGATACCGATAATGCACGAATTAGAAAAATAAGCCGCACATCTGAAGAGGTGAATGAAGACAATATCTGAACATATCTATTCCAAAACTCTCCCGTAAAGTGATTTAAATCGTCTGAACCTTGCAAGAACAACGTTAATATTATGTCATCGATATGACGGGTCTGAGTTTTCTTAGTATAGTCGCCTATTGGGAGCAACAGCAGGCTAAGAATCACTAAACGTCATTGGATTAGAGGGATTAATTAGTTATTCTGTAAAAACATATGCAGTGTAATAAAAACAGTTATGGTACATGAAACAGTCAGTAAATAGAGTCAACTAGATACTGGTTTATTTCAACATGTCCATATCAGTGCAATCTCGTCTCTTTCACTTCCTCTGTTGCTGTATACACAAAATCACTTTCTGCCCAACACTTGGGGTTTTCTAAACTCTAAACTGGGTAACGAAAAATTCTGGCCAGCCTGAGAGGAAGGTCCAATTCCAGCACCGCACGCCATATTCCCTCGCCACAAACTCTGGCTCGCACGATGAGTTAATGAAAACAGACATGCCGTATTTCCTTATGACATATTATAGTCAAGCGAGAAGTCTCTCTCTCTCTCTCTCTCTCTCTCTCTTTATTGCCCGGAATATAAATCTGTCCAGAATTTCCTTTTGTAGGTAAAACAGTTCATACTGGCAAAGGTAACATGGTTCACTACGTCACACTAGCAACTGATCTCCAACTTTCACAGTAGTTCAGCAGGCTAACCTTTTCAATCCAGTGACGTTTTTTTTTTCTCTCCATGATATTTACAGATGAATTAATATGCCTTTGGATAGGCTTTCTGACTAGAGTGCTTAGATACCCTTGCATTTTCTTCACAACCTGATTTGCTGGATAAAGTGGTCTGACGGTAGCAAGGACCAAACATAAAGTACATCAACGAAATGAAATAGTTAATCAAGTTGCTGCCATGAACGCATTTGCTTATTTAATTCGGGTTAAATGCAGGCCATGTTATACATTAAGGAAAATTTGCTCTGAAGTTAGTGTTTGCAACTGATATTTACCACAAAACTGTACTCAAAATGTATTTCGTGATTCAACCCCTGCAGCACGACTAAGTACTTTTCATTTTATTCTTCCATACTCAAAACGCCTCCAGATAATCAGGGCCGGATTACCAGGTATAGGAAAATGGGCAACTGCCTACCAGGCCACGGCCTGTCACAGGCCATCCAGACTTCCAGGGCGGATTAAATATATGCTTTGGGTGTCCAAATAAACAGGGGCGCACCCAGGAATTTCTAAGGGGGGGGCCCGTAGTGGTGAGGTCAGGTAATCCGATGATTACTGGGAGGTCATATGCAGGTTTAGAGTCAGAGTTGCTGGCTCATGTGTTACTCTTTGTTTGTACTTGCCAATTTTTCATGTTTTGCTGTTATCGAAATAAATATATATAAATTTTTAAAGGACCCAGAGAGCTAAGGGGGGGACCCGGGCCCGGACCCCACCCCCTGGGTGCACCCCTGCAAATAAGGGCCATCAAAAAAACGACATTGTAGGTCATGCCAAAAGTTAACTGGAAATAACGAAAAAAAAAAAAAAAGATCTATATGTTGCAAGCCAACCCTCTGTGTTGCCTACCAGGCCACAGCACGGTTAATCCGGCCCTGCAGATAATTAAATGAAAATGACGTCCTCGACCATACGTAGATTAACCCATACCTCACTGGGCAAAATATAAAACTGATACCCCTATATGCCAGCCGATTATGGATTTTCTTCTGGCTAAATGGGCTTAATACATCAATATAAGGTCCCTGGCACTAATAACAGTAAACACTAAAGCCAGATAGTTGGCTGAATCAAGTCAGGTTGGTGCTACTCTGCCTCAGAAATCTTCGAGGTTACTGTGAAGGCAGAGGGGTTGTGAGATTGTGAACCGATTTTGGATTTTTTGTGGGTAAATGGGCTTAGTATATCAATATAAGATCTCTGGGACTAATAAAAGTAATCAACGAAGCCAGAAAGTAGGTTTAAACGAGTCAGGTTGTTGCCACTTGACCTCTGAAATCTTCGTGGTTACAGACAAAGCTGAGCGGTTGTGAGTCTATGAAAACTCACTCGCCTCCCGCACTCCTAAATCACTGTTGTAAGCATTGCGGAGATGTGTCCGAAGTTAGTGAGATAAAATATTACCTTCCATTTTCCTTCGGTTTCTTGCAATGACTTCCCAATGTTACAGGACATAGATCTACGTCACCAGCGTATTTTAAGGGGACGTAGATCTATGTCACTAGCGTGGTACGGGTTAATAAACACTCGAATACATATGGTCTTGTTTTTAACTGTCCCCGCCCTGGATGAGCTCGGGGATGGGCATTGTTTTCACTTGGTTTGTCTCTTTGTTTGTTTCTTTGAATGTCTGTTTGTCTGTCTGTCTGTCTGTTAAGAACTTTACGTGAAAACTGCTAGTGCGATTTTGACTAAAATTACATTATGATGGGCTATGACGTTCTAATCACCTTACTGAATTCTGGGCCAAATTGGGCTGTAGGCCTCCCAAAAGGAAACAATAATGGGGATGGGTTAAAATCGTTTTTTCGTCATAACTCCTTTCAAATTCGTCATATCGACATGAAACCAAGCTGAAGGTGCATCTTTCAAATCTGCATCCTATAATAAGCCTCATTAAATCAGGGGAAGTCACCCCTCAGTTAGTCGCACGGGGGTCAATGTCAGGAGGGTTGGGCCTAAAATTCCAAATGTACATAAAATCGTCAATTTTCACAATATTTACTCCAAATTTGATATGTGACATCTTTGACTAGATAACATGTGTTTATACGTCAGCCTTAAAATGACTGCCGGGAACGGGTTTGCTGTGCCTCGGCACTGCTTCTTGTTAACTCTGCACCTTGCCTAGTATTTTATATTAGCTAACACCAGACTATTTCGCTGAGCTAAGACTGGGCAACAAGAGTCATAGAGTTTCAGTACTGGTACCATTAATCCTCTCTTGATCTGTACAACTCTAGTGTTTTATTTCAATTTAACACCAGAGGATTATATTCAACTGAGACAGAATCACAAAAGCTTGACTACAAAACTAAGAACTCGAGCGGGAAGTCGAACCGCCTGTTTTTGACAATAATATCTGAAGACACAGACAAAGGAAGGATATGCCCAGCCTCTTTGTAACTGCTAAATGCACCCTGTAATGAGAGATGCAGCCTAACAAAATATGATAATCATAAACCATTTGCAAATGTCAGTCTAAAACTGTGGCTTACTTGCATGTTTGCTTAATTGGTTTCAACTCTCAGGCTCCTATGGCTCATTCTCTGCTACCCGTGTACCTTGCTACCTCCCTACCTTCTTAAGTTCCACCCTACAATGCCTCCCTGCCTATTGCCCTGCATACCTACCTTCCTACTTCCTCACATCACCACCAACCTCACTGCCAACCTACCACCCTAACCAGCTCCCTGTCTAAATGCCTCCCTACCTCCCTCCCTCCCTACCAAGCTCCCTACTTACCTACCTCGTTCCCTGCCAACCTTAGTGTCTACCTCCCTACCTGCCTACCTCCCTGCCTGTCTACCACCGTCATCTAATGGAGTAGCGACACAGGTGCGTTTTTTAAGCTTTATTGCAATTTGCCAGTCTCCAGTGGGCTGTTGCCAAAATTGTGATGGGGATAAATTGCTGTTTTTTATATATGTATATATATATCTTTTTTAGCTCATTCCAATGCTATCACTTTTTTTTCCCCTGAACCACGTAAATAAGAAAGCTCATTCTATGGCCGAGACTTTTTGCTCTCAGTTACCTTGGGGTTGGCATCGGCGCATGGACCAACAGGTCGTGAGCACATCGCCAGTTCGAGAGGATTATTTTCAAATTTCAGTCGTCAAAATCAGTCCATAATCATGTCCAAGACAGTGCAGACAGACGGACGGGCAAACGGAAAACTTTCATCTCACTCGGGCTCGCCAAGGCTCTGGATTCATCTTTAGGAAAACAAACACATGGTATATGAGACAGAGAGAGAGAGAGAGAGAGAGAGAGAGAGAGAGAGAGAGAGAATCCGAAATTAATTGTACTTGGCACACACACAGATAGGTAGTCAGAAACTTAATTGTACTTGAAAGACAGACAGACAGACACATAGACAGAGATGGGCAGTCTGATGTTAACTACTTGAGAAACAGACAGGCTAACACAGATGGGGAATCTTTAACCCGCAGCGTCCCGTCGACGTTCTTTAACGTCCACACGTTTTGTCACTGGCAATCCCGTCGACGTACATAAACGGAAATCAATTGCAAGGTCCCTAATTTGCACAATTTTCAATTTTTGTGAGTGATTTTTGGTACGTATACATGTGACATCTTCCTCTACAAGATGCCAGGCAGGGACAATGCCTTACCCAGCATGACCTCCTCCCCCCCCCCTGCACACCATTGTCTCAGCAATTCACCTGTTATCAATGACCTGGCCAGTAAAGCCATGTCATGCCATGGTACGAAATTCAGAGCCAGAGTGATTCCCCAATCAATGACAATGTGGAGGACAAACTTTACATAGGATTAAAAGAAATGGTCAGAAATGATGATCAGGTGATGTGGCAAAAAAAGGTCATGTATGGTGATGAGTTAGTGAGTGAAACAATGCTTATAATGCCTATATTACTGCTTGAAAACCAATATACTCTCGTACTACATATAAATTCGTACCAAGTAAATAAATAAATACCGTTTATGAGTGGTGTGAAATAGTTATCCTCCCATAAAACTCGTTTTCTTTGATGCCAGCCTGTCAGAAAACCCGGTAAGGTAAGGAGGTACTCCTACCTGTATCGAGTATTTTAAACCTCAGGTGAGCGATTTCTCTATGAATTTTCGATGTTTCTCACCAAAAGCGGAGGTTTGAGCCAAAAAAAAAAAAAATTCCAGAAATGGTCGGGATTGGAGGGAGTCAGTAGTGGAAAAGTGGTCGGGATGTGGAGGGTTAAATTAATTCTGATTGATTTTGTACTGTAATGCCTGTGAAAGTTACACAAATCGCCAAGACCGATCACAACAGACCCGAAATCACATAAACTTTGAGCCAACTGTCTCGTAACTAAGCCATGTTTCTGTAGGAAGAACAAGAAATATGAGAAGTTCCTGTAGTCTCTTTTCCTCGTCCTTCCTGGAACATAGGCTCTATTTCCCTGCAGGGTCATGATCGTGGGTCTGTGTTTGTGAATCTTGGCCAAGAGTAAAGACACAAAAACAACAAAAGCACTAAGATTATTTAAAAAAAAAAAAAGAAAAAAAGCACTAAGGCAAAGAATATCACAAAAGACGAAAACAAAGATTTCATCATCATCATCATCATCATGGCCTCTATTTCCATCTATGGATGATGTGAGATATGAAGGCACATTTAGACGAAAAGCCAACAAGGAGAGCCTGACAAGAAAACAGCAAGAGCAGCACTAAATTGGAAACAGTGAAAAAAATAATAATGCAATAAAACACATAGGATGGTAAAAGAGACAATAAAGAAACAATAAGAAGGAGAAACCATGAAAACAAAGAAACATACCGGTACAGGAAGATGACAGTAGATCTAAGAAAAAAGAAGCAAATATCAATAACAAACAACAAGATAAAAATACGGCAAAACATAGATAAAGAAAGGGTGAAAACTAAACAAAGAACTAACACGACGAGATGATGAAAACCCAAAAACAAACGAGGTCGAAAACAAATAAACACAAACAAAAGACGATGATGGATACAAGGAAATAAACATTAAAGGAAACAACAAAAAACAGATTCAAACAAAACTAAAGGAAAGCAAAGGAGACGATAAAATAAAGAATGAAGCCAGAGGTCAGAGTGCAAAAGAACAACATTAAAGATAAAAAAAAAAAGATGAAAAGATGAAAATGAAACACCAAACATATAGCAGGCAAGGGCAAACACAAACAGAAAATGAAAGAAAATCATTCGGGAGCCGAATGCTAATCGCCCACCAGAATATGCTGTTGGCCATGTCCAAGATTTAGGCCATATCTTGATACCTTGAAGGTTTCATGTTGATAGCTTTAGCCGTTCATGAATTATAATGGTGCTAAAGGCAGGCGATAACTCTAGTTGACTTTTGGCAGCCATTTTGGTGACCTTGGCCTTGACCGCGGGTGCCCATTTTCGAGCTCGGCCAAGATTTTGGCCATATCTTGATACCCTGAAGGTTTCATGTTGATAGCTCAAGCCGTTCATGAGATATAATGGTGCTAAATGATGGTGATAAAAATTAGCTGACCTTTGGAAGCGATTCTGGTGGCCTAAATCTTGACCCCGAGCGCCCATTATTTAACTTGTCCAAGATTTTGGTCATATCTTGATATCCTGAAGGTTTCATGGTGATAGCTCAAGCCGTTCATGAGATATAATGGGAACACACACACACACACACACACACACACACACACACACACACACACACACACACACACACACACACAGAGGCAGGTAAAAACATTATTGTTCCGCCTTCTAAAGGCGGGCGATAACAAAAGGAGAAGTAAAATAAGCACACAACTGACGATAAGTGAGAATGAAAACAAACACACAAGAGGAAAACAGGAAACCGAGCTCCAGGGCAAGACATCCATCTCTCTCTCTCTCTCTCTGTCTCTCTCTGTCTCTCTCTCTCTCTCTCTTGTATAAATTACTCCATCCCTGTCAATCCCCTTGTCCTTTCCACCCTACATCGTCTCTCTCTCTCTCTCTCTCTCTCTCTCTCTCTCTCTCTCTCCGTTAAATCTGCTCCTTCCACTTCCTGCTCAGTTACTGAATTTTTTTACAGACCCCTTTGGACAGGAGGGTTCAGAGCCAGACTATTAGCTCTTAGGTACGGGTGACGTCCTTAGATGTACATGATCCCACCGTAAACGATTTTACTCATTTCCTGAAAGGCCTCTCTGACCGCACGGATCAACAGCTTCAGCCCCAACACGTCTCATTCCCACTCCACAGCAGCAGAAGGCTAGGCATGGGAGGATATTTCTAACGAAAAGTGTTGCTTAGCTAACCGACACAAAACAGTTTTAGGGCTAACTATGCTATTGTTAAGGATTCATTTCAGGGATAATTTTTATTATCATTAGCATTTGAAGTGAGCCTGTAGGTTTCACTAAGTGTCCTGCTGTGGACTGGGACTGCACTCTTATGCTGTGTTTGTTTTTATATCCTTGTTACACAGGGAATAACAGTATCCACATACAGAACAAGTGTTGATTGTGAATATAAATATTTCCTAATGTAGGTATAAATGTTCTACGTCAATTATGCATACCGATCATCACGACTCACAGGGTCTCGTTTTAGTGACCAGCTCGATTTACACACACAAGTACTGAAAGCAATTACTGTGGGAATTGCTGAAAGGATTGCTGAGGATCATCCATGGTTGGACCCACTCTTACCTACCTCACTACCATGATGTCTCTTATATTCTAATTTTCCTGCCTCCCGACAGTCTTATGCAGCTTACATAAGACCTCTCGCAATGAAGGTATCAACCCTCTAATGGACGGGACAACTGTAGTATCTTGTTCCTACTGACGCCGACAACTTTCTTAAGACCAGAGAGAGTCAAAGCACCCAAGTGTTAACCCTGTCACCATTAACTTTGGCATGGTCAGGATAATCCTACCATTCTATTCCAGGTAATGCTAGACGATTAAAAAAAAAAAAAAAGTGAATCATAGGAGTCTGACAGTGTCAATGGAGCAATGTGTCGTTATAGGACAGGTAACAAAGGGTGTCTGAGTGAAACTGAGGCCCCGGAGAGACAGAGAACACTTGTGAAATATGCCAACCCTCGTGTTTAGCTGCACACGCCAATGCTAGCCGTAAGCTAGATGACTCTGGTCTTGCTAACCGAAGTAACACCTGGGAAAGGTGATGTCAGGAGGGTGGAGGGAGGGAAAGGGGGGTGTAGGATGATATTAGCTCGCCTTGACTTCACTTTTAACTCTTGCAATCCAGTGACCTACTTCAATTATTGGTATCCCCAGTTTTACTCAGCTTGGGAGAGACTTTTTGGACTGGAAGGGCCTGCATCGTTTCCTTCAGTACAGGGGACCATAAAATGAATACAATAATCTGGAAACCGCGAGAATATAATGAAAAATACTTCCTCAGATCGAAGGTCAATATTCGATCACGTTTTCATTCAGAGGTCCTTCCATAATACTGTCCGTTGGTAACTAGATTGTAATAAGAAAAAAATGTGAGGGGGTGTTTTAGCTCCACTTTTAGAATGGTATTCTTTAACTCCTTCGATCAGTGAGGTCGTTCTTGCAGACAATATAAGACGTCCCCTCCGATTTTACTGTAACATTAAGGTCAGTATCCCCCTGTCATGTGAATATAATAACGAAACAAAGATAAAAATATAAATCCCGCATGTTAAACTTCACGAAAAACTAGGAAGATGAATACCACATTCATGGAATAAAAAAAAAAATCAAATAATTATTTTTGTCGACATTAATAAAAGCAAACTACGATGTAAATTCTTTCCATAAATAGGAAATTATTTTAGTGATACAAAGACTAAACAAAAAAACAGGCCATCCAAGTGAAGGGGTTAATGCACTGTACTGTACCTGTGGTCTGTTTCCGTTAATATTGTTGGTTCCGGGAATTCTGTTGTGTGGGATTTCTGTCTCTGGAATGTAGTCTCCTATCACACAGCTAATGTGCGCTGGTAATAACCTTGTGTGGCTGATGCTGAACTCACGCTCAGGCAGTAGGAATCAAAGTATGGTACATGTTTTGGCAGTTTCATTCCTGTATCATCATCACCATCACTACAAAAAGAAAAAAAAAATCCCTTTTCCAGAAAAAAAAAAAAAACTATCTAGAGACGGCAAGAATAAAATAAACAAGACGCCCTCTAACTGGAAGATTTAATAAAGAGCATCAGCAAATACACAACTGAATATACCAGTATCACAAACCACATACTACCCATAAACATACATACTCATGAATAAATACACCCCCCCTAAAGAGAGAGAGAGAGAGAGAGAGAGAGAGAGAGAGAGAGAAACTACCCTTAAAAAGTGTGTAGGCTATCTACTGCCTAACTCCGCATCGTGTTCTGGATGGGTTTCAGGTATATGTCTCCAATTGCTCTTCACTGTGGTGGCTTATATTCTATTCTTTTTTCTGACTCTTTTATTTACCTTTTGAGGGACGCCTCGGACTGAAGAGGTGTGATACAGCCTTAATCACTCCCTTCTCGAGCTTTGTGAATTAAATAGTCTTGTAATAAGTGCGATAAAACTGAAAGGGTTGACAACGATTCCTCCTCCAAACCATACTTCGTCATGTACTCCTTCACTCTGGTCTTCAATGTGATTCTGGGTCTACCTCCTCTTCCAATCACACAACACCCTAATCAGCGACTGACTTGTAGGGTGCAGAATGAATCTCTCACTTAAGTCATATGTCTGTATGTCCACTGCCTGACTCTGATTCCTGGGAAGGATCCAGGCATTTCTGTCCGTACTTAGTAACTCTCTTGTCGTTCCGGGTAATATTTAAGTTCAAGAAGCCGTCATGAGTGTTTAACCACTTCACTACGATGATGTCTGTTTAGATCAATCTTACTACCTCCAGAAGATTTTATTTATCCTTTGGGAGACGTCCTCTTCAAGTGAAAGGGTTAACGTAGGCTGTATTTGACCTCGCGAGTTTGGCATTCCCTCTCAACATCCAACTCTAAGTAATATACATTGATCACCCCCCCCCCCGGTTACTCCACATTTCTTTATTTTTCAGTAATTCACAAAAAATATATATATACTGTGTGTCACAGACTACTGCTCTATCAAACAAGACAAACATCACATTCGCTCGTCAGAGGTGACATAGGAGCAGACATGCCTATGAAATATGTTAACAAACTCTTCTTAGCGTAAGGAGCATAATAGATTGCATGAACAAACGTCTGTCCTGAGTCATATAGATACCAGGCTGAAATCATACTGATCAGTACAGTGACAAAACAAGAAAAAAAGAAAACAATCTGTTATTACTATTCAAGAGAGCAAAGCGAGCGACAAAACAGTACTACATGTCAATGATATATTTACACACATCGTAGGAAACTTAGTGAAAATATATATATATATATATATATATATATATATATATATATATATATATATATATATATATTATGCGAAAGTTAAGTTACTTTTCTCAACATTCGCCCTCCTATGTCTAAAAAAATAATACCAATTAAAAAAAAAAAAAAAGAACCACCAAACCGAAATGTCTTGTAAACTGAAAGCTACAGCAAGATCTGCGCACATCGTTGGGAAGCTTAAGGAACAGTGTTAGACTTCTGTTGCTTTTCTCAAAATTCACCATCCCTCTGCTGAAAACAATGCCACGATGCAATAAATTGAACACCGAAACTAGATTACCTCAAAAATTATTGTTAGATGATGCAAAGCGAACCAGAACACTGTGCTGGAATTTGATGGGTGGCTAGTAGTAACCAGTAACCAGGTACGGGGCTTACCCTGTGAACTGAAGGTAATACAGCGTAACACCAAAACTGTGTTATCTTGGAAGCTATCAAACATAGAGTACTTCTGTGCCCGTCACTGAATTGTATACGAAAAAGCAATGTGTTACTCAAGCTATCGTTTTGTTCTAACCTTTTTTTTTTTTTCCCCGAACAGTTTTCGGATTGGTGCCGTTCATTCATTTCTTCATCAGTTCACTTCAAATCTAGTATAAGTGTTCGTTGAGCATTTGACTCCAGACACCGATCTCATTTTTTTTGGGGGGGAGAGGGGGAGGGAGGGGCTAGGGCAAAGTGGAGGATTTGTGCTTTTTAAATGGCATTAAAGGGTCAAGGGTCAGACCATGCACACACATATTTGGTGAAATGTGGGAACACAAATCAGTAAAATATACCTACATTTATGAGAATGGCTGAAAACATTATTATTATTGCTACTGTTACTATTGTTAGTAGTAGTAGTAGTAGTAGTAGTAGCAGTAGTAGTACTAGTAGTAGTAGCAGCAGCAGCAGTAGTAGTTGCAGTAGTAGTAGTAGTGGTGGTGGTAGTGGTAGTAATTAATCCCGCGAAGCAGGATGGTACCATTATCGGCAAACCGCCCAATACTGTTGAGCAAAGATTCACTTTGTGTGTGTGTGTGTGTGTGTGTGTGTGTGTGTGTGTGTGTGTGTGTGTGTGTGTGTGTGTGTGTGTGTGTGTGTGTGTGTGTGTGTGTGTGTGTGTGTGTGTGTGTGTGTGTGTGTGTGTGCTCTAACTCCTCCAAGGCTATTTGATGGATTTGAATGAAGCTCCCCGGGTGAGTTCGTCTGGTTACTGGGAAGGTTTTCCACTATATATTATTTTGGAATATCAATTTCTAGGGTGAGGAGCACCCCTCGCCGTGCAAAAAATTATCAGAAATAGTCAAAGTAGGGCAGATATGGCTTCGATATCTTAGTACTTGTTGTATAGTAGACTCTCATCCGTAATGCGATATTTGGGGAGCGCGCCCCCCTCCCCCACATGATTATTACCCCTACCATAAAATAAAATCAGTCAGAAAGAGGAGAAAGTGAGCAAATAGACTTCAACGAAACTTCTGAGGTTAGTTCATCTGGTTCCTTGATAATGTCTTCCATTATATAAATTCTTCCACCATTAACTTTTGGAGAGTCAGGCCCCCCACCCCTCAAAAAGTTTAGAAATTTCTTAAAAGTAGTGATAAGACGGCAGATATGACTTTTATATATTAATAGAAGTTATACAACGGACTCTTATCCGTAATGCGATATCTGGGGGATGTGACCCCGCACCCCCAAATAATTCTTGGAAGTTAGCTTCTTCACCAAAATAAAAACTATCAGAAATAAGAGAAAATTTAAAATGAAACTCCAAGGTGAGTTCGTCTGGTTACTACGAAAGTCTTCCACTGTACACAATTTTCCAGCTACGATTTTTAGGAAATTCAGCCCTCCTCACCAAATTTAGTTAGAGTTCTCAGAAGTAGTGAAAGAAGGGCAGATATGACTTTAATATCATAGTGAATGTGGTACAATGAACTCTCATCCGTAATGCGATATTTGGGAGGTCAGCCCCCTCCCCATAATAAAACTGATCAGAAATAGGGGAAGGTGAACGTGATGGATTTCAAAGACGTCGGCATAAATATCGCAGGATTGGATATTTAGTTTCCAGTTTTGTCTGAATGCACAGGAAGAAACTGCACATCTATTATCTTTATTAATTTACCATCCCCCACCTCCTTGTCAGTGCTGCTAATCTTTAAAATTGCACCCAGCTTAGTAAAGCCTCTCGAAACTGGAGGTGTTAGATATATACTTACGACCTACACAAATGGAGTTTTTTCCCCAAACTGAATAACGTCGTCTGGCGGTAGTAGTAACGAAATAACGCTAAGAAACCCTCGGAGTACAAACCCGGAACATGTTTAACCTTAACCTTCTCCTGGTATTCCCAAAACCGAATAATTTCGTCCCTGACTGACCCACAATATTTCCACCAAGTTTGGTCCAAATCGGATCAAAACTGTTTGAGTTGACCTTGCCTGTGACCTTGAACTTTGACTTGCTGTTCTTTAAATTTAGTAACTTCATCTTTGCATGATGCTGGACCTTTCCAACACAGCTGGTGTCAAAAGGATCAAATTCAAGTGTTTTATTTATAGAACTCTCACGCTGGGACACAGACACACACAAATGCAGTGAAACAATACAACCCCGCATTACGACAGCTACACGCCAATGTACAAAACGTCATGAGATTGAAGACGTAAATTAACTTCTTACATAGGAAGAATAACATTATCTTTGGCAATAAGATAAAAAATCATCTTAATGAAGTGGTTGGTACCGATCTGAGATCTGTTTTTTTCATTGTTCATACGCAGTTTCGTCCTTCGGTGGGGGAACTTCCACATTCTTCCTCCTGGGACCGAAAGTTTGAGAGGCAGTATTCATAAACTTTCTTGAGTTTTTATTCTGTACAATGGCTGTTTCTGCTTCCATTTTTGGTCGTGCAGTCACCAGACGCTTCAGAGCTAAACTAGAGGGAATAGTAAAGTGTAGAAATACAGGGAAACATTGTCCTTTGCGAGACTGCTAGGGAAATTTCATAGCCAGCTCCACTGAACATTAACATGACACCTTTAATATCAAACCACATGATTGCTGGCAGTACTGTCATCTTTCTTCAGATAAGTCTTCCCACAACTGGACTACTTTATTCAACTTAGCAGGGCATTTTAGTGCTGATGGGATTAACGAAGGCAGTCTCTAACTTCACTACGGGTTGTACGAAATGTCACTCTTAGGCTGAATAAAATTAAGTGGTGGGAGGAAAATACAACATGAAAGACGTTATCTGGCTGAGGCAACTGTTATGAGTGTTTATTCTCAAAACTGCTTAAGACGTTTGATGAATACGAGACCTGGTGTTCTTTAGTGTCCACAGTCTGGGGGTACGAACTGAATATGCTCTCGATAACTTTGGATTAGAACGGCTTGTTTTAATTCCAGCTCTCCCGTGTGCACGATTTCCCTAATGTCTCACAGCATTATCTAGCCAATCATTTTCTTTGTCACTCCTTCTTCCTTTTGTATTAATTAACGCCATCCCCCCCCCTCTCTCTCTCTCTCTCTCTCTCTCTCTCTCTCTCTCTCTCTCTCTCTCTCTCTCTCTCCACCATTTCCTCATTTCCTGCATTCTTACACTCTTCTCCATACCACTGCATTCAAACTCACACTCACCTCTACCACTCTTTTCTTCTCACCTCTCTTGTGGTAAATCCATGCAAATGCTGTCAAGAAGCAAACATCCTTCGGCATGCATAATTATTGAAATATAATAAATCAAACAACCATCCTCATGGAAAAATACGCTGAACATTTTAAATCAGTAAATCAAATAATCCAAGCCAAAAAAAAAAAAAAGATGTGCAGATTTATGGGAAATCACCAAAATGACATCTAAAAAAAGACGACAAATTATAGAGTGAATCAAGTTAGTACTTACTGGACATTCGTAGATCAAGTACTGGACAACCGCTTACCTGAAACAATGGAAACCTTATTATACTAGACGGCATTATTTAGCTATATATTAACCACATGACAACAGTATATGACAATATCATAATCAACCCGCCTCTGTTTCACACACAAAGGTTGGATGAGGTAATACAAGATTACACCATTACAGAAATCAGCTTATGTGTTATGATGTTTTCATATGCATCGAGACGCTGATCCATACGACCGAGCTTTTAAATGTTAAAATATTAATAGCCATTAACAAAAACAGTAATAACTACAGTGGTACTTACGAACTCTGGTGGAGGGCAGAGAGGGGCAAAGCAGAGCTGGTTTCGTCACCGACACTGTCGCAAGTCAGTGACGTATTCTCACGTGAGACACGGGTAATTATCGAGAAAACTGTGGAGGTGACGAATTTAAATTATTACGACCAACCTCGAACCCGGCTTACCCTATGCAATTTTCCCACCAGCAAATTCAAATAAAAAAGCTGAATTTCTGAGAGCCAGTTATAAACTATTCACATAATCAATAGCTGCCTAGTATACTGAATGTGTTGGAATTTTCTTGCAGCCTCACGCAAAAATCTCATCAACTTTCATCTTTCTCACACTCACCACTGCACACTTTCTTTTCATGCTTTCGATACCAGTCTTTTCTCTCCACTACTAACTTTTTTCTCACACCACTCCGCCAGCGCCTCCTCCCCACTGCCCTCTTCCCTCTCACACTCTCACCACCATTCAGTCTTCCCCAGCATTCCATTCGCTCTATCAGCTCCTTGCTCCCTGTAGCCTAGGTCAGTTGTTGAAAATGAACGGACGTTCTCTTCGCCACCTTGTAAAGTGCAGCTGACATGTGTGGAGGCTCATCACATACTACTGCTCCGAACAAAGTGGAGTCAGTGATTCTTAGTCTCATCATCTCCCCTCCTCTCACTGACTCCCGTCAGTCCCTCGGTCTTAACAGTGTTGCATCTCTCTCTCTCTCTCTCTCTCTCTCTCTCTCTCTCTCTCTCTCTCTCTCTCTCTCTCCGTATAGTATTTTTCTGGGATGTTCCGAGTTACACATACAGACATCCACACTATCCATACTTCAGTACATTGTGCCCTTTTTCACCTCGGATAAAAAAAAAAAAAAAGAAGAAAAATAAAAAGAGGGTAAAATCGGCCAGTCTGGTGAATTGGCAACGAAATGGCACAGTCGAGCGATATATAACGTCACTAAAGCAAAGCCAGTTCGTGCCATTTGCGGGAAAGCAGGAAATCACTGGCCAGCACCGCCCTACTTTACGGCCGAATACGAGATGGATGGGAGGAATAAAGTGAGCGTTGTTTTGGGATGTTTGTTGTGACGGCCTACACTTTGTCCTCTCCCCCTCTCACCCATCTCTCTCTCTCTCTCTCTCTCTCTCTCTCTCTCTCTCTCTCTCTCTCTCTCTCTCTCCCTGCTCACCATTACTACACCCACACCACCGCCACTACTTGCTCGCGATAACAAACACGGTGGGGTCGTGCAGAATAGCTAGTAGTGGGATTGGTTTTCAAACGCAGACTAATTACGTACCGTATAAAACAATAAAAAAATTATGAATAAATAAACAAATAACGGGACAATGATTCACAACCATCATAAAACGTGCCTTACAAATATAAACAAAAGGAATCCAATTATCATTACCC
Organism: Coenobita brevimanus; assembly: GCF_032717465.1. Lineage (NCBI taxonomy): Eukaryota > Metazoa > Arthropoda > Malacostraca > Decapoda > Coenobitidae > Coenobita > Coenobita brevimanus. The sequence goes on along the minus strand of NC_136982.1, from coordinate 8,433,584 downwards.
GGTCATCAGGAGGTGCTGTGACCTATTCAGTTAAGGAGACAGATCTAAGGCACAATCAGAGTAGACTGCTTGCATAAATCAATGACTGGAAGTACGAGTTAACTCCTGCTTTGTTCAGGTGGTTAAAAAAGGGATGAGACAAAAGTAGGTACAACAGGCAGGGGTAAGGCATGGACGCAAGTATTCGATTTTGGGAACAATAGTGTCAGGATTACCGTGCAAGCTCGAACTTCGACCCGCTTGTGTCTACTGGCGAACAAAACGACTAAACCAGTCTTGATCTGATGTCAACCAATATTAGTGGAAGGGTTGAGAAACAGCCAAGGTGTTGATGACCTAGTGTTTTAGACCAAAAGGTTACTTGGCAAGGTCAACATAGCTTTTATTCAATTCTAAAAACAAAGTTTGTGAAAGGATTTACGACAATACAGAAGAAAAGGGATTCAATTTGAAGACCAATCAGTCAAAGGATCGAGGTCACATGAAAAGGCCAAAGATCAAGGTAACGGGGCAAAGGCAAGGCCAACTCAAATAGCTAAGTTCTGATTTGAACCAATCTCGGTAAAAGTGTAAAGTATCAGGCATGAATTAAGTACTTCGAAACTGAGAGCAACTGGTACTGTCACAGTCAAAACTGTCCTTAGACCAATTGGAGGGCGCGGGTATTGCACTCTCTGAATACTCCCTATTGTTACACCCGCGTTGCAGAACGAGAGTGGATGTTATGTTTTAAGCTCACCCGCACTCGTGTGTGTGTGTGTGTGTGTGTGTGTGTGTGTGTGTGTGTGTGTGTGTGTGTGTGTGTGTGTGTGTGTGTGTGTGCGCGCGCGCGCGCGTTCGATGATGCCATATCTTGTTTTTTTCTGCTTATTCTCAGACAACTGAATGAAACTTAGAAAAGACGTTTCGTAATGACTACGATATTAGTATTTCAGTCCGGGCATCGCCTCCCGAGCTTTATACACCACTTGTGGTGACTGGGTGAGGAACAGAATCCAGTCACCCCTGTATTACGATGACATATTTTATAGCCACACCAGACGAGTAATATACACCCTCCTTACCTCGAATAGTAGTAGTAGTAGTAGTAGTAGTAGTAGTAGCAGCACTATTACCATTATTATTATTATTATTATTAATTATCATTATTAAATTTCACACATTCCTGTGGGAAGTTTTCTTCTTGTTGTCAATATTCTCATTACCCTTTCTGCTTAAACAAATAAGTGGCCATTGCTTGGAGGCTCTTTGGCCTAAAGCCTTCAAGCTTTGTCTGAATAATCGCCCAGCTGGCGGCTTCATCTGGCCAAATACGATGGCAGTCCAATTGGATCACCGGATAATACTCAGAACGTAGGAAACGGATTCCGGGACGCCATCTCTTAAATAACCTTTAAGCAAGAAAGCTGAAAATTTACTACAATGTAGTCTTTAAGGTGGCCGCATTTCGGAAAGAAGTATGGTTCCAATCGTTTGATTAATCTCTGAGATGAGGATGGGGTTAAAAATTGGGACTTTCCCAGATATTCCGCATGCCACCTGATTTTCCAACCCTTAAAGGCATACGTTCCCCATTTTCGGATTTGGTTTTTGTTTAACATGTGGTACCTTGTCTTCCTTTGAAGATGCTGGCCAGGCCGTCCAGGTATGTGAAGTGTTTGCCTAGGCCTATTGTGTGAAGTAAGTGTGCTCCCTCTTGTTTTCCCATTGTGGGATTTATTTGCGTTTTTAGTCCATCAGACTCATCGTATACTGTGCACGTCAAACTCATTTAGGACTCAGCGTATGCTCTACAAGTATAACTACTATAGGAGTGTGACAATCCTTTTTTGGAAATATATGTGCATGACTGTTTTTTTGTTATGTATCTTATGTTATTATATATTATATATATTATTTACATTATATATTATAGATATACTATATATATACTACATATACTATACTTTATATTATACTTTATGTACTATATTATTTTATTTGGTTTTTCCTTATGCTTATTTCTTTTATTTGCAGATTATAAGTAATATTATATAAAGACTAAGATAAAAGTGGAACAAAAGACTAAAGTGAAAAGACTAAAGTGAATATAAAGACAAAATGGAAGGGAAAGGAAAAATGAAAGGAAAGGGAAAAGGAAAAGGAAAGACACTGCTGTCAGACACAGAACTAGAGACTCTTGTGAACACCAGTGCATTATCAAATGTGATTGACCTTCGTGAGAACAGCGATGAGGAAGATGTGCTAGAGGTAGGAGAAATGTATGACAGCGACAATGACAGAGAGTATTTTCCTACTGTTCCTGAAGATTCGAGTGAGAGTGAAGCAGAGGAGGGGGGGCTTACCAGACTGAGGCAGAAGGTATGGACTTCCACACCCTGTAAAAAACGCCGGCCCATGCCACCTGCCATTGACCTACCTGGGCCTTCCACGCAAGCAGGACCATCGACTGCCATTCCTGCTAAGAGACCACGCCGTCGTTCATCTGTGCCTTCCGCCGACAGTGATACCAGTGATACAGATGAGCCTGCTGCTATTCCAGAAGCAGGAGACCCAGACAAAGATGTTGTCAGGCGAAGGCGGAGGCAAAGGACTGTACCACCTGTGGTGAATTTCAACACCTCCACAGTGTCCTCCAAGTCCAACTTCCAGTGGAGCTGTTGTCCACACTCAACCAGCCGGAAAACCTCTACATGCAACATCCTCAGAATCAACCCAGGCCCCACAGCTGAAGCAAGGGTGGCAGACACACCTGACAAGGCCTTTCTTTTGCTGTTTTCAGACAACATACTCGACGAAATTGTTAGGTGGACTAATGTCAGGATTGAACTAGAGGCAGCACATTATGGCAAAAGATCAGCGGTGCATAATCCTGTGGAGAGACAGGAACTTTTGTCCTACTTGGGAATCCTTATATTTAGTGGCTGCCAGAGAGACAACCACTTGTCAGTCGAGGAGATGTGGTCACCAGAACTTGGGTCACAAGTGTACCGTAGTGCGATGGGTCAGCTAAGATTTGAATTTCTGAATAGGTGCCTGCGCTTTGATGATCCAGCGACAAGGCAGATGAGAAGGGCTACAGACAAGTTTGCACCCATCAGAACCATCTTCGACATATTCAATGAAAATTGCCGAAGCCTATACTCACCACGGGAATATCTGACAGTCGATGAACAACTGTTGGGTTTCAGGGGCAGTTGTCCCTTTAGGATGTACATTCCCAGCAAACCAACTAAGTATGGAGTGAAACTGGTAACCATTTGTGACAACACTTCAAAATATATGCTGACTGCAATCCCATACCTAGGGAAGGAAGATACCCGGCCTGTCGGTAACATGCCACTTGGCCACTACTACACCAAGCTTCTCACTGAGCCCTATCACCATACAAACAGGAATGTCACAACGGATAATTGGTTCACGTCGGTGCCCCTAGTGAAGGACCTATTTGACAACTGTGGGATGACACTTGTCGGGACTATTAGAGCAAATAAGAAGGAAGTGCCAGCCGAAATGAAAGAAATACATTCCCGTGAACTAGGGTCTAGTGCATTCCTCTTCTCAGACAACCTTACTCTGGTGTCTTACATCCCTGCAACATCAAAAAAAAAGAAGAATGTGTTGCTGCTATCATCCATGCACTCATCACCATCACTAGGGACGACTGGGAAACCAGAGATTGTTGAATTTTATAATTCTACAAAGGGTGGTGTCGACTCTTTCGACCAAATATGTGCCCTATATTCATGTGGGAGAAGTGCACACCGATGGCCCTTGTGCATATTCTATGGTATGGTGAATACAGCTGTCATCAACGCATGGGTTATTCACTGTGCGAACACATCTGCATCTGGTGGCAAGCCTCTCATCAGAAGAAAGTTCATGCAAGAAATTGCAGTGGCATTCACAAAACCTTGGGCACAACAAAGGCTAAACACTCCAACCCTATCCATCTCCCTAAGGAATGTCATCAGTAACTTCTGCAAAGTAGTGCCACCCCGCAGTCACAAGACGGTAATTGCAGAAAGCCGCTTTGCAGTATCTTACTGTAGGAAGTGCCCAGCCAAGAAACACCGCAAGACCCGCTTCCACTGCATCAAGTGTGACGCCTCAGTGTGTCTCAGCCACAGCTATACCCTGTGTACCGAATGTGAGGGGATGTAGGTCAGTAAAAGAAAACAAAACATTGTGTCTTATATTATCGTCATATTATAGTCATATAAAGTATGAGTCCTCATCATTTGGGTCTTAAAATCATAGTTTAGTGTCAAACGAAATTTACAAAGTCATTAGGGTGTATATACAGGGAACCATAAAGTCATGAAAATTTGTATAGTGAAAAGGTCATTTTTTTTTTTTTTTTTAATTTACCACTTTTCAGGGTGTCTTCCCACAGTGACCCTCCAGAGCCAGAAGTGTGCGCCACTTACAGTATACGGCCACGGGACCTGAGAAGCAGCATATATAATCTCTAATCTTAAATCATCATACGGGCCGAGTAATTAATTTTTTATTCAGTTATGTAAAAAAAAAAGGCAATTTTGGTTAAGTTCCTTTAGTCACCCATAAAACATTTTTATTTTTTAATAATTACTAAAGTAAGTAATTCACAGTAAAGTAGAAGAGTTTTTCTTTCTTTTCATGGCCAGAACCCCAATAAAAATTGATTACAACCTTGTGTTTTGATTTTTCAAAAAAGGAGTTGGTTACACTGAACGTGTGTTATACAAGACAGGTTCAAAAATTAAGGATTACAACTACAGCCACCAAACTTGGTGGACTTACAGACTCTGATGTCCTAAGGTGATATGCACAAATCAGTAACCTTGATGTCAAGGTCCCAAATCAGTAACCTTGATCTCAAGGTCCCTTTATAGCTTGGCATCTAGTAGGTAAATGGCTGTGGGAAGTTTTAAAACAACTGTCATTGTATATACAATTTTACGATGTTCTTATTAATATGCCAAGGTAGCTGAGTGGTCAGCGCCTCTGCAAAACAGCCGAACCGTTAGCGTTAAGGTTCGAATCCTTGTAAGGGTAACTGGCGTCACTCAACTCTGGTGTCCACCCATACTTTTTGGGTTGGTAGGTACAATGAGTACCTGGGGAAGTAACTGTGGTAACCTGGATGATGAAATTGCCTTGTATCCCAAGAAACTATGTGAAAAACCCGCCACTGGCTCAAAGGCCTAAGTTAAGTAGATGACCACTGCGGCAAAGCACCTCATGGCGTCTGCCTCCACCAATATCTTTTACCTTATCTTCTTTACAATGACAACATGCATATATACATACATACATGCATATATACATACATACATTTAGACAAACAGACACGTAACGGTATGCATACAAACATACCGCTACATGCATACATTTCATTAGGCAGTGTTTCAAGCTTGTATAAGCACCTGATGGCTCCTGTCCAAGCCATACCCTCTCCAGCAACACTATGGTGAAGTACTTGTACCCTAACCCTCAGACCCTTTCTTTGGGATCTCATAGTCAGTTCCCTTGGTCTGCCATGTTTAGGTACCTACAGTACTTCTCTCAAATATTTCACTTTTTTTTTTTTTACGTGTCCGACTCTGGGCAAAGGCTCAGGGTCTATTTCTTGGGGGCAGTCACCTATCCCAAGGCCCAGTAGTCCTCCTACACCTCCACATGTCACCACTTCGGCGCTAACACCCACCGTCCATACTGAATACATGCTAGGGCTGTCTCATACAGGACTGGTGTATTGGTATTAGCGGGGGTATTTTTACGACATGTCGGCGGGTCATCTGGTAGATCAGGAAAGTCTGCCTTTTAGGAAATTCAAATCCTTAAACTGTTCCCTGCCCCTGCCGGGATTCGATCCTGGGTCCATTAGGACTGCAGGCCGCCTCTCTACCGATTCAGCCACCGCCTCTCTATATTTTCAAACATCTTCAACCTACCCGTCCACATCCGTTTCTGTATTTGTATCAGTTCATATTAGGCACACTGCATGACTGAAAGTTCTTTTCAGGAGAAAAGTAATAAACGGAATTAAACCTTCCAATGCAGGCGAAGTACGAACTGAACAGTGTGTTTGTAGGAAGTTATGCATGTAAATGCCAAGTGTTGCACTACTTATGTTTTATGAACATATCCAGGTATATGAAAGAACATACTACCGGCACCTACTTTCATTATCCACCACTTTTGGGTTCGAACCCATCTCCAGTCAATTTCTCTATACCTTTGAAGAGAGATTTCATAGTGAAAGGATTTTATACAGTCTCCACTCACCCCTTTCACTGAGTTGACGTCTTCTTATTTTATGCCTGCCACCTCTGGGCGATTTTTATACAAATCAGGAATGACCTCTGTCGGAGAGAAGGTTAAGAGAGGAAATATATCATACCCGAAACTACCACTCGCACTTTCACTTTCATGCAACGTTTCCCCCTGCCATTACCCCCCCCCCTCCTTCTTCTCTTTCCAGTTTCACTCGTAACCCCTCTCCCTCTCCTACTCGACCTCACCTCTCTCTCTCTCTCTCTCTCTCTCTCTCTCTCTCTCTCGCCCTCCTACTCTCCTTTCACTTTCACTCTTCCCCCTCGTCCTTGCCACCTCTCCCGCCCCTCCAACAAGTTCCCCTCTCCACACATTATCACACATCCAGTTGCCTCAATCTGTTCTCATTCTTCCTATTTTTCTGTCCCACTTTCTATATTATCCACCGACTTTCAATCCTACACCACTTTGTCCTAATTGTTATCCTACCCACTGATATTCTGTCCTGCTTTTTATTCTATGTTTTACCATTCATCCATTTTCTATCCATTTATTATCTAGAGAAAGGAGACTGTTGCACCAGTCGAACAGGACGATACTCTTCAAGTGGTGGAAACATGGTTGTGGGAAGAATTAAAGCTCCCGTTTCAGAAGCCCTCAGAACTGTACTGGTGACCATAGTTTTGCTGTCTTTTTTCAGTGTTTCAGTAACAACGTGGTCCAGCATACTTCATAAAACTTTTTTTTCTAAAATCGTCTACACCAAACAACACGCACAGTTCATACTATACTTCCTGTTTAAAAATTAGCAATTAAAAAAAAAAATACTCAGGCTTGGAGTGCCAAGGAGGAACCATAAATGCCTCTGTTTTTAGCCCCTGTCCCGATGACAAACGACATGTCCCGGCCCATCGATACGCTTTCTATCAATTTCTGTTATATCCTCAGGATTTTCTCCAATTTCCTCTTTGCTGAACACCACCTCACCTCACCTTAACATCACCATCTCTTTCTGGACGATTCGGCTGTGTCATGCATCTGATCTCAAACCATTCCCTGTTTCTTGCTACTTTCTCTATGATCATGTACAAGCCAAAGGTGGCTTGTATGTGCCCGTATGTGCACAATACCTCACTTGCTCGTTTGTTTCCTAACTTCAAACTTCTTGATTCACTATGCCTTGACTATGGCTATTCTGTCAAACTCAATAAAAACTGCATAACTGTGATACTGTTTGTCCCCTAACTCAACTATTGTCCAAAATATTTTTGCTCTCTGGGATATGAAACTCAGTTACATTCCATGTATCTCTTTTTTCTCAGGAATCTCTTTTCCAGGCCACGTCAATATTCACCATTCTCTCTCTCACCCCAGTTTTTTCACTGATCCATCTGCTAAATTGGCCTATATATTTTCTATCCTAAGTATTTTAAAGGAACTTGTTAAGCACCCTACGAGTTTCCATGACCATTCTTCTGATTAAGCGATTTTTCTTTTTCTTTGGGCCCACCTGATTACAGCTTCATTTCTATAATCTGTGTTATAACACCAGTAAGGGTCGTGGGCCAGCCCAAGAAGTGGCATCTGTGGTATTATAGTTTTGTTAATTGTTAGACCCTCAAGCAGTATTTCTTTTACTTCTCCTGGAATAATTTTTGCTTCCACAACAGAAAGCCATCCAAGTATGCTCTGTGCATGTTTTCTTAGTCATAGAGGCATGCATTCTTTATCCTTACCCTCTGACTAATGCAAAAATATTTTGATTTAATCATGAAATCATGCTTTTTCTGATGCTGTCCATAACAAAGAGGTGGCTTTTAAAAGATACCAACGAACCTGACCCCTAAATTTCATGCCTTGTATTCATCTGCCTGGATTAAACCTGGACTTTGACTTGCTAAAAACATCTTTATTTACTACAAGTTAATGCAGTAAACTCCAACTCTAATTTTGTTCTCTTCTTCTGATGTCTTGATAAAACTCTTAGTTGTACCTTTATTTCTTCCTCTTTTCCTTCTTTGCCACTCTAATGGCTTTGTTGCTATTTCTTCCTTCCTCAAAGCTTAACTTTTTACTCAGATCTTTTACTCTATCTTTTTTCTGAATGCTTACGGTGCTGGTCCTCCAGCTCCCTCTCCCTCTGACCTTATTATGCCTTTAATCATAATTACCTCAAAAGTTGTGCTTTCGATTCTTTCTGGCCCCATTATTGAGGAATACAGTATTGATGGCATTTTTCAGTTGTTTTCAAGAACTGTACTTCCTTGCTGACACCCCAGCCACAAAATCTCTTCTCCCTTTGTATATCAATTTACCTTCCCTTCTGGTGCCTGAGTGGGGGGCCTTTTCATGGCGACGTCATATACCTCAGACAAGGAGGAGCAACAATAACAGTGACGACTTCTGCTTAGGGGCCTGAACTTCCTTACCTGCCGTGCAGCGTGTAAGGAGGATCTTGGTCGGCTTGTTGGGCTCCATCTTCGGGTGGAGGGGGGGGGGGACTGCTCCCTGCGCCGGTTTTTATACTGTATAAGGGGATGTGGCTCTTTGGTCGTAAATTTCCTCCTCCTTACACTTGCCGGAGATATTCAGAGCAATCACGGGTAATCTGCACGATACAGACGCCCTGTTGCTCCTTACACATCGCAAACAGTAGGTAAACACATGGATCCATTCAGTGTAATACCTGCAACGAATGGATCCATTTCACATGCTCTACGGCTACAAATACCAAACAACACCACAGCACACTGGTATGTGATGGTACAACAGTGATGAACACTTCTCTCATATAAAATTTAAGTCCCCTTTTATTCACACAACCACTGTTACATTTCTGTTCTCGTGCACAAACACAACACCTACAACAAAGATCATACAGGATGCACACCACCTCGAACTCACAGATCAAAGATTTTTTTACTGACTGTCGGTGGTCTAAACTATAAACAACACGGACTGAAAAACTTTCTTAACAACCACAAACGAGATATTTAACTTTAACAAGAAATTAAGCTCGCCTGCACACAAAAATATTTAAACATTGATAACTATTCACACCTCTGCAGAGACTGAACATTTGGCCAAGGAAGAGGCCTCATCATATACATTAAGAAATATATCCTCAACAAAGACTAACACAGACAACATATTCATGACAGCACACTAGCAAGACAGTTACAGTACTTAGTCTTAAAACTGATCACACAGAAAAAAAATCAATAGGTTAACATTTACAATAATTTCCAGCAACAATTAATAACAGCTGAAATGAAATTAAAGAAAATCAGTTCCTATAAAAAACGTATTTTCACTAATACTATACACGACAGAGCGGATGGATTACCCAATGTACTGGATGTATTAATGTAAATGATTCAAAAGTGAGGGTGAAAGACAACCGATTTTTTTTTTTTTTAATGAGACAATTATAACTCTGCCGTGGAGTGACCATCATACTGTAGATTTTATAGTTTATCCAGCCTCTCCCTCCCATATGTATCTGGTTTTTAACATTTTCATGCTAAACTGAGCAATCAAGATAACGCGTAAGAGTATGGGCCCACCGATGCTCAAGAAAGACAAAAAAAAAAATAAATAAATAAAATAAAAGAGGAAGTAAAAAATAGAGAATAAGCAGAACACATTCTTGACAAGCCTGGAGATGTAAATAGTGTTAAGATGGTTTCATTCCCTCTGTAGTAGTAGTAGTAGTAGTAGTACCACTACTACGACTACTACTACTGCTACTACTACTAGAGCAACCGCGGTTAGTCTGGCCGATCAGACTCATCAACGGCAAGCAAGCAGTCGGCTCTGCAGGGACATCCCAAGTAGTGAACCGATGTTCCCCTGCAGTGGACGACGCCTCGCCACAACGAGGTGTGGGGAAAAGTATGGAGGCTTTGTTCTTGGATGGACATCGCATTTGTGTCTACACCTTGTTAACAGGGGCATCATAGAAGGCACCACATCTCCCAGTTATGTGGTTAAATAGTTACCACCCAGCACTGCAAATGGTTTCCTAAGTCAATACTTTATCTCCTATTGTGCTGACAGCGGGAGGAGAGTGGAACCACATTAGAGCATTTTTTATCACAAAGGAACAACCATAATAAACTCCAAATTGCACCAGTCCACTTATATTCATGACTGAACTCCACAGAAAAGACAACTTTGAACACAGTAAAATTAATAACATGTGAGATCCTTCTTGTGACAGATTTCAGACGGCTCTCAAGACGGCTTCCCGATGCCTGACGGCTTCCCGATGCCTGTCATTCTGGAATGAAAACTTCGTCAACCAACTCCTTACACAAGCACCTCCATATATTCTAAGTTACTTTCTCCAAATTATTCTCCTCCTCATTTTCTTGACTTCTCCACATCGCTGCTATGTACCTCTGGCCCTTTAATGTCATCCTTCACCACCTCTTTTTCCGTTAGGTTACTCAACTAATTCCCTCTACTATCTCACATTTTTATTTTAGTTTTCCTCTTTTCCGTAACCCCCTCACATCATCCTAAGAACGTCCACCCTCATTTTCCTTTGATTTGTCTTTGCTATCGTCACTTCCTACGCTGTTTTCACGTACTCTCACTTCTTCTTCCCTTTCTCATTCATTCAATAAAGTTTCTTGCCTCAAGATCCCTTCGGTGAGTAAGTGGGTCATCATCAACGATTTAATCACTTCACTACGAGGTGGCAATCCCAGGCGGAATGTAATCCTCCTTCAGCAGGCGTTGTGGGGAAGCTGAGAGGATTCAGTATACTGTAAAGTGTCAGGAATTCGGTGTTTATGAAAGGGCTTCAGACAAGAGAGATTGACATTAAATTGTATTAGGGTGCAATGAGACGCTCTCTCTCTCTCTCTCTCTCTCTCTCTCTGTGCGTGTGTGTGTGTGTGTGTGTGTGTGTGTGTGTGTGTGTGTGAGAGAGAGAGAGAGAGAGAGAGAGAGAGAGAGAGAGAGAGAGAGATTTGATCTGAGGAGGAGGAGGAGGAGGAAAGGGAGAGGAAGGAGTGGCTAAAGCTGGGGGGTAGGAGGCGAGCTGAAGAGTCCTAAGAGGCGAGAAAACTTAATTAAGGACGCGATGAAAATGGGAGCAAAATATTTTCCTCCTCCTAATCCATCCTCTGCCGCGTCCCCCTCTCGTACCCTCCCTTTTTTTCTTCATTTTTCCGCCCTCCCTCTCTTTGTTAACCCACCCCCCACTCCTTGTCTGCTTCCCCCTTTCACTGTTCCTTGATTTTACGGTTAACCCCCATCTCTTAAGTGGATATGACATAAGCTTAAGAGTATATATTTATTGACATTCAAAATAACCAGATTTAAGAAATCGTCCCTGCAGATCTCCTTCACTACTTTTTCCTGCTGTCTCTCTCTCTTACCTCTCAAAATTCTAGGCCAAAGGTTTTAGCTAGCGATGATTCCTCTCCTACACTCCTGGATATGCCCTTGACATTAGCTCCCTTTGCTGACCCTATCTTTTGTCCTCCACGTCCTCATCTTTGTGTAACCCCTTCTTTTCCCCTCTGCTCCTGCAAATATACTTCTAATGTCCCTTTTCCCTTGACTCTCCCATCCTCTTTCACAGCTCTCATTCCATCTTCCTCATCTCTCCCTCTCCCTTTCGCATCCTTTTGTTGCCGCCTTCCTTCCTCTTTGGCTTGTACCCCAACACCCCTTCTTACCAGATCACTATGTACCACCCCATTTCTCCCTAGTCCTCACAAGTCCCCTTCATTTTAGTTCCCTTTGTTCTCTTTTTGCATCTATTTACTCCCTCTTCCTTAAGTACACTTCCAGCACAAATGTGTTAACTCCGGTTCTTGCCCACAGTAACTGTAACTGCCCTCCTCTTCTGTATAAAAATATGGCTTCTTAGGCTCATCATGCAGATATCGTGCATATATCATTGTTACGACATCGACATCTAGATGAATTCACTCATCTTAATAGTGACACTGAGATGAAGGGGTTAGAGATAGAGACAGACTTAATAATCCCCGTCAACAGGAGAGTTCTTATCAGCACTGAATAATATTGTCTGCAGATAACAACATTAAACTTGGAAAAAAAAATCACTGAATTTAAGGGATTAAAGCCTCTCCTTCCCCACAGCAATTATAGCCCCTCCTACGTAACTCTGGGTCTTTTTAACCTCCATTCTCCTACCTCATTGTAACAACAGCATCTCTTTCCCTTTTGTATACCCATAGGCTTACTTATACCACAATTTTCCCCTCCTGAATAACAATAGGCTTTCTTAATCCAATCCGTCCTCAGAGTAACTATATCCCATTCCCCTTCTGTGTAACTATGGGTCTACGCTTTCTCCATCCACAAAATAACGGTAATTATCTTCTCCCTTTCTTGACGGCGGGTGGAACCAGCTTTATCATCAGCACTGAGAAAAAGCAGCACAATATTCCGTGTGGCGTGGCTAAGCCGGGGCGTAGGGGGAATGAAATCTCTCTCTCTCTCACTGTGTGTGTGTGTGTATATATATATATATATATATATATATATATATATATATATATATATATATATATATATATACAGTGGAGTCTCTTTTATCCGAAATCCTTTTAACCGTAAGTTTTACTAAAACGTTCTCATTTCGATTAACAGCAAAAATCTGAAATCTACCCGAAAATTCGAACACGACGGGCTTGTTTGGCGCCACTAGCGTTAGTTTACGGTTGCTCTGCTAGTCACTAGAGCGAGCGTTGGTTGCGCCAGCCCCCATTCACCACCTCGGAAGATTTGGATAATGTGGGAGATGATGTGGATGATGTGGAAATGATTGAATAAGGAAGCAGAAAATATATATAAAAAAAAAATAAGTTTAAGACTACTTGTTTGAATTGCTTACAGTAAATTACGTAATTGTTTTGGTGAAAGTTTATTTAAGTTTGAGTGAAGATTTATTTAAGTGACAGTTTCTTTACAGTTACAAAAGTACAGTTACATATGTAGTTACTACAATGTATTAAGTGTTTTGGTGATGGTTGAGTGGCTTTTGGGGTGCTGGTGGTGGTGGTGGGCTAGACGTCGCCGGAAATGGGTGATGGGTGAGTACAATACTGTTCCCTTGTATCCTACATATTATTACAGTATCTTTTATCCGAATATATCGATTAAACGAAACTTTGAAAGTCCAGTGATTTTCGGATTAGAGAGATCCCACTGTATATATATATATATATATATATATATATATATATATATATGGTAAGGAATTGGAAAATGTGAGTACGTTTAAGTACTTGGGTAGTGTGATGAGTAAGGATGGAGGTTTGGAGGGTGAAGTGCTTGAAAGGGTACAGCAGGGAAGAAAGGTTGCTGGTTCTTTGAAAGCAGTGATAAGAAACAAGGAAGTGAGCATGGAAGTGAAAAAGTTACTACATGACAGTATTGTGATACCAACTCTAATGTATGGAAGTGAAGCTTGGACGTTGTTGGAAGGACACAAGTCAAGAGTGAGAGCAGTGGAAATGAGTTATTTAAGAGGAGCTTGTGGAGTCATATGGAGAGACAGGCTGACGAATGAGGATATAAAGGAGCGTTGTGGTGTTGATGTGGATGTGATAGTGTGATGGGAAGCGTTATGAGGAACACAGTGAGGTGGTTTGGCCATGTGGAGAGGATGGAGGGTGAGAGACTGACGAAGAGAGTGTATGTGAGTGAGGTGGAGGGGGGAAGAGGGAGGGGGAGGCCGAGGATGAGATGGAGGGATGGGGTGGAGAGGTATATGAGAGAGGGGGGTGTGAGTTGCGAGCAGGGCAGTGAAATGGCGGGGGACAGGGCGACGTGGAGGCGATTTGTTTGTGGCCACCCCAAACGGGATTGAGGCGTCTAGCAATATATATATAATCTATACATCATCCAATTCTACATTGCCCTATGAGGAGCGTAGAAGCCCGGGGCTAGGCAATTTGGTCGTGACATTTAAGATGAGAGTGACCAGCCTCACTCATGCCTGAGTGGCATTACATGAGCAATAACCCCGACCACCCCTTGGATATAAACCTTCACCGCCTCAATCCGATTGGAGTGCTGTAATTACACACTAAACCACCAGGTGCCATAATTTGATAATATGGTTACCACCCAGCTTAGTAAATGGTTTCCTGGTGTACAGGAAACCATTAGGCTTGTCACTCAGTGTAGAGTCACCCATAGGCAGAAGAATGAGGAAAGAATGAAAGACAAATGAGGGAGTGTAAAGTCACCCACAGGCAGAAAGACGAGGAAAGCATGAAGGAAAGAAAGACAGATGAGGAAGGAAGGAATGGAGAGAGGAGAGGAAAGGGCAGACACCCGAGAGCAGCACTACATGGAGTGAGTGGAAAATATATATATATATATATATATATATATATATATATATATATATATATATATTATTCTGACTGTTCGACTGTGTCTATGTATCAGTGCCAGTGAGTGTGGATGTCTGTATGTGTGAGTACGCGTGTCTTTGTGTGGGGGGTGGGTGGGGAAGATGGAGATTGAGTAGGGTAGATCGATGTGAGGGTGCTGACTCGTGTATTTGCTAGAGCGTTGTGTTGGGATGCATTGCGCTATGTTCTTTGTGTTTGACTATATTCTGTCGTGTTCTGTCAAGTGTGTGTGTGTGTGTGTGTGTGTGTGTGTGTGTGTCAACAGGACGAGCAACGACTGGAGAATTTTAAAGAAGACTCCGAGAAAACTCACTCCTAGTACTGCTCTCTCTCTCTCTCTCTCTCTCTCTCTCTCTCAGTTCTGATGTTTTTCGTCTTGTATCTGTTTTACCTGGCATCATGCTGCATTTTACCCAGCGTCGTGCTGTCCCTTCTTATTGCTTTTATTTCCTATTATTATTATCCAGACTATGCATAAGTATTACTTCATTTCCTACTTCATGTAAAGAAGCCAATATCCACCCAATTCCAAAGAAAGGAAGTTCCTCTGACCCCTCTGATTACAGACCAATAACTATCACATCTCTTGGTAAAGTATTTGAGATTGTAACTTAATTTGAACACTTAAACATCTTGAATCTAACAGCTTAATTAATGACAGATAGGATGGTTTTCGCCACGAAAGATCCACTGTTGATGTACTCAGACTCCTGATTCATATCATCCATCAGTCAACTGACCAACATGGAGACTTCCATGCAATAGCCCTTGGTATTTCTAAAGCTTTTGACAGAGTGTAGCACCGTTCTCTGCTATCCAAACTCCCTTGCTATGGCCTTATCATCTTTTGTTCCACTGATTTCCTCATATCTTAGAGACAGAAAGATACGTTTACTCGTAGATGATGTATATTCCAATCCCACAAGGATCTGTTCTGGCTCCAACCCTATTCCTAATTCATATTAATGATTTGTCACCCATAATCCCATTCACCAGTACGCAGATGACTCAATACCTCACTGTTCATTTACATTTAAACACCCATTCAAAAAGTTTGATATATTTAACTCACAACTCAGTACAGCAATCTCCATAAATCAAGAGTTATCTTCACTGAATGTGGGCAAAATAACATTATCTCATTCAATGAGAGGAAAATCAAATATACACATTTCACTAACAGACTGCTCATATTGCCTGATTCCTATATTACCTTCAATGCTACTACAGGGTGACCCAAAATGAATGCAAGCCATAAGAGTTTATGTCATTTATACAACTGATAAAAGATTTGCTTTATTTTTGCATTCACTGTAAGCTGAGTTGATGGCAAAACAGTCCTGAAAGTTTGGGTTCTGCAGTTCAAATGTTGTGGCCTTTCCAAAATGTGTTGCAAATGACCATCTCGATGTCACAGGCAAGACTGGGTGCCTGAAGGGAGAGGAGTCAAATGAAAAGTGGAAGAAATCAACAGTGGAAGAAACATGTTACAAAACTGTTTAACCCACCACATGCCAGTGCCATTTTAAAACGGTCTGACATAATGCCATGGCCAGTGCTAGTGCCATTTTAAAATGGTTTAAAATAAAAAACCACTGTGACTGGGTTTTTCAAGATTTGCGGGTAAAAATTGGCATGCATGTAAGGTAACTGTTCCTCTACCATCCCCAAGGCTGTCAAGGCCATACACTCATTCGCTCCCCCCCCTCATGCTCGCTCTGCTTCACTCTGCATGTGTGCCTCACCCAGTGCTGTACATAGTGAAGGCATTTTGTAAATATTTTCATGTAAGTTGTAAAAATTTTCTTGTAAGTCTAACGGCCATAACACGTTGAGTACACCACTTCCCGTTCGATCAGCGAAGTTAAGCAACGTTGGGTCTGGTTAGTACTTGGATGGGTGACCGCCTGGGAACACCAGATGCTGTTGGCATCCCTACCTCAAGTGGGGTTGGTGGAGGATTAGTGCCCCTCCCTGTAAAACAATTAACTCTAAGCCCTTGACCACCCCGTTTGGGATACATGGCGTCTGGCAATGAATGAAAAAAAATGAATGTAAGGACTGTATAGTGAAGTCAATTTGTAAATACCTTCTTGTAAGTGCCAGGACTGTATGTAATGAAGTAAGGTTGTACCTATTTTCAAGTAAGTGTAACATAATGCATTCACAGTGAGAATGACATGCAAATTGTGATAGATGCTGAAGTAATAAGTAATCAGAAAAGTGTACTGAACATTGCTATACCTTCCCAGCATAAATATCTGAGTATACCTTACACAGAAAATGGCTTTCTCTCACTTACGTGGTGAGTGTGAGAGAACGGCTATACCTGTACACGAGTATGCAGGACTCAATCAAACTCATTTCTGAGCGTTGGTGAGCATTTTAATGGTGAAATTCGTTGTTTCCACATCAAAATCTATTCTTTTAGCCAAAAAAAAAGTCGAAAAATGGCCGGCATTGGGATGACCCATAAGGCTAAAAATAGCCGGCACATGGCGGGTTAAAAGAAAAATAATTAAGAGGTAAAAGATGACTTGGAATGAAAAGTGAGTGCAAAATACTCTGAATAGAGGAAACTATTTTGGAAGAAGGTGCCGATATGTAGAAAAGAGGCTGGAGAAAAAAGTAACTCTGTCACAGATGACAGTGGAAGCGTAGTAGGCAAACAAATGGAAGAAGGCTCATATAAAAATATTTTGAATGGCTGATGAGCAAGAATAAAGTAGAGCATAAGTTGAGAGGTTCTTGTAGTGTACAAACGCCCAAAGAAGTGATGACCCGATTCCCAGTACCTTTAGCTCAAAAAGTGCTATCTGGCAACTGCAACAGCTTAGTTCTATTTCCTATATTGTACACTGGAAAGAGCAATATGTAAGTGTTTTTACAGTTTATATCTCACATTACGTGAGAGGAAACCACAATATAACTACTAAAGTTGAGGCTTTACCGTATGCAAGAATGTGAAATGCACAGCCTATCGTTTAACAGGTTCACGGACTAAAATGCAGAGAAACTTTCGTGATCTTTATTATACATTATAAATCAACATTACTGATTCAAAAATTTCCCATAAAATAAAACCCACAGATAATAGTAATGTCAAAATCACGAGTGCCATCAAATCAGAAAAATGAACATCTAAAGATATATTATTATCCACATTTAATTCTCTATGCAGGATGATAATTAAGTGGGAAAACCCATGAGCTCAATAAGCAAGATTCATTGTTAACACGATACTACAGCCAGTCATTACAAACAGATTATTGCACTTTATTTGGCAAATCTTCCAGCAAGACATATGTCCCGGCAGCTTAACATCAAGTAGAGGACAGATAACGGAGAGATAAGTGATACAGAGAGGGGTAGAACTTTGAAAATTTTCCAGATGGAGCCCCTCATAGCACAAGATCAAGAGAGACAAATTATTGCATGTGCCCAAGAACAACCCCCGACCACCTGTGTTGCTATCAAGAACCAAATTAATATGCCGGTATTCAGGTAAGTTAGTGCAACCAGTGCAGCTACTGGGGAAAAATTGGTCATTTTTATTCATGATGCAAAATCCAACATGTGATTAAATAGTTGGGCAGTTTCATGAAGGAACTAAAGAGGGAGAGGAAGATTGTCAAAAGCAAGAGTATGACAATGAAAAGAAGTAAAGACGAAAAGGATTATATAATAAAATGGGGGGGGGGGAGAATCGTGACAAAGGCAAGAACACATCCACCCACATCTACGGCATGATAATGACTGACTTACAAGATCCAGTTCTGGAACCGGTTCCATCGGATCCTAATAAATTAACTTGGAACTGAATACCTGGACAGGAACCGGTTCCTCTAAACGGATCCTCAGACTCGAACTTTGAGAATTATGTTTTGGTTATCAGGCATATGCATCCTCTGAAAGTAATAAAATATAACATTAAATATTCTCAAATATTAATCATTAATAGCATATTGAGTCAGTAAATTATGTACTATAAACCATAACCTGTCATGTCATCCCAGACTATATTGTTACATTTAAAAAATATAAAGCTAAATGTACAGAACAATCGGAGATCATTCACTAATTCATAAAGTTATAGGGTACCATCGGTGTGATAAGTTGGTAAACACTGAGTGAATGAGTAATAGCTGATACTCATTTGGTATTATCAAGTCCCGGGACCCAGAGTCGGAAGACGGAGGCCCTGGTGACTCTCATGGCATCTGGGTAATTACTGCATGAGGAACCGGTTCCGGAGCCGGTTCTAACGGATCCTTTCTCCTTGGGATCCGGAACCGTGAGTACTCAGCTTACTGGATCTTGCCCAGCCCTAACTCTTACATAAGCAAGGCCTAGCGTGCCGTGTTGCCAAAGGAAAATCATAGAAACCAGGTAGATTGGTCTATTAAAAAAAAAAAAAAAAAAAAAAAAAAGTGAAAATTCACCAGACTGAGGGAAATTAAGTAAAAAAAAAAAAAAAAAAAAGGCTAGACAGGACTTTAAAAGAATGCCAGACATACAGAAATTATTCAAATTTTTACCAGCTAGATTGCTTTTAAACTTCTAAATTTAGCGGGAAAATTGCTACATTAGTAACACTGCTGGCATGAGACGTGATGACGAGTGAAAATGTGCCAGATGTTGCTTTTTATTTAATTATTGTTATTGACAAAAAATAAATAAATGCTAAACTGTTTTAGCAAGATTAGCCTTTTTTTTTTTTTTTACACATAAATAATGTTTGCAGGGTAGACAAAGACTGTCCCCATCTCCTAACTCCCAATCAAGTGAATGTTATGAGACCCAGGAGGTTTGTCCGAAACTTAAAGAAAGCGAGTCATCATTTGTTTGGCCGATCGTATATGAAGCTGGCAAAAATGAAGCATGCTGTAGAGCAGATAACGCATAGTAAGGCATCAGGTACTGGTGCAGTGCATGCATTGATGACTGAGTTCACAGTAGTGGAGAAACTAGAATAAAGTGTTTACTGGAAACATGTCAGAAAACTTGGATGACTGGAATTGTAAAAGAAGAGTGGGAGAACTCTGCCTCCATATAAAACTAAAGGTCATGAAACTGAGTATTAAAATAGCTGTGGTATAATTCTGCTGTGTTATAGGAAGGGTACATTGAAGTGCAAATCAGTGAGAACGTTAGGAATATTATGTATTAGAATGTCTAATAGGTGACAAATAGCATGGTTTTACTAGTGGCAGGTGATGTGTTGATCAAATATATGCAATCAGACAGGCACTGAAGAAAGCTTGTGAGAATAACTGTTAGAGTATGTATGCCATCCATGGATGTACAAAAAAAAAATAAAAAGCAGACAAGTTAAACAGAAAAGGATTATGGAAGAATTCACGTATGCATGATGTGGATGGTAATGATGAGTGAAGAAAGTGGAGTGGATGGATGTCTAAGTGAATGGTTTAATTTCAGTATTGGAATGAAACAAGGTTAATACTTCTATGGCTGTTCAAAATTGCTTCAGTGTATGAAAGTATGCTGGCACTGAATCCCTCACGATCTCGTCTTTTCTCCCACTTTACTCCAGCTGGCGCTAGACGCTAGTTCGAATGAGGGTGAGCCAAAGGAGAGTAAGTGTCAATAAATAATGTTATCATCACTAAATATAAATTACTAAGAACATAAACAATGAACAAACAAAGCATCTACTAGTAGCTATCGACTGTAAAAAATAAAAGAAAGAATAAAATATAACAAAATTAAATAAAGAAGGATCACTCAGAGAAAAACTTTCTCCATCATCAACTCATCTAAAGGCCGAATATTTGACTCCCCGGGTAACCTTGATGACTGATTACCCAAAATCAAATTACTACAGTCTTGTGTAATCCCTAACCATTCCATCGGTTTTGGTTTCAGTCAAGACAAAATTACTAAAGAAGCCTTTGTCCAATAACCATGCAGTTTCACTTTTCCCAAAACTGCTATAGTTATTTGGGTCACATTCAGACACAATACAAAGAACTTTGACCCTGGACTGTACCTATGAACTTTGATCGTTTTCACAGCTGAATCCTATAGTTCTTGCCTGGCCCTTAAACCTTCCACCAAGTTTGGTTCAAATCAGAGGAAAAAAAAATCTCTTAACTGACCTTGTTCCATGCATTACTACTATCTTATTAGTATGTACAGTATATAACGCATATCTGCAGCCAAGTCAACATATATACAGTGTGTATGATTGAGTAATGTCTGACCCCAAGATTCTACTGACTGTATGCTGAGGTGTTGATGGGAGAAGAGTGAAAGGGTTACCGTCTTAAGCTGACGTATATATGAGTTTTGTGGCATGAAGTCACCTGTATCTCATAAGTCAGTTCTAACCCAAGTTTCACAGTGATAGTTACACAATCTCGTCTTTCAAACCTCCTGCTAATAAATGACGGAAACAGGGCTGATGGACTTTAAATCTTTTAATTTTGATGTACAGTCACAGCTGGTCCGAGATCCATTGCAATGTACAGATCCAGTGTTGGGTTGAATATTTAAAGTATCTGCACTTCGTTTGGGGCATATGGCTGGTTAATGATGTGAAATATGACATATGGAAGTATCTAGAGCCTCTTCAGCTGCCTGCAGCCTACCCAGCGCATCTTACTAGTCGCTGTTCAGTAAATTTACGTTACGATCCAGCCCACCAAACTTCACCACTGCTACACCAAGGTAAATACAGGGCTGATTTTGTGTTGCATAATTTTTATGCATGTGATACTCGTAAAATTAATGATGAATATTCCATGCAACTGCATTTTTGCCTTACCCCAACCTTCATTGTAAAGAAAATATCCGAGCTCTTTATGGTCAAACTAAGATAGATATTCACCTGAAAATTTGCACACCCCTATTAAAGCATCTTCCCTTCAATATTATACTCATAAAACTGGTGAATACTAGTGAATGCCCAAAAAAGATTGTGAGAGCCTTAAGCCTCGCAATTTCAGACAGTTTTATATATATATATATATATATATATATATATATATATATATATATATATATATATATATAACAACAGAGGAAAGAAAAACAAATGAATAAAAAAAAATAATAATAATACATACACCAGGTTAATGGTGTCCTCCATTCATAAGATATCTGTAACAAAAACAGCTGTAGGTTGAAGTTTGGAGGGAAACAACTCTGGGGAAGCGAGTTCCAGAGAGACGCAGTTTGGGGAATGAAAGAATTCTGATAGGCAGAAGTTCTGCAATATGGCTGAGTGACGTTTCAGTCATGAGCGATACCAGATGCCCGTTTAGCATGAGGGAAGGCATGGAGAGGTGGCACAATGGGCACAACTTCGCCTGACCAATTGCCATAAAAATATCTGTAAAATAATGCAAGGGAAGCAACATTCCTTCTTACTTGTAGGGGAGGTAGTTTGTAATAGCAGGGTTATTAAAAATTCTAACAGCTCTGTTCTGAAGTTTTTCTTGTTGTTTTAATGTAACTTTTCCACATCCATTCCACAAGGGTGAGCCATATTCAAACTAAGAGCACACGTGACTCTTATAAATTATAGCTACAGTAAGTGCTTGTCAATGAAGAAGTTACGGACTCTGTACAATAATCCAAGTTTCTTTGAGGCAGTTTAACATGAGAGGTCCAGCTGAGGGCATTATTAAGTGAGACGCCAAGAATTTCAATACTTTTGGAGATAGGAATATTAGTAGCATTGAAGGTAATATACAAATCTGGCAATAGCTGTCTGTTGGTATATTGTATACCTTTTTGTTTTCTCTAGCATTACATGAGACAAGGTTATTTTGACCTCATCTATTGATCATAGATAAGTCTTGATTTGTGGAGATGTCTGTACTGAATTGAGAGTTAAAGATATTAGACTTTGTAAATGGGTGTCTGAGTGTGAATAAACTATGAAGTGTTGAATCAGCTGCATATGAATGGATGAGATTGTGGGTGACAAATAAGAGATCATTATTATGAACCAGGAACAGGGTTGGCGCCAGAACTGATCCTTGTGGCAAGCCGGCATTAACTGAGTGGAAATTGGAATATACATCATCTACTTTTATTCTTATTTTTCTGTCGCTGAGATATGAGGAAAGCAGAGGAACAAAAGATGTTAGTCCATAGCAAGGGAATTTGGACAGCAGGAAACGGTGCAATACTCTGTCGAAATCTTTAGAAATATCAAGGGCTACTGCATGAAAGTCTCCATGTAGGTCACCTGATTTATGGATGGTATGAGTCAGAAGACTGAGTATGTCAATGGTGGATCTTTCGTGGTGCAAACCATATTGTCTATCACTAACCAAATTGTTGGATTCAAGACGTTGAACTATGTGTCTAGAACACTAACCCCGGGTGATCCCCGCCCGACCCACATGATGTCATTGCCACTGTATATGGTTTCTGTGTTCCCAGGGATACCAGTCCTCCATTAGCTTCATTTGGCAGCCAGTTATGGTAGAGGAAGGATACACCGGTGCTCTCTGCACATGGGTCTCTGCTGTATGCCTTGGTTCAGGCATGCAAAGGTCGAACAGCAAAGTGAACATCAGGTTTTTACCACAGCAGCAGGGGAATGGCCACCCCTTCAGTGGTGGGCCAAAGGATCTTGGAGGGTGTGGGAGGTTTTCGAAAGACATATGACGGATTTTTTTTGTCTGCATTAATTTTTCGTGAAACTAGCCAAAATTTCCCTACCTGTAGTCACTGTATTTATTGCTCATTTTCCATAACAAAGTGCTATGATTTTCAATCCTTTGTAATGTTAACCGAAAGTACAGTTGCCTCCTGAAGTTCCTTTCCCTATGTTTTACCTCCCGCCAAGATGTGGCACCGTCACAGTAGTAACTGCCAGCAGTGTCACAGTACTAGCGTAAATACTTCTCATTGAATGAACACTATAGCGACAGACGAGAGTGGTGGGTGTGTATGCCAGACATCATAGTAGTAAATAGATATGGAAATAATTAACACATCTCCCGAGACATTAACATTAGTATGCGTATTCTAATACAAAACGTATAGTTTATTATGAAATACCAATAGGGATATAAATGCAAGCAAAAGCATAATAGGAATATATCAAGAAGGGTGTCGCAGGTGCAGTCATCAAATATCAGCCACCCTCACCACACCTTAATTTGAAATCTGGGGTGTTAAGTCTGTCTCATGGATCTTGCAATGGAACAGTCCAAAAACATTTATGAATCGTAAAACATATGGAAACGTGATGATATGCATAAATTAAGAGTATAATATCCAAAGCAATATAACCTGCAAGAGGAATCAATAACATAGTATGAATAAGAATATAATGACCACAGACTACTTCATAGTAATGTAGTATAAAGTTCGAATCACTATCTGACATTTCCAGTGTGACAATAGGTAAATGAGACATGAGACGTCAGAAAGCACTTAACAGGAGACGTGAAAACAATTATATCATATGGGATACATGCCAAGGGATAATTTACCGAAAATATAAGTTACTGTATGTATACAGGACGATGCACTAATGAATCAGTGAGGCAAGAGACAATTGAAGAGAAAACCAGAAAATCAAATGCGTGGTATTCATTCACTGATACGTATTTACACTACAAATGCAACATTGCACATTTTACAGGAGCTAATTTTAGGGGGAAAGGGACTGTGGGAGGCAACTGTGCAAAGCCTAAAGTTCATTCATCTAAATTTATTTTACTAAAGCACTGTATTTAAAATTATTTTTCCAATTTTCCATTTTCGGGTGTGAGACACCCGGGGTTAGTGAATGTGTTACTAAAATGTAGGGTTAGTGTTCTAGGATTAATTAAAATTTCAAATACTTTACTAAGTGAATGTGTGACAGCAATTGGTGTGTAATCAGCAGGGTCAGAGGATCTTCCTTTATTTGGAATTGGGTCGATATTGGCTTATTTCCATGAATTAGGCAATGAAGAAGTACCGGTACATATGCATAGTCTGTATAATTTAGCTTCTGGGGAACACTTTTTTAAAAACAATTGGAGGAATTTCATCTGGGCCTGGAGCTTTGTTGGTAGGTAAATTATCTAGGATGGATTTTACGTATCATGTCTGTATATTAAGTGGAACAATTTCGGGAGAGTCAAGTTCTAGTACCGCGATGTTCTGGCTGACTTCATCTATGGTAGAATTTCTGGGAAATGTATTGACAAAGATATCTTCTTTCCCATGCAGGTCATTTGTAATGTTGACATCTGAAGATTCTAGTGGGGCAATGGATGATGACTTGTTAAAGTTATTGTTGACAGAATTGGGAGTTGACCAGAATATTCAATTGTCATTAGAGTTATTAAGTAGTTCTGATAATTGATTTTGAAGAAAGTTTGATTTAGTGTGATTTATTACAGCTTTTGCATGGTTTCTAGCAATTCTAAATTGAGTGATTCAGATGTTTTTTATTTTAAGTAAGAGTTTTATGCCAATGACTTTTGGGCTGTTGCTCTGGCACAGTTGCTATAAAACCATTCTGGAGAGTTTGATCTTTTCGTGAACTGCTGACTTGGTATGAATAAATCCATACCAGCTAGTATTAACTTGCAAATGTGGGACTGGGTAGAAGTCACTAGAGAAGAAAGACTGCCATGGAATGTCAGCAAGATTGTTTCTAAAACCATCCCAGTTTGCCCTATCAAAGTGCCATAGGGTCACCCTGACAGGTTCAGAATGGCGAGGTTTGCGGGGGCTAACTGTTGAGGCTTTGATGAGATTGTGGTCAGAGGATCTAAGTGGTGACAGTACCTCTATCCTGTATTGATCTGGATTATTTGTCAGGAATAGATCCAAGAGATGGGCATTATGGGCTTATCTGGCATTCTGGTTGACTGCTTTACCAACTGTGTGAGATTAAATGATTTTGCAAACATCTCACATTCTAGACCAGCATCGTCAGTCATGGCACAATGCGTCAGTATATATATGTATGTATATATATATATATATATATATATATATATATATATATATATATATATATCACTGTTCAAATTTACTGAAGTTTAAAACACTGTCTTGGTTAAACAATGGTAGGCCTTATATAAACCTGAGAATTGACATACTGTACACATATTTTACCACATCTTCTGTCATTCAGAATGACAAGAAATCAAATATGAGAAACTAAAAAATCTGAGGGGGGGGGGTGCACAATGGGTGCACTTTGGACTTCCATTCTGTCGCATTTTGTGGGTTAATACTATCCTAGTTTATGGCGGTAGTGTCTGACAGACTTCCGAACTTTCCGCTTAACACCAGCCAACTATATAAATCTGTCACTTCACTTACCCAATGATGGACTCTTTAATCAACAAGTGCTGTGTTCCATGATTCAGTGATGCACATTTTTTACTTGAATTCTTGGAATTCATTGAACTATAGACAAGATAATTATACTGTGAACATTCTTCCTTTCCTGCAACCAATATTTTCTAGTTTTAATCATCACTCAGTAACACTTCCTACAAATTACAGAGCCTCTACCAATCTCCTGTAATTTGTAAGTTTAATTTACCTGTATCCATCATTTGCTACCTCTCCCAGGTAGTCTGGCGAGGTATTGTTTTTGGTCGAGTTTGTTTGTTTGTTGTTAGAAACATTATGGAAAAACAATTGAATGAAATTACATGAAACTTTCAGGATATGTGGGCACTGGTTCCAAAGAAAATATTGATAAAATTTTGGAGGTAATTGAGTGACCCAGAATGGTCAAAATCAAGATCACGGATTTTCAAAGGACTATAACATGAAGCCGGTTGAAGATAGAGATATTTACTATAAAACATGCAGGAACTCGTGGTAAGGGCTTTCATTTGGCACCAAGACCTTTGACCTTGAGTGAACTTGAAAGGCCAAACTCAAGGTCACGGATATTCAGGGGACTATAACTCGAAACTCATTGAAGATAGAGATATCTATTATTATCAAGATATAGAAAGTCCCATATGGGCTTTCATTTGGCACCATGGCCTTTGACTTTGAATGACCTTGAAAGGTCAAATGCCAGATCACAGGTTTTCAAAGGATATAATTTGGAAACATGTGCACCATTACCTTAGATCTTAATTGTGTAATAACAATATATGGCAGTAACGATTAACCCGTCACATCCCGAGCTATTTCGCACCTCCGACACCCCCCAATCCCGAGCTATTTTGGAAAAAAAAAAAATTGGCTAAAACCTCTGCTTTTGTTGAGAAACAAAGGAGAATCACCAAGAAAGGGCTTACCGTGGTCCATAAGTGGTCGGAACAGGTGAGGTCCCAGGTATCGTATTCTGTCACTGACGTGTGAGGCGCTCACGTTTTCTATGGTAGGTAATTTTGGGAGAAACAACAAATAACACCTCTACATTTATTGAATTTGAACTAATAAACAATAACAATAACAATATAATGGTTTTCAATGACATATATATATGAAAAATAAGCACTGCTCCTTCACGCGAGCATAGCGAGTTTGGTCAGAGTGGTAACATGCTATGTGCTAAGTTTCTTGTTTCAGTCAACATATCATTTTTTCTACTTGTATAATACTGTTTCAATGCCATTTTACCATTTTGTACTGTATGTAAATGTTTTCAGCTGTTTTCATTCATTACAATGTCATGTAGCATAACTATAGCACACATCTGCTTACTCAGCGCACTTGCTATGGCTCGTATCTCAACATACCATATTGTTTTATCACTTTCATAGTATTGTTTTCTTTACATTGAACCTTTCCTTCACCACTGTAAATGTTTTCAATTATTTACATTCATTATGAGGGCATTTAGCGAAATGCTAACGCATATTCACATAGCAAGCACACTCTCTACCACTCGTGTTTCAACTTCTACTTTATTTCTTCACTCCCAATATACTTCCCCACTTACATTACACCTGTTTCCACCTTATACTACACTTTACATATTTACAGGCCTTATTTATTCCACTGAGCGTCAGAATATCACACCATAATACCCTCGCAATGAATGTTTCGACTAAGATAATATTCACAATTACATACTAATTTTCCACTTATATTACACCCGTTTCCACTTTTATACTCCTATTAACGTATTTACGGGCCTTATTTATTTCACTGAGCGTCAGAAAATCGCATCTATATACACTTGCTAGGAATATTTGACTTAGAATATATTTCTACACTTACAAAACTTTCAACTTATATTACACCCATTAGCAATTTTCATACTACTATTTACATATTTACGGGCCTTATTTATTCCACTGAGCGTCAGAATAGTGCATCTACATATACTTGCTGGGAAGGTTTCCACTTGGAAAATATTTATGCCCTTACAGATTTTTCCACTTATAATACACCCGTTTCCACTTCCATACTACTATTTACAGATCTACGGGCCTTATAATTACACTGAGCATCTGTTTGTCGCATTTCTTTCTGAGTGTCAGCGTCATATTGCATTCACACCATATCAGAAGTGCATCAAGGTGTGATACTCACTGAAACAAGGGTGAATGCAGAGACCCAAGTCACACTCAATGCACTGGTAGCGGGTGTCTTTTCTCTGAGTGGTGGGTCTCACACGGGAATTGCTACACACATGACACCTGCATTGGGGCCTAGGTCTATTTGGATGGGGAGGTATAGGAGTGGGGAAATGGCAGGCGGATATTTTCAGGGGAGTTTGGGCGGTATGGTTAGTGAGTGTGCGGTGTTAGGGCCTTTCAACCGCATACTGGGCAAAAATCTCACGTGTAAGCTCCCTCACTAACCCTTCAAGGGTTTCCTGAACTCCTGTTGTCATGGCGTGCAGGTGGTGGCAATTCAGGGCAGTTATATCTAGCAGGTGAAAGAAGAGCTTCTTGTACTACTTCATCATGGTCCTGGCACACTCGACAGTGGATATCATGGAGTCTGACTGGTTCACCAAGCGCATGTTGATGTTGTAATCGAGGACACACTCAGGTTTCCATATGTGGCGCCTGTTCTCGCTCCGGTAATCCACAGACTCTGTACGGTGCATCAAGGGGCAGTGAACCGTGGACAAGAGGCTGACTTCTCTATAATGGTTCCACACTGTTGCTAGCATATTGTTTGCCTGGAAGACAACCTCATTTCTGTCAAGTTTCCTTCCCACCTTGACCATGTAACGCAGGTTCACCTTGACGGTACAACAGATTCCCGTGTCATGCCTGTGTAGATAACGAGCGAGAAGAGGGCTAGTGTACCAGTTGTACAGGTAAAGGATGTGACCACGATGAAGGTAGTCTTCTATCATTGTCTTTACCACTGCTCCAGACAGTCCAATACTCCGATCTTCTATTATGTCTGTCTGTGCACTGGTGTACAAGACTATGTCTTGCACATAACCAGTCCTACAGTCACACATAACAAAGATCTTGAACCCAAAACGGTGCCTTTTGCTGGGTATGTACTGCCAAAATGAAATATTGCCTCTCCACAACACAAGACTCTCGTCTATGACAAGGTCTCCATAGGGATAAAATGAGGAACGGAATGTTTGCCTTAGGTGATCAAAAACCAACCTAATTCGCCTCATCTTATCTGTGTCATTTGCATTTGCAGGATCATCAGCATCATAAAAGTGGAGGCAACTTAGAATTTGATGAAAGCGATTACGGCTCATGATTTGGCCAAATATTGGTGTCAGCATGACTGGGTCCCTTGTCCAGTATGCCGGAATTCTGTTTTTATGTACAATACCTATCAAAAGTACGAGGGCAAAAAATAAAAACACTTCTGCAAGGGAGACAGGGTAATCATATTTGATGGAATGCCTGCTCCTTGTGCCCAGTCTTTCACTCTCATGTCGCTGGCTGCTAGCGAAATGGTTTGTTTGGTCCACTATTTACTCCACAAAACCCTCACTTAAAAAAAGGTGGAAAAAATCCAGCCTGGTGGAATTAGGGTGAATTCCTGGAGCAGTGCAGCCAGGGCGCCCCTGCTTAGTGAAGGGGTGAATGAGGGGAGAAAAATCACTCCCATCCTCCCAATTCCATGTCACAAATCCCTCGTCCTCATCGTCACCTTCGTCTGGGTGGGGAAGAGATGCTGGTGGGGGAGGTTGGGGAGGAGGAGTGCAGAAGGCTTCCCCACTTGCACTCCTCTTCCCTCGGCCTTTACCCTTTCCCTTTCCCTTACCCTTACGGCCTTGTGGAACATTAGGGGTCTGTTGGGATGAAGTCTGGGAATACTGGGGAGCATAAGACGTGCTGGGGAGTGGTTCCTCCTCACTTTCCCCCTCCATCACAACACCACATGATTCATCACGCACCCTCACTCGCCCACATGGCTGGGAATATTGGGGAGCATAAGACGTGCTGGGGAGTGGTTCCTTCCCACCTTCCCCCTCCATCACAATACGTGATTCATCACGCACCCTCACTGCCCCACGTGATACGCCCCGCCACCTCACACCACCACGGGAGAGCGATGACTCACTCCCGCCACTCTCACTTTCTATACTTGCCCCTGCACTTTCCATTTCACTCCCCACCCTCTCCTTGCCACTTCCGCCCTCTCCAAACAAAAGACAAGGCCCATACCTGCTTGTACAACGTGGTGTGCGCTCGAGACTGTGATGGGTGATTATCTCTAGGCTGTACCACGTGGCAGCATGTCCCACAGCTCCGTCCTCGTCCTCGAAATCGGGCTCCACATCACGTAGGAGCTGACGAGAGGATGTTGCACATTGTTTTTGTGCAGGCTGGCCCCCTCTAGCAGCACGATAAGTCACGTAGCGCCGCTTCCTGGGAGATGGGAGCTCCTCATCACTGCTGCTGGTTTCCTCCTCCTCTGGTTGGACATAATCTTTGTCCACAACCTCGTCGTCCAGTGGTGAATCACTGTCGCCTGTGAAGGCATCCAGGGCATCTTGGATTTCCTCCTCCGAGAGACCTCTGTGCGCCATGTCTGATCAGGGCCACTGCTAACAGATGAGTGACCAAGCCGAGGGTGAGCGCGGGTCATGCAGGGTCGCCAAGATCCCCACCTGGTAGCAAGTAGGGGAAGGTCGAGCGACCCTTCATACCAAAAATCAAGTGTGAATTTTGAAAATTGTGCAAATTATGCACCTTGCAATTGCACAATGTACCGGTACGTCGACGGGACTGGCAATTACATAATGTTGCAATGTAGTCATACGTCGATGGGACGCCTCGGGTTAAGTATCTAAAGGCAAGAAAATAACTGTTGTCAGTAAGGTTTGTTGTTCCTGTCACTACTGTAATTGTTTTTTTTTTTCTCATTCGTTTACATTTTTCTCTCAGGTCATAAATTTTTATTTAACTTTGAAAAAATATGTATCTTTCTTTACTTGTTGTTGCTGTTATTCAAATTTTATTCTGTAAATATTTTTTCTCTTTATTTGTTCCTGGTGTTGTGATTCAAAGTATATTTTCCAACATTTTGTACTTGTTTCCATCCTTTTCCTATTGTCTTTTTACTTTCGTTTAGTATATGTATGTTCTTACCTTCTTTTCTGTGTTTACGTTCCCATCATCCAATCAGTACCACTGAATTCCATTGATTCACCTCAGCCACTTGATGCTGATGATGAAAATTCTTGTTCTGACAAAGAACGATAGCCCCATATAAGCCAAAAATAATAATAATAACAATAATCCAGTTTTCTACAGTGGAAATTATGAAAAACCATATTGTGATCCGTCTTTTACCTCTCCAACCACTATCAGTACTTCTCTTATTACAATAACTCTTCCACCAGATTATTCTTACATCAGTTTGGATGATCCTTACAATACCTCTCCGGATGTATTGAATACTTCTTTCATGTACAACTCTCTTTTCACCCTCCCCCCCACTGCTCTTCCATTTTCTAATAATATTGGTGTTTTTATTCAAACACTCTCTGCCACTACTTCTTCTGCATTCCAATTCTGATACAAACATTAATCTGCAATGGATTCCTCACTTCCTGCATTTGCTTTTCATTCCAACTATTCCTGCTAGTGCCACTAGTACTACTACTACTACTACTACTACTACTACTGCGCTGCTGCTGCTGCTGCTGCCGCTGCTGCTACCTCCACAACAAACTAACCCTGTCAACACATTGATCTTAGATGACACAAGTCGTCCAAAATACTTTGGTGCAGAAGGATTCATTTCAGGTTTTTTACTTCATCAAACAGGGTGACAATGCGGCAGCAACATAAGTTCTGGAACTGATGCTATAAGAATCAGTTTCACATGGGCACTGGTATTGTTAAATCTTGTATGAACTCTGGTTACACCAAAAAGTCTACAACTTATAAGAATTTCGTTAAGAATTCCATTGAATACATGGCCTGTCCCATAAAGGTGGGTTCTCTAATCTGCTTTGAACATTTACTGCTGTGTGCGAGATCTGGTCCACAGGTCCCCAGAACATAAAACCTTGTCCGAAGCAGCAGCTGCTGATAACAAGACTAAGATTGATATGAATAATCGCTTGAAAAATTCTGATTGGGTTTTTGTGGGTCACAACCAAAAGAAACCTATCAAGTTAAAGAAAGTTAACCTGCTGCTAGGATATTTCCAATATTTTAGCAGATTAGACTTGAAATATTTGTCCATTATTAACCCCTGCCACACTGCAGACCTCATATGAGGCACAATTAAGGTCTGTAGAGGCAACGCTCGAAAGTTTCAGTCACAGGGTCGGGTCAAATGTACAAGCCTATACCTCAAACATTATTCATTTGATCAGGATCAATCTTGGTGGAAATACTGAGGGTCAACCATAGACTGAGAAATTCGATTTTGAGAATAATATATGAAAGGTCAGGGTCACAGGGCAAGGTCAACCCAAATAATTTTGATCAAAGTTTGATTAAACATAGTGCAAGGATTGAAGTTCTGTTAAGAATAAAGAAAATAAATTTTGAGAAAATCAATAAATGGTCAAAGTCACAGGGTCACAAAGTCACAGGGAAAAGTCTGTTATTTTGAACTAGACCACCTGTAGTATGCTGTTATTGCACTCTCTTAGTGCTCTTTTGATGTATTGTTATTTTTTTTCACTAACAATGTTCATGAAGTGGTGTGTGTGTGTGTGTGTGTGTGTGTGTGTGTGTGTGTGTGTGCAAACAGTATTACTTTCTTTATCCGACTTTAACCTAACCTAAAACAAAGGTTGAGGGACAGATAATGGAGATGACCCACTGTTTTTGACAATGGGCTAATGGTCAAGGTAACAGTGCTACTTCAAAATTTCACCTACCACCATCAGTTTAAATTTTAACAACTTTACACCTACCTTATTGGAAAGGTTGGGGATAAGATATAAACAAGGAGATTAGATTATAAGATTCAATCAAATGCCAAGGTTGCAGGAGAAAGTCAAAACTCTGTTCGCATGCGCGCACGTGTGTGTGTGTGTGTGTGTGTGTGTGTGTGTGTGTGTGTGTGTGTGTGTGTGTGTGAACAAAATGATGAAAGCAATTCGGAGCACTCACAGTGTGCAACACATTCGCCCACCTACCAATGAAAGGGCTGAATATATGATTTTCCTTTGCGACCTGAACCATCGCTAAATTAAATAAAAGAAAAACTACTTATTGATTCTTGTTTAACCCACCCCATCCCGACGTTTTCTGGGCAGTGGTACGCCCCAGTCCCGACATTTTTGGACCTTTTTTTGGGGGGGGCTCAAACATCTGCTTTTGGTGAGAAACATCGAAAATTCATAGAGAAATCACTCACCTGAGGTTTAAAATACTCGATCCAGGTAGGAGTACCTCCTTACCTTACAGGGTTTTCTATCAGGCTGGATGCAAAGAAAACGAGTTCTATGGGAGGATAACTATTCCACACCACTCATAAACGGTATTTATTTATTTATTTGGTACAAAATTATATGTAGTACGAGAGTATATTGGTTTTCAAACGGTAATATGGGCATTATAAGCATTGTTTCACTCACTAACTCATCACCATTCCTGACATTTTTTTTGCCACATTACCAGATCATCATTTCTGACTTTTTCTTCCTCTAATATTTGTCCTCCACATTGTCATCGATTGGGGAATCATTCTGGCCCTGAATTTCGTACCGTGGCATGACATGGCTTTACTGGCCAGGTCACTGATAACAGGTGAATTGCTAAGAAAAGGTCATGCAGGGGGGGGAGGAGGTCATGCTGGGTAAGGTATTGTCACTGCCTGCCAACCTGTAGAGGAAGGTGTCCCGTGTATACGTGCCAAAAATCACTCGCGAAAATTGAAAATTGTGCAAATTAGGGACCTTGCAATGTCCTTGCAATGTTGCCGCATTAATTTACGTCTCCGGGATATGAATGCACATCATGTGAGGACGTGAATTCACGTCTCCGGGACGGGGCGAGTTAACCCTTATCCTATCCACCAAAATTAGTTCAAATGAGGTAAGGCCTGAGTTGACTTTGCTCAACGACCTTGACCTTCGACTTTTCTGTGACCATTACCTTTGACTGATTGTTCTGAAATCAGAATGTCTTTATCCTTGTTTTTATGTAAACTCTTCCACAAGTGTTAGATTACATCAGATAGAATTTGTTATGATGCCCCTACCATGCAGCCTTGACTTTTGACCTACTCTCAGAAACATTGGGCCAGCTTCATGGATGATCCTGAACACATCCATCAGTTTTGAGCCAAATCAGATCAATATTGGTATTTTGACTGCACACAGACACATGGGTCAATATTATACTATGGCTTGTCACTTTGACCTTTGGCTAATTCTCCTCAACATGAATTCCTTCAAACTTGCCCAGACCTTAACCCGTCCACCAAATTTGGTTCATACCTGAAGGAAATAGTTTGAGTTAACCTTGTCCTGTTACCCTGACCTTTCAGTTTTCCTGTGACCTTGATTTATGAACGACTATTCTCAAAATCTATTCTTTCATACTCCCCTTCTTCTTAGCACTTCAGGAAGTTTTATCTATCAGTATTTTTTTTATTAAGTTTATACTGTAATGTGACTTTGACATTTGACCATTTGTTCTAAAAATAATACTGTTACTTACTGGCTTACCCTCTGCACTTCCACCAAGTTTTGATAAGATGAATTTACAAGTGTATGAATTATTTTCTTAACAGTCACACATACGGGTCAAATTTTGACCTTGTCCTATGACTGTAACCAATGATGATCATTCTCAAAACTGACTTACCTTATTTTTGCCTTACCTTCTACTCTTTTGTTTTCCTAGGTCGACATTAGACCTAGTTCCATGACTTTGCCCTTCGTCCTATTGTCCTCAAAAATTTTATTCTTTTCTTACTAGTTTTCCCTAAACACATCAACTAAGTTTGGTTAAAATCGAATAAAATAATTTTGAGTTATTTTGTTCACACACACACACACACACACACAGTCTACTGGGAGTAGACTGTAACACCAGTCGAACAGGGCGTTACTCCCACAATGGATGGATAGCTGTTGATAGGGAGAGCTGGAGCTCGTATTTCATCAGCCTTGTGAACTAGTTCTGACCACTCCCCTTTCCTGAACAATTTCAGTGTTCCAATAATACAAAGAGTAAGTCAGCATACTCTCCTATACAGTTTCCTCCAACTGCCAACACCAAACTATACGCACATTTCACACCATACTTCCTTTTCTTTAAAAAAAATAAAATGCACCTCAACTCCAGACCTCAGTGTCTGCAGGAGGGTGGGGGGCAATAAAAGTCCCCACTATCCGCTTCTCTCCTGGTGACAGCCAAGAGAGATGTTTGGAAACACTCTCTGACTTACTCCTTTCTGTCTGCAACATTGGTAACCTTTTCTCCAATTTTCTCTCTGTTGAACACAGCCTCTCTTTCTAACTTCACCTTCTCTTCATTACTGAGATTCAACTGTCTGTGGCAACTGATAGCAAACTCTTCTCTCTCGCCTCCTACTCTCTCTCTATACTCACTTGAAAGGTAAATTTGGCTGTTGCGTAGATGTACACAACAATATATCTTGCTCTAATGTTCTTAACTTGAAATTCTGAATTCTTTACTCTCTGACTTCAGCTATCCTGCCATTCTCTAAATATATCTGTGTTGTTTACTTATCACCTGATTACTGCTACAATTAAAAATTCTTAGACTATCTTACATCTAGGATAGAATGCATCCTATCAATTTTTCCTTTCTCTGAATTTTCCATTCTGGGTGATTTCGGTATTCACCACTTCCTTTGGTTCTTCTATCCTTTCACTGATCCACCTGAACAACAAGCCCACATCTTTTCTATCTTACTGACCAAGAGCAGCTTGTACAACACCCTACCCGTTTCCCTGACCGCCTTGGAGAGAATTCCAACATTCGTGACCTTTTCCTTACAACTAATCCTGCTTCTGCAGTTAACCCTCCAATGGCCGTGAGGTATTACATTTGCAGGCACCCAGGTCGGGCCTGGGACCGTTTTTACAAATGTAGACAGTCAATTTCTTTTTCTCTACAGATGTGAAGAGGGTCGTCTGGCACATCTGGGAGTTTTTTTTTTTATTATTATTATTATTAGCTTCCTAAACCCAAACCCATCCTCTGACTTGCTATGAATTACAGAATAAAGAATGAAATTACTGTGCATGTGCCATTACCAGGTAAACATAATTATGAGCGACAACATTCGAGCTAAATTTCGACCAACACAATGACCAAGTTTTTATAATATATCCGATTCTGGCCTTAGTGTGGAGAAGTCTTAAGATTGAGGTACGCAACTATTTAACAAGTCCAATTATTTGTAGCTGCATGGAAACATCATCTATTATTTTTCCTGTTTTAGGAAAAACATTCTTCTGTTTATACACTTTCGCATATTTTATGCGTCTATGTTATTTGCTTCTTTTATTGGAAGACTGCTGAATCCTATTAGCATATTGGTATCACTGGCATTCGTTGAGTATTTCAACTTTATTCTTCTTATCCGTTATTCCTTTCCACTATCATCACAGTGCCACTGCCTTCCCCCATCCCTCAAAAAAAAAAAAAAAAAAAAAAAATTCCCAACGCCCTTGTTTTCCATTTACCCCCTCCCATCAGACTTTCGTAGCTCCATTTAGAGGTAAGGGCCTGTCCATCTAAATGGTGCTTTGACTGACCAGTTAGTGAAGCATAGTAGCCACAGTATCAATTTTATAACTCCGTTATCTGTTCTACCTGCCACAGTGTCTTCCATTTTCCCCATGTACTCGTCCTTTACCTTCTCTGCTTCTTACACCATTTTTGTTTTTCTATTTTCCTTTGATGTATGCAGCAATTACTTGTTCCTTATCACTTTATCTAAGTACTCTTCCAAATTACGTTTCTTTTCTTAATTACTTATCATTTACTCCTCAACCTCATGTATTCTCTTTCTTTACTGCAACATTTTCTCTTACTCCTTTCTAGCTGCATTTTTTTTTTTTTACATTGTTATTCTCCTTCCACACTTTCCAGTGTTATTTTTTTTTTCCTTTCTGTCATCATATACATTCTTATTTTCACTATCCATTTTCATCACTTCAATACATTTATTTATTTCCAGTTTTATTATTTCATTATATTTTTCCCTATCTCATTTCCCCTTTCCATTTTCATTTCTGCAACACTTAATCTTCTATTAGTTTTCACAATGACATGTTGTATGACACACACACACACACACACACACACACACACACACACACACACACACACACACACATATTCATATCTATCTGTCTATCTATCAACATAAAACATACATGCAACGTACAGACTCACGCATTATAAATATATATATATATATATATATATATATATATATATATATATATATATATATATATATATATATGTATGGAGCTGCTCTCTCTCTCTCTCTTTATATATATATATATATATATATATATATATATATATATATATATATATATATAGCATCAGTGGTAAAGTTAGCGTTTTCGTACACTGAAGAACGAGGGTTCGCGCCCCGCCAAGGTAATAAACTTTGAGAGCGTTCATCTGGCCACGTACTACAGTGGCGGACATCAGGGGTACTGTGGTTGAACCAGTGTTGCATACTATAAAGAATGCTTGCACCCAGTCGGCTTGCGCGGGCGGATTACACTTGGGTCACAGACTACACACACATCCAAAGCCACTACAACACTACAGTTACACTTACAAGCACTTCTCACCCTACATACACTCTCTACTAGACAGCCTAAGCCACTTGGTAGACATACATTGGCTGTATCATCCCCACTTCGGTAGGGAAAGGCCGGACCTGCAGTGGACACTCAAACGGCTGATGATATATATATATATATATATATATATATATATATATATATATATATATATATATATATATATAATATTTGTATGTATGTATACGAATAAAGAGATTTCATACAACAGGGAAAGTTTTGAGTCAGCAGATCCAGTATTTGGTCCTTGGCCTTTGACTGATGCTGTTACTGCGAGCGGAAAAAAAAAAAAAAACAGGATGCAGTTGAGGAAGGCAGTGGGTGTGTTTGGGTTGACTGCTGAAATGTTGAAGGCCTTTGGATATATAGACGTAGGTTTAGTTACTGATTTGAAAAATGCGATTATATATGAGTGTGCTGCCGCAGATGACTGGGTGTGACTGTTAGTGTGTAAAACGGAAAGGACGATGCCTGTGAAAGAGGAAGTTATAGAGACATAAATATTTTTAACTAGAAATGAAGGAGAGGGGATGGGTCTTTTAAGGTAAAAACTAATACTGATTAGATCAGTTTGTATTTATGCCTGGCAAAGGGACCATTGACGCCATATTCAATGACCGACAGCATCAGGAATAATAGGAAAGAAAAGTTGTATAATGTTTTTGTTGATTTGGAGAAGTCTTTTGATAAATTCCCTAGGGAGGTGGTGAAGTGATCAATAAGAAAGATTGGGATCGAGAAATGGCTGGTTTGAGTGACCCTGGCTATGTACGTGGGTGATTAAACCCAAGTAAGAGTGCATAGAGATTTGACAGACAAATTTTCTGTGAATGCTGGCGTGCATAAGGGATCAGTCTTGAGTCTCATATTGTTTGTCAGGGTGCTCAATGCTGTCTCATGTAACTTTAGAAATGGACTTCAATGGGAGGTGTATGCTGAAGAACTGGTGTTCATTGCACTGAATGAAATGGAGGCGGAGGAAATATTTAGGAAGCAGAGAGACTGAATGGGCACAAGAGCTTCAGAGTAAATGCGATAAAAGAAGAAGGATGATATCTAGGGCTCGTGCCAGTACTGTCACAACAGAGGGAGTGTGGCCATGTGCAGCCTGACACAATGGTATGGGAAATAACTCCATATTGAGCAGTGTTTGTGATTTGTGACTGGATAAGAGATGCAGTGGTAATGGAGGTAGGCTGCAAAATAACTCTATTTTGGTTATTTTGTGTGTGCTAAATAATCCTGATTTTGTGTATGCGGTATGTTGGGAAGAGCATGTAGAGACTGTCAGGCAAGAAAGGACTGATCTTGCTGGAGAGTCTCTTCAGGTTGTGGAGAAGTTTTGTCATCTGGGGGAAATGTTATGTGCTGGAAGTGGGGCTGTGTACACAATTTTTATGCAATATTAGGCCATGTATCACTTTTCGTACCCTTCCCCAAGGTTGAGCCCAGTAAAAACAACAGTAGCTATTGCAAACGAAGTTTATGCAATTTCGTATGGCCTTAGCACCCAAGGAAGGCTCAAACCTGTCATAGAACCGGTTCTTGATTCTGAAATTTAATGGAAGACCAACAGTGACTCTGGGAAGACAGGGAAATGCTAAATAA
Source organism: Coenobita brevimanus (assembly GCF_032717465.1). Lineage (NCBI taxonomy): Eukaryota > Metazoa > Arthropoda > Malacostraca > Decapoda > Coenobitidae > Coenobita > Coenobita brevimanus. The sequence continues at coordinate 8,394,134 of NC_136982.1, read as the reverse complement.
ATTATCAAAGTAGCATGTTGCGGTCAAGTTATGGCTTATTGGAGTACATGCAAAGCTGGGAATAGCGCCGCTACTATTTTAATAGCGATGGTGGAAACGCCATTACTTTTTTTTAGCCAGTAGCGGAACCGAGAGCACCGCTAATTTTTGGCTGTACTCGCGTTACCACGCTCCTCGCTACTCAGCGACGAATACAGGTCCGGAGTCGGTCAGTACACAGGGATATGCTGACGATTTGGATGTATTTATTAATGACGAAAAATACTACTTTCGTCAATCCTGTCAATTAATGATGTTTGTTCTACAATACATCATTAATTTATTAATTTGTAATGTGTAATAATTAGGCAGGAATTTGCTAGTTAATTGTCGATCATTTAAATTAAGTAACTGGCAGCTTGGCGAGCAGCATAGGGACGGAGTGCGAATCAGACTAGCCAGTCTCAGTTTATTCTGCCATGGTCAGCAGACTGTGATTTTTCAAAATTTCATTGCACTTCGATTCCTATTATGGAACCTGACCCCTGTACTGACCAGAATATTGAACTTGCAACTTGCGCATTTGCTTCGCAAAGGTGCGCGCGCGCGCGCGCGCACACACACACACACACACACACACACACACACACACACACACAATGCTACCCTCAATGTACCCCCAATGCTAGATCTTATATTTACTAGGCAAAAAAAAGATACTGACAATTTAATATATCACCCTCCATTCGGCAAAAGCGACCATGCAATACTAAATTGCAACTTCAGGATTGCATATGACATAGTTAACAACAATGAAAGTTACAAAAAGAGCCTGAACTATAAAAAGGGAAACTATCATGACCTAAAGAAATACTTCTTAGAAACTGATTGGAAAAAGGAGCTTAGAGGACAAGATTTAAATGCTATATACAAAAAATTCTGTGAACTTTATGAAATAGGAGTCCAGAAGTACATCCCATAGCACAAAGAAGCAGAAAAAAAAAGTAAAGAAATGGTTCAATACAGAATGTAAAAAATCAAAAGAAAAAAAGAGATTTGTTGTGGAATAGATACAGAAGACACAACAGTGAAAGGGCATATAACAACTATAAACAGGCAAGGAACGATTATACAAGAATAAGGAGGGAAGCCCAAAAACATTTTGAGGAGGATATTATAAATAAAAGCAGTGATCAGCCGAAGCTATTATACAGCTATATCAGAAGCAAAACCAAAGTAAAAGATAAAATACAATCCATTAAGGACGAGGGAATCACCTATACACAAGAGAAGGATATTTGTGAAGCACTAAATAAGAATTTCCAATCAGTTTTTACAGAAGAAAAAAATTTTGAGAGGGATTATGTGGAACATGCATGCCCACAGTACTACCAGATATACAAGTATCAGAAAAAGTAATACAGGAGGAGTTATGTATATTAGACAAAGGAAAAGCAAATGGTCCTGATGAAATTTAATGTTGGGTGCTACATGAATGTGCAAAGGAGTTAAGTAAACCATTATCTATAATTTTCAAGAAATCCTTGAGACAAGGTAACAAACATTGTTCCCTTATTCAAGAAAGGGAATAGACAAGATCCACTCAACTACCGACCACTATCACTAACCAGTGTTGTAAGCAAGGTATTAGAAAAGCTTATAGGCAAAAGCTTGGGTAAATCTTCTAGAACACAATATGATAACAGAAAGACAGTTTGGTTTCAGAGAAGGAAAGTCATGTGTCACTAATCTGTTGAGCTACTATGACAGAGTAACAGGCACATTACAGGAAAGAGAAGGATGGGTGGACAGTATCTATTTAGATTTCAAGAAAGCATTTAACACAGTACCACACCAAGACTTTTATGGAAACTGTACCATCAAGGACGAATTCGAGGCATACTGTATTGTTGGATGCAAGATATTCTCATAAAAAAAGAAATGAGAACAGTGCAAAGGAGAAATTACTCGTCATGGAAAGAAGTGACTAGCGGAGTTCCACAGGGCTCAGTGCCGGCACCAATCATGTTTTTAGTGTATATAAATGATATGGACAGTAATACTGGAAATGAAAGCTATCTAAATATGTTTGCAGATGATGCAAAAATACAAAGGAGAATTACTAACAGACTCTTGTAAAGGGCTACAAGAAGAATTAAATAAACTACATGAATGGAGTAACGCATGGCAAATGGAATTCAATGTGGACAAGAGTCATGTAATCAAGTTTGGTAAAAGTGGAAAAAGACTTGATTGGGATTAATAAGTTAGGAAATAAAACCTACACACATCAGAAAGAGAGAAGGACCTAGGCGTGATTATCAATAACAAACTATCTCCGGCTGACCACATCAGTGAGAAGGCACGGAACATGTATACACTGCTTGCAAATATGAGAATAGCGTTCACATACATAAATGAAGACATGCTAAGAAAGATAATAACATCATTCATCAGACTAACCCTGGAGTATGCATCAGTATTCTGGAGTCCTCATCTCAAAAAACACATAGACAAGATTGAAAAAGTTCAAAGGGCCGCTACAAGATGGGTACCAAGTTCAAGGGATCTAAGCTACGAAGAAAGACTAAAAAAGCTGAATCTACCAACACTACAGGAGAAAAGGAAAAGAGGTGATATGATCATGCTATATAAATGCATATCAGGGAAGGAGAAAACGACATAAATGATTACTTAACCTATGGGGATGCATCAGCAAGAGGACACTGCAAAAAACTGCATAAAAAGAGAGGTGATGAAGACGTAAGGAAATTTAGTTTCCCAAATAGGGCAACTGATCAGTTGAATGCACTACCGAATGAAATAGTGTGTGCCAAAACAATTCACAAATTTAAGGATATGTACGATAAATATGGTTTAAAACACAGGACAGTACGTGCTTGACTCATTCCTGCAAAGATACAATTAGGTAAGAACAATTAGGTAAGAACACACACACACACACACACACACACACACACACACACACACACACACACACACACACACACGCACGCACGCGCGCACGCGCATACACACACACCTCTAACTATCCCCGTCTCTAACTCCTGCTCTCTCCCTCACTCTCTCTTTCAGACTAATTCTTACTCACTAATTATTTCGTAACAGAATGTTACTTTCAGTTTAAAGTACTGGAAAAAAGAAAACATTGCTATTGCATAAATAGCATTTAAAAGAAAGCGCCAGTTCATTATTACTTTCGTTTTCGTACATACCTTAAATAGGAACCATTAAAAACATAATAAATCTATATAATATGTATCAATGGTAGGCCACATTTTTTTGCCTTTTATTTACGTATGATGCTTTCAGTAGGTATATAACAATGTAAAAGAACATTTGTTACATTATACAGTAAACAGCTTTTTCCTGTACCTTCGGCTCTAAGCTTCATTAAAGTGACACCGACATGTATATGACGTTTTTTTTTTTTTTTTTTTTTTTCGATATAAGTATTTACTGACATTACTGGTACACAACATAACCACTCAGCCTAAGTAATATTAACAAAACGGTATCTCGTGTATTGCTATATCACAGATTTTTTTTTACCTTTCCTTTGTGTACCTTTTTCTTATCCAAAGTTGCGGGAGCGGGAGCGCCGCTACATTTCGTATTAAGTAGCGAAACCAGTAACCCCACTACTTTTTCGAGCTAGTTATGGGAATGGGAGCGCCGCTACTTTTTATTAGTAGCGTTCCAAGCACTGACTAAATGGCAGCTCACTCCGGCTTTGACAGGAGTGAGTCCAGCACGTGTACTTCCCAGTTTCTCGCGAATAAGGGAATTTCGGACCATCATAACTCCGCAAATATGGTGAGCGGAGCAAAATTATTTCATGGATAAGCGTGTAATACGATTTTCAAGATGATGATGTACATTGAAAGCTAATTTGCATCAGTTTGTAAATTGGTCATATTACTACGCCTTAGAGCCTATTTTTTTTTTTTTTTTTTTTATGGAATGGAGAAGGAACCAAAGGCTAGAGACCCACAAGACTGTTCCCTCCATGAAAAAACAAAAATAACATAACAAAGAACCAAATTCAAGATCTGTTCATTTCGGGATGCCTGGACACTGGGTCTGAAAGACTGGACGTCATAGGAAGTAGGAAATACAGACAAAGGAAGACAGTTCCAGAGTTGACCTGTTGCATACATGAAGGACTGGGAGTAACAGTTAACTCTTGCATTAGAGTGTTGGACAGAAAATGGATGAGAATTTCTTGCTAGGTGGATGCTTAGCACCAGCCGAAGTGATGGAAGGATGCAGGCAGACAGTTCAGAAGAGTAGTGACCATTGAAGTGGCGACAGAAAAGAGATCAATTTGCAATACTGTGGCGATGAGACAGAGGTTGAAGGGAGCCAGTAGCAGGAGGAGAAGCAATGAGACGAAGAGACTTTAACTCCACCTCGTTGAAAAGAGCTGTATGTGAGGAGCCTCCCCATACATAAGTTGTACTCTACACAGGGGCGAATAAAACCCGAGTATAATGACATCAATCGTGCATGGGTAAAGAAGGCACAGAGTCGACTTAGCACATCCAATCTCACAGAAGCAGATTTTATAAGAGAGGTAATATGATTTTTCGAACATAAATCCCGAAAGAATGAAGCCCCATGTATGTTTAAAGATGATGCAGGATTCAGTTGGATAGTGTTAATGCTTAGAGGATACTCTTGCAAAAGATTCTGATGGGTTGAAAGGTGTACGAACTGAGTTTTTGAAGCATTGAAAACAAGGTTAATGTTACCTCAATCAGATATATGCACCAAGTCAGATATCAGGTCCCTTCCTTGTCGAAGTAACTCTTGAGATGAACGCTGGAAGACGTTAATTGAAAGGTAAAGGATGATGTCATCAACGTATGAGTGGACAGGGTTAGAAGTAGCCTACAGCTTAGAAGGTCAGTGATGAATAAAAGGAAGAGGATTGGTGATATGACAGAACCCTGATGAACACCAATATTTATAGCTCTAAGAGAACAATGGTGGCCGTCAATAAGATCAGCTATAGAATGACAAGAAATGAAGCTAGATAATTATGAAGGCACAGAAAGAAGGATAGAAGCTATAAGAGGGAAGTCGGGAAATTAAAGCTTTATGCCAGATCTGACCGACAGGCTTTAAGATGCAAAGTTCAATGGCAAGGCAAAGCTTTCACCAAAAATCCTAAATGGAGGATGACCAAGAGTCTGAAAGGAGGATGGGGCGACCACCAGTGGAGTGTCCGTGGCAGAACCCATACTGACGATCGAAGCAAGGTCATGATGGGAAGGGTGCTTTAAAACCATTTTTGTCATGGATGGATATTAAAAACTTTAGAAATACAGGATGTTAGAGCAACTCCACGGTCGTGAGAGAGCTAGAAATGGCCACCCTTCTTTGGGACAGGGTGAATGAGAGCAAACTTCCAGCATGATGGAAAGGTAGCCTAATGTTGACAGACAAAGAAAAAAAAAAAGTTTATCAAGGCAAGGTGTCAGCACAGAAGTACAGTGCTTGAGGACAACTGGAGGAACCCCATTAGACCCATATGCATTGTTAGTACTGAGGCCAGAGATGGCAGAAAATTCATCAACTGAAAAAAATTAAGGTCAGCCATGAGGAAGTAAGAAAGGTTAAATGGTGGACGAAGAGCACAAGAATAATCTAAGATGGAACTGGAGGAGAAAGTGTGAGTGAAGAGTTCTGATTTGTCAGTAGAAGAAACAGCTACAGAGCATTCAAAGTGGAAAAGAGGAGGGGAAGATGATAAGGAAAAGTTGTTGGAAAGGCTTTTGGCAACCCCCCTTGATGTACTATAAGTCATAATTATTATCAGGGATATTTTTTTCCGAAATATGATCATTAATTCACATGGTCATGTGTTGTATTCCAGCTAAGAGTACAGAATTAACTTCAGCTAAGTGTTAGTACAGGAGCATGAGCATATTAACCTGCCGCATCCGGTAACGTATAGGTACGTTACGACGTTTTGTCAAGCTCAGTCCCGTCAACGTACCCATACATTTTGTTTTGTCGTGCTCAGTCCCGTCAACGTACCCATATATTTTGCAACTGCGAGGTCCATCATTTGAACATTTTTCAAATTTTGAGCATGATATTTGGTACGTATACGGGGGACACCTTCCTCTACCCGCCACCCCTGCATGACCCCCCGCATGCCATTGTCTCGGCAACTCACCTGTAGCAGTGACCTGGTCAGTAAAGACATGTTGTGTCATGGTATGAAATTCAAGGTGAGAATGATTCCCCAATAGATGATGATGTGGAGGACAAAGATTACGTGGCGCCAGAGGATGAAATGAGCAGAAGTGATGAGGAGGTAACATCGCCAAGGAAGGTGCGGTATGTTGATGTGTTCAGTGAGTGAAACAATGCCGATATCTCCTGTATAAATGCGTGAAAACCAATACATTTCTTGTTCTACATATAAATTCGTACCAAATGAACAAATATCTACCTATTCTGAGTGGTTTGTAATAATTACCGTTACCATAGAAAACGCAACAGCTGCAGTGCAGCTCCAGAGAACATAGTACAAGGTGTTTAAAGGGTCACCTGTATAGCCCATTTCTAAGCTCAGATGAGCACTTTTTCTGTGATTTGCCATTGTTTCTCACAAAAAGCAGAGGTTTGAGCCAAAAAAAAAAAAATCCAAAATCTGCCAGGATTTGGGGGGGGGGGGGCAGTGGTGAAAAATCTGCAGGAATGCGGCAGGTTAATGTTGTTGTTTCTTATCCTCGCCTGGTCAAGACAACGCTTATTTTCTGTTTCAGCAGACCACTGATGATTTTACTCAGCCGAGACTGAGTTATATGAACCTGAATGTTAAAAGCTGCTGTAGATTGGTTTGGAATTGTTTGGCAGCTGAATGAGTTACGATATCTTACATAAAAATTTAATCAAGGCTCAAGAAAGTTTAAAAAGATGGCCTGATATATTCTTGTATATATCGTGGGTGACAGTCCTTCAATCCTTTCACGCTGTGGACATTTTCGTTTTATTATTGTTGCACTGACGATTTACATTACTTTAGGGTACATTTCTTGTTCCAGTATAGTTAATGATAACGCTATTTAACACAGTCATTTCAGAAACTCTCAGCTAAGCTTAATAAAATCGTATGAAGTAGCAAGAATACGATAGAAATTATGTAATCAGAATGAGGATGAAGTGGTTAAGAATGTACTTTAATGTAACCTTTCACCTTGTAAAGACTTGTTTTCGGAATTAATGTTCAATGTATTTTATATGTTAAACAATGTTCCATCTTTATATGAAAGAAGAGCATTCGAGAACCAAATTCTAATCGCCCTCCAGAATATGCTGTTGGCCAAGTCTGAGATATAGGCCATATCTTGATACCCTGAAGGTTTCATGTTGATAGCTCAAGTCGCTCATAAGATACAATGGTGCTAAAGGTGGTAGATAATAATTAGTTGACCTTTGGCAGCCATATTGGTGACCTTGACCTTGACCGCGAGTGCCCATTTTCGAACTCGTCCAAGATTTTGGCCATATCTTGAGACCCTGAAGGTTTTTATGTCGATAGCTCAAGCTGTTAATGAGAGAGAATGGTGCTAAAAGAGGGTGATAAAAGCTAGTTGACCTCTGGCAGCCATTTTGGTGACCTTGACCTTGATTCCGAGTGTCCATTTTCAAACTCGTCCAAAATTTTGGATATATCTTGATACCCTTAAGATTTCATTCATGTTGATAGTTCATGAGATTTAATAGGAACACACACACACACACACACACACACACACACACACACACACACACACACACACACACACACACACACACAGGCAGGCAAAAACATTGTTGCTCCGCTTTCTAAAGGCAGGCGATAAACATGCAGGCGATAAACACATTTTCAACAGAACTAGCAAGCACTCACAAACCTGACGTCATTACACAATGATTCCAAAGTTTCATGCACCATTTGATAACGTAATGACGGGAAAAGTATTGATGTTTTCTGCTGGTACTGTACAGTCAGAGGCAAAAGTTGGCTTATTATTTCACAACATCTACTTCGTGTTTCAGACACGTCAGTCACTTTCCTTCCTGGCAACTCATATAATAGAAAATCCTCTACAGCAGTGAAACAAACCAGAGCTCTCTCAGCATTCGAATACTAGCTAACAGAGGAAAGTGAGATGTAATAGAAGTGACACAAATTGAGCCTTTGCCCCACTCTTTATATCTCATGAATGATGACACAGTTAGCATTCATTACAAATGTTTGCCTTCTAATTAAACCAACTTTGTATTTTTTTTTTTAATGTGAAAACATACATTTACTCACAAAGCGAAACTACCATACAAGTAAAAACGGGTGGAAGAGAGGTTACATATGACATCAAGGGCCACATTCAAAAGTTATATACCTAAATTCTTCAGTACAAGAACCTATGCATCTTCCATCTATTCCCACTTCTATATGGGATGGATGTGTTTGACCAATCTTTGCCATACAGTTCATTCCTTCGTCAAGGCTGTCTTGGTTTGATTTGTCATTTTGGTTTGGTCAGTTATACAACCGCATGGAATTCTGACGCCAACACTCCCCATTTGTCCATACTTGGGCTGTCTTGCCCTCCAGTGGCTGGGGGGAGTGCATCTATCTCTGATTGCTGCTAACAGGCCCTTGTATTATCTAGTTGATTGACTTATGCAGTGGAGATCAAGGGGGGTGAGTAGAGGGTGGGTGATTCGTGGCTGCTGATTGGCCACCTATTTTGTCAACGCAACAATCGGCAGATGATCAATAATAATTACACAATTTTTGCATACTTTCAACTTGTGTTCCTAGGAATAAAATACTCAGCTGTTAACAAAAAACACAAAGAGTATATTGCTGAGAAGTGGGATTTGCTAGATAGGAAATACTGGAAGATTCCCAGTACTTCTCGTATTTTACAGTTATGAGTCAGAATTGCCAGTTAGCCTGCTATTTGTGAGCAGAGGTATTTTGTAAAGTTATGTATTAAATTTTACGTTTTTTTCCTCAATGATGTTTTATTAATGTGAATGTTCTTAAATTGTGTAATTTAATTTCAGTTTGTATTCTAAATAATTTAGAGTGCTACGTAGTGTAAGAAAACTCTAGGGTATTTTGAATGCCTCTTAGTGGTAACTGTTGCTCCTCCGAGAAGGTACTAGAACTTTGGAGAAGTAGAGAAGGCTATATAAGGAGGTGGAAGAGCCTAGGGGTGTCAATTTCGTTTCAGTTTTAGTTTCAGTGCAGTTCAGGCATAGTGAAGATTGTATACCTCCGGTACTTGTGAAAGCAGTGAAGTTTAGTTGGCAAGCATTAAATGTAAGTATCTGGTAAAAAAAAGACCATGAACTTGAGAAGCCAGTGATTATTTACCACGCCTAATCCTGAAAGGCTGACCATAGGAAGAACAACTCACTGGGCAACGTCCATCCTATACTGAACTACTGCTGTTCTAGCCTGTGGCAGTATGGAACGGGGATGAAACAATATTTTGTCTGTTCAATTATACATGATAATGGTGTAAATGCTTTCAGTATAAAAAAAAAAACAAACAAAAAAAAAAAAAAAACAATGTATTTGCGGTGATTAATAAATGCTTGCATCTCTATGTCGTTGGAAATTTTCTCGCCGAAGTGTTCAAAATATTCTTATGAGTTTGTCTAATTTATCATTATATCACGAAGTTGCTATGTCGGTCTGCTTTATTTGTGTGGCAATGCATGTATAAACGACAAGGCTTGATATAACACTACACTGATCTTGGCAAAATGAGAGGCTACCTCTTGTTCAAAGATGTTTGTATGTTTGCGCAACAAAAACAAAGGTAGTTTGCAGGATTTTCTTATACATAAGAACAAACATAAACTATCCCCACAGTTTACTGTAAGAAAAGCAAAGATGTGGCAGACAACAGAGATAATGATTACTGGATTCCAAGAAGAGACGAAACAGACAGCGTTGGCCATTAAAAAAAAAAAAGTGGGTAGGGAACACCTTACTGAACAATTAAGTTAAAATAAACAGCAGTGATGAAAGCAGCAATGATGAAATATTGAGGTTGTAATACCTACAGTACTGAAACAAACTGATAATACCATTTAGTATATAGCATAGTCTTTAATTGTGACAATTTTTGCCATGTTCAATAAAAATTGTTTCTCTCTCATTTGACCTATGTGATTTTCCCTTGCTATATTGATACCAACATTCATTTGCTTCTCAAACCCTGGTGATATTCCTTCTTTTATTATTATTTCCTTAATCCTCTTGCCATTCCATCAAATGTTTCTCAGAGAGAGGGGGGAGCAGAGGAGGGGATAGGAAAGTAAACATCTAACGGAAGACACAATGAGGAGCCTATGGACGTACCATTTAAGCATGCTCTTCTCAAAGCAGAAGAGTTAGATACATGTTTCGTTAAGCCTTCCACTAATATATATCTCTTTTGCAAAATAAAACATATAAATACGCCGTCAGTCTGGGGTGCTTACTTTACTTATAAAGCAGTTTGTTTATACCTTTGTCTTCAATCATAAAACCATCAAATCCATCACAACCAAGCTAGAGTCTTGGACAGCATGAAACATACACTAATACATTATTCATGATAATATCCCTGTGCTATAAAAAAAAAAAAAACTTCTTTACTGTATTTTAAAAATTGGTTGAGAACTTTCACGAATATGATCGCTAACAAACTTTGGCAGCAATTCAAGACTACTCACAGTGACTGAAGGAAAGAAAATACATGAAATGGCAGGACAGAAAAATGTATGTGAATTGTCACATTCCTTATGATTTAGTATTTCCAACTTTCATCAGTGATACTTTGCGCTCGTCTTTTGAACAACTGTCATTCATTTTTATAGTGAACGTTCCATCACTTACATTATCTTCGTCATTCTGCTTTTTTTCACACCTAAGGATGGGATGAGCTAGTTGCTGGCCAAAAACAGAGATAGAGAAAGCACAAAAGAGGGAGAACTATCAAAAACATGCCCAGTAAAATGGGCGAGACACTCATTCATCCACTATTTCAAGCTATTCAATACGTTTATCAGAAAGTGTTCTTCTCAGACATGCTACTTTTCCATTCTTTTTCTCACGTGGTTGCACAGAAATATTGCAGGATATCGCATTTTCCATTATATCCTGTCCTTGTCCCACCCGACCGATATTCTTGAACATCCTGTTTTCTATTCAATTCTTTTTCACCCAGTCAAACATAAACTTTTCTGGGACATATCATCTTTCTTCCTCCATCCAGTTTCATTTTTTATTCGAACTTCATAATTCCATTCTCACCTCTTCCAATCGCACTGTTTTATTGTTGGATATCCTAATCCCATTCGCTCCCTCCCCAATCCTTAATTTTCGTCTGTTTTCTTGCATCTGTAGTCTTCATTTTCCATTTTTCCGTCAAAATCTTCCCCTCCTCAATCTTAACCTCTATCAAGACCCCTCTGCCATTTGCCTCTCTTTATCGCCAGTCACTCCCGTTTCCCTCCTTCCAGTATTGTCACCTCATCAACTTTATCCCTTTGTATTACAACTCTTGCCCTTATTGTTTTCCTTGCTCCCTGTTTATCCCCAGCAGCAATATTTACTTCCGTTACTTTCCTCTCATTACTACCAGTCTCTCGATTTCCCTCCTTCCTTTACCGTCACTCCTCTATTTCCCTCCTCATTTTATCGTCAACCTCTCCATTTCATCCTTCTTTTATCGTCACTCCTCCACCTCCTATTAAAATCGTCCCTCCATTTCCAGCCTCCCTGTATCGTCACCCTCCAGCGTCTCTGCTCCCTTCATCATCACGCCTCCTCTTCCTCCCTTTATCCTCATCTCCACTACTTCCCTCCTGTATTTAATGTCACCTCTTCTCATCCCTCTTTTTTTCTTTCCCCCTCCACTTTCCTTCTTCCTTTATCGTCACCTCTCCACGTCCTCCATCTATTTACCATCACCCCCCTCCATTTCCACCCATCCTTTATGGCCACTTTCACCACACTCTTTCCCTCGATTTTTTCTTCCTCTTTCGGTTCATTTCCTAAAGCCAGGTATCGTTCTACACTTTTCTCTCATTTTTTTTCGGGTATTTTTCTCTTATCCTAGGGCGCCGTCGACACCATGCCCATTAATTAACATCTTGCATAAAATCCAAGAATCAGTCATACACTTCTGGGGTGACTCAGCTGTTCGTTGTGTATGTATCCAATTTCACTTCTGGCTGCATAATATTTCAAAACTGTAAACGATTTCAGCAACGCAGGCTAACACTACTGTTCCCTGTACTTTCCCCTACCTTCTCTGTCTTCCCCTAAATCCACACTCTCCATATTCCCCTATATCTAATCCTTGCTTACCATCCCCAGCACACTTCTAAATTTCTAACTCCATCAAAATATTGCTCCTTGCCTCCCTTCCTACTCCTCCTTCCGTCCGTCCCCATTTCCACTCCCTCTCACCATCTTCACCATCTTCCTCCCTCCCGTCCCCCTTCTGCTTCCCTTTCGTCCCCGCCCTCTCCCAGCAAGACTCAGCACTGCCCTATATCTGACCCCCTCTGTCCTAATCCGTGTCTTCTCTCCTTCACACTTCGTCCTATTTCCCTAACCAACCTTCCTCTCTCTCTCTCTCTCTCTCTCTCTCTCTCTCTCTCTCTCTCTCAATATATATTATAGTGTGTGTGTGTGTGTGTGTGTGTGTGTGTGTGTGTGTGTGTCTTGTTTATCCCTTCCCTCACGACAGAGAATCTGACCTTTTTCTGACTCTATCTCTTGACCTCTTTTCCCCTATCATATTTTTTTCCAATATAATCTTTCCATCCACCATTCTTCTCCTGTACGTTCCATCACCAATACCAACCACTCTCCTCCTACGTTTTCCATCACCAATACCAACCACTCTCCTCCTATACTTTCCATTACCAATACCAACCACTCTCCTCCTATGTTTTCCATCACCAATACCAACCACTCTCCTCCTACACTCTCCATCATAACACCAACCACTCTCCTATACGTTCCGTACCAACCACTCTCATCCGTCCAATACTTTACATTGGCTTTTCCTTCCACTAATCAACCATTTTTGACAACCTGTCTTCCTCCTCCATCATTCTCCATTCTCTATATTTCATTAGTAACTTTGTTTGTGCATTTTCTCACTGCCTGCGCTATATAGATTTATTCCTTTGCCATGTCCTTTTTTTTTTTTCTTTATATTCTTTTCTGCTTTCTCTCGCAGGTTGCAATATCGATTCTCATTGTCTTTCCGCCTTCTTCATTTTTTAAAATAATTCTTTAGGTTTCTTTCACTGCCTACATTAATTGTTTTCCTTCTTTGTCTTTCTTTGGCCTCTTCCTTTTTTTTTACTATCCATCTCCTTTATTTCGCAATTTATATTTTCTGTGGTAGCTCTCATTGTCGTTGTTCCTTTTTTTAAACTTTTTACTTCTCCTTCTCATTTTTTCTCGGTGCTTATATTATTTAGTTTCATTTTCTCCTATATTTAACTCGTTCTTGTACCTCTTCTTACCACTCCTTCTCCTTCATTTCGTTATGTTCGTCTCAATCCCCTGCATTATTTCGTTTTAGTCTCCTTGTCTTCTAATTGCTTCCACTTCATTTTAAATCCTCTGTCCCCTTCCTTTTGCGTTGTTTGCGCACATTATCCTGTGTCATTCTTTATCACTTTTTTCTTCTTTCACCTCTTATTATTCCTTTTTCTCTTCCATCATGTCGTCTTGTCTCACTGCCTACATAATATAGTTTCATTACTCCTTATTTTTCACTCCCGCTCTCCCGGTCTCCTTTCTGTCGTTTATTTTTGATACCTTCTACTTTCTTTTATTTGTCTATCCTTCCTTCGATTCGTCTTTCCTCACTGCCTGCATTATCTGGCTCCATTCCCCTTGACTTCTTTGCGATATTTCCGCTTGTTATTAACCCCTCTTTCTCCATTCTTAGGTCGATTATATATATTCTATATTCCTTCGACCACATATTGTTTCTGTTCTTTCCTCATCTTTACGTTCTGTCATGCTAGCTTCATTATCTCTCCATTTTGAACTCCTATTCTCCTTATTTCCTTCATTAGCTCATTTTATTCCCATTTCTTCCTACTTCCGCTTTACTTAATTATCTAGTCTCTTTCCTTCCTTTCTTATCATTATATTCCTTTTTTATTCCTCTTTTCTTTCGTTCGCTTTGTCTCGCTGTCTACTGTATCTTTTTACTAGCAGGGGTACCTGGTGCATCCCTAACCTGATCCCTATGATCGTGCATACCGGCATTGCCTGAGACCCTGGATGGCCACTTCCTCTGTGGGAGAGGACCCCCGGGGTCCCATTTTACCCACGAAACCTACATTCCTCCTTGGACCTATTTTCCTACTACTCACCCACCCACCCACCAAGCCTGGCCACCCAATCCACCCGTCCTGCCTACCTCATCAAGCTGTCCACCTATCCGACTAGCTGTATAGATGATGAAGTAATAAACTCTGCGGTAAGTAACTACCATGTTTCCACCATGTTGACTATCTCAGTTCTAATCTTGGCCATCAGGAGGCGCCACTTTAACAACTGTAATGTACACATAAAATTCGTCGTTTTCACCTACTACAGCTGTTTAGAGAGTTCTGTATGTATCTCTCTCGAATTCCAGAGAGGACAGACAGACAGGCAAACATATACCTTTTATTTATATATGGATCATCCAATTCGTTTCCTTGCCGTCCATTTTCCGTGTCCAGTACTTTTAGTTCATTGTTCTCCTTCCTCCCATTCAGTCTGCTTTGTTGTCCATACTATACGTTATTTTGTTTCATTATCCTTTGCTCCATTTCTTATAATATAAACATTTCATCTTCCTTCGGTGTAGGCACAACATTCCTATTGCATCTCCCATTTACTTTCTCCATGTATTTATCCATCCACGTAATTTTTATTGCATTTATTCCGTCAACCGTCTCTCCGTTTCTTATTTATTTTTTTTTTCCGTCTGCTTCATCTCTCACTATTTCTGTTTCTTTTCCTTCACTTCTTCCGTTACTTCCATACATATAATTTCTAACACAGCGATCATTTCATTTCTCTTCCTCTGAACACCTCCATCCTCTCCCTCTTGTCCCCCTTTCCACTTCCTCTCCTCTTTACTACTTCCCATTCTCTCATCCTCTACCTGTTCCTTTTCCCTCTCCTCAACAGTTCTCTTCCTATTCTTCTCCTCTCTTTTCCCCACCTCTTCTCCCTCTTTCTATCCTTTCTATTTCTATCTCCCCATCAATTCACCTACCTCTATGTCATCCCCATCTCCAGCTCTTCCTCAGC
Source organism: Coenobita brevimanus (assembly GCF_032717465.1). Classification (NCBI taxonomy): domain Eukaryota; kingdom Metazoa; phylum Arthropoda; class Malacostraca; order Decapoda; family Coenobitidae; genus Coenobita; species Coenobita brevimanus. The sequence goes on along the minus strand of NC_136982.1, from coordinate 8,378,785 downwards.
CTTGTCCCTCTTCTCCCCCTTCTTTTCCTGCAGTGTATCTTATCCTGTCACCATTCCATCTTCTGTATTTCTCCCTGTCTCCTTTCTCTTCAATGTCTATCTCTGTCTCTTTCATTCCACTGTCTCTGCTTGTCTACTCTCCCTCCACTGACTCTCCATTTCTTTGTAATTTCCCTCTTTATCTCTTCCCCTGTCTTTCCTCTCCCCTGTCTAAATTAGCTCTGCCACTACTCTGCTTCTTTCCTTCCTTTCTCTCGTTCTCTCTTTTTCCCCCTTCTCTCTTTCCATCTTCTTTACTTCCACTGTCTCTCTTCGGCTTTTTGTGCCTCACTCCGATTTATCACTCCTCCCGCGCTAAGTAATCCCTTCGCCCACTCTCCCTCTCTCTTCCTTTTCCCTTTTCTCTAGCTTCTTTGTTTTTCCCTGTTCTCCAATTCAGCTTCGCTCGTCTATTATCCTCCCTTCCGCCCCTCGAGTCCCAAACTGACAAGCCACTCACTCCTTCCCAAAAACTCATTCATTCCTCACTATCTACGTATCCTTTTCTGTTATTCCATTTCTGTGTCTCCGGGGCTCAGCTTCATGCCGATCAAGGAGGTTCACTAGCACCTATTTCTTACCGATTTATTTTCGGATACGACTGGCTAATATATATTCCCTGACGATAGCTACAGAGACTATGGCGATAACAGAATTATTTAAACCTCACACAAGAGGCTGGTAAGGCGTAATTAGCAAAGTAAAGGAAAGTGTTAGGAAGCTTCCTTATCCAACGGGAATACAGACACTGATCTCTCTCCCTTTCGAGCCCCAGACTGACAAGCCATTCAGTTCCCTCTAGACAAAACTGCCCTTCTCCTCCCCCCCCCTGCCCTTCCGCTTCTCCCGGTCTCCTTTCTGTCCCATTCCAATCTCTCTCTCTCTCCCTTGAGTACCAAGCACAAAAGCCACTTACTCTCCATCTGAATAATTCTGGTTCCTATTGCAACCTTCTCCTCGCCACCCATATGCTCCATTCGCGCTCCTTCCTCTTTCCTACCGCTTCCCATCTCTCCGTCTTCCTTTCACCATTCCATGTCTCTCCCTTCACATCTCTGTCTCTCCCCTCTCTCCCTAAAGCGCCAGACATACAAACCACTCTCTCTCCCTCTAAACAAACTCTGCTCCGCCTCCCCCGAACTCCCATTGTAGCACTGGGCAAAAGTTTCGTCGCTACCGCCAGAAAACTCCACTCCAGCCCCCCACCCCTACCCCAACCCCTGGCCTGAGAGGGCAAACAACACCCACGCACCACTACACTCGCACTCTGACGGACACTTGAGCCACGTGTCTGAATATGCCACGGACATAGTTAGTAAGGGAGAGAAGAATAAGGGACAGGAAAATGAGAGATCAGTATGGGGAGAAAGGATGTCTAGAAGAAACGATAGACTGAAAAGAAGAAAGATGTGGAGAAAAAAAGGAATAAGATGGAGAGAAGAATGTAGATAAGAAGGCAAAATATAGGAAAAAGCAAAAGATGGAGGAGGAAACAGCAAATGAAAGGAGTGGAGAAAATCTACATCCATCCACTACAGCATTCTTCCACGGACATTTGAGCCCCGCGTTTGAAATATACCATGGCTGGATTCAGTACGACAAAAAATAAACAAAGGAGGGGACAATGACAGCCAAGCAAGAAGGAAAGGATGTCAAGAGAAAGGGGGAGCAGAGTGAGGAGGAAATTTTACAATTATTAGAGAAAATAGAGAATGAAATCGAAAAGAGGTGAGAAAGTAAAGATGTATGAAAGAAAGTAGCAGGCGGGAAAATAAGGAAGGAAAAAAAGGCAGCAGACAGGGGAAAAAAAAAAAAAGATAGGAGGAATCTGGTGGAGAAGGGGAAAAACTGCAGGAAGGCATGTGCTGAAAACAGATGGCGATAGCAGTAGAAAAAATAATTCAGAGAAGACAAGAATGACAAAGGAAAAAAAAAAAGCTGAGGAGGAAACAGGACGAAGTGGAGGGGAAAAAATGCGAAACAAGCGTGGAGAATTACAAGGGAAAAAAGTACGAAACGACAGATAAAAGATATTGTCCGTATTCTTGTTGGCTTCAATTTCATAAAAACTTTCCCTCAGCGATTTATCTAACGTATTTCACACTAACTACTTCAACCGGGGGACATATATTCATTCTTGCTAATTCACAATGATGACTCTATACTACTAACTAAAAGCACAGCGACTCGGAGTGGCGAGATACAACCTTCATGTCTACACAACTAAATGGCATAACTTATCTAAGTAAAGCCGTCCGGCAACAACAGGAATAAAGCTCAAAACATATCCATTGTAGGAAGGTTAAATCCTCTTGTGTTGGCAGATGCCAGCTATAACTCTCAGCAACAAGAGTTATATAGGAAAGTTCTCAACGTAATGAACAGATTTGAGCCCTCTCATGATAGGTGTTGCTACTGATCGACCCCAATCTGTCAACCCATGCAGACCCATAAACTGCAGGCAAGCAACCACCCCTGTGCAGTGAACCGTTGTTCCCTGGAGGCTAACAGCGCTAACTACTGCTAGGCGCAGGAAATGGTGTGAAGGTCTGGTCCCTGAATGGACGCTGCACCTGCGTTTCTCAACCCAGTTAACAGGGACAACATAGCAGGCTCCACTCCACCCTGTAATTTGGTCATGTTTACCACCAAACGTTGTAAACAATATCCTGGGTTTTAGGAAACCATTACCCTTGTCACTCAGTACAGAGCCACCTGAAGTGCAAGGTAGAGCAGTAAGATGTGAGAGGAAGGAACGGAAGAAATGTTAAGAGATCACACACTGATGTATATAAGGAGAAGTGGAACAAAGAAATGGGAAGCACTATGTCAAGTTAGTGGATGATGGTCACCACCATCTACAAATACGGTATCATGATAAAGTGTAAAGAACTCTAGTAGTCTTTTCTTATTCCAACTAACGCCGGACGATTTAATTCAACTAGTGTCAATAAAGAATAAGAGCCTTAGCACTAATACTGATACCGTTAACTCTCTCAAGGCCTAGATACTCACAATGTTCAGTTCTAGATAACGTCAGGCGTCCGAGTGATATGTATCCTCATCGTAATGTTTATTAACAATGCGAACTGAGCCTGACAACACCATGAGCAGAAGGGAAAAATTGTTAAAGTAGTGAAAGGGCTGAAGATAAGAGAATATTTATTTATACATAAGTGCAAGCCAAATAATTCTTGCTTTTAATATTTCTCCGATGCAATAGTTATATTATTCCTTCTTTGTCTCCACCGACGCTTATTCTCTCTCTCTCTCTCTCTCTCTCTCTCTCTCTCTCTCTCTCTCTCTCTCTCGGCGGCTTAGCATTTTTCATTTTCATGCTTGTTTGAGCTTGTGTGTATTTGGAGAGAGAGAGAGAGAGAGAGAGAGAGAGAGACTCTGATACTTTCGTTTCTTTTCGTTTTTAAAGGCTCCAACATGCTTACATGCGTCGGCCTTGGTCACCCAATGGTGGCTATCCATACTGCACGCTCTCTGACATCTTCCCTATTCAGTTCCTTATCCCTGAGATCACACTCAATTATCTCGCCCCAGGTCTTTTTTGGTCTACCTCTCGCAACCCTACTGCTAATGTTTACACTTGTCATTTTCTGCACCCAATTATCATCCCTCATCCTCTCCACATTCCCAAACCACCTCAATTTGCCTATCCTCATGACAACATCAATACACTCCACTCCCAGCCTACCTCTCAATTCTTGCATCGTAAGCCTAGCTTCCCAAGCCTTGCACTCAAGGACGCACTGCACATCCACCTATTCATTGTCATTTCTGTACATTTGAGCCTGCGAATATTCTCTTCTTTTACTGCCTAGATCTCACTACCATACAGCACTGCACATGCCACATACAAAGATCCCATAGCACGGAGGGTGAGCTCTCTAAATGTCAGGAGAGGCAACAGCTCCTTGAACTTCTTCCAACCGCTCCTCACTCTAGCCACACCTCCAGGACATAACAGGTCTCCCAAATAACAAAACTTTTCCACACACTCAAGAGACACACCAGCAAGATTAATCCTTTCACCTCTGACAATCTCCTCACGCTCTTTCCGATACACTGCAAACACGAAATCAGCAGTATCTCGCAGTCTACCTCTATTACCACTACATCTCTTATGCACCCACTTATCACAAACACTGCATAAGTTAGAATTACTTCCCACGCCCTTATGGCAAATTACATATGGCCACTCTCCCTCTTCTTTGACATTAATGGCACCAACCCTAGATACCATCACTTATTTTTTATCTGCACTCGCTCTTAAGCTCTTGTGCCCCCATAGACTCATACCATCTCTGCACTTCCTAAATCTTTCCTCTGCCTCCCTTTCACTCTCTGCAATCAACATCAAATCATCGGCATACATCTCCCAGGGGAGTCACGTGAGAGGGCTTCAAGTACCATGATAAACAAGGGGCTCAAGACTGACCCCTGATGCACACCAACATTCACAGAAAACTCATCACTCAAATCCCCACACACCCTTACCTTGGTGCAAGCACCCACGTACCAGTACATAGCCATAACGACCCTAACCAGCCACTCCTCGATCTCAAGTTATCTCATTGTCCACTTCACCATCTCACTAGCGACTCTGTCAAAAGCCTTCTCCAAGTCAACAAAAATAATGTACAGATCTCCTTTCTTTCCTGTACATTAACTAAAGCTGTCTAACAATGAATGTGGCATTAGTGACCCCTTTGCTTGGCATAAGGGCTGCATCACAGGGTTTTCAAGATCTGTGGAGAGAGCTCCTGGCTAGGGGTCACATTACATGATACAGCGTATCATTTTTCGCCTGGCCCCAAAACTGTGGGAAATATTTTTTCCCAGAGTGATATTTGCTCTCTTTCCCATTTATAATAGTAGTCCCTGTTGAAAGCAATGGAAAAACCATCGAGAGGTTTTTTAACTCAGAGATTGCATTCTAGTTCTGTTTAGTAATTCTTATTATTAATAAATTAAATGCTACTGCATTTAACCTTTGTGGACAACAATACTGTAAATGTGTAAATACTTAGGAATTTTCCAATGTCATGACTACGCCTGCGTGGTAGGATGACGTTTATCCTGACGAGAAAACAGAGGAAGGTTTAGCACATCTTCACATAGATAAAGTGAATATTTGGCTTTAGTTTTATTTTAAAAACTAAAATTAACTTAAGTTGGATCTTCTGTGTAAACCATCATGAAGTAGTTCACTGTATTTAGGTAACTGTAATTAAATAATATTTGGCATCGCTGAATCCTACGAGGGGAGAGAGACTCGCCATTTTTTCCCTCTGTTCCTGAAACTCGTCTGAGCCGCACCTTGTAAAAAAATCGCACCCCGGACCTTTGGAAAGGCCCAGACAAACTGACTGAGCCCTCACACCCGTCATCATCTGTTATTCAGATTCTATCTAGCTAAGTAACCTTAATGATTTGGCCAAATTGGGGGATGAGCTAAGATATAAGGAGATAATTACTGGTGAGTTAGAGTAGTAACGATACCCGAATTTCCTATGAGACTTCTATTATTTAAAATTAACCCGAGATGACTCATTGACGTATGAATACACCGTCAGGTTTTGTCACGGTGACACCCGATGACGTATCCATACATTTTGCAATTGCGAGGTCCGTCATTTGCACATTTTTCAACTTTCATGGGTGATTTTTGGTAGGCATACGTGGGAGACCTTCTCTACCCAAATCCAGGCGGGGATAATGCCTGGCCCCACCTGACCCCCATCCCCTCCACATGCCATTTTCTCATTAACTCACCTGTTAGCAGTGATCTGACCAGAAAATCCCCTCCACATGCCATTTTCTCATTAACTCACCTGTTAGCAGTGATCTGACCAGAAAAGACATGTTGCACCACAGTCTCTCCAATGACGAAATTCAAGGCGAAAGTGATTCCCCAGGTGGAGGACAAAGGAAGAAACAAGTAAGAGGAAGAAACAAACAGAAGTGATGAGGCAGTAACGTCATAAAGGAAGGTGCCATATGTTGATGTGTTTGGTGAGTGAACATTGCTTATATTGCCTATGTTATTGTGTGAAAACCAATATACTCTTGTACTACATATAAATTCGTACCAAGTAAATACATATTTACATATAATGAGTGGTTTGCAATAGTTACCCTCCCAATAAAACATCTTCTTTGGAGCCAGGCCTGAGAGAACACGGTACCAAGGCAAGGGTACTGTTACCTGTATTGGTATTTCTAAACTCAACTGAGCACTTTCTCTCTGAATTTTCGATGTTTCTCAAAAAAAAAGTGGAGGTTTTAGCACCCCAAAAAAATTTTTTTTTGAAAATCTGCCGGGACTGGGGAGAGGGGGTCATTGGTGAAAAATCTGCCGGGATGCGGTGGGTTAATATTGATTGTTGTTAGACCAACACTTGTCAGAGAAAAGAGTATAAAATTTCTGACACTACCCTTCAATTTACCAAAATTCCATGATGCCACGCTGGTCCCCTTGGGTGATTTAGTTTCCTCAAGCTTGTTTTTTTCTTCTCTTTTGTCAGATTCTGTCTCTCTCCTCTATTTCCACACGGAAATTCTAAGTACCACACGAGAACAAAAAAATAATCCAGTACCCCCCCAAAAAAAAACACCACTCTTCTCCACCTGACTCCTCCGTCTGTTTGTCTGTCTGTCTGTCGGTCTCTCTCTCTCTCTCTCTCTCTCTCTCTCTCTCTCTCTCTCTCTCTCTCTTATTCAACTTCTTCATTTAACAGCTTCATCCACCTACTTCATTTACCTGCCTCTTCCATCTGGTTCAATTACCTGTCTCATCCACCTGCTTCATCTACCTGCTTCATCTACCCACTTCATCTACCTGTCCCATTCACCCACTTCATCTACCTGCCTCATCCACCTTCTTTATCTACCTCCCACATCCACCCGCATCATCTACCTGCCTCATCCACCTTCATCTACCTGCCTGATCCACCCGCTTCATCTACCTGCCTTATCCAACCGCTTCATCTACCTGCCTCATCCACCTGCTTCATCTACTTGCCTGATACACCCGCTTCATCTACCTGCCTCATCCAACTGCTTCATCTACCTGCCCCATCCACCCACTTCATCTACCTGCCCCATCCACCCGCTTCATCTACCTCCTGACACACCCGCTTCATCTACCTGCCTCATCCACCCGCTTCATCTACCTTCCTCATCCATCCGTTTCATCTACCTTCTTCCTCCACCCCCTTCATCTACCTCCCTCCTCCACCCCCCTCATCTACCTGTCTCATCCTCTCCCTTCATCTACTTGCATCATCCACCCGCTTCATCCTTCTGCCTCATCCACCCGCTTCATCTACCTGCCTCATCCACCCGCTTCACCTACCTGTTTCATCCACCTGCTTCATCTACCTTCCTCATCCACCCCTTTCATCTACCTGCCTCATTCATCCCCTTCATCTACCTGCCCCATCCATCCCCTTCATCTACGTGCCTCATCCACTCCCCTTCATCTACCTGCCTCATCCACCCGCTTCATGCATATCTTGTGGTGCGGGAAGACAGACAGTCGCCATCCTGGAACGCAATTATTTTTCAACTAAATCACCCTTATCAGTGCCCATCTATCCAAACCTAGCCTAAATCTTCGTACCGGTATTCTATCCTATCCTAACCCAACCTTACCTATCATAACCTACCGTAAGCCAACCTATCCCTTATGTAACCATATTTTCCTTGTTTATTGATGAAGCCTCTTTATACTCGAAAACCTATTTCTGTACAGCTTTGGAAAGTCACAGATTCAGTTCAAAAGTTGATACTTTTTTAAGAGGCTATCGTATGTCTCCTTAAAAACTACCAATAACAATAATAATAATAATAATAAGAACAACAACAACAACAACAACAACAAAAATAATAATAATAATAATAATAATAATAACAGTAATAATAATGATGATGATAATAATACCGGTAATAATAATAATAATAATAATAATAATAATGATAATAACACTGATAATACTATTAATAATAAAACACGTGGTGGTAGCAGTAGTAGTACAGGTATTATTATTATTATTATTATTATTATTATTGCCTCTGTCAAGGAGGTTATGTTTTCACCCCTGTCGGTTTGTTGGTTGGTTGGCTGGTTTGTGGGCAAGATTACACAAAAGCTACAGGACGGATTTTCACGAAACTTGGTGGAAGAATGGGCCTTGACCCAGAATAGACTCCAATAAATTTAGTTGGGGATTCGGATAAAGGTGTGGACCAGGATTTTTTTTTTTTTTTTTTCACTTTCTTTAACATTGCGAGATAGGACGTTTTTCGACACTCGTAAAATTTTCAGTGAATATTGCATGGATCTTGATGAAAAAAAATCAGGCACGTTTAGGATGTTGGTATCTACGAATGTGTACAGTTTGGCGCGGATCCATATAAAATTCCTGATCTAGCGGATTTACATATGCTTTTATAGGGGTGTAGTCTTTTTCCAGCTGCCGTGCAGTAACAAACGATATGCGCTGTTTTGTTGGCTGTTACAGTGAGTTACAAAAAATTATGATTAAGAGTTACGGGTAGTTTAAAATTATGGGGTTACAACTTACAATGTTATGAGTTTGATACGGGATTAGACTTGACTAAATTAAAAGGTACTGCATGTTGGTCCTTGGCGGATTTATGCTCTGTGCTGAGTGCCTTTCTAGTTATTATAATTATTATTATTATTATTATTATTATTATTATTATTATTATTATTGGTGGTGGTGGTGGTAGGTGGTGGCGATCATCATCCACTCACTTGATGTAGTGCTGCGTACTTCTTCCTTCACCTTTATCACTTATTTTTTTTGTCCCCTCTCTTCCTCTTACCATCATTTCTGTCACATTTTATTACTCCTCTTTCCATTTCAGGTGGCTTTACACTGGGTGACAAGCCTATTGGTTTGCTCTAAGCCAGGAAATCATTTACAACGCTAGGGGGTAACCATATACCCAACCCACGTGTTCCCTACGTGTCAGCAAGTGGGTTGGCAGAGGGTTAGTGCCTCTCCCCGTAACACAACTAACTCAAAGACTAACGGCCACCCCTTACGGGATTATGGCGTCTGGCAGTTGACAGATAGATAGATTATTATTATTATTATTTTTTTTATCATAATCATTATTATTTTTACTGTATTATTATGATTATGATGATGATGATGATGATAATGCTGCTGCTGCTGCTGCTGCTGCTGATGATGATGATGATGATGATGAAATGTAGAAGTAGCAACAGCAGTAGTAGTAGTAGTAGTAGTAGTAATAGTAGTAGTACCGTAGTAGCAGTGGTAGTAGTACTAGTGTCGTATAGTAGTAGTAGTAGTAGTAGTAATAATAATAATAATAATAATAATAACAATAATAATAATAATAATAATAATAATTCATTCACTGCCAGACGCCATGTATCCCAAACGAGGTGGCCAAGGGCTTAGAGTTAATGTTTTACAGGGAGGGGCACTAATCCTCCACCAACCCCACTTGACACGTAGGGAGAACGCCAACAGCATCTGGTGTTCCCAGGTGGTCACCCATCCAAATACTAACCAGACCCAACGTTGCTTAACTTCGCTGATCGGACGGGAAGCGGTGTACTCAACAACAATAACAGATCATTTTTATTACTATTATGATTATACTGATGATGATAATGATCATGTCATATGACGCCCTCTGACCAAAATGCTCCCCAAATAATGATGTCCTTGGATCAAAAAGTTTCCCAGATAAAGATGTCAACTGATCAAAACATTCCCCAGATAAAGACGGCCTCCGATCAAAACATATTCCCCAGACAAGGAAGTCCTCTGATAATAATGTTTCCCAAATAAAGATGTCCTCTGATCAAAACATTCCCCAGATAAAGGCCTTTGAATAAAACGTTGCCCAGATAAAGAAGCCCTTTGATGAAAGCGTTGCCCAGATAAATACAGTATGTCATCTGACAAAAACGTTTCCTATACAAAAATGTCCTCTGATTAAAACATTTCCTAGATAAATGACTGTCCTCTGATCAAAACTTTGTTTTCTGGGGAGACTTTGCCCACAGGACGTTTTAATCAGTATTTGTCCTATCCATTCAAGCTGATCCTAACCTTTTCCCCTGATCCGAACCCCTCCATCAACCCACTCATCTGATTCCAGTTCCTACTTTTCCTTCATCGTTACCTCTCCACCAACCCCTCTACTTGAGACTCCATTAATCCCATCCACCCGATCCCAACCCTCCACCAACGACTTCATCCCATCCTTATCCCTCTACCAACCCATCTACTTGTCTCCACCTGCCTCACCCCTCAACTACCTTTCTCCCTTCAAGCAGCCTGTGTCACTTTGTTCATTCATGTTCTCTTATCACTCTTTCTTTCCCTTCCATCTTTCTCGTTCCTTTCCCTTCTTGTGCTCTCTTTTTCTCCTTTCTTTTTCTACTCTTCCCACCTCTCCTTTACTTTCCTAATCCATTTTGCCAGTCTTTTTTTTTCTCTTTCCTAATCATTTTCCGCACTCTCCTCCTCATTCTTTCTTTCTCCTTAACTCTTGTTGTTTCTCTCTCTCTCTCTCTCTCTCTCTCTCTCTCTCTCTCTCTCCCCCCTTCTTGTTGCGCTCTCTTTGTCCTCGCCTGCTCTCTTTCTTCTTGCTCCTCTCTCTGTACCATCAGCCACCATGATCTCTCTCTCTCTCTCTCTCTCTCTCTCTCTCTCTCTCTCCTTGTTGCACTGTGTTTGTCCTCGCCTGCTCTCTTTCTTCTTGCTTATCTCTCCTGTCTCTGTACCATCAGCCACCATGATCATTCTCTTTCTCTCTCTCTCTGTTCCGCTCGCCCTTTCTGTATACTGACGCAGCTTTTCACCTCTACTCGTTTTTCCCTTTCATAATTATCCCATTCTACTTCTTTCTCACTACTCCAAATCACATGCTCTCACTTTCTCATTCCTTCTTGCGCTATCCTTCCCTTCTTAAGTCTTTCCTTTTCATCCCACTCAGTTTCACCATTCACTCTTTTCCTCATCATCTATTTCTCTCATTTCCATCTATTTTCCCTTCATATCACTCACTGTCTCATCTCTCATTTCTCCCTCTCGCTGTCTTCTCTGCCTCTTCTCTCTTTCACCCCTCATTTTGTTGAACACTCTTTCTCCTCCTCTTCATGCCTTTTTGTCACACCGTCTCTCTCTCTCTCTCTCTCTCTCTCTCTCTCTTACGTCTTGTTGCGCCCTCTTTGTCCTCGCCTGCTCATTTTCTTCTTGCTTATCTCACCTCTCTCTGTACCATCAGCCACCTGATTATTCTCTCCCTCTCTCTCTCTCTCTCTCTCTCTCTCTCTCTCGCTTGTACCAGTTGTATCCATATTTTTGCTTTTAAATATACAGTAAGTGTTAACTATATTTCTGATTATCTTATTATCTTATCTGCCTGCAGTGTATATGTATGTATTATAACTTAAGTCAGACTTACTTGTAGCATATCTGAAGATTCACATAGCAACATAGCACCACATAGGCATCATCATAAACTGATCGAACCTTCCACTGCATAGTCAGATTTCATTCCCACGCCCCACTGCGAACTTAGAGCCGGCAATAATAGCCAGGGAGTGGGGATAGAAACTCGATACTCCTGTAGCACTCAGAATTATACTGTGTAACCACTTGTACGTAAACTGTAACATACTGTTTGAATAGTGAAATATTTATTTTGCTAAACCAGCCTTTATTTAACCTCCAAGCCATTAATTAATACACAGTTCTGAAGATATATTAATACATCAGTGTGCTTTGAGTAAATAAGGAAGGAGAGGGAAATATGAAAAAGTATCATCAAGCGACACAGGGTGAGTCATCGCCAAGGCAGCTACCCTGAACATCGAGGGGACGCCCTATAGACATTACAGTTACTCAACTCCTACAAATGTGCCAGGCCTGATCTGTGGTGTCTGGTACATAACTTGGCGTGCAGCTGTGCTCCTACGTGCCTCAAGAGTTTAGTCTCCGTCAGTGTGTCGTCTTGTGAGTTTCCGTTTCCGTTGTGTCTTTCACACAACGTTGTTAATCTCCCTCCTCCCATTCCTATCCCAGTATCTCCCTGGCTCGGTGGTATCCATATTTGTAATGAGCCTTATACGATTCATTTACCACCACATTCTTATTATCACGATTCAGCTATCACCCCAACTCTCCAGGCTCAGCGCTTGGTGAGCGCGTGGTGGTGTCTCTCACAAAACTTCTCAGCTGCGGCCAATGGCTCGGGCGGGGGGGGGGGACGACAACATCTAAGAAGATTCTCAACTAGCTGCTGGATGCATCATGCGGAGAGCGCCTGGATTGAGCGAATTCAGGATTCTTCTTTATGGCTGGACGTGTTGCGAGCAGATTCACAGTTCTTCTCTGTGCCTGGCACGTGCATTCCTGCCGGTGTGGTGCATCGTTATTTCTACATCCTGCATCGACTCTTCTTAAAGGGTGTGCAGGGTGTGTGGATCATCAGTCTTCAATTAACCCCTCTACTGTATAGGTAGTTAGCATTATACTGTCTGAGGTAAGGCTGGTGGAACACAAGTGCTGAAATACGTTTTTCACATGTGGTACGTGTGATATTTATGTGTACAGTCGTGGCCATAATCACCTATCCTCCTGTACCCCGTGCCTCAGGCTGGCTTCTTGATTTGCAGCAAGTCACACTGGAGTATGAGAGGCTGAGAGGAAGGGACCAGATAGAGAAGGGACGAGCGATTGTGCTGGGGTGGAGTGAGGGAGAGGAGGGAGGGCAGGTAGAGGAGGAAGAATGAAATGCGAAGGTGTGGCCACATAATTTGTCTATTTTCTTTCATTTAGGGTATCATATAAAGGAGTTACTATTCAGTAGATAATGTTGCATTACACCTTGTATAGCGGCATCAGATGACAAGCATTAGATACGTGGTGGTTTCATAGGATGGTTCATGAGAGAGATATACTGATGTTACAGATCAGATATTATTGCAGAGCCATCGAGATTGTGTGGGCCCAGATTGTCAACGAGCGGATGCCAGCAAACGCGAGGACACGAGCCTGCCTCCTCTAGCACACCAAGGACCAGTGGGAGCTGTTCAGACGAAGCCAGCAAACCATCAACAACATTGTCTCCTCGATGCCGCAAAGATTGCAAAGAGGTTTTCAAGGCAGGAGGCCACTGGACTACTTACTTAGGCTTTCCTAGTTCCTTTGGCTTGACCAGTGTCGGCAAACATTGACATAGTTGTATTTTGGGAGTTTGCGCTGGATTTTGTTTCATTTTCCTTCTAACAGATTATGAGAGATAGTTATGATATCCACCCATGTGCACAGACATCAGATTTATTTACCTTTTATGTACAATTATTTTAATAGCCTTTTCACATAGAGATGTCATAAAATAGATGACACGATGGTGACTATATAATGGGAGTGTATACTGAGAGAATGTTCATATTTACTGTGGACACAGCCGTGTCAAAGGTTGCACATATTATTTAGTTCGGAAAATTAATTACATAGGCTATACGGGTAGAGGACGTTTCTTACACTAACATTATGGAAGTCAAAGCCATCCAGATTCCACTCTGTGTCTGAAGTCAAAATACGCGGATAAACACAAATATCTGGCTCCACACTAATGTTTGTTGTCACGTCAGTATATTTCTCTCACGAGCCAGCCCATGATATCATTCACCTATTTAATTTAACGTCTGTTATCTGACGCCGCTATACAAGGTGTAATGCAGCTTTATCTACCGAATATTAACTCCTTTATATGATGCCCTGAATGAAAGAAAATAGACAATTTATGTGGCAACAACTTCGCATTTCATTCTCCCTCCTGTACCTCCCCTCCCTCCCCTCTCTGACTCCACCCCAGCACAATCGCTGGTCCCCCCACCCACTTTCCCTTCTCTCTCTTGTCCCTCCCTCTCAGCCTCTCTTACTCTAGTGTGACTTGCCATGCATAAAGAAGCCAGCCTGAGGCACGGGGTACAGGAGGATAGGTGATTATTTATGGCCACAACTTTACAGTACATAACTTGTGTATAATTTACGTCATATGTGAACCACATACAACCATGTTCATTTATCGGTTTGTTACTGTTCTATTGCACGTTTACCTGTCAGTAAAAGGCCCTTGCGTGTTAAGGAAGATGATAGCAGTCATAGTTCATTCACATTCCATTCAGAGTCTAGTTCAAGCGAGTCACTCTGCAACTCCCCCGTTTTCTTTAGCGAGCTGACTACCGCAATTTCCTCTGATGGTGACGGTGGGGAAACTAACATATTCTCGGATCAGTCACTTAGTCCTACTGTGAAGACAAATTTAACTCTCTCACCTAGTTCTACACGTTGTAGTAAAGTATATAACCCTTCCATTACACAATTTAGCATCATGAGTCAACCCAATAGCATAAATCCTTCCGGTACACAACCGCCTCTTTTGCAGGGTCCAACTGTACTTCTAGACAATGTACTGATATGAATATGGGATGGCACTGATCCCATGTGGAGTGTTTATGTATTTGTGCGCCAGATGAAAGATGAGATAGGTAGAAGGCAGTTTCCATCAAAGAGTGATAAATTAAAATTTATACATGGTAGAATTTCACAGACAACGGACACTCCAGCTAGCCTTCTCATGGGAGTTGATTTTTACTGTACCTGTGATAATGCAGATGACTTCCTAGCAGAACTTGTGGCCGACATGGGCTCTATGCCATTTGCTGGGGGTGATGTTATGGCCTTGCTTAGGGCTCTGCATGATACCCACATGAAGGCAGCTTCCATGGATTACAGGCAAGCTGCTTGCTTTGCTCAGAATGTCAAACTTTCCTTAGAGGAAGCATTCGGTAATTCATGGTGGCTGAATGCTGCCAAGGATGCAATACCCCTAGATAAATTCTTGTCTTTGCTTACTTTTGGTTGCTACTTCCAGGTCTTGACACCAAGACAACAGCACATTGCAAAGCAGTTGGGATTCACACCTGCACAAAGACTACATGACATCAATTGTCAGATGCGAATGAAGCTGCAGTTGCAACCTGAAGCATTCCCTGTGGCCTCAGCCATGTCAACTCAGGGACAGCGACATGCAGAAAAACCCAAGAAGGACAGAAAGCCAGAGAAGCCCATGTCTGCAACAGATACTAGCACTTCTGATCCCTCAAGTAAGTGTTCTTATTGTCACAGGGGCGTTCATCCCTTGTTAAAGTGTTATAAACTTCGAAGGGACATGAAGGACTCTCTGAGTCCTCAACAAGATGCTAATGCAGGCCCTCCTGCTCAGGGCGTATCATCATCATCAGCACTGAACCGGCGCAAAAAGTGGTGTCATGACCAAAAGTCCCATGGGCACTGGACGTGCGAGTGTCGTTCTCCCCCAGGGACTACAAATCAGGTTACTAGTACCCAAAGCACAGCTCCGCCGTTGAGGGAAGCCCAGCAGCTTCCACCTGCCGACCAGGGGTAGACTCTGATGACAGAGTCAAATCAGCTACTGTGGGTACTGCTGTAGCAAATGTAGGGACAGGATCATATGCTATGTCATTTGTGGTCTATCATGAGTCTTGTACAATGTCCCTACTTCTTGACACTGGCTCTTGTGTCAATATAATTGCAAAGGTCTCACTAAACAAACTGAGCATCAACTGGGAAAAACCTTTTCTCGTCATCTTCCACCACTTGGTTTCATGGGACTTAATGGTGCACACTTAAATGCTACAGGCATAGTTACCTTCCCCTTCCAGTTTGCTACAGACACACAACCAGCTGAAGCTCAGTTTTATGTGGTTCCGGCATTTGTTCTTTCTTCAGATGGGTTGTTAGGATTGCCTACTCTCGGTGAGCATGAAACAGATATTATAACTAGTTCAGATTTGGATGTATATAGAGATAAGCATTACGCAGCCCTGCTGGAGTTCTTGTCATTGCTTCATGCACCTTCTGCAGTGAATAGCGCTTGCCCCACGTTAGCTGCTAGTAACATGAACCCTACGCAGATTCCCAATGAATTTTCCACTTTGTCTAATAAAGTATCACCTGTGGGTAATGATGACTCAGTTGTACCTACCGCTCCTTCTTCTTCTGCCACTTTAAGTGAAGCCATGGCAAAGGCGCATGAGACCAATGTGATGGTTACTGACTGCAGGCAGTTACAAGAAGATGAGCTAACTGGTGTGTCTGTTCGTTTGCCTGGCATGAAAGAGGGAGTGGATGCTAACAGTTTGCCTGAGACTGTGCCTGTGAAAGGCATTTCCCTTGAGTCAACATTAGTCACCATTTCCAAGAATGGTCAAACTGATGTTCTGGTTCATAATGAATGAAAGGTGTACTTAACTTAAAGCTGGGAGTCTGCCTGGGGAAGTGTCTTGTATACTTTTCCACTGTTACTGAAGAACCATCTATGGAGGTTGTGGCTGGCCTGATGCCAGCCCAGAATCACCCATCATCTAGTAAGTCCTATCTTCAGAAGGCTAGGTCTTAACTGAACCAGAATAATTTTCCCAACTGTCAGACTCAGTTATTGCAGATCCTTGAACAGAATAGGGAGCCATAGTTCTTGTGGGTGAGCCGTTAGGACATACAAATGTGATGCATCATCTCACTGCATTGAAGCCAGGTACTAATCCTGTTTATATGCCTATGTATCGTCTTCCTCATTCTCTGAGGCTGGTGGCTGACAAGTTGGTTAAGATGACCGAGTCAGGCATAGTCAGAGATTCACCTTCTCCTTGGAATTCACCACTGTTTCTGGTGCCAAAGAAGGATGGTACCATGAGACTGGTAATTGATTATCACTGAATGAATGCAGAGATGATCCCAGATTGCTATCCTCTACCTCATTTGACTGATCTGTTGCAGAGCCTGGGGGAGAATAACAGCGTTCTCCTCTTTGGATCTTCTCTTGGGATACTGGCAAGTCCCTCTGCATGCAGACTCTTGCCCTGTTACAACCTTCAGCACTCCTGATGGGCATAACGAGTTTGTAAGGTTACCCTTTGGCCTTCGTAATGTGCCTTTGTGCTTTCGAAGGTTAATCAATGAAGTATTTAGAGGACTCTTGAGGAACACAGTGTTTGCCTACTTCTGATGATGTAGTGGTTATTAGTAAGGATGTGCCTGAACATCTGTAGAAGCTCCAGCAAGTCTTCGCCAGACTCAAAGAGGCTGGTTTAAAGGTTAAGTTTTCAAAGTGTAGGTTTTTGAAGAAGGAATTATCTTTTCTGGGTCATGTTGTTGATGCCAGAGGTAGCCAGATGGCTGATGACAGAGTTGCAGCTATCTGAGACTTTCCTACACCTACCTCAGTCAAACCAGCTTCCTTTGGTTGTGAGGGTACTATCGAAGGTTCACTCGAGGGTATACAAACATGGCCTCTCCTCTCACTCGACTATTAACGAAGGAGGTTCCCTTTGTCTGGGGACCTGATCAGGAGAAGGCCTTCGCTGATTTAAAGGCAACATTGATCTCTGCACCTATCCTATCCTTCCCAGACTTCGACAAGCCATTTGCTATCTTTACTAATGCTTCAGGTACAGGTCTTGGAGCTGTTCTGACCCAGTGCGATGCATTTGGCATGTACAAACCACTAGCTTATGCAAGTAGAATTGTTAATGATGCTGAAACACGCTACTTTGTGACACATTTGGAAGCCTTAGGTGTCGTGTGGGCTCTTAAACACTTATGTGATCTCATCTTTGGGTATGACATCACAGTTTACATGGCTCACAAGGCCCTTACTGATCTCTTCATGGGTCGCAATCTGTCTGGCAGACTAGCTAGGTGGTTCTTGATCTTTCAGAACAACCATCCTGACATATGATATCTACCGGGATAGGTGAATGTCGTGGCTGATGCATTGTCACGGAATGTTCCTATAACTGAAGCTGTGGCAGACACTGTTCTGTCCACTCTCTCTCTAGACAGGATTCGGTCTGTTCAGTGAAGTGATTCCAAGTGGTCTCGTGTTGTGTGCACTCTTGAGTCAGGCAATCCACTTACTGATAGGGATGTCCCTGATCGTTGTCTGATTATGACTTGATAGATGGTGTCTTACTGCGACATTTGGATTTCGATGTCACTCGAGTCATGGTTCCTTCTGAACTGATTCAGGATGTGTTGGTTCTTAAACATGAGTCTCCCCAGGTGGGTCATCCTGGAGTGGAGTGTTGTTTGCTGCAGGCTCACAGACATTTCTACTGGCCTACCATGTGCTCCGACATTAAAGCACACATTCAGTGCTGTCTGTCATGTGCTCAGCATAAGGGCTTGACTGGATCTCCTGCACCAATGTCGTCGTATCCAACGAATGCTAAACCATTGGACACGGTTGGCAATGACAATCTCAAGCTCCCTTGTAGTGATAGTGGCATGCAATACTTATTAGGTGTGTAGATCACTTCAGTAGGTATGTAGTTTGAGCTCCACTGCCAGAGAAGTCTGCCTTCTCTGTGGCCCGTCCTCTGGCCAAGCATCTGTTTCATGCATTCACAGCTCCAAAGGTCTTGCTGTCTGACAATGGTACAGAGTTCTGAAATGAATTGGTGAGTGTGGTTTGCTCCCAGTTCAACACTGCCCAGACTTATGTAGTGGCCCATCATCCTGCTTCTAATGGCTTAGTAGAAAAAGCTATCATGAACATTCTGGAGGATCTTTGTCATGTGGTTCAAGGTTGCCATTCATCTTGGGATGAATGGATACCTCAGACAGCCTCTGCCATCAACAGTTCCATTAATGCCTCCACAGGGGAGTCACCTCACTTTGTTTTGTTTGGTGAGGACAAGCAGCTTTCGTATACTCTCCTTCTGCAGCGTCTCAGTCCTGTGTATAATGTTGACGATTATGCTAAGGTTCATTTAGCTGTTGGTGAGGACATCTTTGGTAGGGTTCATAATACCCGGAACGCCTATCGTCAGTTGACAATAGATCGCCAGCACCAGTGACTTGGTCTTTGTGGCTGAACTGGACTGCTCTTCTAAGCTCTCTCCAAGTTTCTCAGGCCCTCTACATGTTATTCAAGAGGAGCTAGGTAACAAGTTGCATGTTCGGGAGTTACAGTCTGGTGTCGAGCGAGTTGTACGCACTGACAATTTAAAGAAAGTTTGTGGTGATTTCCCTGTTCTGTCAGTGGAACTGATTCCTCCTCTCGCTCTCCTTCAAATTCTCCTCGGTCGTCATCTAGCATTGATGATTATAGGAGTAAGTTATGTTCTGCCACTCACCATGTGTAAATCATTCTTATGTATCTGCATTGTACCCTGTATTCAGCTGTACCTTTTGCAGGAAGTCATGGTAACTACACTTCTCTGCTTTGGACTTCTGGTGTCGGCCCAGGGGTTCCCTGTTCCCATTGTGGTGCGTCCAGGTGCACTTATGGCTCCAGAGGGCTCTGTTCTGATTGTGGAGGATGTGGTCAATGTCAAGTATGACATATCCCCCATGGGTCAGGTCTCAGTGCAGATACATACCTTGGCCCAACATTTACAGTAGATGGTTTGACAGGGTTCTTTCAACCCCTCCTCACCACTGACTCCACGAACGTTAGTGGCCTGAGTCCAGTGCTGGCCACGTCTCTCCATCTAGCTGTTGAGAGGATAGACACACTTCGTGACCGAATCCTTGATCTGTCCAACCAGTTCCCCACCAACTCTCTCGATATGGGTCATAAATCTGCATCCTTCCAACAATGTTGAGGATTATTCGACCTTGGAGGACTGTTGCTCAACAAGCCCTTCGGCACTTCTCAGGCATCAGATGCGTCTGCATTAGGCAAGAGACTGAATGTGATAGCTCAGGTAGTCTTACTTATGAGCATGCTGCATTTGTGAAATTTAGGACTCACCTTAACATTGTTGTCGATCGTACTAATGTACTAACAACACGTTTTCATAATCTTGGATCTCAGGCTGCCACTTTTAAGAACTAATTCCTTCTCACTCACTACCTTGCACAGTTAGATTCAGACATTTCCTTACTACAGAACAACAGAAGTGGTGTTCCACAATAATCACCTCCCTTGTCAGTGCCGAGCTAGGCCATGTTAACCCGCCCCGTCCCGACCACTTTTCGACCACTGGTACCCCCCAATCCCGACCATTTTTCGACCCTTTTTTTTTTTTGCTTAAACTTTCGCTTTTGGTCAGAAACAATGGTCGGTGGCAAAGAAATTGGTCCCCGGGGTCCCTAATTAGCTTAACCAGGTATGCCTTGGTCCCACCTGGCCCCGTGTTCTCCCTAGGCGGTCTGAGCCTCAAACGTTTTCTATGGTATTATAAGTCTGGGAAACCAATGAAAGTAAGTAGAAATGAATTTATTACAAACATAAAAACATGTGATAAAAGAGTATATTGGATTTTATACAAAAATAGAGCACAAATAAGCATTGTACCATCGTGCGAAACGAGCAAAATCGGCCAACTTGGTCACGATGAATTGCCAACATTCTAAAATCATGATACATATATTTTTTTTTACTTACATAATACTTCTACAATAACATTATACCATTTTACATTTTATTGAACTGTTTTTACGTATTCACAGGCCTTTTGATAACATTTAGCGTAATGTTAGCGCTTATTTACGTAGTGAGTGAACTCGCTGTGACTGTTGTTTCAACTCGTATTGTGCTTTTTCTACTTACATAATACTTTTCTAATATTATTATACACTTTTCAACTTTATAGAACTGTTTTGAGATTATTTCAGGCCTTACGTAAATATATAGCGTAATAATAGCGCATAATAACACACACGGTGAAGTCGCTATGACAACTATTTCAACTTACAACCTATTTTTGTACTTATATAATAATTCTCCACTAACATTGCACACGTAAACACTTGATATAATTGACATCACATCATTTCTGAACTTACGATGGAACTGAGCGTCATATTTGCGCGTACTTACACAGGGTGTGTTATCGCGATATCATTTGTTTCATCTTACACTAGTAATCAACTTATAAAATACCTTACTACTAACATTACAACATCTTCCACTGTATATAATTCCTATCACATACTTACTGACCAGAATGTGGGTGTACTCGTGACATCAATTATGACAACTTACAGTAATGTTCAACTTATACGTTTTATTCATGCTAACATTACACCCGTTTCCACTTTATTTCCTTGCTATCACATATTTACTGACCAGATTTACACAGTGGGTGTATTTTTGATAACAATTCTTTCTACTTACACAAATTCTCATCTTATACATTACTTTTCTGAAAAAATAACACCGGTTTCAACTTTATATTTGACTTAGCACCTACTGACTGGCCTTACCATTATCATGAGCGTCATTTCGCCTTCCCACACAGTTTCAGTAGTGTAGGAAATTATGATACTCCCTGAAACAAGGCTGAAGGCACAACGCAACATTCCACTCGACACACTCGTATCTTGTGTCTTTTCTCTGCGTGGATGGTCTGACTGTCGAGTGCCTACATACATGGCAGCGACGCTGGGGTTTACGACGGTTTGGTTTGGAAGGGATTGCGCTGGGGTAGTGGCGTCCTGCAAGACGTAGGGGAGTCTGAGCAGCCCGGGGGGTGCGGGTGTGGTGTGTGGGTCTGTCCTGGGCATGCTTGGCGATTATTTCACGTGCCAGCTCCCTCACAAACCCCTCAAAGGTCTCGGATACTCCGGTGGTCATTGCGTGCAGGTAGTGGGCGTTCAGGACCGTGATGTCGAGCAAGTGGAAAAAGAGTTTTTTGTACCACTTCATCGTGGTCCTGGCACAGTCAACACTTGAAATCATCGAGTCTGACTGATCAACTTGCCTCATGTTCAGATTATAGGCAAGTACAGACTCTGGTTTCCATATGTTGCGCCTCCTCTCGCTACGGTGATCCACGGAGTCTGTGCGATGCATCAGGGGGCTGTGAACAGTTGATAGGAGGCAAACTTCCCTGTTGTGGTTCCACAGGGTTGCAAGGATGTTATTGGCCTGAAAGAAAACCACCTCGTTCTTGTCAAGTTTCCTCCCTATCTTGACCATATGGCGACGGTTTCTCTTGACTGTACCACAGACTCCGGTGTCGTGTTGGTGGAGGAACCTAGCGAGAAGAGGGCTAGTGTACCAGTTGTCCAGGTACAACACATGACCACGATGAAGGTACTCTTCTATCATTGTCTTCACCACGGCCCCAGAGAGTCCTATACTCCGATCTTCTATTATATCTGTCTGTGCACCCGTGTACAAGACTATGTCTTGCACATAACCAGTCTTACAGTCACACATAACAATGATCTTGAACCCGAAACGGTGTCTCTTGCTGGGTATGTACTGCCTAAAGGAAATATTGCCTCTCCACAACACAAGACTCTCGTCTATGACGAGGTCTCTGTAGGGATAAAATGAGGAGCGGAACATTTCCCGTAAATGATCAAATACCAGCCTAATTCTCCTCATTTTATCGGTGTTATTTGCATTGGCTGGATCATCTGCATCAAAAAAGTGGAGGCGGCCAAGAATATACTGAAATCGGTTACGACCCATCACCTTTCCAAAGAAAGGTGTGAGGATGATTGGGTCAGTTGTCCAGTAGGCAGGAATTTGTTTTTTCCTCACCACACCCATCAAGATAACCAGGGCCAAAAATAGGAACATCTCTGAAATAGTCACGGGATAGTCATACTGTTCGGAATGCCTGCTTGTGGTTCCCAAACGTTCACTTTCACGGCGCTGGGATTGTGAAAAAATATTAGTTTGTTCTACTATGCGCCCAACAAACGCCTCACCAAAGAACAAGTTGAAAAAATCCAACCGTGACGAACCTGCATTTACACCTGGAGCCGTGCAACCTGACCGCCACTCCTCAGTGAAAGGGTGAATGATGGGAGTAAAATTACTCCCATCTTCCCAGTTCCACGTGACACCACCGTCTCCAGCCACGTCACCATCGTCCCCTTCATCAGGGTGGGGAGGTGAGGGTGATGGGGGAGGTTGGGGAGGTGGAGAGCGGCGCCTCTCATCACTCGCACTTCTCTTCCCTCTCCCTTTTCCTTTACCCTTTCCCTTCCCTTTCTTTCCTTTCCCCACATCCTGGGGCTGTGGGGAGGAAGTTTGGGAATATTCAGGGGCGAAAGAAGTGCTGGGGAGTGACTCAACCTCCTCTCCCCTAGGCCTACGAGCACCACGTGCTCGTGCTGCCTCCCTCACACCACTGGCCCCTTCACCCCGCACTACCCCCACACCACTCTCACTTTCACCCCGCGCTGCCGCCACAACACTTTCCCTTTCTCCTAGCAATCCCACCACACCACTTGCCACTTCCCCAGACAAAGTATTTTGACCATACCTTATGTGTCATCTCGCCCCACCTTCTGATCCTCATGGTGATATTTTCTCCTTTCCCAACCACGCGGCGATATCACGTCCTAGGCCTCCGTCATCCTCATCGTCCTCATCCTCGTCCTGATCAGATTCGGCATGGAGAGATAGCTGTGCACGTGGTTGGGGAGCAGGCTGGCCTTCCCTTGCCTTACGGTATGTCACATACCGCGTTTTTTGGGGCGAAGGGACCTCCTCATCACTGCTACTTATTTCTTCCTCTAGCTGGACGTAATCGTGATCCACCACATCATCATCGAGTGGAGAATCACTGTCTCCAGTGAAGGCTTCCATGACGGATGCGATTTCCTCGTCTGAGAGACCTTTCCGCGCCAAGTCTGACCTGGGTCACTGCTAGCAGGTGAGTGACCGAGACAAGGGCGAGCGCGGGTCATGCGGGGTCTAGGACGCTGCCCGCCTGGCGGCAGGTAGGGGAGGCTTGGGTACCCAGGCGAAACGAAAATCTCGCGCGAATTTTGAAAATTGTGGAAATTATGAACCTTGCAATTGCAGGACGTTGAAGTACGTCCCCGGGATTAGCTGTGACAAAACGTGAGGACGTGGAAGTACGTCCCCGGGACGCCGCGGGTTAATGCAGAACTACTACCTCAAGATCAATTGAGGTCTGCTACTCAGTTTGCACATGCAAATTTCAGTTTGACCCCACTCTTTGAGGGTAGTCACTTTGAATTTTATTACCCCTTGTTGGAAGAAACACTCACTGAGTCACAAATACTGATTCACATTCCCTTGAAATCTGATGTAACTTATTCAGCTTACAATGTCACTCCCTTCCTGAAGCGTGTCATTGATTCATTGCTCACTCTTGTTTCCCAGTCAATCATGTTTCATGTGGTAGATGATTATATGTCTGCTGCGCTTACTAGCTGAACAGTAATGAACTCCTGTAAGTCAAGTTATTTGCACATTCACGTTTGTCCTGCTTACTTGTTTGCTCTGTTGCCATCAGAGCCAACACCTTGT
This sequence comes from Coenobita brevimanus, assembly GCF_032717465.1. Classification (NCBI taxonomy): domain Eukaryota; kingdom Metazoa; phylum Arthropoda; class Malacostraca; order Decapoda; family Coenobitidae; genus Coenobita; species Coenobita brevimanus. The sequence continues at coordinate 8,354,377 of NC_136982.1, read as the reverse complement.
GAACTAGCCGTAGTGCAGAATCACTTGGACCTGATCCATAAATTCTGTCGGCTGGAACCAGTGAGTCCTGAATGGCCAGTCTACCATGTGCACATTGGCGGTAATCAGTTCTTCTACTTCAGAGAACCCGCGAGTGTTACACTATTGTGTTCTCGATGTAGTAACAATGTCATTGCAGAAGGCTACTATGTTGCTCCTGATTCACGCGAAGTTCGTTCATCTGCGATCTCTACCCTTCCTAACAGGCAATATCTTGGTTTTCAGGCAGCTCTACCTAGTTCTTTGGTTCCACTGTCCCCATCCTTTGATGTCCATCCTAACAATCTAACTGTGGTGTCTGAACATTTGACGGTGTTGTCCTACTTAAATGACAGTGATGTCCTTATGTTCTCTATCCCATCACTCATACACCCTCATGTGTTGTACCCTACGATTTCTGTCCCTGTTGTGGCGTTGTTAATCACTGCTTATGTCTTGTTGGTGTCTTGAGCGTCTAGAAGATCCTTCACGTAATATGTGAGACGTCAGGACTAGAAGTTGTTCCACCAACCCCCGCCCCACGACAGGTTAATTAGATTGTAGAAATATATTATCACAGTCCTACTTCAGTTTTGCCGGCCTGAGGACAGTCCTGTTTCACGTGGCCGAGTTATGTATCAGATGTATCCATACTTTTGCTTCCATATATAAGTATTAACTATATTTCTAATTATCTTATTATCTTATCTACCTGCAGTGTATACGTACTGTATATCTTATAACTTACGTCAGACTTACTTGTAGCATATCTAAAGATTCACAAAGCAACATAGCACCACATAGGCATCAGCATAGACTGATCGAACCTTCCATTGCATAGTCAGTTTTCATTCCCACGCCCCACCGTGAGCTTAGAGCCGGCAGTAATAGCAAGGGAGTGGGGATAAAAACACGTACTCCTGTAACACTCAGATTTATACTGTGTAACCACTTGTACGTAACTGTAACATACTGTTGGAATAATGAAATATTTATTTTGCTATGCCCAACTTTATTTAATCTCCAAACCATTAATTAATACACAGTTCTGAAAATATACTAATACATCAGTGTGCTATTGAGTAAATAAGGAAGGAGAGGGAAATAAGTGAAAATATCGCCAAGCGACACAGAGTGACTCATCGCTAGGTCAGCTACCCCAAACATCGAGGGGACGCCCTATAGACATCGCAGTTACTCAACTCCTACAAATGTACCAGGCCTGATCTGTGGTGTCTGGTACACTCTCTCTCTCTCTCTCTCTCTCTCTCTCTCAATCTGTTTTATATGAAAAAAAAAATCGGAAAAAAAAAAAACTGCATGCACACCGTAAGTATGTGGCTGTATGCCTAATTTTTCCATTTCCATATTATTCTGCTCTCTGCAGATCCCATAAAATTCCTTCAGCTTTTTCAGTCCGGCAAGGTATTTACATCCTCTCGTTTCGTGCACGGGAAATACCGGAGGGTCTGGAGGGTGGGGGAGAGAGCCTTCTGCTGTGCTAACCTTTTCTCCTGCTCCTATAATCAGAGCATTGTATTAGAGTTAAGGCCATACCGCCTCGTAGGGACCGTAAGGTCTGTGTGGTCTGTGTATCTATGTAACTATGTAACTCTCTCTCTCTCTCTCTCTCTCTCTCTGGATCTACCTATCTATCTATCTTTCCTTCTTGTTGCACTCTCTTTGTCCTCGCCTGCTGTCTTTCTTCTTGCTTATCTCTCTTCTCTCTATACCATCAACCACCATGATCATTTTCTCTCTCTCTCTCTCTCTCTCTCTCTCTCTCTCTAGCCCTTCTCACCCTATTTGTATAATGACACACAGTTTTTCCCCTCTACTCCTCTTCCCTCTCTCTTCTCTCTATACCATCAACCACCATGATCATTTTCTCTCTCTCTCTCTCTCTCTCTCTCTCTCTCTCTCTCTCTAGCCCTTCTCACCCTATTTGTATAATGACACACAGTTTTTCCCCTCTACTCCTCTTCCCCTTCATACTTGTCGCTTTTTCTCGTGAGGTCAGTAGTCGCTCTCTCTCTCTCTCTCTCTCTCTCTCTCTCTCTCTATATATATATATAATATATATATATATATATATATCGATCTATCTGTCTTTCCTTCTTGTTGAACTCTCTTTGTCCTCCCCTGCTGTCTTTCTTCTTGCTTCTCTCTCCTTTCTCTGTACCATCAACCACCACGATCATTCTTTCTCTCTCTCTCTCTCTTTATTTCTCTAGCCCTTCTCACCCTATTTGTATAATGACACACAGTTTTACCCCTCTACTCCTCTTCCCCTTCATACTTGTCGCTTTCTCTCGTGAGGTCAGTCGCTCTCGTAAGGTCAGTCGCTCTCGTGAGGTTAGTCGCTATCGTGAGGTCAGTCTGTACAGACGTCTCCTGTGATAGTGTATTGCTGGTGACCTGTGATAGTGCTGTGCTAATGTATTGTAGTGACCTGTGATACCCATGTGTGAATTTGAGCATGATGGCTTCCCCTATGTAGAGTTGTGTACCTGCTGCAGGTTTTGAGAAGGACTACCTTGAGTTATAGAAAAAACTCGAACTGAAGCGGGAGATACAGGTTCTCAGGCAAAAGTTAAATATGTGGTAATTGTTGAAGGAAATGTTGGAGGAGAGAAAGAAAAAGACTGAAGGTTGGAGACTTGTTCACAAGGGTGCAACAAAGTTCACCCTTAAGAAACAAGAAGAGATAAAGACCACAAATGCATTCGATGCATTACATGACCAATGTGAAGGGAAGGCAGAGAGGGAAGTAGAGGAGAAGGATGGTGCGAGAACTTCTGGTACAGATACGTATACAGAGATCAAGAAAGGTAAGAAAAATATTGCCTTTGTTGGAGACTCCCAGGTAAGATTAAATAGAGCAATGTATACTCCACTCACTAACATGTGTTTTTTCCGGGGGCCAGGTGGGTAATATGATAGGAGAAATTTCAAATATCGTGAAGGATAGTGAAGACAAACCCACTGTGCGCCTCAGTGTAGGAGGCAATGATATCAGTAGGCAGAGTGGGGTACTTTGGCAGCAGTACAAGGTGATGTTGGAAGGTTAGGGAGAGGGGAGGACCCCCTGTAGTACTCGGTGTTCTGCCTAAGAGGCAGGTTGGGAGGGAATGGTTGAGCAGGGTGATAGGTTTTAATTGCTGCTGGGACCGGTTTTATGGATGGAGTGCCATGTATAGTTGGGATGATACTCATCTTAGCAGGCAGGGAGTTGCTGTTTTAGCTGGAATGATAGATAGTGACTTAGAGGGGTTTTTCGAGGTTAAGAAGTAAATGCACAGGAAGTTACAGCAACTACACTCAGAATTCATTAATATCATGTTTGGATAGATGCATCAAGAACAACAGTTAAACCATTAGTGTAGATACATCCACTCAGGCACCTCAAATTGAGTGGGCGATGATAGAGGACAGAACAAACGATGACAGAGAGGCAGTAAGTAATAGTACCAAAAAAAAAAAAAGTAAAGAAAAGAGTTTTGCAGTTAGTAAAAAAGATTAAAAATAGTAAGTCTCAGGTAAAGGCATAACTACTTGTCATAACCTGAAAGTGTACTACACAAACAGCCAGAGTTTACGTAATAAAATGGATGAACAGAGGGCTTTAATTTGTACAGAGAAAATAGACATTGCCATTATTAGTGAAACTTGGATGAATACAGACACTCGAGACTTTTTGGCAGCATATCAGATAAAGGGCTATAATATTTCTGTGTCAAAATATCTGGGAAGAAAGGGGGGTGGGGTAGCTATTTATGTAAAGGATTCATTAAACTGCTAAAAGAGACATTAAAGTAAATAGAGACACAGAGAGTATTTGGGTTGAAATTAGTAACAATAGGGAGAAATTAGTCTTAGGAGCTATTTACAGATCTCCAAAATTAAGTAGAGCAGATAGTAAATACCTTTGGGAGGATATCAGGAAAGTATCACAGTCCAGCTTAGTAATAGTTGTAGGGGACCTTAATCTTCCACGGATAGATTGGTGAAATCAGACAGGGGATGCAGAATCAGAGGAATTTCTAGAAGTGGTACAGGACAGCTTACTTTTTCAATATATCAGTAAGCCCACCAGAGGTGATAATATACTAAACTTGGTTTTAGCCAATACAGAAAATGTCAATAGTGATATAGAGGTTGGTGGACTACTTGGTAATAGCAATCATGAAGAAATTAAATTCAAATTTATTTGGGATATCCGTTCTACTGAAAATCCCTCCACTGTTCCTAATTTTACTCTAGGAGATTTTGATGGATTAAGAGATTATTTTAGAATGGTATTCCCTTGGGAGACTAGCTACTTTAGGGAGAGCCGGGTCAGTGGGGAATCCCAGGTCAAAGATGAGGGGCAGGAAACAGCTGGGAATGCGTGCCAGATCTCTGGGGAAGGTCAGGTCTCAGGTGGGAGTGTAGTTTACATGACGGGGATTCACTCAGGTCCAGTACCAAGCAGCCGTTTGGTCAGTGAGAAATAAAATGAGTTAGTAAATATAATATATCGAGGCCAAGATAGATATATCCCTTCAAAACCATTTAGAACGAATAATTCAGAACCAAGATGTTTAATAACAGATTAAAATCTCTCATAGGCCAAAGGAAAGGAATATATAGGAAACTATAGCGTGAAGAGGAGCACTTACGTAACCAGTACACGATTTTGAAGAGAGAAGTAATGAGGGAGATAGGTATGCAAATAGACGTTTTGAAATAAAGGTTGCTAGTGAACTGAAAGAAAACCCCAATGGTTTTTATCAAGTGTACCGTACGAAAAACAAAGATAGGATAGGAGCTCTTAGAACAGAATCAGGTGACATTACCAGTGAAGATAAAGAAATGTGCACCATCCTAAATAATCATTTCATATCAGTATTTACCAAGGAAAATCTACACCTGGTCCCTCAAGCGGCAAATATTTATGATGATACTATGGAAAATCTCTATCTATCTGTATACCTAGACTGCTTCCCCCAAGGAAAGGGAGGTAGCCGAGACAGGACGACACACTCCCCATTTACTCATCCATTCAAACACATTCATTTGCATCTTAGCCCCAAAGGGGAGAAGGGACAGATCCACACCGCACAAGGGTCAACTGCACAGTGCAATCAGTGACATCCGCAGCAGGGCCCAACAGCAGAGCTGGTTTACCCCTGCCACACCATAATAGACCCATCCATTTACCCGCACCTGACCTGACTAGCTGATCAGAAATATTTTTAGTAAAATAACCATTAGTAAGAAGGACGTATTGAATGAAATTAATCAGTTAAAACCTCAAAATTCGTCAGGTCCGGACGATATATGCAAAAATTATAAAAAAAACATAAGAACATAAGAAGAGAGGATAACTGCAGTAGGCCGGTTGGCCCATGCTAGGCAGCTCCTAGAAGAGTAACTGAACTACTAGAATGAGATAAGGATAGCAAAGAAGAAGGCTCTCCCCCGCCCTCCAAATCCTCCAGCCGAAGCAGGCAGGAAAAAGTCAGAAAGAACACCACGCCGTATAGAAAAACTGGCGTGGACATTTTACAGGAAAGTGTGAAAGGAGAATTGAGACTATCATAGTGTAACCTGAAAAGAAAAACCAAAGAAGAATTATGTCAGCCACTTTTAACGTTATTTGATGACTCTCTATTTTCAGGAGAAGTTCCGAGGCGTGGAAGACCGAAAACATAGTGCCCATTTTTAAAAAGGGTGATAAAGCAGCTCTATCGAATTATCTTCCGGTAAGTCTAACGTCAATAGTAGGAAAAATGTTGGAATCAATTTTGGCACATAAGATTAGAGAACACTTAGATTTAATCTTATAAATGAAAGTCAACATGGATTCAGACAAGGACAGTCCTGCCTCACAAACTTGTCATTCTTCTCGGAGGTCTATGAGGCAGTAGATAGCGATAATGCTTATAATATTATTTATCTTGACTTTAGTAAAGCTTTTGATAGGGTCCCACACGAAAGGTTAGTTAGAAAGGTTCGAGCACACGGTATAGACGGTGATCTTAAAATGGATAGAATCCTGGCTAAATGGACGAAAGCAAAGAGTATTAATAAACGGAACTAAGACGGATTGGGGATTAGTAACTAGTGGTGTACCACAGGGTTTAGTACTCGGTCCCTTATTATTTTTTATAGATATAAATGATCTAGACTTAGGAGCCATCAGCAGTATCAGCAAATTTGCCGACGATACAAAAATAGGGCGTATCATTAACTCGACTGACAATTGCATAGGCTTCTCAGCCTCCTCCCAAGGCCCATTAGTCCTCCTACAAACCGTACACCTCTACATGAAATGGTCTAAATTGGCAAATGGAATTTAACGTTGAAAAATGTAAAGTACTTGACGTAGGTAAGACAACTGGAGATACTAAATACAAGATAGATAACAAAGAAATTAATAAATCGGAATGGGAGAGAGATCTAGGAGTCATGGTTAGTAGAGACCTCAAACCCAGGAAACAGTGTATTAATGAGAGAAATAAAGCAAATAGGGTCCTAGGATTTATTTCGAGAAGCGTGAGCAACAGGTCATCAAAAGTAATATTGCAACTTTAGCATTAGTAAGGCCACATTTAGACTACGCCATACAATTTTGATGCCCTTACTATAGAATGGATAATAACTCGTTAGAAAATGTACAGAGAAGAATGACAAAAAAGATACATGATGTTCGGAACCTGTCATATGAACACAGACTAAAAAGACTAAATCTGCACTCACTAGAGAGGCGTAGAGTAAGGGGAAACTTAACTGAGGTGTTTAAGTGGATGCAAGGTATAAATAAGGGAGATATTAGCAAGGTACTTATAGAGAGCATACAGGATAGAACTAGAAGTAATGGTTTCAAACTAGAAAAATTCCGTTTCGGTAAGGAAACAGGCAAAATTGGTTTGGTAATATAGCAGCGGACGAATGGAATAAGATACCTAGTAAAGCATTTGCTACCTCTTCCACTGAGAGTTTCAATCATAGGCTAGATCAACATATGACAAATAAGGGGTAGGTATTGAAAAATAAAATCTCATAACCAATAGTAATTCATTCTTTTTCCTTTTCAGGTTACACTATGACAGACTCTTTTTCTCCCTTCACACTTTCCGATAAAATGTCCACACCAGTATTTCTATACTGCGTGTTCTTTCTGACTTCATGCCGGCTTTGGCTGGAGGGTTTGGAGGGCGGGGGAAAGCCTTCTTCTTTGTTATCCTGATCTCATTCCAGCAGTTCAATTAATCCCCTAGGAGGTGCCTAGCGTGGGCCAACCGGCCTACAGCAGTTGTCCTCTTTTCTTATGTTCGCGTTCCTCCTCATCACATTCTCTCACTTTCCCATTCCTCCTTGTTCCTCAATCCTTCCCTTCTTAAGTCTTTCCTTTCTGTCCCACTCAGTTCACCTTTTGCTCTTTTTCTCATCATCTCTTTCTTTCACGTCAATCTCTTTTCCCTTCATATCACTCTGTCTCATCTCTGATTTCTCCCTCTCACTGCCTTCTCTGCTTCTTCTCTCTTTCACCTCTCATTCTTGTTGAACATTCTCCTCCTCTCCATTCTTTTTTGTCACTCCGCCTCCCCCCCACCCCCCTCTCTCTCTCTCTCTCTCTCTCTCTCTCTCTCTCTCTCTCTCTCTCGACGCATTCTTTCTCTCCTAAACCTTCACCCTTTCTCTGCTGCGCTCTCTCTTCCTTGTGCCCTTCCTTTTCAATCTCTCACACGTTTTCTGCTCCCCTTGTCACTTTCCTTCTTTTCGCATTTTTCCCTCGTGTCTTCTTCTTTTCCATTCATATTTGTCACAATCTTGTTCTCATCTTTCCTTATCATATTCTCTTTCGCCTTTCCCATGCCCTCGTGTTTTCATCATTTTTTGATCTTTTTTCTTAATTCATGCTCTCCTCTACTCCATGTGACGTTTTCCTTTTGTTCCTCCATTTCTCTTTTGATTTTACTCCTGTCATGCATCTCACCTTCTTCTCTGTTTCTTATATTGCTTCCTAGCATTTAGCACAGTTGTAAGTCATCGTTACGGTTTTCATTTCGATTTTTTCACCCTTGGTAATATATAAATGCACAATTTTTACTACCTTTCCCAATTTATATAAACACACACACACACACACACACACACACACACACACACACACACACACACTGCAGTGTGTGTGTGTGTGTGTGTGTGTGTGTGTGTGTGTGTGTGTGTGTGTGTGTGTGTGTGTGTGTGTGTGTGTGTGTGTGTCATTCTGCCTGCCTTTCCCACCCACCTGCAGGTGGAGTAAGATCGGTTCCCGAAAGCAAGGAAAATGAAAGGACGTAATATTTGGAGAAGTAATTTGACAACATGCCGAATGAAATGGGTCGCACAACCACACATTCACCAAAGGGCACGTTCACTAACTCAGGAGTTGCCAGTAGGCATAATCGCCGGGCAATTTAACCCTTCGTGGGCCAGTTATTACCAAGTTACACGGAAGGCCGATGGGGTCCCGGTGGACCCCAAACCTTAATGGTGTATTTCTGCCTTATTCATAAAGTTATTTCTACTAAACTTTGTACATATGTTGTCCAGGACATGGCACGTGGAACCAACCCACAAAGTGTCCCTTTTTGTTTTTGTTTTATTATTTTTGTAATTTTTTTATTTTTTATTTTATCACAATTTTATTAAAGTTTCAGTGTGGAAGTACCGATTCTACACTTATTTGAATGTCTGATTGTCAGTGTTCTTGGAACAGGTTCTCGAAATAATAACAAGTTCATTTGTAAAATAAATTAGCATGATCATAAAATAAAACTATTCCTGTAATGTTCAAATTTAGTACAACAATTTCTTGCTTTATCCTCTTGATGACCATCTTCTGTATTACTACCACCACATACATTTTCAGAATTATCATCAGCACTCACAGGAGACTCAATACTAATCACACTAATTTCACTGTCTGATCGTTCAAGCACTTCATAATCATCAGTGTCACATAGATAAATCACTATCTGAATAATTTTCCTCTTCTTGGTCACCTTTTGCCACCGCCATTGACGCATAAAACTTTGCTACTGGTATTGACACTGTCCTAATGTTTATAATCTGATATATCTGAAAAAAATATATTAAAAAATTAAGTCACACAAAAGGCCAGGTGGCGTCCTGGCGGACCCCACTGACATTTATTGCAATGTCACTCCTCAATCATGCAAGATTTTTTGCTCAAATTTTATGAAGATATAAAATAACCATTTACAATAAAAGTCATGTGAGGCCAGGCTGTGAAAGTAAAAAATGGCTTAATGGCAACATTTTGAAAACATGCTGAGGTCCGCCGGGACCCCATTTGCTCACGAAGGGTTAATTAGGAACTCGGTCAACTACTCCCGACTTGCACAGCCATATATTTTCTAATATCCCTCCCATGATATTTAGTGATGAGTACATCAGTTCTTCAATACTGTAATCACTGGTAACTATACCAGTTTTCTATATATGATTTACTAAGTAAAATATTAAAGAACAGTTACTAGAAATCGTAAAAGGACAGGTCGTACATTACCATTTATCACATATACCAGTTTCCTATATACGATTTACTAAGTAAAATACTGCAGAACAGTTACTAGAAATCATAAATCAACAAGTCGTACATTACAGTTTATCATAAGAAGTCACATTGCATGTTTAATTGGAAACACTTATCATTTAGTTACCAAAGAGATTAATGTTCCATCTGGCAAATGCTGAAGAGAATGTACCAACTATACGTTATAAAAAAAGGCACTGTATATGAAGCCGAAATCATGCGAAAACGAAGCCACTGACCAAAATCCCATGTACCAATCAAGATCCAGTGAGAACAGGTCTGATCATTTTGCCTTCCCATGCATCCTTGTGATGTCTTGTGGTACCCTTCTCCTGTGTACACCTACGTCTGCAGGTTGCACTATATCCATCCAAGGTCTGGTGAGATACTCTATGGCAGCGACTTTCAATCAACGTGCATCCGTGTGCCGCACGAGTTTAAATAGCAATTGGAGAGCATTTTTAAAAATAGCCTTTGGATTCATTTTGACCTTAATGGTACTTTTATGGAGTGCATTAAACTCCTTTATTTCAATGATGCAATAAACAGACAATGTGTTGTTCATTAAAAGCCAAAATCGCAGCTTTAAATTCCCTCCTGAATTCTGTAGTGTAGAACCGCAAATATGCATAATACTTTCAAATTCTTTTGAAAACCATGATCAACAGTATACTTTTGGCAATAAATATAATATATATTTTTTTTTATTATGAACACATTCTTATCATTCATTTTCTTTTAAATGATCAAATCTATCCTTAAATATTCATGGTGTGCCTTGACTATTTTAGTGCCTGGCTCACTGTGCCGTGAGGTGAAAAAGGCTGAAAATCACTGCTCTACAGCATCCACCCGTGGTGTACGTCTACGTCCGCACGTTGCACTATTGTACATGCTTGCATTTACTTCAAACATCACTCATAGTTTTATGAAACTTGATAATCAATTTTAATTTTCTTTGATAATGGTAAACTTTTAATGCTAATTTTGACCACTTTAGCTTCGAAAATTATACCATATTTAAACTGGCCACTTATGTTGCAAGCACTTTGCATATATGAATATGCTAAAATAAGAGGAACTGTAGATTTACCATGCTTCTCAGTGTTGCATTAACCAACAAGCAGACACATCTTTGCAGCCACAAAGATAAATCCATCGTTTATTCAGTCCTTCATCCTTCGGGAAATGATATAAATGTATATTTCCATTTTGTTTATTTTTAAATTGCGAAGATGTGTACCTGTACACTGCACTGCGCACCATTATCTTAACTTGGAAGAAAAGGTCAGGAAGAACTGAGGAACTTGACCCAAGCAGAGTCTAAGTTCAACTGACTGCATTTACCCTACTGGAGACTTACAAAACAGTAGTTTAGTTGATTGCATTTTTATTTTTAAAATTAATTCATAAGGTGAAGATTGGCAGATTTTGAGAGTTTGTGAACACTCCTGTTAAGTTTCCAGAATCCTGGCTCCGTCACACATAGGTACACCTTTCCACATGCATCTTCATAATTACTAAACAACCACAGACAAACAAACAAATCCCAATATAAGGGCTGTCAAACTCTTGTCATGCACTCCTCTGTACAAAACTTGTCCTAGCCTCGTCAGTCTTCATGTCTTTCTTTTTCATACACTTATTTACCATAGCTATCCACCTGCTTGACCTACCATGCTTCGTCCACCCTTCAAGGTCATTTACACATTCCCTTTCCACCACCCTATTTATACCCACTCTGTGCATATGACCATAACAGAGAAGAATGATCTTTTAACACAGTAAACCCCCCCCCAAAAAAAATTCTATTTTACTATTGCTCACACCAGACGATTTTATTAAGTTTAAGACATAATTTTTGAACTGTAAGGTAGAGATAAAGCCTTAAATGAGTCCTCCATAAGAAGAGGTTTGTCTAAAAGAAACTTAAACCCTCTGAAGGCAGCAGGAATAAAATTAAGAACACGTTTTCGGATCGAAAAAGTTAAATCACTTTCTGCAATACAAAGATCTTATCATACTCCTTCATCAAATACAGGACACAAACCTAAGCACTTGACAACTAATACAGTACACACACCTACTGTACAACACTTGACTGAGATAACGTATTAGTTTTACTCATTCGTGCTACTCGAGACGATTTCTTTTAGTTTAGGAAACAACTTTCTCACTGATGAGGTGAAAGTACTCTATCCCTAACCCAAAACACACACAGAAAATATGAACAAGGTAAAAATAGTCCGGAGACAGAATGAGGAGGTTAACAATATACAAAGTATAGTTCATCTCCTCTACGTCTCTTACTATAATACACAAACACTACTATATCTCCTCCCTAAATGCGATATACCTTATCGAATATTCTCTCCCCAGTTTGCCACAACTTTCCCTCACCTATAAATACGATATACCTTATCGAATATTCTCTCCCCAGTTTGCCACACCCTTCCCTCACTCATCCACGCATACACCTGTACATTCACCACTCACGCGCCTGTACATTCACAACGTAGCACACATACACCATCTCACATTTACAAAACTAGACCTTTATCATATCAGCTATTTATAGCCTAACACACACACTCGCATTCCTCAGATCCGATTAATCTCTCTCTCTCTCTCTCTCTCTCTCACACACACACACACACACACACACACACACAAAGCCATATTCAAACATAAGAAAAATGAACAAAAAGCCTACAGAAAATTAGTAACAAAGCACATTACTCTCTAATATCCACACACCTATTTAGTAAGAATGCGCAGTATGCATGTATTATATCGGTGGGCTTGCACACGCCTGGCATGGTTTGGCGGTTGTAATGTACTCTTTGAAATCGTATTTTAGAAGTGCTGAAAGGCAAACGATCGGAAGGGCCTGGCTACAATACTTTGTCAGAGAGAAGTGACCTGCCTCCTCACAGTTCTTCATGCACGAGTATAGTCACGGAAGACTTTTGCAGTGTAAGGTAAAAATAATGCATATACGGTAGTAATTTGTGCTGGAATGGTTGTTTTCGAGGGTGAGTCTGCATATTTCATCCAGTGATTCTGGACAGGGTTCCAACTTGGGAAATAATGAACTATGAAACAGCATACTTATGTGACCCCTTCAAGGATATAATATTTTTTATAATCCTAACTTCCAGAGTGCAGTCGAACAAAGTTCACCTGGACTGTTAAATGCACATACTACTAACCCGACAGCTGGAAATTTCTGCTGATTCAATCTTTTCCTTTAAAAAGTACCGACATATCACTGTAGTCACAGTCCAAAATATCTCACCTACCCACAAAGCTGTACGAGTCTTTGTCCTTTAAGCTTCTTTGTTTTGATTAGTTTAGCCAGCCAAAGCAGCGGGTAATACTGATGAAGCCATAAACTAATATCACCAACAAAAACCTAAGCGACGGGCAATACTGATGAAAACTATAAGCTAATATCACCAATACTCAACATGTCACCACATTACCTTCGTCCTTTTCCCAAGCCCACATCAAATCGGTATTTAAGGCATTTACCTGAAACAGAAAAAGATAAGAATTAGCTGCTTCATCTCTTGTAGCTAAACTTCCGCAATAGTAAAGTTTGTGTTATGAATTTACATTATCGTCACACCACTGACTCCCTAAAGCCATTGGTGTAGGCCTATAATTTAATTACCTCTGCCAACGAAGTTGGAGGATGTTATGTATTTACCTATGTATGTCTGTCTGTCTGTTTGTCCAGATGATATCTCAAAAAGTTCTCAATGATTTTCAATGAAATTTGGTGGAAGGGTGGGCCATGGGCCAAGAAAGAATTGATTAAATTTTTTGCGGATCCGGGTCCTACATATATCTCCAATAGTTCTCAATGAATTAAAAAAAAAAATGGTGAAGAGTGGGCCATGGGTCAAGGAACAATTGATTAAATTTGGGGGCGGATCTGGATCCTATGTATTCCACACAATATCTCTACGCATCTGGATCCGGATCCTTTTTAATGGCAACGGCATCGGCGGAGGTATGCACTATCTGACCCCGCTCTCGTGAGGTCAGTCAGTCGCTCTTGTGAGGTCAGTCAGTCGCTCTCGTGAGATCAGTCTGCTCAGACGTGCTAGTGACCTGATAGTGTTGTGATAGCGTGTTTTAATGACCTGTGATAGTGTTGCTAGTGTGTTGTAGTGACCTGTGTTAGTGCTGTGCAAGTGATCCGTGAAAATGTTGTGCTAGTATGATGTAGTGACCCGTGATAGTCTTGTGCTACCTTGTGTGAATTTATGCATAATGGCTTCCTCGGCAGAGAGCTGTATCCCCACTGCAGGTATTGAAAAGGACTACCTTGAATTAAACGAGGAACTTCTCGAACTGAAGCAGGAGGTACAAATTCTCAGGCAGGAGAAGTCACAAATGAGGAAATTGTTGGAGGAGAAAGAGAAAAAGGCTGAAGGTTGGACACTAGTTCACAAGGGTGCAACGAAGTTCACTCTTAAGAAGCAAACGGAAGTTAAGAGCACTATTGCCTTCGACGCACTATGGGACAAATGTGAAGGGAAGGCAGAGAGGGAAGTAGAGTAGAAGAATAGTGAGAGAACTTCCAGCACAGGTAAGTATAATCAGAACAATAAAGGTAAGAAAAATGTTGCTCTTGTTGGAGACTCCCAGGTGAGATATCTTAACAGAGCCATGTATACTCCACTCGCTAAACATGTGTGTCTTCCAGGGGCCAGGGTGGCTGATGTGATAGAAAAAATTTCAAGGATCGTGAAGGATAGTGGTGACAAACCCACTGTGTGCCTCAGTGTAGGAGGCAATGATATTAGTTGGCGTAAGACTGAGGTACTGTGGCAAAGGTACAAGTTGATGTTAGAGAAGGTTAGGGAAAGGGGAGGAATCCCAGTAGTGTTTGGTGTTTTACCCAGGTGGCGGGTTGGGAGGGAGTGGTTGAGCAGGGCAATAGGGTTTAATTGTCGCCTTGAAAGGTATTGCAGAGATAATGCAATACCTTTCATAGATAGCTGGGACCGGTTTTATGGACGAAGTGCCTTGTATAGTTGGGATGGGACTCAGCAGGCAGGGAGTTACTGTTTTAACTGGAATGATAGATAGGGAGTTAGAGAGATTTTTTCGAGGTTGAGAAGTAGACATACAGGAAGTTACAGCAACTACACTCAGAAATCATTATTACCATGTTTGGATAGATGCATCAAGACTTGCAAAATTAAGAACAAAAGTTCAACCATTAGTGTAGATACATCCACTCAGGCACCTCAAATTGAGCAGGCGATGATAGATGACTGAACAAGCGATGATAGAAGGGCGATAAGCGGTAGTACAAAAAAATGTTATATTAGTAAAGAGTTCCGCGTTAGTAATGAAATAAAAAACAGTAAATCCCAAGGTAAAGGCATAACTACTCATAATAATCTGAAAGTGTACTACACAAATAGCCGGAGTTTACGTAATAAAATGGATGAACTGAGGGCTTTAATTTGTACAGACAAAATAGACATTGCCGTTATTAGTGAAACTTGGATGAATACAGACACTCGAGAATTTTTAGCAGAATATCAGATAAAAGGCTATAGTATTTTTGTGTCAAACCGTCTGGGAATAAAGGGGGGAGGGGCAGCTATTTATGTAAAGGACTCATTAAACTGTTACAATAAAGAAGACAAAGTAAATTGGGACACCGAAAGTGTCTGGGTTGAAATTAGTAACAATAGGGAGAAATTAGTCTTAGGGGCAATTTACAGATCTCCTAAATTAAGTAGAGCAGATAGTAAATACCTTTGGGAGGAAATTAGGAAAGCGTCATAGTCCAGCTTAGTAGTAATTGTAGGGGAACTTAATCTGCCAAGAACAGATTGGAGAAATCAGACAGGGGACGCAGAGTCAGAGGACTTTCTAGAGGTAGTACAGGATAATTTCTTTTATCAGTACATCAGGGATCCCACCAGAGGTAATATTAAACTAGATTTGGTTTTAGCTAATAAGGAAAATATCATTAGTGATACAGAGGTTGGTGGACGACTTGGTAATAGCGATCATGAAGAAATTAAATTCAAATTTATCTGGGATATCTTTTCCACTGAAAATACCTCCACCGTTCCTAATTTTCGTCTAGGAGATTTCGATGGATTAAGAGCTTATTTTAGAGCGGTATTCCATAGGGAGAATAGCTATTTTAGGGAGTGGCAGGTCAGTGGGGAATCCCAGGTCATAGGTGAAGGGCAGGAAACACGTGGGAATGTGCGCCAGGTGTCTGTGGAGGGTGAGGTGACAGATGGGAGTGTAGTCCAGGTGACGGAGATTAATTCAGCTCCAGTACCAAGCAGACGTTTGACCAGTGAGAAGTATAACGAGTTAGTAAATATAATAAATGGAGGCCAAGACAGATCTATCCCTTCAAAACTGTTCAGAGCGAATAATTCAGAACCAAGATGGTTAAACAACAGATTAAAATCTCTCATAGGCCAAAGGAAGGGAATATATAGAAAAATAAAACGTGGAGAGGAACACTTGCATAACCGGTATGCGATTTTAAATACTCGTAGAGAGGTAACGAGGGAGATATGAAAAGCAAAATTATGAAATTAAGGTTGCTAGTGAATCGAAAGAAAACCCTAAGGGTTTTTAGCAAATGTATCATACGAAAAATAAAGATAGGTTAGGACCACACAGAACACAATCAGGTGACATTACCAGTGAAAATAAGGAAATGTGCTCCATCCTAAATAATTATTTCATATCAGTATTCACCAAGGAAAATCTAGACCTGGTTCCTCAAGCAACAAATATTTACGATGAGAATACGGAAAATATTCTTAGTAAAATAACCATTAGTATGGAGGACGTATTAAAAGAAATTAATAAGTTAAAATCTCAAAAATCGCCAGGTCCAGACGACATATATGCAAAAATTATAAAAGAAACCAAAGAAGAATTATGTCAGCCACTTTTAACATTATTTAATGATTCTTTAATTTCAGGAGAAGTTCCGGGGGGGTGGAAGACCGCAAACGTAGTGTCCATCTTTAAAAAGGGTGATAAATCAGCTGTGTCGAATTATCGTCCGATAAGTCTAACGTCAATAGTAGGAAAAATGTTAGAGTCAAATTTGGCAAATAAGATTAAAGAACACTTAGAAAGATTTAATCTTATAAACGAAAGTCAGCACGGATTCATGCAAGGCAGATCCTGCCTCACACACTTGTCATTCTACTCGGAGGTCTATGAGGCAGTAGACAGCGATAAAGCTTACGATGTTATTTATCTGGACTTCAGTAAAGCTTTTGATAGGGTCCCACATGAAAGGTTTGAGCACACGGTATAGACGGCGATATCTTAAAATGGATAGAATCCTGGCTGAAAGGACGAAAGCAGAGAGTATTAATAAATGGAACTAAGTCGAATTGGGGATTAGTAACTAGTGGTGTACCACAGGATTCAGTACTCAGTCCCTTATTATTTATTATATATATAAATGATCTAGAATTAGGAGTCACTAGCAGCATCAGCAAATTTGCCGACGATACAAAAATAGGGCGTACCATTAACTCGACTGACGATTGCCATAACTTACAAAAAGACCTCGATACATTGTCGGAATGGTCTAAAACTTGGCAAATGAAATTTAACGTTGAAAAATGTAAAGTATTTAACGTAGGCAAGACCATTGGAAACACTAAATACAGCTTAGATAACAAAGAAATTAGCAAATCGGAATGTGAGAGGGATCTAGGAGTTATGGTTAGTAACGACCTTAAACCAAGGCAACAGTGTATTAATGCAAGAAATAAAGCAAATAGGGTCCTAGGATTTATTTCGAGAAGCGTGAGCAATAGACCATCAAAAGTAATACTGCAACTTTAGCATTAGTAAGGCCACATTTAGACTACGCAGTACAATTTTGGTGTCCTTACTATAGAATAGCTATTAATTGGTTAGAAAATGTGCAGAGAAGAATGACAAAAATGATACATGACGTTCGGAACCTGTTATATGAAGACAGACTGAAAAGACTAAGTCTGCATTCGTTAGAGAGGAATAGAGTAAGGGTAGACTTAATTGAGGTGTTTAAGTGGATGAGGGGTATAAATAAGGGAGATATTAGCAAGGTACTTAAAGTAAGCACACAGGATTGAACTAGAAGTAATGGTTTCAAACTAGAAAAATTCCGTTTCAATAAGGAAATAGGTAGATATTGGTTTGGTAATAGAGTTGTAGACGAATGGAATAAGCTACCTAGTAAAGTAGTTGCTGCCTCTTCCATTGAGAGTTTCAAGCATAGGCTTAATAAGCATATGACAAATAAGGGGTGGGTATAGAAAAAAAAATCTTATAACCAATTCTAATTCATAATTTTTCCTCTTCAGGTTACACTATGATAGTCTCTATTCTCCTTTCACACTTTCCTGTAAAATGTCCACTCCAGTTTTTGTATACTGCGTGGTGTTCTTTCTGACTTTTTCCTGCCGGCATCGGCTGGAGGGTTTGGAGGGCGGGGGAGAGCCTTCTTCTTTCCTATCCTTATCTCATTCTAGTAGTTCAGTTACTCTTCTATGACCTGCCTAGCATGGGCCAACCGGGCTACTGCAGGTATCCTCTCTTCTTATGTTCTTATGTTCTTGTTATCTCTTAACACTTTTGCCACGTTTTGCATTTTTTTTTTTAAATGGCGAAGAAACAATCTCCAATAATTTCGTCCAACTTGACGTCTCTTCCTACGCTGAATATAATCGTAACAGAAACAATACATATGATACATCATCAGTCCTCACCAATATTTCCAGATAATTTAAGTTATCAAACAGGACAATCAACTCATCGCAGAGGACACTTACGATTATCGTTAACTCCATCACTATCAGTGGTCTCCCTTATTATTAATGAATCATCCTGCGGTTGCATGCATCAATGAGAAGTTCACACCAAACGGACTGTGCAAAGAGAATGGACGCCTGCAGTACAGCTGAATCCCCAAGTTTTATCTTATGAACACTGGAGCCGGCACCTCTCCTCTCATTGCAAATCCCTACTTGTGTGAACAATGACCGATTCTAATATTTTGTGATATGGAACCACTTAGAATCTTCGAGTGTATATAGACAGACAGATAGATATAGATAGATCGGTCGATAGACTGATAGATAGATAGATACATTATATATATATATATATATATATATATATATATATATATATATAGTATATTGAAAATCGCAGAAAAATACAAGGTAGAGGAGCACCAGCTTTCGTCTGTATTTCAAGACATCTTCAGGGGGAACAAGTGTAAAGAGGCAAGAACCAACATCCTCAAGAGAGTTGCCAAGTGACTAATCCCTGGATGTGGCACCTTACTTGACCACGTGGGTCAGATTAACTCTCGCGTGAGTGGGACATTACACCTGACCTGGTGTTTCCGGCAAACCTTTAAAATATTTTTCGTGTATGTCACGGCCTCACCGATTGATATATCCTCAAGGGAGTTGCCCCAAAGCTACAGTGACCGACGTTGACCATGTGAGTTAGATTAACCAACGTGTGGGTGGGGACTGAAGAACATTACATGAAATATACAAAATTACAAATGTCATATTATAAAAAGAAGATTTAATGCAGTATGACGGTTGGCCCACGCTAAACATCTCTTAGTACAATAAGATTAAACTATAGAAAAATACACACACACACACATACACTTAATGCCTTAAGAAACAACCCCACAAATATTTAAACACACATATATGTACACACATAGACACATCCAACCATACAGAAATACACATTTAACAGCATAACTTTTTATTCATTTATGGACTAAATATATAGACAACATTTATGAGCTTTCTTAATCCTATTATCCTCTAATAATAACTTATGCAATATTTTATCTAGTTTATGTACCCCATCAATCAAATTCATGCAGTTATAGGTGTTAATTAAAGTTGCTTCTGCAAATAACTTTTCAACAAAAGACCACGATTTATAAGCTACAATAATCCCTCCAATAACCGATGTAATAGAGCCAAAGGCATGTCTGGAAATTGGGTTTGTCCGGGAATTGGGAAAATGCCTCCTGGACAGGTTCTTATGGACCATAACCCAGCCTAACTCAGAAAACCACCTACATAACTCCCTACCGGACATGTATTATACAAATTAAAGACCTATTCACACAAATAAGGGACAGAAAACAAGAAATATATGTAAAGGAGCCAGAGAATGAGGAATCAGAAGTGAGTATGGAAAATATTAAGCAGTGTACAGGGTACTTACAACACGTCTGTGGCCGTTACGAAGATTAATCCACCTCCTCTAAGACTCTGGCAGTAGTGAAAATACTCTTGAAGCACGTACAGTAATCCAGCGTTGAGCTGCATTTAATCCTTTGCACTGTGAATTATATTATCACTGCAAATTCTGTTCTTACTTGCACAACACCAGTTGCAACACGCCAATGTTGCTCTCTGCAGTTAGAGTGATCCTTTGCACTCTAAATTATAATTTCTTAACACTGCACAACACTGTAAATTCCCATGTGGTCTAGTGGCGAGGTATTGCAGTTTATTCACTGTTTATTCACAAAAACAAGCAACTGCGGCAGCCCTTGTGACGAGCGTCTACTCACCGCGGTAGTTAGGCGGTAACTGGGGAGGGGAGGAAGCAGGGGGCGTCTCTGCTATGCGCAAAAACACAGCTGTTTGGCACTGCTGGCCAAGTTCAAAGTACGGTTGAAAAAAATGCCAGTTTTTTTTTTGCTTTTTTACGTTTTTTTTTTTTTTTTTGGCCATTTTGGGGTTCCGAAGGCCCAGGCCCAAAATGTCTGGACATTGGGGTGTCTGGGAATTGGGTTATTAGAGAGATTACTGTATTTTAGACCTGTTCCAATCAGTACAGAGATTTCTCATTTCTAAGTGTTTATAAACACTACTAGACCCTTATGCTGTTTATACTGAATACTTGTGTTGCTTAATTCTTTCATTCAGAGTCCTCCCTGTTTGGCCTATATACACGTATTTACAGCAATTACATGGAATACAATACACACCACCTGAGTCTGTTTCAGGACTGTTCTTAATTAATGATGAATTAACTGTTTTATGATAATGGAGGTTGGTGGAGTGGACTTTCTGACCACCATTTGGTGATGGTGAGAATCAAGGGCCAAGTGAAATGGAAAAACAGAAGAAGGTAAGGACGGGAGGAAGTAGTATATGCAAGGAAAGTGGAAAGGTTACAAGAGGATGAGAATAAGGCAGAATATATGAGAGATGTGGAGGAACAATTGGGTGAATATGGACTGGAGCAGATGAGGGACGTGAAAGGTGTGTGCAAGATATTCACAGAAGAAATTTGTGCAGTGTGTGAGGTGGTGTGTGGGGTGAAGAGAAGACGAGAGGGGGTGAAAGGAACAGCATGGTGGAATGAAAAGGTGAGACAAGCTGTGCCACAAAAGAAGAAAGCATATAGTGAGTGGATGAGAAACAGGGGCGTGGAAGTTGAGAGACGGAGGAGAATTGTATGAAGAGAGAAAGAGAAAGGTGAAAAGATTAGTAAGAGAGAGTAAGATGAGAGTGGATGAGGAATCTGGAAGGAGTGTAAAGTGAAAGGAATGTAAGAAAATGTTCTGGAAAGAAGTAAAGAGAGTTAGACGGAGTGCCAAAGAAGTTAGTCAGGGAGTGCAAGATAAAAATGGTAGATTACTATTGGAGAAGGGAGAAAAAGTGAGCAGATGGAGAGAACACTTTAAGGGATTGTTGAACATAGAGAATGAAAGTAATGCGAGTATAAGTGGCTGATGAATAACTGGGAGAAGGAAGGATGTGATAAGACAGGAAGAAATCAGTAGGATGGAAGTTCTAGAAGCAATGAAGAAAGTCAAAATGGGGAAAGCCCCAGGAATTGATGGAGTGTGTGGTGAAAAGCTGAAACATGGGGGACAGATGGTAGTAGAATGGATGTGGAAGATGTGCGGATTGGCCTGGGAGGAAGGAAGAGTCCTGAATGATTGGAAGTCAGGTATAATTATTCCCTTGTACAAGGGAAAAGGGGAAAAAGAAGTGTGTGGGAATCATAGAGGCATATATCTTCTCAGTGTAATAGGAAAAGTATATGGTAGGATACTTATTGACAGAGTTAGGGAAATAACAGAAAAATTAGTTGGAGAGAACAAGGAGGTTTTAGGAAGGGAAGAGGTTGTGTAAATTAGATATTCAGTCTTAGATCTATAATGGAAAAGTTTCTAGAGAAGGGAATGAAGTTGTATGCGGCCTTCATGGATCTGGAGAAAACATAAGACAGGGTGGATAGACGAGGATTGTGGAAAGTATTTAGAATATTTAGAATATATGGAGTAGGTGGAAAGTTGTTGAATGCTGTGAAGAGTATGTATGAGGGTGCTAAGGCTGCAGTGCATGTGGATGGTGAACTGAGTAAATTTTTTACTTTTGGATTGAAACATGGATGTGTCATGTCTCCATGGTTATTCAATATGTAATTGGATGGGGTTATAAAAGAGATACAAGGTAGGGCAGTGTATGTTGGAGTGGCCCTAATGAGAGAGGGCAGTGTTTGGAAACTCCCTATGCTGTTGTTTGCAGATGATACTGTGTTGTTTAGTGGAGACAAAGGGGAGCTCTAAGGCTTGGTAGATGAGTTTGGGAGAATGTGTAAGAAACGGAATCTAAAAGTGAATGTAGGGAAGAGTAAAGTTATGGTCTTCAAGGGAAGTGAAACCAGTGAATGTACGGTGAGGTTGGATGAGGAGGAAATGGAAAATGTGAGTGTTTTTAAGTACCTGGGTAGTGTCATGAGTAAGGATGGGAGTTTGGAGGGTGAAGTGCTTGAAAGGGTACAAGAAGGAAGAAAGGTTGCTGGTTCCTTGAAAGCAGTGATAAGAAACAGGAAAGTGAGCATGGAAGTGAAAAAGATACTACATGACAGTATTGTGATACCAAACTCTAACGTATGGAAGTGAGGCTTGGACCTTGTTGGAG
The DNA here is from genome assembly GCF_032717465.1 of Coenobita brevimanus. NCBI lineage: Eukaryota > Metazoa > Arthropoda > Malacostraca > Decapoda > Coenobitidae > Coenobita > Coenobita brevimanus. The sequence continues at coordinate 8,331,775 of NC_136982.1, read as the reverse complement.
GGACAGAAGACAAGAGTGAGAGCAGTGGAAATGAGTTATTTGAAAGGAGCATGTGGAGTCACATGGAGAGACTGACTGACAAATTAGGATGTGAAGGAGCATTGTGGTGTAGATGTGGATGTGATAGGAAGTGTTAGGAGAAACACACTGAGGTGGTTTGGCCATGTGGAGAGGATGGAGAGTGTTGGACTGACGAGGAGAGTGTATGTGAGTAAGGTGAAGGGGGGAGCAGGAAGGGGAGGCCAAGGATGAGATGAAGGGATCGAGTGGAGAGGTATGAGAGAGAGGGTTGTGAGCTGAAAGCAGGGCAGTAAATGGCGAGGCCAGGGCGACATGGAGGCGATATGTTTGTGGCCACCCCTTACGGAATTAAGACGTCTGGCAATTGACAGATAGATAGTCATAATGGAAACCAGTGTTAATGTGCAGGTTCTTCAAAACCTTACTTATTGGCTCAAAATCCTTTTTATATGGAGTGAGAAATTTTTTTTTCTTCGTAAAAGGTTGTTTGGCCTTGTTTCCATAGAATGTATTATTGGCTTTGGTTAGACACAGATCATTTGTTTCATCCGAATACCCGTTTCTTTGCCAACCTATAATTATGGTTAACTTCATCACCGATAAATACAGGATCGCAAGTTCTTAAGGCTTGAAGAAACATGTTCATATATGTAGCCTCTTCAAATTTACTGTCGTGGTTTCAAAAATTATGTATAGCCTATATGCATCAACGACAGTGGTTTTTCTGTACATTATAAACTTATGTCCAGTGTCTTCATTAATTATCTTCCTGTCAAGAAACAGTAGCATTTTGTCACATTCTTCTTCAATTCTGAAATAAATGGAAGGAACCAAATTGTTTAGCCTGTCTAAAAACATACGAGCATCTTTATCTCTAGGCCACAGACATATAATCAACATATCTGCCTTTTATTTTCCTGCGAGTTTTCACAGCATATTTATCATCACGTGCTCGTGTGATACTGCTTTCATATATATATATATATATATATATATATATATATATATATATATATATATATATATATATATATATATTACGCTCTTGACCATGTGAACCCCAGACCTCTAGATAAAAGTCAGACACTGATGCCACTACACCACGACGTGATGCGGCAAGTGACAGAGGAGTTTTAATCTATCCCAGACACAACATGAGCATCTTTATATGTTGGAGAGACACGTGTGGCGTATATTACACCACAAAGTTATATTCATTTTGTACCTCACATTTCACCTACACACGTAGTTTCCTTCCTGCGTGGTCCCTTGTGGTTTTTCCCCATTTTTTTCTCATATTTAGTGTGGCTACTCGTGCCACTACCAATAGGATTCAATTCTCATTCCTCTTCATCTGTACTAATGCCACTACCAATAATATTCGATTTCTCATCCCTCCTCACCTGTACTAGTGCCGCTACCAATTATATTCTCTCTCATTCTTACTTGACGGTAGTGATGCCTAAACCAATCAAATTCGCCTATTCCGATGACCTAGGTGTACCTGTGCTCCGCCGACCTCATTAAGGGCTTTAAAACCGAGTGGGCGACCTAGCCCGCCCTCATTTTTCCCTCTCAACTTCACCTGGCTAACTACCTGCCCGCTCTCCGTCTCTCCTGGTCTGGCCACGCGGTATGACTTTACGTATACAATACACGTAAACACATCAGCTCAGCACTCCAACTCCTCACTAATTCATTGCTCATATTTTAGTCTGTAACTATCTATCTAAAAATGTAATTACCTTGTACTACTTGAAGTCATGTAATAACTCTGTATTGTTCCAAGTCAATAATCACTGCCCTGTCTATTTCATTCCATCATATGTGTGTTTATCGATCCTTACCATTTGCCTTGGTGTAGCCCAAGTACAATATACCCATAACTATAACGCCACAGTGGTGACTTCTCAGAGTGTTTAAAGAACATGGATACCTTAACACACATCTGTCTATCCCTTCCTACATTCACGTACGGTATTAACACGTGGTTTACACAAGTTGATGCCGCGTGGCCTGAAGATACCAATGATAATGACAAAATCAGAGCAGCTGTCCGCACTCTCCCAACTCAAGTAGCTGCCCTTGTGCAGGACGTACTCCTGAAACCACCAACCAGGCACAAATATAAAACCCTGAAGGAGAGTCTGCTGTGGGCCCTTGGCAAATCAAAGCAGGCACTTTTAATGGAGCTGGATGCAATGCACTTCCAACAGCAGCGCCCCTCGGCTCTCTTTGCCCACATTCAAGCCACTCTCACGGCAGCTGGGGCCACCTTATCAGATGACCTCCTCCTCTGACACCGACTCCTCCAGCTCATGCCACCAGACTTTCGCCTCCACCTAGCATCCCTGGGCCCTGGCACATCCCTTGCTGAGTTCATCAAGAGGGCGGACACTCTATATGAAACTAGACAGCATTGCTACCCATCCAGTAAGTGCACACACCTCTTTTCACCCTGTCATAGCCCCATTGCGACCCCTAGTGAAACAGTGGTGTCAGTAAATAGTGTCGCTAACAAGAACGGTTCCATGTCAGAGCTGTGTACCTTATTAACAAATTTAACAAACAGAATAGACAAACTGGAAAGTAAAATAGGTGGCTTCACCACTCAGACTCCCAGTGTTGCAAATCATTCCCCAGCCCCTCTGTATTCCAACAGTGTTCCCCCAATGAACCGTGGTCGTAATGCTAATCCCCAAACAGCAAGGGATGATTTCGTGTTGTGTACCTATCACAAGCGCTTTGACATGGAAGCTAGACAATGTGCACCATCTTGCGTATTCACGGGAAATGCATGTGGCGGGAGACAATCCCAGTAGTGTCTCCCGCCACACACACACTGTAGCACCAGTCGAGCAGCGCAGTACTCCCAAGGAGGATGGAAAGCTGATGACAGGGAGAGCTGGAGCTTCCGTTTCATCAGCCCTCGGGACTAGGTCCCGACCATCCCCCTTTGCTGAACTTTTTCAGTGTCACAGTAACACAGAGAGTAGGCCAGCATGCTCTCCAATACAAGTTTCTCTATCAACACCAAACTACATGCACAGTACACACAACACTTCCTTTTCCTAATTAAAAAAAAATCATGGCTGCACAACATGTAGCCTTGGAGTTCCCGGGGGGGGGGGGACAATAATTGCCCCCGCCATCCGCCTCTCTCCTGGTGACGACTTTAGCTGCCTGGAACCACAGTCTGACTCTCTTCTTCGTTTCTGCAACATTCGTGGTCTTTCCTCTAACTTTTGCTCTGTTGAGCACCACATCGCCTCCTCTAAACCTCACCTTCTTTTCCTCTAACTTTTGCTCTGTTGAGCACCACATCGCCTCCTCTAAACCTCACCTTCATTTCCTAACTGAGACTCAGCTGTCTGAGGCGACTGACAGCAGACCCTTTTCTGTATCCTACTACTTTCTCTATACTCATTTCAAAGCCAAAGGAGGCTGTTGTGTATATATACGCAACGACTTATCTTGCTCTTGTGTTCCTGAACTCGATTCATCTGAATTGTCTACACTCTGGCTTTGGCTTTCCTGTCATTCTCTGACTAAATATATCTGCGCTGTTTACATATCTCCTAATTCTACTAACTACCAGAAATTCTTTGACAATCTTACTTGTACAATGTAACACATTCTATCCATTTCTCCTTTCTCTGAAATCTCCATTCTTGGAGATTTCAATGTTCACCACCACATTTGGCTCTCCTCTCCTTTCACTGATCCACCTGGTGGACAAGCTTACATCTTTTTCTATCCTTAATGACCTAGAGCAACATGGTCAGCACACTACCCGTATCCCTAACCACCTTGGAGAGAGCTCCAACATACTTGTCCTCTTCCCTACAACTAATCCTTCTGCTTACACTGTTAATCTTTTCTCTCCATTGGGCTTCTCCGATCACAACTTTATCACCTTAACCTGTCCTATCGCTCCAGTATGGCCTGTGGTCCCTCCAAAGAAACGTCGTCTGTGGCACTTTGGAGCTGCGGTTGGGAGGCCCTTAGGCAGTACTTCTTTAATTTTCCAAGGAATAATTATTGCTTCCATGGCCGGGAGCCATCTGGGTGTGCCTTGTGCATTACGAAGGATCTTCTCTCGGGCATGAAGGCATATATTCCTTTCTCATATCCTTTGACTAATGCAAGAAAGCCTTGGTTTAATCAAGCTTGTTCTAATGCTGTCTGCAACAAGGAGAGAGCCTATAAAAGGTACCGGAGCCAACCCACCCCTGAATCACATCTTTTATATGTTTCTGCCCGGAATCATGCTAAGTCTGTTCTTTGCTCTGCTAAAAATCATTTCATCCGTACTTAATGCTTTCAACTCTCCAACTCGAATTCTTCCCATTCCTTCTGGCACTTGCCAAAAACCTTTCTAACAACTTTACATGATCATTGTTCCCTCCTCTTTTCTACTCTGATGGCTCTGTAGCTGTTACTTCTACTGATTAAGCAGATCTCTTTGCTTAGACTTTCTCCTCCAATGCCACCTTAGACGATTCCAGTGCTATTCCTCCATCACTTCCCCCCTCTGACTTTCTTATGGCTGCCATTAACATTTCTTTAGCTGATGTATTTTCTGCCATCACAGGCCTTAATACTAATAAGAGATATGGGCCTGATAGAGTCCCTCCTGTTGTCCTCAAGAACTGTGCTTCTGTGCTTGCACCCTGCCTAGGCAAACTCTTTTGCCTTTGTCTATCAACTTGTACCTTTCCTTCTTGCCGGAAGTTTGCTCTCATTCAGCCAGTCCCAAAAAAGGGTGACCATTCCCAACCCTCTAACTATCATCCAATTGCTTTAACATCCTGTATCTCAAAAGTTTTCAAGTCAATTCTTAACAGAAAAATTTTAAAGCATCTTCCCTATCACAACCTTCTTTCTGATCGTCAGTATGGGTTCCATCAGGGACACTCCATTGGCAACCTTCTCACCTACCTTTCAAACTCCTGGTCATCCTCCTTTCGGGACTTTAGCGAAAGCTTTGCCAATGCACTTGACATCTCAAAGGCTTTCGATCGAGTCTGGCATAAATCATGATTTCCAAACTGCCCTCTTACGGTTTCTATCCTTCTATCTGTGTCTTCACCTCTAGCTTCCTTTCTGGTCGTTCTATAACCGCTGTTGTATACAGCTTCGTTCTTTTCCTAGATCTATTTACAGAGATGTTCCTGAAGACTCTGTCCTATCACCAACTCTATTCCTTTTATTCATCAATGACCTTCTAAGCTGTACATCTAACCCTATCCACTCATATGCTGATGACTCCACCCTTCAACTTTTCATTCAGTTCCCGCAATGTCCATTTCAGCAGTTACTTCAACAAACAAGGGATGAGGCTATGGCACACCTAATGTCTGACTTGGCTCGTTTCTCTGAATGGGTTAAAAATAATATTGTTGTCTTTAATGCATCAAAGACTCAGTTTTTACACCTATCAACCTGACAAAATCTTCCACAGGTATACCCACTAATGTTTAATAATATTCAGCTTAATCCGGCATCATCCTTGAACATGCTTGGGGTTTCATTTACCCGGGACTATCTTGGAAAGATTATATTACATCTCTTGTAAAATCTGCTTCCAAGAGATTAGGTGTGCTAAGCCGACTCCATTTCTTCTTTACCCCTGCATAATTGTTGACTCTATACAAGGGTTTTATCCGCCCCTGTGTGAAGTACAACTCTATGTGTGGGGAGGCTCCCTATATACAGCTCTGCTCAATAGGGTGGAGTCAAAGGCTTTTCATCTCATTAACTCTCCTCCTCTTACTGACTCCCTTCAACCTCTGCCTCTTCGCCACAATGTTGCATCTTCATCTCTTTTCTATCACTGCTTCAATGGTCACTGCCTCTCTGAACTGTCTGCATGCATTCCTTCACCTCTACGACGGGCGCGTAGCACCCATCTAGCAGCAAACTCTCATCCCTCTTCTGTCCAACTCTTTAATGCAAAAGTTAACCGTTACTCCCAGTTCTTCATTTATGCAACAGGTCAACTCTGGAACTGTCTCCCTCTGTCTGTATTTCCTGCTTTCTATGATCTCCAGTCTTTCAAACGCAGTGTGTCCAGGCGTCTTGAAATGATTGGATCTTGAATTTAGCTCTCTCTTGTATCTTGTTTTCTCTTGGAAGGAACATTAATTGCAGGCTCACGGCCCTTGGTTCCTTCTTCCTCCCATAAAAAAAGAACACCAAATGCCCCGTCATTATCATCACACCCAAAGTCATGCCATGTTCCACTGGATCTAGGGAACTGCTGTGGGTTAATGACACCATCTCCAGCACAAAATACCTTATTGACACTGGAGCCACATTCAGTATAGTCCCTCCTACCTCTGACCACAAAACGGCTCAGCAGCCCGCATTTGACCTGATACCAGCAAATGGCATCCCCATAGCCACATACGGCACAGAATCCTGTCATATGGCGCTCACCCAATCAGTGTCATTTACTTGGCTATTCCTCGTTGCAGAAGTTAATCAACCCATTATCGGTGTCGACTTTTTGGAGGCACATGACTTGCTAAAGGATACCAGAGGACCGAGTCTATATCACAGACCCTCAAACTCGTCCATCCAAGTAACTGGGTGTGCTGGTAATCCTCCACTCATTACACACCTTCGTCAGGAGTCCTCATACGATTCCATACTACGCCAGTTTCCCCTCTTGACCTCTCAGACTCCCAACCATGGCTGCATAGACCATGGTGTAGAGCACTGCATCATCACTTCCGGGCTGCCCTGTTTCGCCCGTCCCAGACGTCTTCCCCCAGAACGTCGTCAAGCAGCGGAGATGGAGTTTCAGGCAATGCTCAATGAGGGCACCATTCGGCCTTCATCATGCTGTTGAGCATCCCCTCTACACATGGTTCCTAAGGCACAGCAAGGTGAGTGGAGAGCATGTGGGGACTACAGGACACTGAACGCGATGACAGTTCCCAACATATACACCATTCCTCACATCCAGGATTTCCACCACCACACGTCGAGTGTTTTCCAAGATCGATCTAGTCAAGGCGTTCCACCAAATCCCTGTGGCGGAGAAAGGACATCCCCAAGACAGTGGTAACCACCCCCTTTGGCCTTTTGCAATACATAAAGATGAATTTCAGCTTCAGAAACCAACACAAACGTTTCAGAGATTTATGGACCAGGTTGTCAGGGGGTTAGATTTCATCATGGTGTACATCAATGACATCCTCATCGCTTCTGATTCCCATGAGCAGCACAAAACACATCTCCAAATGCTATTCCAACACCTGCAGGACTACGGGCTGCATGTGCACACGGCGAAGTGTATCCTCGGTGCAGACAAATTGGATTTCTTGGGCCACAGGGTATCACCCACAGGTATCACGCCCCTCCCGCAGAAGGTGGATGCCATTAAGGACTTTCCATGCCCAGCTACACCACGCAGGCTCAGGGAGTTCTTGGGGATGGTTAGTTATTATCACAGGTTCCTTAGAAACACAGCATCCACACTAAACCCCCTTAATGATCTCCTGAGGGGGACGAAAAAGACATCCTCCAAGCCTCTTGAGTGGACCACACAATCAGACCATGCCTTCACCACCCTCAAAAACCACATCACCACTGCACCCCGTCTAGCTTACCCATCACCAGATGCCCCCACGACACTCACCACAGAAAACCTCCGCCAAAGCAGTGGGTGCAGTCCTACAACAACAAATCAGAGGTACAAACGTGCCTGTTGCATTCTTCAGCCAGCACCTTAACCCTGCCCAGTGCAAATACAGTGCCTTCGACAGGGAGTTGCTGGCTCTATATGAGGCAGTCAGACATTTTTCAGGCACCTTCTGGAAGGTAGACAATTCACCATCCGCACAGACCATAAACCCCTTATTTATGCCATGACTCAGAAAGGGGAAGATTGGTCTCCTCGGGTGGCAAGACAGCTAGCCTTCACATCAGAGTTTTCCATTAACATCCAGCATATCAGTGGGGACCTGAACATGGTTGCAGATGCCCTGTCCCAAGGAGTTTCAGCTGTCGGCCCTAGAGTACCCCCGCTTGACCATGGAGCCTTGGCCCAGGAGCAGGAGGACGATCAGGAACTCCAAGCATTGCTGCAGTCTGCGACCTCACTGCAACTGCAACAGTTCGATATCACTGGCACACCCCAGAAATTCTGGTGTGACATATCCTGCAGTACAGCACGGCCCTATATTCCCCAACGATTCTGAAGGCAAGTCTTTAGTCATTACCATGAGATGGCGCACCCAGGCATTCATGGTACGCACAGCTTACTTAGCCGGCGAGTGGTATGGCCAGGTATGAGGCATGACACCACTAACTGAGTCCAAGCCTGCTTGGCTTGTCAGGCAGCAAAGGTGCATCGCCACACCAGGACACCACTTCAACCGCTGCCCACACCAACTCAACACTTCTGCACGGTCCACATTGACATCATCGGCCCCCTGCCCAAATCTAGGGGTAACTGCTATATCTTAACGTGCATAGATAGAGCGACAAGATGGGTCGAGGCCACGCCCATGCTGGATGCTACGGCTGACCGTGTGGCATATCACTTCCTGGCATCCTGGGTCACTCGTTTTGGTGCCCCGCAGGTGATCATCACAGACTTGGTGCCCCGCAGGTGATCATCACAGACCAAGGCCCCCAATTTGAATCTCAGGCCTGGCAAGACCTACTGGACTTCCTGGGTGCTAAACGCCACAGAACTTCAGCATATCACTGTCAAGCAAACGGGATGATTGAGCACTGCCACGGTTGCCTGAAGGAAGCACTGAGGGCACTTCCCCACCCAGTGAATTGGGTGGCCACACTGCCAGTCATCCTCCTAAACTTGAGGGTTACGGAGAAGGAGGATATCGGTAATTCCCCGGTTGAACTAACATACGGGGAAGACTTAAGGCTGCCGGGGCAGTTCACCTCGCAACCAAGCACACCTGCCCTGGTTTTCCTCCCAGAGCTCCAGCAAGCAATGCAGGCACTACAACCAGTTCCTCCTCGTTCTTGCCAGCACCATATGCCGTTCATCCCCCAGTCCTTACCAGATGCCAAACAGGTCTTTGTGAGGTGGGTTCAGTGCACTACAGTACTCCAAACCCCATATGAAGGCCCATACCCTGTGATCACAAACTCAAACAAAACAGTCACAATGTACAAACATGGAAATTCATCCACAATCTCTTCAGACAGAGTCAAACCAGCCACAAACCCAGTCACAGCCAACACCGTACACGTCATCTCCCAAGCTTGCCAGACCACCAACCACACGCACACATCCTACACCTCAAACGCCGGCACCAGCACCTACATGCACCACTTACATACACACACCTCCCATTCCCTTTGTCAATTCATACCCTCCACTCCCTTTCATCACCACACACCGACTCAGTCGTCATACAGTACAGCAAACCACTACCATTGACGCAAACACTCCCTCACAACCACCCACACTACTGTCCACAACCCCTACCTCGAGCACTCACCTTACAACCACTAACTCAACCTCTCCGTCAGCCTCACATGATCCTACCTCTCACCTTACTCCCCTAGCCCGCACCCCTCCCCCAGTCCTTACAACTCCCCCAGTCCTTACACCTAATCCACCCACTCCGTCAACCTCAGGTGATCCTACTTCCCACCTTACACCCCCAGCTCCCACCCCTAACCCAGTCCGTACCCCTAACCCACTCTCTCCGTCAACCTCAGACGATCTTACCCCACACTCCCCCCAGTCCCCACCCCTCCCCCAGTCAATACCTATCATCCCTCAACACCCATTGTTCCCATAACCCCTCCATCACTCACCACAACCCTACAAACTACATAAACAATTAACACATTTACCTACACACAATCAGGTCGTCTCATCAAACCACCACAATTTTACACTCCATCATAATCTGCTACCAAAAACTGAAGACGCTCCATGTCATCACACATCTACGTTTCATTCGTATTGTACTTTTTTTTTTTTTCTCCTTCCTACAATGACTCAATTGTATAGCCGGGCATAACTCTCTCATTCATTTGCGCATAATGGCTAAGCACCAGTCAAATTCTCCTACAGAAAGTTATGCCCGGCTACTATTTCTTAGTTTATAGTCATGTGCCTCTCATTTAATACCTTCATCACACATAACCATGAAAGGGACTTGTCATGAGTAATTGAGGTGCCCCCTGCTGAAGTAATGCAAGTGACACTAACAAAAAGTCGAAAAAACAGCGATTGAAAGTTGGCGGGCTGGCTCACTCCCGCTTGCCCTTGCCTCACTTCACCTCTATAACGGAAGTGAAGCAAGAAGCAAATCGGTGGCGCTAACCCTATTTTCAACTCTCACACACTATTTTCTTGGGTTATTATTAATCTACTGATAATACATGACCCCTTTAAGCACATGGGGCTTTTGTAAATATTTTTTAGGTACCTCCATACGATCTCGCTCAACATACGATTTGTTGGGATTGCATGGGTAAAAAAATGGCATCCTTTACCTATTAATAATCCTGTTGTATTAAACTGTCTTGATAAGTGGCTGATGAAGACTGAAGGCCTACCCATGCCATTGCGACACAATGACCATGATAATGATATTACTGAATGTAATTGTGCTTTGTCTTATTACCATACTACTTCATCACTTAATATGTTCTTGATGTCAATACTTAATAATTTCCTCCTTATAATAGTGAATATTATTATCTTGTAAATTAAGAAATAGATAATGTAAAACTCGTAAGGACATTTCAAAATAATATTTTTCTATAATGTAACCATGTACACACAACTTGCTTTCTACAAAAAAACAAAAAATAATGACTTTTCTTTCATATTATTCTTATTATTTTTTCTTTATACCAACTTAACACTAAACCTTTCTCTTGAGTACTTCACTTAATCATAGCCGTAGAACCCTCTTTGGCACAAGGGGTCAACACTGAATATTATTTTCTGGTTTAAAAAAAAAAAAAAAAAAAAAAAAAACAGTAGATAATGAAACACTCGTAAGGACTTCTCAAAATAATATTTTTCTTTTATGTAGACACGTACACACAACTTGATTGTTACTCAGAAAATAATGATTTTCCTTTCATAATAATATTTTTTTTCTTAACACTAGCTTAACACAATGAACCATACAGGTCAGAAAACCACACACCAAAAAGAAAGAAAAAAAGAAAAGAAAAGGTAAACCAGTTGATACAAGACGGGATCTGTGACTGACGGCCCTGCTGTGCTCCCACTGGCTGGCGGGCACCATCATGTTAATGTGCTGATTGGTTGGGCACCTCTCCTGGGCTCTTCCCTACAACAGATCGGAAAGTAAAGTCGTGCAGCATTTCCTCCAAAAATTCGTGGTTTTGTGTAGGATTATGGACCTTATGACCACACCATTTCCCTGAATCACTTTGGGAAACTTACTTCACATAGAGCTATTATCGTACTACTTGATGCATGTGAAAACTAATTTTCGACCGAGGTGTCACTTGCATCACTTCAGCAGGGGGCGCCTCAATTCTCCTGTCTATCACAACTACTACTTGTAATTACCACATTCAGAGCACTTTCAAATGTTCACTCGCTTTGATAATTGTATTTACATTTTGCACCTTGTGCCCTAATAATACTTTTGTTTTTGTTTGCCATAAAACAGAGGGGGGGAGGGGGAGTGCTGTGGCATATATTACACCTTAAAGTTATATTCATATTGTAACCCGCATTTCACCTATACATGTGGTTTCCTTCCTGCGTGGTCCTTCATGGTTTCCCCCACTTTGTTCTCTTATTGAGCGTGCCTATTTGTGCCGCTACCAGTAGTATTCAATTTCTCATTCCTCCTCATCTGAACCAGTGCTGCTACCAATAATATTTAACTTCTCATCCCTCCTCACCTGTACTAGTGCCATTACCAATAATATTTAATCTCTCATTCCTACTCGCCGGTAGTGGTGCCTAAACCAATCAAATTCGCCTATTCAGACGACCTAGGCGTACCTGTGCTCCACCTACCTCATTAGGGGTTTAAAACCGAGCAGGCGACCTAGCCCGCCTCCTTTCCCTCTCAACTTCACCTGGCTAGGTACCTGCTCGCTTTCCATCTCTCCTGGTAAATCTGGCCACGCAGTACGACTTTACATATACAATACACGTAAACACATCAGCTCAGCACTCCCGCTCCTCACTAATTCAATGCTCATATTTTAGTCTGTAACTATCTATCTAAAAATGTAATTACCTTGTACTACTTGAAGTCATGTAATAACTCTGTATTGTTCCAAGTCAATAATCACTGCCCTGTCTATTTCTATCCATCACATGTGTGTTTTGTCTATCCTTACCATTTGCCTTGGTGTACGAGTAGCCCTAGTACAATATACCCATAACTATAACGCCACACACGCATTACAAGCGTGTGTATTAATTTATACACACGTGTTTAATGTGTGTCTCTCCAACACACACACACACACACACACACACACACACACATATATATATATATATATATATATATATATATATATATATATATATATATATATATGAGTATGTGTTGATCTTCATGGATTTCAGTTTATTTGATGTCCCAGTCTCTGATTTGCCGAGACAATGCCTGCTCACTTTCGATGGCACACAGCCCGAGTGCCCGTAAGCACAGGAGGCAGTGTGGTTGGACCTGTAGTAGACGATGATCTAACAGGAACGCATAGCTAATCATTAACAATAGAATCATGTTTGGTTGTGGGGTTTTTGCCAAATAACCTCACTTCCCTGCCACATAATTTGTGATGAGATGAAATTTTTGCCCCACCTCAATCAGTATACAGTATTTGGTGGAGCCCTATATATCAACAGGGGGTCCCATGGTCCGTACCGTCTAATACCGTACCTCATATATGTGCAAGGCCTTCCCCTATCTGCCACCTGCGGATGTACCAGGTAGCAGCGGGATCCTGCCACTGGTTTTGTGTGTGTGTGTGTGTGTGTGTGTATATATATATATATATATATATATATATATATATATATATATATATAGGTAGATACATAGATAGAAAGACATAGATAGATATCGATAGAAAGATAAAATGATAGATATATCCTGCCTCTGATGTGTGTATAGATAGACAGATAGATATATAGACTGATAGATAGATAGATAGATACAGATAGACAGATATGGACACAGATATAGACAAATAGATAGTGATACAGATACATAGATAGACAGATAGATATACAATTTTTCATTAGTCTGATTTGACAAAGATCCAGATTAATCAACACTTTGGACACCACAGTTAAAGTGTGTGCTTACATGGTATGGGGTTGTGGGGCTAATGAAAGTGAAAAGAATAGTGAAGAGGATATATCTGAGCAAATCTGAAAGTGGGAGATTTTATTGTTTGAAGAATGCGGATTAATATCAAGAATGGGTTTGCGAGACAGAAACGTGGCGGGGGCAAGCGAGACTAAGTAGCTGAAAAACATAACTGAAAAACAAACATGTTGGATGGATGAATTTTGTGAGGAAAAGTGTTTATCCAGGGCTTGATACCCTTTTTTGACTTGACAGACATCGAATTAACTTGTCAAATAGCTGAGTGTCAAGTTAAGTGTTCAATGTTTTATGACCTATTGGGTGGAGCCAGGCTTTTAGGGTCTTGAAAAGTTCGTAAATGGAAATATGGCTCATTCTTTTATTTTATGCATGGAAGAAGGAATGAAAAGTTGGAAGCCAGCAAGATTGTTCCCTCCACGAAAAAATAATAATAATAATAAAACTGACACAATTCAAGGTCCACTCATTTCGAGATGTCTAGACACATTGCATTTAATACACTTGAGGTCATAGGCTGAACGAAATACAGACACAGGAAGACACTTCCGGGGGAGGCGGTGGCTGAATCGGTAGAGAGGCGGCCTGCAGTCCTAATGGACCCAGGATCGAATCCCGGCTGGGGCAGGGAACAGTTTAAGGATTTGAATTTCCTAATAAGCAGACTTTACTGATCTACCAGATGACCCGCCGACATGTCGTAAAAGTACCCCCGCTAATACTAATACACCAGTCCTGTATGAGACAGCCCTAGCATGTATTCAATATGGACGGTGGGTGTTAGCGCCGAAGTGGTGACATGTGGAGGTGTAGGAGGACTACTGGGCCTTGGGATAGGTCACAGCCCCCAAGCAATAGGCCCTGAGCCTTTGCCCAGAGTCGGACACGTAAAAAAAAAAAAAAGGTGACCTGTTGCATACGTGAAAACTGGGAAATCAGAAAGTTGGACAGGAAAGGGGTGAGAGTGTGCTGACAAATGGCTGCAAACTGCCTGCCTTCGTAGAGGAGGAATGCAAGGAGACCCTTCAGAAGAGCACTGACCACTGAAATAGCGACAGAAAAGAGAAACAGATGCCCTAGATCATAAAAGAAACAAATGTTGAACGGAGTCAGTGAGAGAAGGAGAGTAGATGACATGAAAAGTCTTTGACTCCAATCTGTTGAGAATAGCTCTATGTAGCTCCTACACACATGAAAGTTGTACTCTACATAGGCGGGAATACAAAGTTAACAGCTGTGTGGAAGTAAAGAAGGCATGGAGTCTCTCAAGGAGCCAGGTCTCTTATGAGAGCTAATATGGTCTTTCCCACGTAAATTCCAAGAGAATGAAAATCCCAAGTATATTCAGATATGAGGCAGGATTGAGATAAATATTTTTAATAAATAATGAATGCTCCTCTGGAAGATTATGACGGGTCAAAAGAAGTAGAAACTGAGTTTTGGATGCAGTAAAAAATAAAATTACTAGTACCCCAATCGGATAGATGATCCGGGTCAGAAATTACGTGTGCCATAGCCTCAACCTATGTTTGTAGAAGTGCCTGCTGTGATAGATGCTGCGAGAAAAGGATGGAAAGGTGAAGGAAGGAGTCGTCAGTGTAAGAGTGGATAGGGTTAGATGTACGGTGTAGAAAAGCATGGATGAACAGAAGGAAGAATGTTGCTGTAGAAGCAGAACCTTAAACACCACTATTGATAGCCCTAAAAGAAGACTGGTGGTTGTCTTCAGTAGAAGAAGCACTACATGGTCATTATAGTGGAAAAGAGGGAAAGTGAATGAAGAGTTGTTAGAAAGCTTTTTGGCAAAGTGCCAGAAGAAGCAGGAAGACGGTGAATCGGAGAGTTTAGAACAGTTCGTACAAATGAAATTATTATTAGCAGAGCAAAGAACAGACTTAGCACAATGCTGGGCAGAAACATAAAAGAAATGAGATTCAGGTGTGGGGTGGTGCGGGTACTCTTTTTGCAAAACTTCTCCTTGTTGTGGACAGGATTAGAAGAAACTTGATTGAACCAAAGTTTTTTGAATTAGAAGTTAAGAGGATGAAATGTAAACAGAACTTCCATACCAGAGAGAGAGAATAACTTCTGTACTGTGTGAGGCACACTTGGATGATTCATTACCATGGACGTAATCATTCCAGGGAAAATCAAAGAAGTATTCCTGGGGGCCGCACAATTAGCAATCCCAAAGTACCAATGCTGGGAACGCTACTAAGAAAAAGTAGCGGCGCTCCCATTCCCGTTACTAGCTCGAAAAAGTAGTGGCATCACTGCTGGTTTTGCTACTTGATATAAAATGTAGCGGCGCTCCCGCTTCCGCTACTTCGGATAAGAAAAAGGTAGGCTACAGGAAGGAAAGGTTAACAAAAATTTGTGATATTGCAATACACTATATACTGTTTTGATAATATTAGTCAGTCTGAGTGTATTATAATTACAAATCATAATAGATAGATAGATAAATAGATAGATAGACAGCCCTATGCGAGCCTGGGAAAAGGAAATGAGCTTGCAAGTTACACTGAGGAAAAGCTGACGACAGATTACGAAGTAGCCAGTCAGGAGATGATGCAGTTAGTTGTCAGCAGTCCTCCCGTGAACAAAGTGCCTAGTGACCATACACACACATACACACATACTCACACACAGGCTGCTAGAACTTTCCACTCACAAGGAACAAACGTGACACACCCCTGCTACACCAGAATTTAGGAAAGAGAGGTCAGAAGGAGACAGGCGATACAAGAGGCTGGTCGCAGGGGAAGGGCTTGGCAACTTGAGAGAGAGAGACAGAGAGAGAGAGACAGAGAGATAGCTAGCGGGACTGGACTCTACACTCCGCTCCGTTTGAGAGACTTGTTAATATTTCCAAGACAAATAAAAATACAGTAATCCCTCTAATATCCGGACGCCTAATAACCGAACATCCCCACTAACCGAACCTTATCGTCCTGGGATCAAACATTCCCAAAATGGTCCGAAAATCCAAAAAAATTGGAAAAAAAATCGATTTTTTGCCGTCCGTAATTTGAACACTTGCGCGCGCCGCGTGAGAGCATTGTTTTGGTTCGTCATTCCTCCGACGTCCGATAGAGCGCCGCTGCATCCTCCCCACTTCCCGCCTGTCTCTCACCGCGACAAGACCTACGCTCTTCGTCATGGCTGCCCACGTGCTCGCTTTTGTGGTGGTGCCGTACTTGCTGCAAGGCCTCCTGCTGCTCTCTGCCCTACTCTTAGTGTGTGTGATGATGGCCCCGCCTCCTGAGAAAAGGAAGAGAGTGGTGTTGACTCTGGAGAAGAAACGGGAGATATTGGAGAAGGTTGATGCGGGTTGGTCTTCCTCTCGCATTCTCCGCGAGTTCAACCTGGCCCGTTTGTTTGATATCAAGCGTTCCCGAGACAAGCTCATGCAGTACACGGCTGACTTCTCGTCGAGAAGCAAACGCAACGTGGAGAGGAAGGTTATGTTTACTCCCAAGTATGCAGAGATCGACCGCTCCACGTTGATTTGGTATCGACAGCAACGTGCAGCTGGTGTGATGGTGCGTGGAACGGAGCTGAAGGCTGCTGCTGAGAAGTTTGCAAGGCTTCACGACGCCCTAGACTTCAAGGCATCCGAGGGTTGGCTCTTCGCGTTCAAGTTGCGACATGGCCTTACTAACCGTAAAGCACATGGCGAAGCATTGGACGCTAACGAGGATGGAGTGGACGAGTTTCGGCACAAGGTGAAAGGCTTGATCGACAGGGAGGGCCTCACTCTCGGTCAAGTCTATAACGCTGACGAAACTGGCCTATTCTATCGCTTGGTGCCAACGAACACTCTCGCCGATGAGACGGAGAAGCGTGTACCTGGCCGCAAGCTTTCTAAGGAACGGATATCTGCTTTGTGTTGTGCCAATGCTAACGGCATGCACCGGCTTAAGCCCGTTATTGTTGGCCGTGCAAAGCAGCCTCGGTGCCTTCGTGGGGTGATGGATGTCCTTCCTGTCGTATGGTACCATTCTTTGAAAGCATGGTTCACAGCTGTGATTTTCAAAGACTGGTTTCACCATCACTTCGTCAAGGAGGTCATACATTACCAGACGAAGACACTGGGAATTCCTCGCGACCAGGTAAAGGCTCTCCTTCTCCTCGACAATGCACCTGCCCACCCGTGCGACAAGGACTTGGTTGCTGAGAATGGCCGTATTAGGTGCATGTTTCTGCCACCTAATACGACTGCTCTCATTCAACCAATGGACCAAGGAGTGATCGTGGCAACAAAGCGCCTGTACCGTCGGAAGTTCCTGGACGAGGTGATGGTGGTTCTCGAGGACGAGGACGAGCGCAGGGAAGGACGTGACACTCGAGGCAAGCGGACTTTGGAAAACCTTCGCCGCTACAACATCAAGTCTGCGCTGTACAACTGGGCTAGTGCATGGAAGGAAGTCCCTGTGAAAACTCTTGAAAATGGTTGGTCTCGTCTGCTTCTCGGAACAGATGTGGAGCACGATTTCCTAGGGTTTGACGTGGATGACTTCCATGCACGGCACCGTCCGCACGGCGACGATGCTGATGTGGCCGATGTTCGTGAGTGGTTGGACGACGACGAGGGCGATCCTGGGTATCAGCCGTTGTCTGATATCGAGATCGCGTCTTCGGTTGCTGGTGTCAGTCCCGAACTTGAAGATTCCGGCACACGAAGGCGATGATGATGCAGACTCGCCCAGCAGGACACTACTCCAGCCATCCCCAAGCTGAGCACACTCCGGGAACATCTAGAGTTCGTCCTAGACTACCTGGAACACTTGGACTGCGACAGGGAGATGGGGCCCTTGGGACTCGTGGAGGAAGTGCGTGCTTCCGGCAGCGCATCATCAATCGCCAGAATCGTCGGTCCTTGCGTCAGTCAACGATTGACAGTTTTTTCAGGCCCGTGACTCCCGCTGTGCCAAGCCCTGGTTCCACTCCGTTGCCTCCCCAAGACAGGCCCTCATGCTCCGAGCCACAGCCCAGCACATCAGCTACAGTGGAGTCACCGCTCGACGTGAGTTTGCGGCTGTCTTCAGAGTCTTCTGTAGTCGGTACGCCATCACCACTACCCACCGATGCACCCCTTGGACGCCTGCCAGTGATACTCTCGGGCTCTGACAGTGAATAAACAGCAAGAACTTCTCCACTAGACCACACGGGAATTTTGAGTGTTGTGCAGTGAAAAAAACGGTGTGTTGTGTTAAGGTTTTCAAGTTGGGAGAAAAGACTAAGTAGAAAAGAAATTTAACGTAATTAACCTTCTTTGTTTTGGCTTTGGAAACTTAAAAAAACTTGGGAAAAGTTAATGTGCAACACTTAAATTTAATGGAACATTATTTGGACTAAAGTGAACACTGTGAAAAGAACGGACTTCTGTGTGTTAGTGACTAAGTTCAGTGCAAGACTTCAGGAAGAGTGTAGTGCAAGTGCTTCAGGAAATCGTTCTTACTGTCAGAGTCCGAGAGGAGGCGGTTATTCATCGAGGTGGCCAGGGACTTGCTGTAAGTAGCCAAAATGTTTCATGTTGTACTATTTTCCATACTATATTTACCAGAATGTTTCATATTGTATTTTTTCCCATACTATACTTACCAGAAAGTGTCATACTGTACTTCTTTCCATACTAAACTTACCTCATGCATGTGCAGTAGGAATGTGTTTTTCAGAGTTCGGTTAGGTTCGGTTAGGTTAGGTTCGGTTAGAGTCCATAAGTACCAGAATGTTTATTAATGTATGAACATACTTCTAAACCCACATTTTATGTGTCTATTGCATTTATTTCAGTCATTTATGTGCCTTATTGGTGTGATTTGGGTGTTAAATAGGTGCTATGCATGTCCGGAGGGAGTTGTATAGGTGTTTCTCTGTGTTAGGGTCCGTAAGTACAAGTCCATAAGCTGGGGCCCAATATCCGGACAAAACCAATATCCGAACCTACCGATGGCTCTGTTGATCCGGATATTGGAGTGATTACTGTAGTCCCATACTATTCTTTACCTCTCCTGTCACTACATGACAAATGGGAAGCTACTCCAAGATATAAAAACTGCTCGCCCACAAGTCTAATATATATCTATCTATCTATCTATATCTATATATATATATATATATATATATATATATATATATATCTATATATATATATATATATATATATATATATATATATATATATATATAAAACTCAACCAAAAAGGAACCACAAAGTATTTTATGACATATTCATTTTATGACATTTGGTGGCAGCGAATCTACGGACATCGTCTCCGAATCAAAAGCAAATTTCTACAAAAGCAGGTGAGACTCTACAAGATTAGCTTCAGTTCTACAGTGATTCCTACAAAATACAGCCTACAATGCAAATAACCTACAAGTCTACAAAACAACTCTATGATCTTCACGTAACTTCAAGCAGCAACAAGAAGAATATAAAACAAAGCAAGTAAAGAAGAGGAAAGACCGAAGCAACAAGCACACTAGCCCCCACCACTCTCTCCCACCTATGCTGACCCAGAGGTCAAGACACGCAGCAAAACACCAAGTCCATATTCACAACTCATCTTACTCACCCGTCTTCACTCAAGTTACTCATCGCTACTCATTCACTCACCACAGCTACCAGTGTGGGAAGCCGACGTCACCATGTGCTGAGATGACATCACAACGCGAGTCTGCCATGCCAAGCAACGTGTGACTGACACCAGGCACTTCTCACCCACTACTCATTACTCATTATTCACATAGCTCCTACTCATACTCATTTATTTTCACAGTTAAGTTGGAAATTCGATGTTCTATGCTGAGGTTTGCCTGGGACAGCCGTTAACCACCACAAACACCAGGCCATGGAATTTCCTGAGTAATATCGTCCATCAACACACCACTAGAATTATCAAGAGATCTTCAATCAAACCTGTACTTTTCTTCCGAGATCGACTTTTGTATCGACACACCTCTACGATCTGTATCAAGTGGGTAAAATTATACTTGCTCATTTCTTCTCAGTGCTAAAATTAGCTATATTCAACTTATTTACTCATCTATTTTGCTAGGACATAAATAAACAAGAGGCGTATTTCAAAACACCATATCTTAATGACAGGAATATTTTCGCCACCCCCCACGTTAATACCAGATGACACACAATTTGCCACAACATTGGACTCACAATTAAGAGAGCCCCAAGGCAACACACCAGATAACACACAAATTGCCACAACATCGGACTCACAATTAAGAGAGCCTCAAGGCAGCCCACCCCTTGTACAAACCTCACCACACACTAAAGATAAAGAAACAAATACGGGAGTTTCAGATGATGAGTGGGAAACCCCCTCTGACATAGAGAGTGTGGACTTTGCCGCTGCCTTGCACACGTATGCCAATATACTTAACAGGGTTCACCGGTCCAGTCATACATATTCCACCATTCCCTCACACAACGATAAACACATCCAAGTTGAATTAACAGGGCAATCAGTAAAAATGGATCAAGATACAAATACCGCGGATCTAACAACCACACCTCACGTGTTTGTGTATCACGAGGATAAAACTGCCCCAAAATTCTCTGGCATAGACAAAGATCGCATTGATGTCATTTCATTAGTCAGTCAGTGCGAACAAATGTTCATCAAGCACCACATACTAGATGAACAAGAGAAAAATGCTATTTTTTCATCTTGCATAAGCCAGGAAAGATGTCCAGCAAGCAATTTATTGAGCTCAGATAAGCTCCATCGTGCTGGGACATATGATGAATTTAAAACTGAATTTCTGAAGAAATTTTCTGGAGGTATGAACTTCTTGCCAGGTATAATTCCAGAATTACATAAAATTGTAGATCTTGTAAGGGAGCACACTACAAACCATGTGCTCAGTGAAATAACTGCTGATGTCTCCACAATCAAGAGAACATTATTAGCTACATTGGAGAATTCTAATTGGATAACAGATGATGGAAAGATGTCCCCAAATCTCGTCGTGGACATCATTGGTTATGTAGCTGCCTTGTGTAAATTACCTGATAGGACCCTTAAGATCGCCAAGACGATCGCGTACACCCCAGGAATGTGCTTGCTAGACTTAATGAACGAGGTAGAGATGCAGTGCAGTAAAGCAGGTGTGGTCGACACACATGCACATTCTGGTAGAATCAGGGTTCCTGAGACAGTATCAGCTGTGAAAACATCTACACCGACCCCAAACAGAGAACAAAATCGATCGCGACCAGAAATGAGGCAGGCCAAACAAACAAAAACGCCTAGACCTCGTTCCCAGACGCCTTCCTACAGGCAGTTTCATAAGTTTTCGCGCAGCCCGAGCAGGTCTCACGCCATAAACAACACTTCTTATGGGAAATCACGTCGTAGGTCACAGTCAAGGGATAGGTCCATTCTATGTCATTATTGTGCAAAACCAGGACACACAAGGTATGAATGCTTTATCAAGGCAAAAGAGGACAAACAAAAGACACAAGGATTTGGTCCTTACTGTAGGCATCATAGATACCAAGGGCACTGGACTAGTGATTGCAAAACAGTAGAAAAAATTGTGTCTACGTTCAAATCGGGGGAAGACCAAGTCATGACAAAAAACGAACAAACGTAAAGAAGAACAAGGCTAAACTTCACATAGGAGGCATGTTGGGAAATGAGTGTATCTTGATACCAGCTGTATGTGAGGATCAAAACGTTTCCTTATTTTTAGATACAGGCTCTCCAGTGAACTTGATAAAACATGAAGAACTAAATAGAATTCTTAAAAATAAAAAGAAAGTAACTTTTCTGGATGAAGCTGATTTAGATTTATACACAGTAGATGGACAAGAGATTACAGTGAAAGGTATAAGATTAAATCTCAGTTTCACAGAAACTACAAGACCATTCTCTGCATTTTTCTATATCGTTGAAAACTTAGCAATTAAAGCTCATATGTTACTGGGCTTAAGATCCATGAGAGCTGAGAACATAACTATACTCCCACAAATGAATGGAATAGACTTTGATAATGAATTCATAGAGGAAATAACTTCAGAGCCCTCACCGATTGGTAGAAGAGAGCCAAAAAGAATTGGTAATATTAAAGGCTTAAACAAACATACACAAACAGATGAGTGTATAGTTTCACTCCCACCAACAACCCCATCCTCCAGAATTAGTGACCCAGATAACAGTACTGATTTATCAATTTTTCCAGCCCATCTCACTAATGATTTAGTTATACCACCTAATTCATACATGAAGGTTACCATAAAGAGCAAATTACGGAATAGTACTGTTCTTGTCTTAGAAGAATTATGTAAAGTAAAGGGATTGTCAGTAGAAAACGCATTATGTCATACGAACGACGAAGGGCAAACTCAGATATTCATAATTAATCACATGAATGGGGAAGTTCAGTTGAAAAAGGGAACTTGCATAGTTAATATTGAAAAATGTACCGCCCCTGTGAAGGAAATAGTTATAGCTGGAGTAACAAGTGAGATAAAATCTACGGATAGAGAAAGAATAAAAGAGAATTTAATTCACTCAGGCGAATTTGATGAAGAAAATGATTTGTTAACCCTGCTGGAAACACACAGGGACACCGTAGCATTGCCCGGAGAACAATTAGGGTGTACTAACTTGATTAATCACATGATTAATGTGCACCCAGAAACACCACCAATTTTCGTACCAGTTTACCGCATACCACACTCCCAACGTAGTGCAAATCAGTATGTCGATGAAATGTTAAAACTTGGAATTATTGAGCCTTCAGTCTCCCCGTGGAATGCCCCCCTCTTCTTCGTGCCCAAACGAAATGGAGAAATGCGTGCGGTAGTAGATTACCGTAAACTAAATAATCACACAATACCAGACAGATTTCTCATGCCATTGCTAAGCGATGTTCTACAGAATATTGGTCCTGAGAATAAAATATTCTCGACCATCGATCTCCTAAACGGCTACTATCAGATTCCGGTATCTAAGGAGTCACGTAAATACACTGCCTTTTCAACAAACAGAGGCCATTATCAATATACAAGAATGCCAATGGGACTGAGGACAGCCCCAGGCACATTCCAGCGTCTTATGAATTACGTATTGTCCGGAATTTTAGGACAAGGAATATTTGTTTATCTTGACGATATTATAATCGCAACGAAGAATATTAAGGATCATCTCAGGAAATTAGACTTACTCTTACAAAAGCTTAGTGATGCTGGATTAAAAATTAAACTTTCTAAATGCAAATTTTGCTTTAAGGAAATAAATTTCTTAGGTCACAAATTAAGTTCTGATGGTATTCACACCACTGATGACAAAATACAGGCAGTGAGAAATTTTCCTGAACCCACTACGACTGACGAAGTTAGACAATTTTTAGGTCTGGCTGGGTACTATAGGTCATTCGTACCACAGTTCTCTCATATAGCCTTTCCTCTATTCCAACTACTCAAAAAAGATGCTGTATTCCAATGGGAAGAAGAACAAAAAAGGGCATTTAACAATCTAAAAATTAAACTAACAAATGCACCTTGTTTAGCATATCTGGATTACACAAAATCATTTCTTATTTGTACAGACACATCAGTTAAAGGATTAAGGGCTGTACTGATGCAGGAAGATAAAAGAGGAAAGAATCAACCAATTGCATTTGCCAGCAGACAAACAAGAGGTGCGGAGAAAAATTATTGCACTACAGACTTAGAGGCACTTGCAGTGGTTTTTGCATTACAAAAGTTTCGATATTTGGTATATGGTTACGAAATCCACTTATTCACCGACCATAAACCACTGGTGGGTATGTTTAAAGAAAAACTCCTTTCTGGGAGGAGAGCAAGATGGAAGTGTACAGTTGAAAACTACAATGTACAAATTCATTATATACAAGGTAAAATGAACATAGTAGCTGACGCATTATCTAGGAACCCGAACACAATTCAGGTTGCGGCGTTAGATCTCAAAGGAAATATCCCAAACCACGAGGATATCGCAAAGGCACAAAGACTTGACCCAATATGGTCTAAAGTAATATACAAGTTAGAAAGTGGAGATGACATACAATTACCCAAACTGCATGTCCCACTTGAACAATTCACAATGGTCAATAATACATTATACAAAATTAACTCTAAACAACCAAAATGCCAAAGAAATACTAACCAGTTGGTAGTACCTAATGACATGATACCCCAAGTATTAGGACTGATACACGACAGCCCACATGCAGGACATCCTGGAAAGGATAAGACATTCAACCAAGCCCAGCTATTATATTACTGGCCTTCATTACGAAAAGATATAAACAATCATATAGACAGATGCGAATCATGTGCGAAACACAAAGGATACCCAATCACACCTGCACCAATGGGTAATTACCCTGTACCACATCAACCATGGGACGTTGTCGCTGTTGATTTACTCAAGATGCCATTATCATACAATAATAACCTATACTTATTCGTAGCAACGGATCATTTTTCCCGTTATGTCATTTTAGCTCCAATTAAAGATAAGACAGCAGAGACAGTAGCAAAGGCAATAACAGATAATGTAATATGTCGCTTTACTACCCCAAAGGTACTAATAAGTGATAATGGAGGAGAATTTAATTCTGAGATCTTACAAGAAATATGTAAACAATACAACATCAAAAAGGTTAACGTTTTGGCCTATCACCCAGCATCGAATGGGTTGGTAGAGAGACAAAATAAAAAGGTATTAGATGTGCTACGACACATTCTCAGTGAAAATTATGCAAGCTGGGATGATTGGATTCCCAGAGTAGAGGCCTCAATTAATGGGTCTATAAATAAATCCATCGGTGACACACCACATTTCATTATATATGGCACAGATAAAAAAATTACCATATGAGCTCCTAGAAGGTGACAGCATGCCTATATACAATTACGATGATTACCCTAAACTCCGTTTACGTGATTTCCAGGACATTCACAAAAGTGTCAAAAAACAATTAACGATGTCCAAGGAAGAAATGACGGAGGCATTTAACAAGAAGGCAAAAGATTCACCTATCAGCTTATGAGACATTGTTTACGGTGTCATTCATACGAGAGACAATAAATTATCCCCAAAATTTGAGGGCCCATACAAAGTAATTAACATAAAAGCAAACAAAGTTTTAATTAAGTCACTTTCAAGTGGCGAGGAGAAACAAGTTCATATTGACCATTTAAAACGAGTTTCATTGGAATTATCACATAATTATTCAGCCTCGGATACAACCGAACAGGTGAACGTACCTCAAGAAACCAAGCAAGAACACAACAATGATTACAAAAAGAAATTAAGGTCATATACCAAACAATCGAACATAGGTGCAACTGTTCCAATCAAATCTACAGTACATCATTTACGAGAATTAAATATCGATTTAAACCCTTCTATACATGAAATAACAATCAACCGTAACGCACATCATCACTATCATCGACCACAGCATTTTAGGAAATTAATAGATTTTTTTTTTTCGGTAGGTTACGATGAAGGGACTTATGCTATGGATTCTCCTCTACATAGCAAGAGGATATGCGCACTTAGACCCCGAACATATAGTATGACAAGGATGCCTCATAGCTCCAACGGCCACGACTACAGTCGTTAAGGACGTCATGAGTACTGAAATAAGTCTAGATTACTTGTATGACTTACCTACTTATCTAGACAGACTTGCGACGCCGATGCGAACTCTGGACTTCATGATAGGAAATTATGTTTCACAAGCACATAACACCAAGGAAGTGAATGAAATGGTGAAGTTAGCGAAATGGAAACTAGAACAGGCGAAGTCAACTATGCTCGTCATGATCCAAGATCTCCCATCTTATGGAACGGAGGTACTGAGCGACAGGAACATCACACGTACTCGCCAAAAGCGCGGTTTGTTCGACCTGGGCGGCGCAGTTCTTGGGAACATCTTTGGATTGGCTACAGAGGATGACCTTAAAGAAATAAACAACAAATTTAATAAGATAGCTCAGGTACTAACATACCAAGATAAATTCATCACAGGACAGAACTCAGCAATGAAGACAATTGTGAAAAATCTGAAACAAGCAGAAAACGTAGCTCTCGAGAGTGTAGATAAAATAAATGAATTAGAGGGAAACGTTACTCTTTTCCAGCACTTCTCCATCATCGCAGAACATATTGACACGATTCTACTACAATTAGAGAAACTAGAGATCGTTTCAGGGCACTTATGCAAGGAATTTCGAATGCTGGTGATGGCAAGATCACAATTGACTTACTCCCAGTTCATGAGCTACGTCAGATAGTTAGTCAAGGCATACATAAACATGAATTGAAGCCGTTGTTCCGCAGTAGGGAATTTATGCAATACTACCCGTATTTAGAAGCAACACTAACACCAACATCAGTGGTAGTTCATGTACCATTCATCACTGAAGACCTGTTCACAGTATACCAAATACACCCCTTCCCCTATAAAAATAACAACACTTTGGTCATCATCAACATCAACACAGACACCGAACTCATCATGGTCTCCAAGAGACGGGACACTGTCACTTTCGCAAGTGAGTCAACGATTGAACGAAAGTGCCGCACATCCTTACATGCTGTTCATCTTTGTCCTGCGTACATTTTCACGTTTCAGCCTACTGATACAGTCCCTTGTGAAATGGCTATCATCAGAAATGACAATATTCATCAACATTACAACTTCACTTTTGCTCCAGATAAACTTGTACACCATCAACGCATTGGACACTCACAGTTTTTTATTTCCCTCATAACACATCAGTTTACATAGTCTGTCCAGATATACCACCATCTCATACATCAGCATCAGGATTATACATAGCACCAGACTACTGTGCGGTATTTACACCAGCCATGTCTACTTTATCCACCATCAATCACTACGCCATTCTCAATCATACACACAAACATTTCCACCCACTGCCTGATATGAACTTAAACATGAGCACAAGTATTAAGCTGACTTCACCTAAGTTTGAAACTATGCAGCTGATCAATGAAACAATGAAGCCCTGGGAAGATTTGAGTTTGAGTATGTTCAACCCATATTATGTGTATAGCCCAGCACCTACTGTCTTTATAATCGTCTGCATTGTAGTTGCAGTACTGCTGTTCGCAATGCACAGAATGCATGCAAGAATTGCTAATTTGGAGTCATTATTTAGTGGGGGGAGAGTTAACATCACAGTTAACCACCCTGAATGAACTGTATATATTTTGTATATAGTATTAATTATATATATATAAAAAAATACAAAGAAGAATGACCCATATATGGCAGACCAGTACCATTATCTTTAAATGAAATATTAATAACTCTTACCATAATCTTAATTTTAAACTATTTTTTTTTATTCTTGCATGTATGCATTTCACTATAATAACCCAAGTACATACTGTATTACAGTTAAATAATTTACTTTAATGCATTTATTCAAATATGTATACAACTTGTTTAAAATGTAATATTACTGAATAATCACTATTTACTATGAATAATATATGTATACAATATTCATACAATTATGTTACTTTTACAATATTATGTATTTCACTTAATTAGCTTATAAGTTCATTATAATGTATATATAATATATATTAATATGTTAGGACTATTAACTGTCGATGGTACGCCATTTTCGCGTGACAGATCAATGTATTATAATTACAAATCATAATAGATAGATAGATAAATAGATAGATAGACAGCCTTATGCGAGCCTGGGAAAAGGAAATGAGCTTGCAAGTTACACTGAGGAAAAGCTGACGACAGATTACGAAGTAGCCAGTCAGGAGATGATGCAGTTAGTTGTCAGCAGTCCTCCCGTGAACAAAGCGCCTAGTGACCATACACACACATACACACATACTCACACACAGGCTGCTAGAACTTTCCACTCACAAGGAACACATGTGACACACCCCTGCTACACCAGAATTTAGGAAAGAGAGGTCAGAAGGAGACAAGCGATACAAGAGGCTGGTCGCAGGGGAAGGGCTTGGCAACTTGAGAGAGAGAGACAGAGAGATAGCTAGCGGGACTGGACTCTACACTCCGCTCCGTGTGAGAGACTTGTTAATATTTCCAAGACAAATAAAAATAGTCCCATACTATTCTTTACCTCTCCTGTCACTACATGACAAATGGGAAGCTACTCCAAGATATAAAAACCGCTCGTCCACGAGTCTAATATATATATATATATATATATATATATATATATATATATATATATATATAACTCAACCACAAAGGAACCACAAAGTATTTTATGACATTTTCATTTTATGACATGAGTGGTTGTGTTGTGTATCAGTAATGTCAGTATATACTTATACCGAAAAAATAAAAATAAAATAAAAACACATGTCGGTGTCACTTTAATGAAGCTTAGAGTCCAAGGTACAGGAAAAACCTATTTACTGTATGATGTAACAAATGTTCTTTTATATTGTTACCTAATATACCTACTGAAAGTCTATCTATCTATCTATTGCCAGACGCCTCAGTCCCGTTTGGGGTGGCCACAAACAAATCGCCTCCAAGTCGCCCTGTCCCCAGCCATTTCACTCCCCTGCTCCCAACTCACACCCCCCTCTCTCATATACCTCTCCACCCCATCCTTCCATCTCATCCTCGGCCTCCCCCTCCCTCTTTCCCCCTCCACCTCACTCACATACACTCTCTTCGTCAGTCTTTCACCCTCCATCCTCTCCACTTGGCCAAACCACCTCAGTATGTTCCTCATAACGCTTCCTATCACATCCACATCAACACCACAACACTCCTTTATATCCTCATTCGTCAGCCTGTCTCTCCATGTGACTCCACAGACTCCTCTTAAATAACTCATTTCCACTGCTCTCACTCTTGACTTGTGTCCTTCCAACAACGTCCAAGCTTCACTTCCGTACGTTAGAGTTGGTATCACAATACTGTCATGTAGTAACTTTTTCACTTCCATGCTCACTTCCCTATTTCTTATCACTGCTTTCAAAGAACCAGCAACCTTTCTTCCCTGCTGTACCCTTTCAAGCACTTCACCCTCCAAACCTCCATCCTTACTCATCACACTACCCAAGTACTTAAACGTACTCACATTTTCCAATTCCTCACCATCCAACCTCGCTGTACATTCACTGACTTCACCTCTCTCAAAGACCATCACTTTACTCTTCCCTACATTCACCTTTAGATTCCGTTTCTTACACACTCTCCCAAACTCATCCACCAAGCCTTGCAGCTCCCCTTCGTCTTCACTCAACAACACAGTATCATCTGCAAACAACAGCACAGGGAGTTTCCAAACACTATCCTCTCTCACCAGGGCCACTCCAACATCCACTACCCTACCTTGTACCTCTTTTATTACCCCATCCATGTACAGATTGAACAACCATGGAGACATGACACATCCCTGTTTCAACCCAACTTTCAAAGAGAAAAATTCACTTAGTTCACCATCCACACGCACTGCAGCCTTCGCACCATCGTACATACTCTTCAGAGCATTCAACAACTTCCCATCTACTCCATATATTCTTAACACTTTCCACAATCCTAGTCTATCTGAAAGTAACATACGTAAATAAATGGCAAAAAAAATGTGGCCTACCATTGATACATATTGTATAGATTTATTATATTTTCAATGATACCTATTTAAGACATGTACGAAAACGAAAGTAAAAATGAACTGGGGCTTTCTTTTAAATGCTATTTATACAATAGTAATGTTTTTTCCATTACTTTAAACTGAAAGTAACATACTGTTACGAAATAATAACGCAGTGAGTAACGATTAGTCTGAAACAGAGTGAGGGAGAGAGCGGGAGTTAGAGGTGTGTGTGTGTGTGTGTGTGTGTGTTGCCTACATCAAGCTGACATCCTTATTTATCTTTACTTAGTTTAAATGATCGATAATTATCTAGCAAATTCCTTTCTAATTATTGCACATTACTAATAAATAATAATTAATAAATTACTGATGTAATGTAGAACAAACATCATTGACAGAATTGACGAAAGTATTATTTTGCGTCATTAATAAATACAATCAAACAGTCGGCATATCTGTATGTACTCACCGACTCAGGACCCGTATTCGTCGCGTGAGTAGCGAGGAGCGCGGTAATGCGTGAGTACGGCCAAAAAGTAGCGGTGCTCTCAGTTCCGCTACTAGCTAAATAAAGTAGTGGCGTTAACACCATCGCTATTAAAATAGTGGCCGCGCTATGTAGCGCCGTTACTAATAGCGGAGTTATTTCCAACTTTGCAAAGTACCACAGATGCTGCTTCATGGAACGGTCCACAGACCGTGGAGTGATAGGGCATGTTAAGGTGATAGTGCTGTGATCAGAGTAGCCTAACAGTGAGAAAAGATCAAAAGAGTAAGAAGTACTAGCAACAAGGAAAAGATCAAGCACGGTATGTTGGAACTATCTCCAAGGTGGTCAGGGATACAGGTAGTGCTGTACAAGCTGCTCAAGGTTATAAGATAGAAAAGATATAGGTTTCTTTACCAGGAGGATCACTGAATGTACAGGAGAGCCAAAGGTGGTTGTGAACGCCAAAATCACTTAGAAAGGGGATTTCAGAGACAGAGGAAATTGACAGAATGTGTGCCATCTTAGAAGCAAGATATTCAAAGGTTTTTTCATAGTCGGAGAATGACACGAGAATTACACGATAGGCAGTGTCAGAGTCTAGAGAGTTCAGAGGACTTAAGCCCAGGAACACAAATGCAAGATAAAAGTTGTTGCACAGATATACTGTACACAACGACCTTTGTCTTTGAAATGAGCATAGAGAAAGTAGGAGGATACAGAGAAGGGTCTGCTATGAGTCGCCCCAAAATGCTGATTCTCAGCTAGGGAGAGAAGATGAGGTTTAGAAGGCAGTGTTAAACGGAGAAAATTAGAAGAAAGCCCACGAATGTTCCTTAAGTGAACAGAGTAAGTTAGACAATGATTTCAAGCATCTTGCTTGGTCGTCATTGGGCGAGGTTCGGATGGTGCTGACATTTATGGTACCGTCCTCCCTGGGAACTCTAAGGCGGGGTATTGAGACACCATTAAAAAAAAAAAAATGAGACAGGAAGTGAGGTATGCACTATACAAGTAGTTTGGTGTAAACATTTAGGGGATACTGTATAGAAATGTATGCTGAACTACTGCCATTGTCACTGAAACTAAAAAAAAAAAAAGGCTCAGCAAAGGGGATGATGAGAAGCTAGTACTCTCCCTGTCGCCAGATTTCCATACACCTCGGGAGTATTACCCTTTTCGGCTGGTGTTAAAGTCTACTTTGTTTACTATCTCATTTTATCAAGTGTTTTTCTGGCTCTCTGAACCCCTCCTCATCCGACTATGTGGTGGGAAAGGAGGTCAGGATGATGATTATATCTATTTAACTTCCTATCTGTGAATCCGTCCTTCTATCTATCTGTCAATCTTTCTATCTATTTGTGTGTGTGTGTGTGTGTGTGTGTGTGTGTGTGTGTGTGTGTGTGTGTGTGTGTGTGTGTGTGTGTGTGTGCTGAGTTTCGACTTGGCTTTCGATCCCTGAGGTCCAACAGCCGTTCAACATGCCATACACATTACACATGTCACCCCTGAAGCTCTAAGAGACACTGAGCTGAATGATGTTGCCTCGTTACCAAAAAGAATTTACAAAAAACCATCACAGTGAAGAGCTTAACGGCACCTTAGAATTGGACTCTCTCTCTCTCTCTCTCTCTCTCTCTCTCTCTCTCTCTCTCTCTCCCCCTGGGTTGAATAGCATTTACATGATATAAGCTTCATTATGGCTGGCTGACGTTATGGTAACTAAATGGGCTCGCCATACCTGGGCAGACTGCTCTTAAAGACGTTCTGAAGATGCCCCCACCGAAAATATAGAAAGTGGCTTCACTGTTCTTTTACTACGTATTTGAACTTTTTTTTTCACTGCTCAGCCACAACAGACCATCATCACCATCATCATCACTATAACTATCATCATCTTTCAAATTTTCTTGCCCATCTAAGGAGTGGTGAGCTGGTCGAGAAAAGAAGGAAAGAGAATCCACGCAGGAGGAAGAACAGTCAAGAATATCCTGAGTGAACTTGGTTAGACACTCACATCCCTTTAAAGCCATGGAAAAACTGACTATCCACAACAGAGCTAACCATCTACACATATTTCTTTTCATTGCAGATATCCTATATGCAACTGTCAAAATGAATCAGTCGACTGGAAGTTAAAACAAAAATCATTCATAATTCCTCCACCCAACTCGAGGACAAGCAGTTATTGATGAAAGATAGTGAAAAATTCCTGAAGATATTTCACATACCAGTTCTATCAAACGGTAATTCCCTTTCAGTACTTGATTCTTGCTGCTCGCAGACAATTTCATTCAGTTTAAGACATAATTCTCGAACTGGAGGAGTTACATGATAATTGCATCCACACTAATGGCTATTATAAAGTACATAATTGTCTGGAAGTAGCAAGAATAAAATAAGGAAACACCCTGGCAGTGAAAGGAGTGACGCTACAAAAATGGTTAAAGCATTAAATGAAAAAAAAGTGCTGCAGCCATCAGCTGATCCAGCGTAAACAAAAGGGATTAAGCAGACAAAGATCCCTCCCCCCTCCCCCGCCTCTTCTCTCATTCCACCCTCTTTCCTCCCTGCACCTTTTCCTGCTCCCTCCCCATCCCCTCCGTCCTCCTCCCCTCTCTACTCCCCTCCTTCCCCGTCCTATCACACTTTCCCTACCCCACTACCCTCTTCCCTCCCACACCAACACACTCCCTGTCACTTGTCGCTCAGTTTCCTCTGTCCCCATTTCTACACTCCTTTCTATCCCTCTCCACCACCCACCCCACCCTCTTCCCAGTCCCTCTCCCTCCTCCTAAAAGGACTCTCTCTCTCTCTCTCTCTCTCTCTCTCTCTCTCTCTCTCTCTCTCTCTCTCTCTCTCTCTCTTTTCTACTACTCCACTCCCTGGGTTCCCCTTTACTC
The DNA here is from genome assembly GCF_032717465.1 of Coenobita brevimanus. Classification (NCBI taxonomy): domain Eukaryota; kingdom Metazoa; phylum Arthropoda; class Malacostraca; order Decapoda; family Coenobitidae; genus Coenobita; species Coenobita brevimanus. Next base: position 8,298,373 of record NC_136982.1, on the reverse strand, counting down.
TGCCTTTTTCCTCGTCCCCTCCATTTCCTCTGCTATCCTTGTTCCGCCTATTCCAACTGTGCCCCACCTCGCGCCTCTTTCCCTGTTTCCCCCTCTTCCCTTCCCAGTGTTTTCCTTTCCATTTGTTCCCCCGTCGCTTCATCCCCTTGCTTATTTTTTCTCCCTCGCTTTGGGTGGAGTCCGTAGAGAAGTATTGTGTTGTCCCAGTGAACGCGGATTTGAATCCAGGCGTGGGGAGGGAAAAGCTTATAGATCTGAATTCTGGTAAAGCAGATTTTACTAATTACTATACCGCTCGCCATTAACACGTCATTAAAACATCCTCGGTAATGAGACACATCTAGCATTCATTATGGAAGGAGAGTGTACGACTTGAGGAGGTGAATGGAACGAGGTGTTGGACCTCAGGGAACAGGCATTTAAGCTTATGTCCATGGTCCAGAGTCGGACACACACACACACACACACACACACACACACACACACACACACACACACACACACACACACACACTGGCACGCACACACACACACACACACACACACACACACACACACACACACACACACACACACACACACACACACGTACGCACGCACGCACGCAAGCACGCACGCACGCACGCAAGCGCGCTAAAAAAAATAAAGGCACACTTCCCCCCCCTCTCTCTTCTCTCTCTCTCTCTCTCTCTCTCTCTCTCTCTCTCTCTCTCTCTCTCTCTCTCTCTCTCTCTCTCTCTCTCTCTCTCTCTCTCTTCCCGTCCACGCATCGCGTAAAAATAATTACCACAACGTCCCCAGCGACATTATCGCCCGTAATTCGCCCAAAGTCCCTGCGTCGGACCAAAGTATCGGAAAATAATAAGAAAGTCTCGGAGTAAAATGCGTGGCTGTGAAAACAAAGGCGGCAGAGGCGGGTGGTGGTGTTGCCTTCTTGGGAGTAATGGTGAATAGAAATGTGGATGTAGCTCAGTAGAATTCGATATTTGAGAGGATGGGTTTTCGATGCAATCTCCACCCTTCTTTGGTGAGGAAATTGCTGCGGGATGATGGTGGTAGTCGTGGGGGCGGGGTTGGTGCTAGGGATATGAAAGTTTAAGGGTAAAGGCAAGGACACAAACTGATATAGATAGATAGATAGACAGATAGACAGATACCGGTACATAAATAGATAGGTAGCTGTAGATAGATAGATAGATAGATAGATAGATAGATATTGAGAGCAGGAAGCACTTGAAGAGAATAGTGAAGAGGAAAAAGAATGAGGTAAATGATGATCTAGGAAGAAAAATGAATGCAAATGACTCTGAAAATAGGAAGTTATTATGGAAAGAGGTGCGGAAATGTAGAAGTGACAGCGGAAAGAAATGTGAAAGCATGAAGGATGTAAGTGGTAGATTATTAACCCATGGGGATGAAGTACGGACCAGATGGAAAGAATATTTTGAGAGCCTGGTGAATGGGAATAGAGAAAGTAAAGCAGCTGTAAACATGACTGGTTTTGGAGGTGTGTTGAGAAGGAATGTAATGCAAGGAAATGTGACACTCGCACAGGTAAGAAAAACGCTGTGAAGTGGCTGAAAAATAGCAAAGCAGCTGGGGTTGATGAGGTGCATGCAGAGATAATTAGGTGTAGTGGAGAGAGCGGAACGAAGTGCTTGTTTGAGATATGTAAAAAGGCATGGATGAATGAAGCTGTACCAGCAGGTTAGTTTACTGAGTGTTGTACGAAAGGCACATGGAAGAATTCTTAAAGCGAAAGTAAGAGAGATATCAGAATTCCTAGTAAGTGATGAACATGGTGGTTTTAGGAGTGACAGGATGTGTGGATCAAATATTTCCAGTGAGACAGATAGTGGAGAAGGCTTGTGAGAAGGACTATAAGGTGTTTATGGCATGTATGGATCTGGAAAAAGCATATGCCACAGTAGACAGAGAAGAATTGTGGAAGGTTTTGCGCATGTACAGTGTAGATGGTAATGTGCTAGGTGCCCTAAAGAGCTTTTATGATTGTAGTGAGGCATGTGTAAAGGTAAATGGGCATCTAAATGAATGGTTCACTATCAATGTGGGCGTGCGGCAAGGTTGTGTGATGTCTCCATGGTTCTTCAATATACAGTATATATGGATGGGGTGATAAGAGAAATAAAACCAAGAGTAATGGAGAGAGGGATGGCATTGGTAATGAATAGTGAGGGATGGAATATCTCTTTTTTTTTTTTTTTTTATGCTCCTGATGCAGTGCTGCTAGTAAAATTAGGGGAGGTGGTGGCTCAATCGGTAGAGAGGCAGCCTGCAGTCCTGACGGACCCGGGTTCAAATCCTGCTGAGGCAGGGAACAGTTTAAGGATTTGAATTTCATAAAATCATACATTACTGATCTACAAGAAGGCCCGCCGATATGTCGTAAAAATACCCCCGCTAATACCAATGCACCAATCCTGTATGAGGCAGCCCTAGCATGTATTCAGTATGGATGGTGGGTGTTAGCGCCGAAGTGGTGACATGTAGAGGTGTGCGGTGTGTAGGAGGACTACTGGGCTTTGAAAGAAGGCTGTGAAGCCTATGCCCAGAGTCGGTCACAAAAAAAAAAAAAAAAAAAAAAAAAAAATACCAGACAAGAAATTGGTGGACTAGTGCAGAGCTTTGCTGATGTCTGTGAGCATCGTGCCTTGAGAGTAAATGTTGAAAAGAGTAAATTGATGGTAATCAAGAGAGAAGGTGACTCCCAGTGTGATGTTACAGTGAATGGAGAGAGACTGGATTTGGTGAGGGAGTTCTAATACTCGTACCTGGGTACAGTGATAGAAAAGCAAGGAAAATGTCCAGAAGAGATGAATGGAGCAACACAAGAAATGAAAGTAGCTGGTGCTATGAAGGCATTGATATGTAACAGAGGCTTCAGTGTTCCGGCTGCGCGAGACTTACATGAATGAGTGTTAGTGCCAACCTTTGCATATGGATGTACAACTATTGTCCATCTATCTGTCTATTGCCAGACGCATTAATCCCGTTAGGGGTGGTCACAAACAAATCGCCTCCATGTCGCCCTGTCCCTCGCCATTTCATTGCCCTGCTCCCAGCTCACACCCTCCCCTCTCTCATATGGAAAGTCAAGAGTGGGAGCAGTGGAGATGGGACTGCTGAGGAATGTATGTGGAGTACAGAGAGTGGATGGAATACGAAATAATGTGATTCGTGAAAGATGCAGAGTAAGTCTGTGGACACCAAAATCGAAGAGAGTGTACTGAGATGGTATGGTCATGTGGAGAGAATGGATAACAAAAGAGTAGTGAAAAAGATATATCTGAGAGAATTTGAAGGAGGCAGAAGGCGAGGAAAGCCAAGGAGAAGGTGGAGAGATGGTGGATAAGTGTGTGAGGAAAAGTGTTAGCGAAGTCGGTGAGGCTAGGGAACTGACAAGAGATCGAGCTGGCTGGATAGATGTTGTGAAAAGAAGTGCATGATCAGGGATTTGGCATCCCTTTTTAACGTGACAGCGTTCGGATTATCCCTATCGGATACATTTATGTGAACCTATAGAATGTGGTGAAAGTTTTTGGCTAATCAGATAGAGCCAGGAATCCGGGGGCTTGGATGATCAGTGAATGGAAGCGCAGCCCATTGGACTGGGCAAACTTGGCCTGTCTGGACGTTGCTACTCCACACCCTGCCCTAGGGTGGAAAAGGTCCCCATGATGATGATGATGATATAGATAAATTGATAGATAAATAGATAGATATAGATAGATAGATAGATAGATCGACAGATAGATAGATATTAATACATATGTTTATACCCGTGTGTGTGTATGTATATATATATATATATATATATATATATATATATATGTGTGTGTGTGTGTGTGTGTGTGTGTGTGTGTGTGTGTGTGTGTGTGTTAGGTGGGGACACTCACCATCCACTCACTCGATGTAGTACTGCTATGGGTGTCTGCCCTTTCCTCTCTTCCTTCCTTTCTCTTCTGTCTTTCCTTCATTCTTTCCTCTTCCATTTGCCTGCGGGTGACTTTACACTCCCTCCTCTGTCTGTCTTTCCTTCATTCTTTCCTCTTCCTTCTACCTACTGGTGACTCTACATTGATTGACAAGCCAAATGGTTTCCTGTACACCAGGAAACCATTTACTACGCTGGGTGGTAACCATATAACCAAATTATGGCGCCTGGTGATTTAGTGAGTAATTAAGGCACTCCAATTGGATTGAGCTGGTGCAGGTTTATATCCAAAGGATGGTTGGGGTTTACTGTTCACGTAAAGCCACTCAGCGATGAGTGAGGCTGGTCATTCTCATCTTAAATGCCAGAACCAACTTGACTAGTCCCGGCTCCTACGTTCCTCATGGGGCAACGTGGAATTGGATGATGGATGGATGGATGGATATATATATAACTGGGAGGAGAATGATGGAGACAGCCGTGATGATAGTGACGGCGATGATGAAGTGTAGGCAGGGAGTGGAGATCAAAGGTGATGTGGCATGATGTACCTTGGTGGGGATGAAGAATGATGGAGGAAGTGGTGGGGATGTAGATGATGGTTAAGGAGAAGAAGAGAGTAATGGGGTGAAGCGAATGATGAAGAACGATGATTAGATACAGCCTCCATTTGACCTTCACTAAATAGTGATTTTCGTAAGCCAAATAACGCCGTCTGGTAGCAAGTATATAATTATCTCTTGCAAAAAACCATCACAGTAGGTAAGGAGTTAATGGAGATCATGATGATGATGAAAAACAGGAACAGCAATGAAGAGAACTGAAAACGAAGGACGATAGTGATAAAGGTAAAGAAGGTAGGTGAGGTGAATGAGATGGAGGCTTAAAGAGGTCGTACTGAAGATGCAGGTATAATAGTGATGAAGCCAATGGTGGATGAGGGAAAGCTAAAAGTCACTGAGACTGATGGAGATTGCATTTAGGAAATAGGGGCAATGAAGTATGGAAGATTAAGGGTAATGGAGCATGGAGAGTGGGTGAACATGATAAGCAATGGAGACTGATGGCCTTCATACTCTGGATGAAAGTGAAGGCGACAAAGCCATTGATGGATGTTAAGGGTATGATAACGAAAAAGAGAATGGAAGGTGAGGGGAAGACGGACGTTGGAATGGATAACAAAAGAGAGACGGAAGAGCAGTGACCGTCTCTGTGGAAAGTCATACTCGCGGTCTGTAAAGTAAGCAACTGGTCAGCCCTGGCAGTCTTCCTTCAGTCTTTTCAATAGCCGTGTTTTTGTCGTCCAAGCTGGAGCTTGAGATTCGTAGCGCGTCTTGGGACGCTTGGTTTCTGTCCGCAAAAAAATGTCCAGGATACGTAGACCCGAAAAATTACGTACCAGTCGCCAAGTAAACAGAGGGGTTCGCCGAAGAAGATCTTCTGACGAATATGCAACTTACACGTAGCTGTTATTTGTGCTGAACTGGCTCTATATGCCGTTAATATTAGCCACCTGCACCCTAATTTTATGTATATAGTGCTAATTTCATTATATTTATCATTTACGTGTCCTTGCTGGCCAATCTCACTCTCCCCAAGCAACACCAAGACTGCTCCCGACCACGCTTGGGTGAGATACGAAGACGGTCTTGATTTCGATGACAAACGCTTGGGCCGGCTTCATATCACTTTGGCCGACAAAAACGGGGCAGCTTGGTTTCACCGAAGATGGCTTCGAATCCGATCCCTCAGCTTGGACGACAAAAACGCGGCTAATGCAATGTATCCCAGAAATTCGAAATAAAAATTTTAACTATAGATTCCTTTCTTGTCGACATATCTGAACTCTAGATTTCATTTTTTAAATTTCTCTTTGGAAACAGCATGCTTTGTAGGCTCTATATCTTGGATTCTTTATTTTCTGCATTTAATATTTCTTGGTAAATAAATGAAGAATGAAAAGAACAGTTAAGGCAACAAGACCAGTGACGTGAAAAAACTCAGAGGACTCTAAGTAATAACAAATGTGAAAAGGGTTGTGAAGAGCGAATGGATGTTGAAGGGAGGAACAGCGAACAGCGCCCAAAGGAAGCGTTAGGGGAAGAAGAAAGAACAGGGACATGATGCAAGTATTTTAATTATACAAAAAGGGCAATGAGGATATAGCTGTGAAAGATGTGAATAATGACGACTGTGACGCTGAAAGAAGTGGCGGGTGATGATGAGTCGGTAAATGGTGATTGCTGATGCATGATAGTAAGATGAGAGTCAGATGTGGTGGTTAATAATGATGAAAAATAATAGCTAAGGATGATGGCAACGATAGGAATGACTGAGGTTGTGGGTGAAGTTGGTGGTGATGATGCATTAGGTGATAACTGGTGATAATAGAGATGACAGTGAAAGGTGCTGACAGTGATGATACCCAGGGACAGATGCCGTGGTGGGCAACTGTCATGAGGGGGGGTCTGCAGGGGACACGACGATTTGTCTGCCTGGAATAGACTGACTTTGACCGATGAGGATTAAATAAACAAGAAGGGGTAAGCTTATGTACACCCCTCCGTTTCTCTGTCTCTGTCTGTCTGTCTGTCTGTCTGTCTGTCTGTCTGTCTCTCTCTCTCTCTCTCTCTCTCCAGGCGACCCGAGGTTTCCAAGCAATTTTACACGAACGATGGATTGGTGAGATAAATGTGAGTGACTGTGGGATGATAGTAGTGTGTGTGTGTGTGTGTGTGTGTGTGTGTGTGTGTGTGTGTGTGTGTGTGTGTGTGTGTGTGTGTGTGTGTGTGTGTGTGTGTGTGTGTGTGTGTGTGTGTGTGTGTGCCTAGATAGACACACAGAGAAAACCACCCAGAAATTATTAAACTGCCAGCCAAAACAAACATACCATATAGTGGTGGGCGCATCGATACCAAAGTATCGATTCTTTCAATATTACCTTTTTATCGATAATGTCGATACAAATCATGAAGTATCGAGTACCATGAGTACTTTATAAACAAATTATTAAATTTGACTGATTATATTACCGCCTTCCACTTTCTCCGGGTATTGTGGTCGTCGTATGTCTGGCATCACATTATTGCGGGGCCTCGGGTAGTTGGGTGCATCGGAGGAGGGGAGTAGATATCGTAGCAGAAGTTTAATTACATTTTTCATATTAAGAATAATGACAGTTGTTTTAAGAGGTATATTATGTCCCATTATTAATGATATAATAAAGTCTACCGGTAATTTACTTTGGCAAGCAAAATTATTTATTAGGAAAAACTAGATTTTCCATTTTTTTTTTTTATCATGTCCAGTCCATTGAGTGTCTAGTGTCTTGTAATTAATATTTTGACGTGTTCGTCATCGGGAGTGAGAGAGGTTATTATAAATGTCTTTTTTTCTGATAATGTGTAGTGTAATACTAATGTTTGCTATACAGTATTGGCCTAAGTAAGAAATGCAAAATACTTTAGATGAGATAGCCTGTGTTAAAAGGAAATATTTTAATTTGGTTTGTAGTTATACCGCAGGGAAATACACAATTGTTTTTCAAGAAAGTAATTGCTGCATTAAGCCTGTGTCAAATGAAAATAATTTTGGTTTATGCTGTTATACTGCAAGGAAATACACTATTTATTACTTTCAAGAAAGCATTTACTTATTAATTTCTTTTCTTAATATAAATGCCACACTGATTTCTGCAGTAACAAAATGCATAGGGGGGGGGGGAGATGAAACAAGGGCTGGAGGGAATCTCATCATCATCATCATCATCATCATCATCATCATCCGGACCTCCTTTCCCACCCAAGTGCGGGTGAGGGTGAAATATATGTTGAAGATCTGCTGAATGGTTTTCACCTTCATGGAGGGAAATATTATTATCCCTGCAAGAACCCTGAGGGTGGAGGAGTACCTCGTAGAGGCCTTCTCTTGTAATTTTGAGTATTCGTGTAAGTCTCTTTTTTACTCAGTCTCTCCTTGTAAGTGATTCACAAAGTTGACTGACAAGGTACCTATACTACTGCTAGGTGATCAGGGACGAACTTGTGATAGAACACTTGTGTCCAAAAGATGTCTGCTCCGCCCAGGTATTAAACCTGGGACCATCTTATTGTCAGTCAGACCCTCTAGCACTCTGCCGCGGGGCCGAGAGAGAGAGAGAGAGAGAGAGAGAGAGAGCCGAATAGAAACAAAGCTACTGTAGGCTATTATATTTCCAATAAACCTGTCGCTTCACCCTGGCCTATGTATAGGATAGCTGACTGTATAATGAATATAGGCAATTATTATCCTGTAAAGTACTCGAAATAACTGATAGTGGATAATGAAGTACTCGGTGTCGGTACTCGATACTTCGATATTAGACGGGAAAATACTTGGTATCGTATCGATAAAAAAAAAAAAAAAAAAATCAGCCGTATCGCCCATCTCTATACCCTGCCAAAACAAGATTAGCAATAGTGAAACATTTAACTTGCTAAGGTCGAGAATGTTTTATACTTTATTCCGACTATCTCATGAGGATGTAATTTTGACTGGGAGAAGTTTTGTCGAGTTGGTGTGGTTAGGGGACGGCCGCCCGTAAAACTTCCACATGAGCTGTCTTTCGTAATCTTGATGAAGTAGTCTGGAGGAAAAGAAATAAACTAAAGTACGACGTTTACTAGCGGTGGTTGGGGCAAAGGTCGTGAACACCCGTATCCCTATGTGTTCCAGACGACTATAATATCATAAAAATAACAAATGAATGGATATACAGAGAGAGAGAGAGAGAGAGAGAGAGAGAGATGTCAAGTGTAACAGCACAGCTTCCACCAAAGACCCAAAAGAAGATTCACCAAGAGTCAGAAAGTAAGGTGAGAAGATCGACGAAATCCATTCTGACAGTCCGAAAGAAGGCTATGATAGAAAATGATACCAGGGGTATTTGATTGAAAGTTTGCTTTTCAATGTCCCAAAGGAGAAGTGGCAAAAAGGCAAACGACATGAGACACGAGAGGAGAAAAACACACTTGGGGATTCAGCAGGGAAGAAAAACGGGACAGGGGCAGAATGATGGTGGAGTGAGATGAGGAGAAGGAGAAATGGTGATAAAGATAGGGAGAGATGAGGAAGATTTAAGGAAGCTGAATATCTGAAGGGAGAATGAGAGGAGGAGCATTCAGTGCCTCGAAACAAAAATAAATGGGTAGAAAATTAACTGAATATCTCTGTAAAAATAAGCAATAAATTAATACGTAACCTAAACTCATGTCTCAGAACTTTTGGAACACCATCTTAAATATGATTAACAAGAAGGGAAAGCAAGAAAACAGGAGGTTAGAAGTATCAAATGGGATTAGAGAAAAAGAAAGTAAAAGATTTGAAAATGACAACAAAAGAACGGAAATTTTCAGCAAGGTATTAAGAATGTGACGAAGAAGACTGAGGCTGGCGCGGGATGAAAGGTAAGAACAAAAGGAAAGGGTGAGAAGAATAAGAAAGTTGTAAGACTATCGGAACAAAACAAATTGCATGTATATGTTTGTATATAGGAGGGAAGATATGTGTATTGCAGCAGCCGGCTGGCATACCCATGATATAACGAATAAATAAGTAAACAGTCATCATCATCATTCCATCTCGTATACCTAGCCTTAAAAAAAGAGTCAGGTAAGATAACTAGTTTTTAAATTCTGGTAATAATGGGAAAACAATATGTCAACTAAGGACCTTTAATATAACACAGGAAGAGTAGTGTATCAAGGAGAGGTAGAAGTATGAGGAAGAATCAAGCTTTTCAGTACGTTTCCCTTATATATATATATATATATATATATATATATATATATACAGAGAGAGAGAGAGAGAGAGAGAGAGAGAGAGAGAGAGAGAGAGAGTGAGTATGAGATGCTAATAAGAGTGAGGATGAACATAAAAGACGTAGGAGATAGTTACTGATAAGAATAGCGGTGATGGTATGAGTGACAATGGTAGCAGAATTTGAATGTAATAGGTTGTAAGAGTGAGAGCGAGGGTGACAAATGGTAGCAGATAGTGAGAGTCACATTCTCATGAGCGTGGGGGCGAGGGTGAGAATGACTTCGTGACAAAACAGCAAGTGAGACTGATACAATGACGAGGGGGAGGATGTTGAGGGTGAAGGCGATGCTCAGACTGAGAGTGAAAATGAGGGTGAAGGGTGGAGTATGAGGTCGCACATGAAGGGTGAGTGTAACTTGAATGGGTGAGGGTGAGAGTAATGGTGGAGATGATGGTATGGATGACAATGAAGTGAGGGTGAGGGAAAGGTGAGGGGAAGGTGAGTGAAGGGGTTAGGGTGAGTGTGAGGATGAGGGTAATGGTAAGGATGGGTGAGAAAGGTGATGGAGGTGGCATCACAAGACACTTGATGAAGACATAAGATCATCAGAGAAGAGAGAGAGAGAGAGAGAGAGAGAGAGAGAGAGAGAGAGAGAGAGAGAGAGAGAGGGGGGGGGGAAGGAAGGAATGATGGAAGGAGAAGAAAGGAATGGAGAGAAGGAGGAGGGGACTGAAGAAGAAAAACTGGAGACAGTAGGGAAGCGTCAAGTGACGGGGGAAGGAAGTGAGAGAAGGGTTGAGAGAAGGGAAGAATGGTAGTAGAAGAGTGAAGGAAAAGTGAGTGTTCTTACCTAATTGTTCTTACCTAACTGTATCTTTGCAGGAATCAGTCACGCTCGTACTGTCCCGTGTATTAAACCATTTTTATCATACATATCCTTAAATTTATGAATAGCTTTGGCACACACTATTCCATTCGGTTGTGCATTCCACTGATCAATTTCCCTATTTGGGAAACTGAATTTCCTTACGTCTCTGTCGCCTCTGTGTGTGTGTGTGTGTGTGTGTGTGTGTGTGTGTGTGTGTGTGTGTGTGTGTGTGTGTGTGTGTGTGTGTGTGAGAGAGAGAGAGAGAGAGAGGAAAGTAAATAATGGTGAAGGGCGGGGTCAGCAAGTAAGAGAGAGAGGGATAGGAGAGGCTGGGGAGGAGAATGGGACGGGATGCGACAGAAAAGTAAAGGGAGTAGAGATATATGAAAGATAGTAAGCGAGGCAGGGAAAGAAGGAAAGACGGGGGGTGAGTGGAGATGCAGCAAAGGTGGGACACAAAAAGAGACGGGAAAGGGATAACACGGGGAGAGAGGAAAGAGAGGGTAAAAGGCGAAGGAAGGAGAAAAATGGGTGATATTATGTGAGAGGAGGGAAAAGAGGAGAGGGGTAGTGTAACACTTGGTATATCTACAATACATTAGCTCCACATCAGCCACTGTCATCAATCCTACCAACATCACAATTACAGTAGCGCAAACACACCTACTGCATCACAGCAATCATCATGTCCGGCACAGTTACCATCATAAACACAGTATCACTATAGTCGCGGCGCACAACTCTGAGGTTGTCATTATCGTACCCTGGCAACCCACCTGTCAACTGTGCTTCCGATTTCGTAACATTTTATACACGAATCATATTTTTATACGTGAACATATTATACACAAATATTATTATTCATGAACATATTATACATGAATCACACGCATATCATATTATACACGAAATCGGAAGTACAATTGATGGGTAAGTTGCCAGGGTATGATAATGACAACCTCAGAGTGGTGTGCCGCGACTATAGCAACACAAGAATCATTATTGTTAGCCTAACCCTCACCATCATGATCATGACTATCATCTCCATCACTGCCATCATCATTACAGTCAACGTAACCACACTACCTTCATCATCAACACCACAGCTATGACTCATCATAATTAGAGCTAACAATCATTAAAACCAGTATTATTATCACGAAGGAAACCACAATAATCATCACCATCATAGCCACTAATATCACTCTTATCAGTATCAAAAACCAGTACTCTAATCAGGCAGGGAATTATGGGGCGCGTAGGGAGCGTATGCCCTCCAATCATCAGCAGACTACCTAGTATTTATAAGAAACGTACAGTATTACAGCATGTGCCTAAATATATGCTATAAATATCTCACTGCACGTGCATTTGTCCATATTCTTCTACTCCTATGATTAAAACAAGTACCGTAAAATAAAAGTGCATAGTTTGATTGATAAAATACATTACGGTAAGTGGTAATTCCGCTAGGAATAACAGATCTCTATTCCAAAGTGCTGGATCCGGCCCTCATGTTATGCACCACATGCGCTACCATCGTTGACATAACCGCCGTCATTATCACAGCCACAATCATCACCATCATAAGCATCACTACTACCAACACGAACACAATCACCACCGTCAACAATACATCCACCACCATCACCACAACTAGAATCACTGTCATAACCACAAACACAGCCATAGCCACGACACTCACCACCACAAGTACCACCAATATCAACGCAATCACCTTCACCAAAACCACTACTATCATAACAACAACCAATACCACAACAACAACAACCACCACCACCATACCAACACCTTCAACATACCTACGATCATCGCTACAATCACAATATTGCTGCCACCATCACCGACCATCAGGACATTTCACCACATTCCTGAAAAAGGCTTCACATAAACCCGAAATATTTTAAATGCACAAAAGCACACACACACACACACACACACACACACACACACACACACACACACACACACACACACACATTACCATGATATATACTTATCTAATGACTCGTGGGGGCAGTGGCAGGTAATGACAATGGTTATTGTCGGCTGTTTTGGATGATGAGTGGCCGTCAAAATTATGTGTTGCTGAATGAACCGCCAGTCAGAAATATTTTGTGGTCACTTAATTGTAATTATCTACACAAAAGGTGCCACGTACTGCTTACTGATTATAACTCCGTGTGTGTGTGTGTGTGTGTGTGTGTGTGTGTGTGTGTGTGTGTGTGTGTGTGTGTGTGTGTGTATGTGTATTCTTTTCTGTGACACTTTTATCTACCTATATTAAATAAGATCAAACTTATCTGACATAGTTTCTAACCTCTTTTCCCCTAGTGGGTTTCTCCATAGCTGATTAAAGTTGTCTGCAGCTTGCCAGAATAACACAAAGCATAGTGCGTCCTCGAAATGATGCGGTTACATTCTCGATTACTATGGTTTTTTTTTAGTGAATTCTGGGTTGTGTATACGGTGTTATTCAGCTTACGATGAATCTCGTATTCACAGCTAAAAATTTTCATGCAGCAGGTAACTAGCAATGTGAATTAATGCCCTTCATTAACTACTGAGTGGCAAATTATAAAAATCTGATATGCAGTCAAGAATTACAGAGAAGCGTGAAATATAAATTAGCAGAGTTAACTGTTATACTATTATCGTGATATTAAATTAAGGTCGTTAATATCATAACCAAGTATATCAACAATTCCCATCTAACCATTTCACATTGCCAACACCCCATTATTCCCCCCCCCTCTCTCTCTCTCTTTATATATATATATATATATATATATATATATATATATATCTGCTTCATCAGTCCTCCCTCCCCTCCAGCATCCCTCAATTCCTCCCTCCTTTTCGCTACCCTTCTCTCAATCTATCCATTCCTCCTACGCTACCGCTATCCATGCCTCCATCCATCATTACACTTCTCCCTCCCTTCTATCATTACACTAATCCTTCCTCCCTCCCTCCCCTTAATCACACTTCTCCCCCTCTCCCTTCACCACGCATCCCTCCCTCTCTGTCACCACGCCTGCACTCCCTTCCTCCGTCTCTCTTTCATCACGCCTGTCTCTCTCCTTCACCGCCCCAGTATTCCCTCAGCTCTGTGTCGCCTCCCTCTCTTCCATCACCCTTCGTTCTCTCCCTTTTCCGACCTCTCATCTATCGCTCCCTATCATTCCTTCTCTCCCTCCCTTCATTACCCGTCTCTCTTCCTCTCCTTTACCATCCCTTCCTCTCCTCACATCCTCCCTTCCTCCCTTTTACCATTTCTCTTCCCTCAGTCCTGTCCCTCCTCTTTCACTGGTTCCTCCCTTCACCACCCTCCCTTCCTATAAACATCAATGCCATACTCCAATAGTCACTACTTTTCTTTTCTTTTTTAGCAGCTTCCTGTTTTCTTATTGTATCTGCCTGTGTAGTGTAAAAAAAAAAAAAAAAGTCATTATTTTCACTTCCTTTAACATTCTGAAACTGAGACGTTGAATTTTGTAGCACTGTACTATGAATTCTACATCGATAACCATATGCTGTTTCCTGTAATGTCATTCAGATATGGTAATATGGCATAAACCGTATTTCATTAGTCAGTAACCCAGTGTTATCAAACCGAAAAAAATAAAAAAAAATCGTTAAGGTTCAATTTCAGTTAAGACAGTCCAACATTAGGTTGGTAATAGGTTTATCGAGCATACGACAAACAAACATGGATGATATTTTCCAGGTCAAATGCTTAATTACCAGTATTTATCAAAAAACAGACACACGGAAACTTATGGAAGCGTATATGTCAGGTTCAGTTTTATATTACAGTGTGTTCTGGTACTCAGAACATACAAACATGCGATAACGAATGAAGAAATATTGCCCAGATTCAATTATATGCTGCATTATACTTAAAAATAGGTTAGGTTTCATTCAGTTTATAGCTACATGAAACCCAATTTTTGCCGAGCTCACATGGGCAGCCATATTATATATATATATATATATATATATATATATATATATATATATATATATATATATATATATAGTGCTTGTCCTTAAATGCTTCGCTACCACCCTCCTCTCCCTCCCTCACTCATCCACACACTGAATTATTGTACTTTCTTGCAGACTGAGTTCTAGGACTTATGGGAGAAGAGTTAGGAAAACGAAATTTTGGACAAAGGAGACCTCCCCCTCGCCAAGTTTAATATACTGTAGGCTGGGCCCCCAGACGGCTGCTCCGCACCAGGCCGGCGGTAAATTCATATTCCACCTATGAACAGTACGCACGACAAGGTTTTTACTTTGGAACTCGACGTTTTGCACAGAGGTAGAACTCCACTTGCCCCACGTTATAAACATGGTGGGACCCCCGAAGGCCGCCCACCTTGGGGGTGGCCCACGGTGATCACGGCCAAAGTCGTTATGCATGGCCAACTTTTGCACTGACGAAACTGCAATTTTGCAGACTGATAGATGCTCACCCCGGCCATGTGCTGGGAAGAATGGAACTATGGAGGGTCACCCCTAACAAAGGATGGGACAGCCCCCGTGAGTGCTGGCAAAACCATTATGCACGGCCATAGTTTTTAGCCTTAAAAAAAAAAAAAAAAAAGTAGGCATATGGTACGCATATTAACCTGGCCACATTTTTGGCAGGATGGGACCCCCGATGACGACCCCACACTGGCAGGAGGGACGGCGGCCTTCGTGGGGGACATTATCATTTTTTTTTTTCTTTTTATATAAGAACATGAAATTTTGCCACCTTTTATGCAAAGCGAGACCCCAAAGGCTACCTCCCATATGAAGGGGGCCCTCAGTACTCTTGGCCTTGTTTTAAACCTTGGAATATAAAATGTTTTCAACCTAAGTACACAAAATTTTGCACACATGTAGACGTTCAATACAGACACATTGTAAACAAAGTGGGACCCCCGATGGCCACCTGCTAGTGTGGGGTACAATTCCCCGGTGAGAGAACTTGATAGTTTTTATGTAGGCAGGCGGAATTTTGCTCAGTAGTAGACCTTCAACCTTACCTGAGCTTATAGAGGGTGGACCCCTAGGGTTCACCCCTTCCCCTCACCTGTTAATATTTCTTTCCCTTTACAGTACTGCAGGTGTGGGGGCCGGCTATCAAAGACGTCCTTTTTCTTCTTATATAGAATAGGGCTGCTTATTGTTACCAGCACTCAGAACTAACAAGATTACGAAAACAGACACCCGATCCTATGTAGTGGACTTGATCCAGCCTAGAGAATCTTATACCGAAAAGGTAAGATTCAGGAACTAGTACAGTCTCCATAACTTCATCAGTGCAACCGCGTGTCTTGTTACTGACAGACCATTTTATTCAGTTTTGAACTATCTATCTATCTATTGCCAGACGCCTCAATCCCGTTTGGGGTGGCCACAAACAAATCGCCTCCAAGTCGCCCTGTCCCCCGCCATTTCACTGCCCTGCTCCCAACTCACCCCCTCTCTCATATACCGCTCCACCCCATCCCTCCATCTCATCCTCGGCCTACCTCTCCCTCTCCCTCCCTACACATCACACACATACACCCTCTTCGTCAGTCTTTCATTCTCCATTCTCTTCACATGTCCAAACGACCTCAGTGTATTTCTCCCAATCTTCTTAACCACATCCACATCCACCCCACAACGTTCTTTCACTTCCTCATTCGTCAGCCTGTCTCTCCACGTGACTCCACAGGCTCCTCTTAAATAACTCATTTCCACTGCTCTCACTCTTGCCTTGTGTCCTTCCAACAATGTCCAAGCTTCACTTCCGTACGTTAGAGTTGGTATCACAATCCTGTCATGTAGTAACTTTTTCACTTCCATGCTCACTTCCCTTTTTCGCATCACTGCTTTCAAAGAACCAGCAACCTTTCTCCCCTGCTGTACCCTTTCAAGCACTTCACCCTCCAAACCTCCATCCTTACTCATCACACTACCCAAGTATTTGAATGCACTCACATTCTCCATATCCTCACCATCCAACCTCACTGCACACTCTGTGACTTCATTCCTCTCAAACAACATAACTTTACTTTTGTTTATTCCTCTCAAACACCATAACTTTACTTTTGTTTACATTAACTTTCAGATTCCTCCTCCTACACACTGTCCCAAATTCATTCACCAAACCTTGCAACTCCCCTTCATCTTCACTCAACAACACAGTATCATCTGCAAACAACGGTACAGGGAGTTTCCAAATCTCACCCTCATTCATTAGAGCCACTCCAACATCCACTACCCTACCTTGTACCTCCTTTATTACCCCATCCATGTATATATTAAACAACCATGGAGACATCACACAACCCTGTTTCAGTCCCACATTGAGATCAAAGAATTCACTTAGTTCACCATCCACACGCACTGCAGCCTTCGCACCATCGTACATACTCTTCACAGCATTCAACAACTTCCCATCTACTCCATATATTCTTAACACTTTCCACAATCCTTGTCTATCTATTCTGTCATAAGCTTTCTCCAAGTCCATGAAGGCAGCATACACTTTCTTTCCCTTCTCTAGAAACTTTTCCACTAAAGATCTAAGAATGAATATCTGATCTACACACCCTTTTCCCTTCCTAAATCCCCCTTGTTCTTCTCCAACTAGCTCCTCTGTCATATGCCTAACTCTGTCAATAAGTATCCTACCATACACTTTTCCTATTATACTAAGAAGACAAATGCCCCTATGATTACCACACACTTCTTTTTCCCCTTTTCCTTTGTATAAAGGAACAATTATACCTGACTTCCAATCCTCCGGGACTCTTCCCTCTTCCCAGGCCAATCTGCACATCTTCCACATCCATTCTACTACTATCTCTCCCCCATGCTTCAGCATTTCACCACACACTCCATCAATTCCTGGGGCCTTTCCCAGCTTAATCTTCTTCATCGCTTCCACTACTTCTATCCTACTGATTTCTTCCTGTCTTCTCATCTCCTTCCTTCTCCCAGCCATTCCCCAGCCACTTATACTCGCACAGCTCTCACTCTCCACATTCAACAATTCCTTAAAGTGTTCTCTCCATCTGCTCACTTTTTCTCCCTTCTCCACTAGTAATCTACCATTTTTATCTTTCACTCCCCTGCTAACTTCACTTCCACCCTGTCTTACTCTTTTCACTTCTCTCCAGAACATTTTCTTACAGTCCCTCCACTTTACACTCAAATTCCTTCCAAATTCCTCATCCACTCTCTTCTTACTCTCTCTTACTAATCTTTTCACCTGTCTCTTCCTTTCCACATATAACTCTCTCTTCCGCCTCTCAACTTCTTCCACGCCCCTATTTCTCACCCATTCATTGTATGCTTTCTTCTTTTGTGCCACAGCCTGTTTCACCTCTTCAGTCCACCACGCTGTTCCTTGCACCCCCCTCCGCCTTCTCTTCCTTCCACACACCACATCACATGCTGCACATATTTCTTCTGTAAATATCTTACACACTCGTTCCACGTCTCCCATCTGCTCCAATTCATATTTGCCCAATCGTTTCTCCACTTCTCTCTTATACTCTGCCTTTTTCTCATCCTCTTGTAACCTTTCCACTCTCCTTGCAACTACTCCTTCCTCTCGTCTTTCCCTTCTTCTATTCCTCCATCTCACTTGCATCCTAATTCTGGCCACCACCAAGTAGTGGTCAGAAAGTCCACTCCCCCAACCTCTATACACTCTTGCATCCTTTACACATCTTTGCATCCTTTCATCCACACACACATAATCAATCATTGCCTTCCTTTCATTCAGTTCACCATCCACCCTTCTCATCACTCGCCATGTATACCTATGGATCATTTTATGCCTGAAGAGGGTATTGGCTATCACCAACCCCCTCCCAGCACAAATGTCCACTAACGCACTCCCATTCTCATCTATCTCGGCAGGCACACCCCACTCACCAACTATTCCATCCACCTTCACATTCCCAACTTTACCATTCATATCACCAATCAAAAACACTCTCTCATTCCTTCCAAACTTTTCCATGCACATTTCCACATTTGTCCAGAACTCTTCTCTCACTCTTCTAGCACGATCTTGCGTTGGCGCATACACACACACACAATCGCCCACATTTGTATTCCAACTTTCAACTTTACCCACACAATCCTTGACCCAAATGATCCATACTGTCTTATGCTCTTCTTCCATCTTTTACTCACAACTATACACACTCCTTCCCTTGCCCTCTCAGTTTTGAACTGACTTAAATAATTAAAGTTTATATTTAAGTATTGCGTAACACTAAAATTATTAAATGACTCCTGGATATTGGCGCTAATGGAGCGGCATGTGCGTAAGTAAACTACAGGGTTTTAGAAAATGGACTGTGAATTCTATACCCTGATTTAGAAACGCAAGAAAAAATGCAAAACACGGAAACTTCTTTCCTCCACTCCGATGCTTTTTTTTTTTTTTTCTTTTTCCCTAAGTTACTATACGGTTGAAGTGTCTGCTCGGACAGAGTGGAACTGGTCAACAACAACTGATACCAGTGATGTCATTTCTCTTAGGAAAGGCCTCTCGTATTGGTGAAGTTAAAAAAAAGACTATACTGCTTCCAGTTCGAAAAGTTTGCCATAAAACTGAACAGAATAATCAACAGCCAGGAAAAGCTAAACAACTGCGTCATGTGACTGAATCAGATCATGAAAACTGGAAATGCAGTGAACAAAGAGGCACTAATCATCTATGTGCCAGGCAGCCGTTATCGGTGTTCAATCAGTGCAATAATGAACGTGTATGCGGGTCTGTTTACTAATCATGCGTGGAGCTTTCAGTTAGCTGTTATATAATACCACTGTTTGTTGTTATTATACACACCGCATCCCACCGCCAGACATCTCCAGAACAGGCAAGAAGGGCACAGCATATCACAAGTGACCCTTAAAAGCAGAGAAACGACAGAATAGAAAATATGACAAAAAACTATAATAAGAAAGTATTTATAAAGTATTCAATAAGAGGGCAGTGGATCCGTTTCCATCCTTTATTGTTCGAACATTGGGAAGACGAGACTGTGTAGCCCTTTATCTGTGGAGTTCGGCTGAGGACTGACTGTGAGGCAGAGATGGCGTCATGGCACTGAACCCATATGTTAACATAATCAGCATCCCTGTTGCATTTCTATGATCACCTAAGCACACGAATTTCAACGGATATTCTTTTTTACATACATACATACATACATACATACATACATAATGCAGTATAAGAGGACCCTCGGTAAGGTGCCATTGTCTATTTTCGATGCCAAACGATTTTTTTCCTTTTGTTTACTTAGGAAAGGTCCCGAGTCCCTTTTATACTATGGCATTTCTGTATTTTTTTTTTTTTTTTTAAATCTCCCGACGATCTTATTCAGCTTTTGGAGACCATTCTCTTCCTAGAGGCCCATGGCCTAAGAAGAAAGTATCCTTTTGGTGTTTACAAGAATCTATCTATTTATCTATTGCCAGACGCCTTAATCTCGTAAAAGGTGGCCACAAGCAAATCGCCTCCATGTAGCCCTGTCCCCCGCCATTTCACTGCCCTGCTCCCAGCTCACACTCCCCTCTCTTATATACCTCTCCACTCCATCCATCCTTCTCATTATTGGCCTCCCCCTCCCTCTCTCCCCTTCCACATCATTCACATACGCTCTCCTGGACAGTCTCTTGCTCTCCATCCTCTCCACATGGCCAAGCCACCTCAGTGTTTACAAGAATATGCTCTAAAATAATAAATCTCAGATTAAAGCAATTAATAGTGAAACGGTCGGCAATAATATCATTACTTCCTAATGTATGAAAAAAAGGGTAGCGTTTGTTTTCACCAGGTGATTTTATTCAGACAAAAAAAAAAAGTATTAGTGGCGTCAAAGTGTCCATTTAAACTCCGTAGCCATAGGGTACTATTTATGATATTGTTTTAACTGCCCGGCGATTTCATTCAGAATAAGACAGCATCCTACCCCTCCAATTCAGAAAGTGTATTCTATGATGAATAAAATTAAACACAGACAACAATAACGAAATAGAAAAATTACATCTTACCATGAAGTAAAGTCTAGAAGATGGCAAGAATTAAATATACTCGTATACCACCACCAGATTAAATGGGCTAAAATTTCCCATTACCACTGTATTCAATATAGGAGTTATAGCATGTGATGAATTTAGTGTGCATGTAATTAAAGTCTATGTCCTAGAAAAGAAAGTCCAGTAAATGTATGTCCAACCCTCTTTGTTTATATACTATACGTGAAAATGCGATGTCGTGCGTGAGGTTTATATAAACAGTATATGCACTGAAAACGGTATGTATGTACGTATGTATTGTCGAGGAAAATTTTTCGCATATTATTTCACCAGTTCTTGCCCTCATTTCCCTCTGCCCACAAAAATTCCTAGGCTGATGAGCTTCGTATTTATTGTACTCATAGAGCCATAGATGATTCTCTTTGACATTATGAGGCCGAAAGGAAAGTGATCAACACACCGTTAGTATAAAACTGAGACAGTACAATAGTGGAAGAAACGTTTGTCGTTGACTGTACCATACGTCAAAATATACAGGTAAGAAAGCGTTGCTGGAAACCCTCCTGAAAGCCAAGGACAGCACAGCGAAATGTGGATTGCACTGTTCTGGCTTTGGAAATTTCGGAACACATCTTCCTTAGCAATTCGTTCTGCGCATTGAAATGAAGTATCCTTTCGAATGGTGCCGGTGTAAACTGTATCGATATTAAAAGAGACTTGACAACATACAAGAGAATGTTCGGGTGTAATATGGAATGTGAATTGCTAAGGGAGAGGTGCAACGAAGGCCCCTGACACCAAGCCTACGACTCTATATCCCTTCAGTTAGACGACGTTCTTTACACTTTGTCTTTGCCACGGCCAGACGAATTTGTGCCGCGAAGGCAGATGCCGGCGTTAAAGAAGTTAGTAACAATTTCCATTTACCCTTTTATTTTTTCTTGTTACTGCTAGGCGGCGTGTATTCATCTGTAAAAAAAAGAGGGGGGGGGTGAAGTGGTGAATGGCCGGAATAAAGGGTGGCAAGGTGACGATGAAAAGCCAAAAAGAGACGGAAAAGGAAGGGAAAATTGGATGTAAAGAAAAATAATAACACGGTGCGGGAAGGAAGAAATGGAACAGGAAGAAAGACGTGACAAGGGGGGATGAAGAAGGTAGAAGGTATGGGAAGGAGAAGATGACTGAATTGGGATGGGGTAGGAATGTGAAGAGGAATTAGGAAGAAGACAGAGAGATGAGGGAGGGAAGCAAGAAAGGGAATGAGGAGGAGGAAGGAGGAATCGAAAGAGAGAGGAAGAAGGAAGAAGAAAAGGAAATGGGGTGAAAGAGATGAAGGATATATGGGAAGGGGATGGAAGAAGTAAGAAGAAATGGGAAGAGAAAGGAAGAAGAAAAACAAGGGAAACGAAAGGAGATGGCGAAAGAGAGTTGGGAAGGGGATGGAAGAAGGACGGGGAATTTGGAAGGGAAAATAAACGAAAGGAGAAATGCAAAAGGGCCAGGAAAATTAAACTGGAAGAGGGAAGGCAGCAAGAAGGAGAAATAAAAAGGAAAAAGAAGAAGAGGAAGCAAAATAGGAAGGAGAAATGGGAAGGGACAGGGAGGATGATTGGGAAGGAGTTACGAAGGGTAGTGAAAGCGAAAGAAAAGAAGGAAATAACAAAAGAAAGTGGTTCCGAAAATTGCAGAGGGTGAAAGAAGGAAACATGGAAAAAGGAAGAAATTATGCAAAAGAGAAGGATAAAAACAGGAAGTAAAAAAGATGTAAAGAGGGACGAGGAGGAGAGAAGAACTGAGAAAAAATGGAGAAAGGGAGGCTAAAAAAAAAAAAAAAGAGATATGGAAAAAGAGAAAGAGATGAGAAAGGAAAGCTGGAAGCAAATGATGAGAAGGAGAAAAAAAGGGAAGAAATGTGTGTGTGTGTGTGTGTGTGTGTGTGTGTGTGTGTGTGTGTGTGTGTGTGTGTGTGTGTGTGTGTGTGTGTGTGTGTGTGTGTGTGTGTGTGTGTGTGTGTGTGTGTGTGTGTGTGTTTGTCAGTTAAGGGAAACAAACATATTAGGTACTGATAACGTGGTCATGAAGGTAATGGACTAGGGGTTGGGGGTGGTATGGTGAGGGAAGAGGAGGCAGGGTGACAGGAGAGGGGGAGACGGGAGGCTCTGGAAGAGGCGGGATGGGCACTACAGGGATACAGGGGAGAAAGAGCTAAGCGGGAGGGAAAGTATGGTACAGATTATACTGAATGAGGAGAGGGTGGTGGCAGAGTGAGGGAAGGGGGGTGGTGGCAGGGTGAGGGAAGAGGGGTGGTGGCAGGGTGAGGGGAGAGAAGTGGTGGCAGGGTGAGGGGAGAGGTATGGTAGCAAGGTGTAGGGAGAGGGGTGGTGGCAGGGTGAGGGAAGAGAAATGGTGGCAAGGTGAGGGGAGAGGGGTGGTGGCAGGGTGAGGGAAGAGAGGTGGTTGCAAGGTGAGAGGAGAGGGGTGGTGGCAGGGTGAGGGGAGAGGAATGGTGGCAGGGCGAGGAGAGAGGGGTTGGCGGCACCGTGAAGGGATAGGGGTAGTGATAGGGTGTGGGGAAATGGGTGGTGGCAGTGTGAGGAGAGGTGGTGGAAGCGTGAAGAGAGAGGAGCGGTGGCAGGGTGATGGAAGATGGGTGAAGGAAGGCAGGGTGATAGGAAGTGGCAAAATGATGGATGGCACTTGAGAGGGTAGTAATTTACGGGTGTAAGGGTGGTATGGAGGAGGGTGGTAGGTACATGGGTGGCAGAATGGCTGGAAGAGGGGTGGTAGGGTGAAGAATGGTAGTGTGGTAGGGAGAGGGATGGCAATAAAAGAAGTGATAGGGAAAAGATGACAAGGTGACAAAGACAGTGGTGGCAGGGGGACAGGTGGCAGGGTGACAGGGAGATAAGCGGCATACTGACAGGAATTTGAAACCTTATTGGGAGTAAAAGAGTCTTTGTGGCAGTAATTACGTCCCAAAAGATCAAAGAAAGTTCGGAGAATGGGGGTCCAAGGAGAAGGGGAGGAGGGAAGTAAGATGCTGACAGGAGGCAAAAGACGGGATAAAAGAGGTCTGCAGAATGGGGGAGTGGATAGGGAATAAGAGTGGCATGGAATGGAAAGGGAAGACGCGACTGACGTACAAATAACGAAAAAGAAAGATTTGGAAAACGACTAGACTGTGGAATGAAAGAAAGAAATGACAAGTATAATACTGACAGCACGTAAAAGACAGGAAAATGAGAAGATGCAAGAAAACGGCAAATATGAATGATGAGCAGAGGCGGGGAGGAAAAGCAAAGAAAGAAAGAAAAAAAAAGAGGTTAAAGAGAATGGAACGGTGTATAACATGGGGGCGGGGAGTATGGTCTTGACAGGAGGTAAAAGACGGTTTAAAAGAGGTGAGAAGATGCAGAGAAAGAGGGATTGGGAGTGGCAAGGGTGTACGAAAAGGAAAGGAGAAACGGAGAAAGTGAGGAGATTGGAAGTGACCACGGGTCATGGGGACCGGGCTAATGTATGGCCCAGCCTTCACTACAGGTGAAGGATGTCTTAAAACGAACGGACGGTCATGGGGAACAAAAGGGAAGGGGACAGGGAAAAAATTAGGAGACTGACGAAGTAAATGAGGGAGATAGGGATACGAAAAAGGGAAGGAGAAATAGATAAGGTTAAGATTATGGCCGATGCGAACGGAAAGGGAATAGCAGAATGGAGGGAATGTAAAGGAGAATCAGAGTAGGTGAAGAAAGGCTGGTACTGTAAACGGAACGGGAACGGGAACTGGGGATGAGAGAACAAGAATAGATAAAGACGGTGAAGAGACGTGGGAGGTGCAGAGAACGGAGAGTAAAACGGACTCAAGAGGAAGGTGAACAAAAAGAGGGTGAGCAAAAGGGGAAGAGGAACTAAGGAATGAGAATGATAGGGATGAAAGGGAAGGAAAAATTGATCAAGAAGCTTAATGCAGTAGTGGGAAAGAGCTTCACGAGAGAGAGAGAGAGAGAGAGAGAGAGAGAGAGAGTTAAGAAGCGAAGAAAAAAGGAGCCTAAACCTGTAAACCCACAAAGATCCCCACCCCACAAATAAAAAATAAAACCAAGGTGAACATTCATTCATTTCGAGATGTCTGGACACAATGCGTTCAAAGGACTGGAGTTCATAGGCTGAGAGAAATAAAGAATGAGGAAGAGTTCCATATTTTACTCGTTGCATACATTAAACACTAAGATTAACGGTAAACTAATGCATTACAGAGTTGACGAGAAAAGGGGTGAGTGTGTCAGACGCGTGCTACATGCCTGCCGTAATGAAGGAGGATATGGAATTAAGCAGACAATTCAGAAGGGCAGTGAAAACTTAAGTAATGGTGGTAAAGAAAGGCTAAGAAAAAACGAGATAGGGACGAAGAGAAAGAGATAAGAAAGGAAAGCTAGAAGCAAATGATACGTAGGAGAAAAGGCAAAAATGGGAGTGTGTGTGTGTGTGTGTGTGTGTGTGTGTGTGTGTGTGTGTGTGTGTGTGTGTGTGTGTGTGTGTGTGTGTGTGTGTGTGTGTGTGTGTGTGTCAGTTATGGGGAACAAACAAACAAAAGTGTAGGGAGAAGACAAAAGTCGAAGTGACTCAGTAAAAGGAGGGCGTTGAAAAGACGATAAATCTTTACCTCCATCCTGCTTAGAAGAGCTGTGTGCCAGGAGCACTCCCACACATGAGAGTTGTTCTCCTCACAGAGGCATATAAAACCCCTGCAGATGATGCACTGCGATAAGTGGAAATGTGTAGCCTCGTACACACCAAGATACAAAGTCGCGCAACATTGTCTCTTGACTGTCTCGCATCTGTCTCAGAAAAATCTAAATTTGTCTCGCAACAGTCGCTAGACACTGTCTCTGGGTCACGTACACACCAAGATACTTTATCCAGCAAAAGTCGCGCAACAATGTCACTAGACTGTTGCGGGACTGTCTCAGGAAACTCTAAATCTGTCGCTGGACAGTCGCGCGACAGTCCAGAGACTAGATTTAGCCTGTATCTTGTCTCCCACTAGATATGGGAGACAAGATACAAGTTGCTCGGAGCGGAGGGATTTGGCAACGGATGACGGATTTTTTTT
Source organism: Coenobita brevimanus (assembly GCF_032717465.1). NCBI lineage: Eukaryota > Metazoa > Arthropoda > Malacostraca > Decapoda > Coenobitidae > Coenobita > Coenobita brevimanus. The sequence continues at coordinate 8,272,566 of NC_136982.1, read as the reverse complement.
TCCATTTTTTTTTAAAGTTCGCATTTAAAAATGCACGCCGCCTGCTATGAGGCGTCAGTATTCACATATTTTAACATTACTTATGGATACCACTTGTACATACATTGAATAATTATATGTACAGTATATGGTTCAATCCTAAATGATTACAGAGTTTATTTATATACTCTAATTTTGCATGAAAGTTATACATCACCGTTGAAAGATTATACTGTATGTATACGGGTCTGTCCTAATAATAATTATGGTATATTTACACGTTTTACATAGATCGTTGAAAAATTATGGGTACGTATGTGGTTCAGTCATGACAGTTCTTAGCTTTAGTGATTCCACGGTTGGTTTTCACAATTATACACACACACACACACACACACACACACACACACACACACACACATATATATATATATATATATATATATATATATATATATATATATATATATATATATATATATATATATATATATCAGCAGCAGCAGCAGCAGCAGCAGCCGTTGAGGTCCACTGCAGGACCGGCCTATCCCTACCAAAGCAGGGACGATACAGCCAATGTATCTCTACCCAGTGGCTTAGGCTGTCTGGTAGAGACTGTATGTAGGGTGAGAGGTGCTTGTGAGTGTGACTGTAGTGTTGTAGTGGCTTTCGTATATATATATATATATATATATATATATATATATATATATATATATATATATATATATATATATATATAATATTCGTCCATAAATGTATATCTTCATATGTACATTTTGCCTGTGACTGGAATATCACTTCATGAGTTTAATATGACAAATGTTGGTTGTAAACTGATATTTCACAATTCACGTGGTGGATAGTTCAATCACGGACGCGCTACAATGTCCCTGGACTGTCTCTCAATTGTCTAGCAACAGTCCAGCGAGAAAGTAGCAGAAATATCTAGCGACCGTCTCGCAACAGTCTCTAGACAATCCAGAGACAAAGTTGCCTTGTCTCCAGTGTTCTCTGGACTGTCGCCCGTCTGTATCTGGATTGTCTCGCAACAGGCGGGATACATAGTCGCTCGACTGTCTCTAGACTTTGTATCTCGGTGTATACAAGGCTTAAGAAATAGGCACAGGTTAGAGCTTGAACTCATATCTTCCCTAACGTGTCTGACTACAGTGATGATGGATTCTGTGTAGTCCGAACGTTGGAGGAAATAAAGGTTTCAAGCTCTAACCTGTGTCTCTCGCATCCAACAAACCCATGTAGAGACTGAACAACTGTGTGAGGGTGAAGCAGCACTCGAGCCAGCCTAGCAAACTCAGTGTATGGGAAGCAGATTTTGGGAAGAGATAGTTTGATCTTATGAAACCCCTAGTCTGCTGAGAGAATAAAGACTGAATTGTATATATACTATTCAGTATTAAAAGATACTCCTGTGTAGCCTGCTGAGAGAAAATGACAGACTGAAGTGTATATATACTATTCAGTATTAAAAGATACTCCTGTGTATGATTTTGGCAGGTCGAAAGATTTAGGAATGAGTTTTTAATGCATCAAGAACAACAAAGGAATAATGTTTGCAAGACCATAACACCAGAGTCCTAAGAAATAATAATGGGAATCAATATGTTGCAGTTTTATGTAAATTTTCTTCTGTGATATTTCTTCAGTAAATTAATATTAAGCAAGCTATTGAGGGGTGTCTGATGCATGCCTGTGCTGGCGATTTATGTACGTTTCGTCCATGAACTGGGATGCGTTTTTCTTTCTCGGAGGTGCATTATGGTCATTTGCGGTGTGCTGTTGTTTTTTCTGGTGAATTATGGTCCTGATTATGGTCCAGTTAGTATACGGTTGATGGGTCTGTTCGGACAGAAAGAGTGGAACTGATCAACAACAACTGATACCCTTGATGTCATTTCCATTAGGAAAGGCCTCTCTTACTGCTGAGGTTAACCAAGTCTATACTGTTTCCAGTTCGAAAAGTTTGCCATAAAACTGAACAGAATAATTAACAGCAAGAAAAAACTAAACAACTGCATCATGTGGTTGAATCAGATAATGAAAACTGGAAATGTAGTGAACACAGTGGCACTAAGCATCTATGTGCCAGGCTGCCATTATCGGTGTTCGGTCAGTGCAACAATGAACGTGTGTGTGCGTGCCTGTGTACAGTTCATGAGTGTAGCTTTCAGTTCGCTGATATATAATACCACTGTTTATTGTTATACATACCGCATCCCACCGCCAGACATCGCCAGAACAGGCAAGAAAGGCACAGAAGATCGCAAGTGACTCTTTAAAACAGCGAAAACACGGAACAGAAAGGATGACAAAAATCTATAACCAGGAAGCATTTATACGGTACTGAATAAAAATGCAGATGATCCGTTTCTATCCTTTAATGTCCGAACATTTGAATGACGAGATTCTGTAGCCCTTTATCTATGGAGTTCGGCTGGGGACTGACTGTGAGACAGAGATGGCGTCACGGGACTGAACTCATGTCAACATAAATCAGTACCCCTGTTGCATTTGTATTAACATCTCAGCACACAAAGAGCAGAATCTGGGGGTCAAGCTTTTCACAACCATGTACACTAAACACGCAGTATATAGGCATGGCTGCATATATATAGCATATACTGTACATATGAGATTATGTTAACAGTATCAAAACATTACCGGTCCCTATATGGCTAGGGTGACGCCCGGTGGTCAAGTATGGATTTCTAGTTTTCGCTAAGAAAAACATACGTGTCTATTTTACTTCGGCAAATGATATACAATTTTCCATGCTGAAAAGGAAACCACAGCGACCAAAAGATTTTAGAAATACCACGACTCTCGTGTTAGCTAAGAATACATACCGGGAACCGTATTTTAACTTTCAACGGTTAATTTTGTTTTCTCATACAGTACATACATGCATACTGAAGTTTAAGAGGAAAAGCCTAGGTAATGCGCCACTTTCAATTTTTGATACAGCCAGATGACTTTATTTTGCTTAGGAAAGGCCCTGAGTCCGTTTCATACTATGACTTTTTTTTTTTTTTTTAACTCCCGACGAAAATATTCAGCTTTTGGAGACAATTCTCTAATCGGGGAAGTAAGATGAAGCCTTTAATAATTCCCTAGAGGTCCATGACCAAAGCTGAACGTAGGCCTTTGGTATTTACAAGAATAAGAAATATATATATATATACATATCAGAGTAAAGCAATTAGTAGTGAAACGGTCAGCAAAGGATAGCTTTCGTGTTCACCAGATTATATTATTTAGACCAAAAAAAACAAACAAACAAAGTCGTAGAAACGATATTAAAGTGCCCATTTAACCTCTGTAGTGAGAGAGGATATTATTTGATTTTCTCTTAACTGCCAGGCGATTTCATTAAGAATATGAGAGCACCCTACCCCTCCAGTTCATAAAGTAGCCTATATCCTATGATGAGTAAAACTATTCACAGATAACAATAACGAAATAGAAAAATTGTATCTTACTATGAAATAAATAGTCCAGAAGACTGCAAGAATTAAATAAAACTAGTATACCACGTTGCCGGATTAATTGGGCTAAAACTTCCAATTACCACTGTATTCAATACAGGTGTTATGGCGTGTGATGAACTTAGTGGGTAAATAAAGTCTATGTCTTATAAATGAAAGCCCATTAAATACATGTGCAATCCTATCTTTTTATATACTGTACGTGAAAATGCGATGTCGTGCGTGAGGTTTATATGAACAGTGTACGCACTAACAGCGGTATGTATGTATGTATGTATGTACTCTAGGGGAAAATTTTTTGCATATTATTTCGCCACTTCCTGCTCTGTTTCCTCTACCCGCAAAAATTCCTAGGCTGAGGAGCTTGGTATTTATCGTATGTGCCCACAGATCCATAGATGATCCTCTTTGGCATTATGAACCCGGGAGGAAAGTGACGGACACTCCCTAAATATAAAATTGAGGCGGTACGGTGGTGGGGGAAACGTTTGTCGCTGATTTTACCATACGTCAAAATGTAAAGATGCTAAAGCTTTGCTAGAAACTCTCCTGAACGCCAAGGATAGCAAGGTGAAATGTGGGTTGTACTGTTGTGGCTTTGCAAAATTTGGAGCATACCTTCCTTCGCAATTCTTTTAACGCATTACCATGCAGTACATTCTCGTATGGTGCTGGTGTAAACTGCATCGATAATAAAAGAGACATGATAACATACAAGACAATGTTCGGGTGTAATATGGAATGTGAATCGCTAAGAGAGAGGTGCTACGAAGACTCCTATGACACTACGCCTCTATATCCATTCAATAGGACGACATCACTTGACTTTGTCTTTGCCACAGCTAGACAAATTTGTGCTGCTAAAGACAGATGCCCGTGTTGAAGAAGTTAGTAACAATTTCCATTTACCCTACAGTACGATGACATCTATTATTTCTTGCTACTGTCAGACGACGAGTGTTCATCTAAAAAAATAAATAAATAAATAAATAATGGTGAGTGACCGGAATAAGGGTGGCGAGGTAACGATGGAAAACGAATGAAACAGGAAAAAGAAGGGAACACATGGAGCAAGGAAAATAATACGATGAGGGAAGGAAGATATGGAAAGGGAATAAAGAGGCGTGAAAAAAGGGATCAAGAAGGAAGAACGTATGGGAAGGGGAAGATCACTGAATTGGGATGGGGTAGGATGTGAAGAGGAATTAGGAAGAAGACAGAGAGATGAGGGAGGGAAGCAAGAAAAGGAATAAGGAGGAGGAAGGAGGAATCAAAAGAGGGAGGAAGAAGGAAAAAGAAAGGAAATGGGAAGAAAGAGATGAAGGATATATAGAAAGGGGAAGAAGTAAGAATAAATGGGAAGGGAATGGAAGAATTAAAACAAGGAAATGGGGAAAGGAGATGGCAAAAGAAAGTTGGGAAGGGGATGGAAGAAGGATGGGGAATTTGGAAGGGAAAGTAGGAAACAGGAGAAATGCAGAGGGCAAGGAAAAAGAAACGAAAGAAGGAGAAATAATAAGGAAAAAGAAAAAGAGGAAACAAAATAGGAAGGAGAAATGGGAAGGGACAGGGAGGATGATTGGGAAGTAGTTACGAAGGGTAGTGAAGGCGGATGAAAAGTAGGAAATAACAAAAGAAAGTGGTTCCGAAAAATGCAGACGGTAGAAGAAGGAAACATGGAAAAAGGAAGAAATGATGAAGATGGAAAGGATGAAACGAAGAAATTGAAAAAGATATAAAGAGGGACGAGGAGGAGAGAAGAATTGAGAAAAAATGGAGAAAGGGAGACTAAGAAATAACGAGATAGGGACGAAGAGAAAGAGATAAGAGAGGAAAGCTAGAAACAAATGATGAGTAGGAGATAAGGAAGAAATGGGAGTGTGTGTGTGTGTGTGTGTGTGTGTGTGTGTGTGTGTGTGTGTGTGTGTGTGTGTGTGTGTGTGTGTGTGTGTGTGTGTGTGTGTGTGTGTGTGTGTGTGTGTGTGTGTGTGTGTGTGTGTGTGTGTGTGTGTGTCAGTTAAGGGAAACAAACATATTAGGTACTGATAACGTGGTCATGAAGGTAATGGACTAGGGGTTGGGGGTGGTATGGTGAGGGAAGAGGAGGCAGGGTGACAGGAGAGGGGGAGACGGGAGACTCTGGAAGAGGCGGGGTGGGCACTACAGGGAAACAGGGGAGAAAGAGCTAAGCGGGAGGGAAAGTATGGTAGAGATAATGCTGAATGAGGAGAGGCTGGTGGCAGGGTGAGGGAAGAGGGGTGGTGGCAGGGTGAGGGAAGAGGGGTGGTAGCAGGGTGAGGGGAGAGGAGTGGTGTCAGGGTGAGGAGAGAGGTGTGGTGGCAAGGTGAGAGGAGAGGGGTGGTGGCAGGGTGAGGGGAGAGGAGTGGTGGCAGAGCGAGGAGAGTGGGGTTGACGGCACCGGGAAGGGAGAGGGGTAGTGGTAGGGTGTGGGGAAATGGGTGGTGGCAGTGTGAAAGAGAGAGGTGGTGGAGGCGTGAAGGGATAGGGACGGTGGCAAGGAGAGGGGAGATGGGCGAAGGAAGGCAGGATGATAGGCACTGGCAAGATGATGGATGGCGCTTGAGAGGAAGTAATTTGACGTGTAAGCGTAGCAAGGAGGGGGTGGTAGGTAGAGGTGTGGCAGGATGGCTGGGAGTGTAGTGACAGGCTAAGAAATGGCGGTGTGGTAAGGGGAGAGGTGGCAAGAAGAGGAGCGGTAGGGAGAGAGATGACAACGCGACAAAGAGAGAGTGGTGGCAAGGGGAGAGGTGGCAGGGTGACCGGGAGATTGTCGGCATACTGAAAGTATTTGAAACCTTGTCGGGAATAATGAGTTTTTGTGGCAGTAATTACATCCCAAAAGATCAAAGAAAGTTGAGACAAAGAGGGGGTCCAAGTGGAATGGGAGGTGGGAAGTAAGACAATGCCAGGAGATAAAAGACGGGATAAAAGAGGTCTGCAGAATGAGGGAGTGGATGGGGAATAGGGGTGGGAGGGAATAAAAAGGCAAAGACGCGAATGACTTACAAATAACGAAAAAGAAAGATTTGGAAAACGTATAGACTGTGGAATGAAAGAAGGAAACGACATCTACAATACTAACAATACGTAAAAGACGAGAAAAAGAGGAGTAAGAACAGAATGGCAAAGATGAATGAGGAGCAGAGGAGGGGAGGGAAAGCATGGAAAAAATATATATATGAAAAAGGCTAAAGAGAATGGAGCGGGATATAACATGGGAACAGGGAGTAAGGTCCTGACAGGAGGTACAAGTCGGAATAAAGAGGTGAGAAGAGGCAAAGAAAGAGGACTTGCGAGTAACGGGGACGTACGAGAAGGAAAAGAGAAACGAAGAAAAAGACAAGATTAGAGGTGAACACGGATGATTGGGAACGAAAAAGGAAGGAGAGACTTAAAAAAAAAAAATGAGACTGGGGAAGTAAATGAGGGTATGAGGGACATGAAATGGGAAGGAGATAATTATAGATAAGCGGAATATCTTTGCGGAAGTGAAAGGAAAAGGCAAAAGAAGATGAAATGGATGGGAGGGAGAAACAGAGCAAGGAAACACAGAATGGTGATGTAAACAGGAAGGGAATGGGAAGGGGGGAAGAAAGAGCAAGTATATATAAAAGAAGGCGAGGAGACATGGGAGTTGCAGTAAAAGGAGAGTACAGCGGAATTAAAAGGGAAGTGAACAGAATGGCGAGCTAAAAGGGAAGGGGAAATAAGGAATGAGAATGATGGCGGTGAAAGTGAAGGAAAAATCGATCAGGAAGGTAAATGCAGTAGAGAGAGAGAGAGAGAGAGAGAGAGAGAGAGAGAGAGAGAAGCCGGAACCTGTAAATCCGCAAAGATGTTACCTCTAAGAAAAAAAAAATAAAGCCAAATTCAACATCCATTGATTTCGAGATGTCTCGACACAATTCGTTCAAAGGACTGGAGGTCACAGATAGAGGGAAATAAAGAATGAGGAAGACAGTTCCAGATTTTACTCGTTACATACATTAGAGATTAACGGTAAACTAACACATTAGAAAGTTGGAGAGAAAAGTGGTGAGTGTCACTGTCAAACGCATGCTACGCGCCTGCCGTAAAGGAGGAGGACATAGAAGCAGACACTTTAGAAAGGAGGTGACCACTAAGTAACGATGATAGAGAGATAATGATGCAAGAGTGCAGCGAGGAGACAAAGGTTGAAGTGACTCAGTACGAGGAGGGAGTTGAACAGACGATAAATCTTTACCTCCATCCTGATTAGAAGAGCTGTGTGCAAAGAGCATTACCACATATGAGAGTTGTTCTCCTCACAGAGGCATATAAAATCCCCGCAGTTGATGCACTGCGACAAGTGGAAATGTTGTGTAAGAAATATACACAGGTTAGAGCTTGAACTCGAATCTATCCTCTCTACCGTTTCTGCCTACAGTCATGATGTAGACCGAAACGTTAGAGGAAATAAAAAATTCAAGCTCTAACCTGTGTCTCTCTTGCATCCATCAAACCCATGTAGAGACTAAACAGCTATGTGAGAGTGAAGGAGCATTTGAGTCAGCTTAGCACGCCCAATGTTTTGGAAGCAGATTTTGTGAAGAGATAGTGTGACCTTATGAAACCCCAAGCCTCCTGAGAGAAAATGAAAGACTGACTTGTATATATAATATTAAACACTAAAAGATACTCCTGTGTATGATTTTGACAGTTCGAAAGATTTAGGAACTGAGTTTTTAATGCATTAAGAACAACAAAGGGAAAATGTTTGCAAGACTATAACATCAGAGTCTTAAGAAATAATAATGAGAATCAATATGTTGCAAAATTTTATGATAATTTTCTTCTGTGATTAATTTCTTCAGCAAATTAAAATTAAGCGAGATACTGAAGGGTCTCTAATGCATGCCTGTGCTGGCGGTTGATTTACTTTTTGTCCTTTAACTGGGATGCGTTTTTGTTTCTCGGTGGCGCATTATAGTCATTGGCAGTATGCTAATGTATTTCCTGCTGCATTATGGTCCTGATTCCGCCAATCAGCGGGCCGGAAAAAGGTGCCTCATGTTCTGAAATCAGATTCAAGATGGGATCCGCCGACGACTAAAGATGAGACTGGAAACTGGTCTTGGTTAGGCTTGAATGACACGGATCTAGGTTAGGTTATGTGGCGTCTGAATATTAATGCCGATAATTTTTTGGAAATTCACCCGTTTCTTTATTTTCACCATTAAAAACAACTAGGTTGGTTTAAATGTTTACAAAACCATAATCCCACATTAAAGACTCATCAACATCTCACATATTTTTTTATGCGGAAGAAACGTTGCAGAATAAAGTTACTTTGAAATGTGCAACGTATTGATTCCCATTATTATTTAGAAGTGGGAATCTGGTGTTATGGTTTTATAAACAGTTACCCAACTGTTTCCTTGATGCCAATCAGAAATATGACAGAAATCAGGTGTGCTATAGCCTGCTCCCGTGATTCATAAGTACACGTTATGATGGATGCTGTGGACAATGAATAAAGGGTGGAGTCATCAGCGTATGAAAGGACAGAGTAGTGCAGCTAAGATCGCTGATGAATACTAACAACAGAGTTGGTGACAGAACAGATCCCTGAGGAATACCACTGTCAAGAGTTCTAGAAGAAGGACGGTGGCCGTCAATTGCAGCAACTTTAGAACGACCAGAAAGGAAGCTAGAAATGAAGGCAGAGATAGAAGGATGGAAACCGTGAGAGGGCAGTTTAAAAGATATATAGCAGACTCGGGCGAAACCCATTGAGAGGCCGAGTGTAATAGCACAGCTTCCACCAAAGACCCAAAAGAAGATTGACCAAGAGTCAGAAAGTAAGGTGAGAAGATCGACGAAATCCATTCTGACAGTCCGAAAGAAGGCTATGATAGAAAATGTTACCAAGGGTGTTTGATTGAAAGTTTGCTTTTCAATGTCCCAATGGAGAAGTGGCAAAAAGGCAAACGACATGAGACACGAGAGGAAAAAAACACACTTGGGGATTCAGCAGGGAAGAAAAACGGGACAGGGGCAGAATGATGGTGGAGTGAGATGAGGAGAAGGAGAAATGGTGATAAAGATAGGGAGAGATGAGGAAGATTTAAGGAAGCTGAATATATGAAGGGAGAATGAAAGGAGGACCATTCAGTACCTCGAAATAAAAATAAATGGGTAGAAATTTAACTGAATATCTCTGTAAAAATAAGCAGTAAATTAATAGGTAACCTAAACTCATGTCTCTGAACTCTTGGAACACCATCATAAATATGATTAACAAGAAGGGAAAGCAAGAAAACAGGAGGTTAGAAGTATCAAATGGGATTAGCGAAAAAGAAAGTAAAAGATTAAAAAATGACAACAAAAGAATGGAAATTTTCAGCAAGGTATTCAGAATGTGACGAAGAAGACTGAGGCTGGAGCGGGATGAAAGGTAAGAACAAAAGGAAAGGGTGAGAAGAATAAGAAAGTTGTAAGACTATCGGAACAAAACAAATTGCATGTATATGTTTGTATATAGGAAGGAAGATATGTGTACTGCAGCAGCCGGCTGGCATACCCATGATTTAACGAATAAATAAGTAAACAGTCATCATCATCATTCCATCTCGTATACCTAGCTTTAAAAAAGGAGTCAGGTAAGGTAAGTAGTTTTTAAATTCTGGTAAAAATGGGATAACAATCTGTCAACTAAGGACCCTTAATATAACACAGGAAGAGTAGTGTATCAAGGAGAGGTAGAAGTATGAGGAGGAATCAAGCTTTTCAGTACGTTTCCCACATATATATATATATATATATATATATATATATATATATATATATATATATACACACACACACACACACACACACACACACACACACACACACACAGAGTGAGAGAGAGAGAGAGAGAGAGAGAGAGAGAGAGAGAGAGAGAGAGAGAGAATTGGATATGTTACCGGAAATAATAAAGGAAACAGAATCTTTAAAAAAATTGCTTTTCAAGTCCATGGAACAACCAGTAAATAAAAGTAAAAAAGACCGAGACAGAAACTTGGTGGTATGTCAGTGAAGTGAAAGTACCAGAAAGGATTAAGAAGTTAAAAATATTGCCTGCATCCTTTCAAAAGTTGGTGTAAAGAAATATATGTCTAAATAAAATTCGCCAGCTACAAAATCAACGAAACGCCTGTTACTCGATCCAGGAAGGATTAGAGAAAGAACTTCCTCCACGAAAATTACTTGAATTTATATTTTCTGACGTGGAAAAATTATCAGGAAAGGAAGTAAGAGCTAAGCCAGGTCCCGGATAATCGAAAGATGAGAGTTCGTTTCTCCCAACGGATTTCGTAGGTCATGCATGGTGATCGTAACGTCGATTCTGATCAATAATAAAAAAACACGGGTGTCGCCATAAGTGCTTGTAACAGAGCCGCGTAAGTTAAGGGAGGGTGGAAGCTACTTAAGAGGGCCTCGTTACCCGGAAATTGCTCAAGTGTTAGCACTATTTCCTTTTTTTTTTCTCAAAATATGGTAGCTTTCCTATTGTATATAACATAATCTTATAGTGAATATTGTGTATAGTGTACATAGTGTATAGTGTTCATAACATACACAAAGCTCAGTGTTGGTTACATAGTTTATAGCGTAGCCTATACAATAGTGTTTAGTATGCATAGTGTATGACTGTGTGACATTTATACAGAGGAGTAGAATTATAGTGCGCAGTACAGTGTTTATAGTATATGGTGAACAGTGTAAAGTGGTTTATGGACTATGTTGTATTGTGTTGGATTATAATGTATTGTGCATAGTGTCTGGTGTAGTGCTTATGGTATATAGTAAATGGTGCATATTGTACTGTGAACAGTGTATGTTCTATATGGCATTGTTAAGTTCCACAGTGAATAGTGTGTGGTCATATGCTGAATATATGGTGTACTGTATAGTGTATGGTGAATCGTGAGTATGGTATGCATAGCGAATGGTATTTGCAGTGCATGGTATGAATTATGAACAGTGCATATGGTGTATACTGCATAGTGTACATTGTGCATGTGTATGATGTAATATTGTATGGTGTTTATGGTGGTTATGAAGTATGGTGTATGATAGATATGGTGGACGGAGCATGTGGGTTATGGTTCATATGTGTTTGGTGTAGATGGTGTGTATGATGTGTGGTGCATATGGTGTATACAATGCATGGTGCATATGGTGTATACAATGCATGGTGCATATGGTGTAGGTGTATATGGTGTATGGTGTGTATGGTGTATGGTGCATATGGTGGATGATGCATATGGTGCACTGTGCATAAGATGTATATGATGTATGATGTATGGTGCATATTGTGTTCAGTGCATATAGTGTTTGATGCATATGGTGTATCGTACATATGGTATGCATGATGTATGGTGTATGGTGCATAGGGTGTGTATGATGGATGGTGTATGGTACATATGGTGTATGATGCATATGGTGTATGGTGCATATGGTATGATGTATGGTGTGTATGATGTATTGTGTTTGGTGCATATGGTATGTATGATGTATGGTTTATCGTGCATATGGTGTATGGTGTATATGATGTGCATGGTGAATATGATGTATGGTGCATATGGTGTGTATGATGTGTATGGTGCATATGGTGTATGGTGCATCCTATGTATGGTGCATATGGTGTAAACTGCATAAGGTCTACAGTATGTATAGTGTATGGTACTGTACATGTGGTCTATGGTGTAACTGGTGTACGGTGTGTATGCTGAATATGGTGTATGGCGCCTACGGTGTTTAGTGTGTATGTTGCACATGATCTATGATGTGCATAATGCATATGATGTACGGTATGGATGGTGTAAAGCGCAAGCGATGTACAGTATGCATGGTGAGCACAGTGTATTGTGCATGACATATGGTATGTATGGTGAGCACCGTGTGTATAGTGTATCATGCTTGAGATACAGTGCTTACACTGTATGATGAGCTTGGTGTATGTTATGTATCGTGCTGCATTTATGGTACCGGGTACGTATGATGTATGGTGGGTATAGTGTGCATTGTGTGGTGTGAATGGCGTGTATATAATGTTTGTGATGAGTACCGTACGTAACTACGTTAAGTATATCGTGTACATATCGTGTATGACGTATATATATATATATATATATATATATATATATATATATATATATATATATATATATATATATATATATATATATTGCCAGACGCCTCAATCCCGTTTGGGGTGGCCACAAACAAATCGCCTCCACGTCGCCCTGTCCCCCGCCATTTCATTGCCCTGCTTCCAACTCACACACCCCTCTCTCATATACCTCTCCACCCCATCCCTCCATCTCATCCTCGGCCTCCCCCTCTCTCTTCCCCCCTCCACCTCACTCACATACACTCTCTTCGTCAGTCTCTCACCCTCCATCCTCTCCACATGGCCAAACCACCTCAGGGTGGTCCTCATATATATATATATATATATATATATCTATCTATCTATATATATATATATATTTACATATCCGGGGGCAGGATCCCACTGCTACCTGGCGCGTTCCCGGGTGGCGGATAGGGGAAGGTCTTGTAGATATACAAGGTACCGTCGTAGATGGCGTGGACCATAGGACCCCCAATAGATATATAAGGCTCCACCGAATATAATGAATAAGGTGGAAGAAGAATTATATCTCACCAGAAACTATGTGGCAGGGAGGTGAGATTATTTGCCACACTCCTCCCAACCAAACATGAATTCTATTGCTCAGGATTTGAAGGGCATTCCTGTTGGATCATCGTCTAGTAAAGGTCCAACCGCACTGCCTCCTGTGCTTACGGGCAGTGTGCCACCAAAAGTGAGTAGGCACTGTGTTGGCAAGTTAGAGACTGGGATATTAAACAATCTTAAATCCATGAAGATCTATGCGTACAATGTATGAAGCCTCGCTGAAGATTACAAACTTGATAACGTAATGGCTGAACTGGAAAACATTAGTTGGGACATTGTAGGTTTGAGTGAGACCCACAGAAAAGAAGAAAAAGTAAGTCAGCTCGATGACAGTGGCCACCTATTTTATTACAGAGGAAGGGAAAATGAAAGAGTTAGTGGTGTAGGATTTCTAATTAACAGAAATCTTGCAGACAACATTGTTCAATTCATCAGTGTATCTGACAAAGCAGCAGTGGTTGTAATCAGACTGTGCAAAAAGTATACCTTGAAAGTAATACAAGTATATGCACCAACTTCTCAGAGCTCAGATGAAGAAATTGAAACATTCTATGATGACATCTCCCAGATTATGGAAGAAGAAAAGACCACCTATACTATACTCATGGGAGACTTCAATGCAAAAGTTGGAAAATCAAAAAATGGAGAAGCATGTATGGGAAAATTTGGAGTGGGAGAAAGGAACGAAAGAGGAGAAATGCTGGTAAACTTTGCAGAAATGTTTAACATGAGAATAATGAACACATTCTTTCACAAAAGAACAGGGAGAAAGTGGACCTGGAGAAGCCCAAATGGAGAAACAAAGAACGAAATCGACTTCATTATAGCAGATAAGAATAACACGGTCACAAATGTCACAGTCATAAACAAAGTAAATATTGGAATAGACCATAGAATGGTGGGTTGCACAGCAAGATTCAATTTCAAAAGTGAAAGAAAGAAGATGATTAAAGATAAAAATAAAAATAAACGAAATAAAATAAAAATAAAATAAACGAAAAGTAAACGAAAACAAAGTCGCATTTCAGTTGGAAATAAGGAACAGATTTCAAGCTCTCAGTAATGCTGAATGTGACACTGATGAGCTGAATGACAGACTAACAAAAGTGCTGAAAGAATCAGCGGAGGTAGTAGGAAAACCTAATACAATTAAAGCCAAGAAGTATTCAGAAAAGACACTCGAGCTTATGAAAAAAAAAAAAATGAAATGAAAGTGAAAACAAAGAAAGATGAAATTGAACGAGCGGAATTAAATAAGCTTATCAACAAAAGACAAAGAGAAGAAAAAAGAAAGAGAAACATGGATCAAATAAAAGAAACCATCAAAAAAGGAACAAGTCTGAAACTGGTCCGGGATAAAATGGCACTCGGAAAGCAACAAATTGCATCACTAAAAGACAAAAACGGTTAAGTCACTAAATGAAGAGATAAGATGTTGAAGAGAGTTCAAGAATTTTACAAAGAACTGTATGCATCAAAGACCGCAGTACCCATAGCTAACTTTTCAGTTGACACGAGTGAAATACCTGAGATAACACCAGACGAAGTAAATAATTCTCTAAAAAATATGAAATGAGGGAAGGGTCCGGAAGAAGATGGAATAGTAGCAGATTTACTGTTGAATGCAGGAGCAGGATTACAGAATAGGCTTGCTAACTTATTCACTCAATGTAAAAGAAGAAGAAAGTTCCAAAAACATGGTGTAATGCAATAGTTATTTTACTTTACAAAAAAGGTGACTCAAAAGACCTTAGTAACTATCGACCCATTAGCTTGCTATCTGTCATTTACAAACTCTTCACTAAAGTCCTTACAAACAGAATAACTACAAATTTGGAGGATAACCAACCTCGTGAACAGGCAGGATTCCGAAGCGGGTATTCGACTACTGATCATCTACACACAATGAATCAGCTAATTGAGAAAACTACAGAATATACTAAACCACTGTGCTTAGGTTTTGTTGATTACGAAAAGGTTTTCGACTCAATGGAGCACATAGCAATTATAAATTCATTGCGAGAACAAGGAGTGGATGAGAACATTGTAAAAATGCTCGAAAACATAATTATATAAAGAGGGAACTGCTACAGTTAAATTACATAAGGACTCTGAGAAAATTAAGATTGAGAAGGGCGTGCGTCAGGGAGATACAATTTCACCAAAGTTATTTACAGCATGCCTAGAAAATATTTTCAGAAGGCTAGACTGGGAAAACAAAGGAGTGAACATACATGGAGAAAAGCTAAACCATTTAAGATTTGCAGATGACATTGTTCTAACCTCAGAAACAGCGGAGGCATTGCAAGAAATGTTAAATGACCTGAACAGAGAAAGTCTCAAAGTAGGGCTAAAGATGAACCGGAGTAAAACTAATGTTTAATCCTCAAACACCAAAGAGCGTCATCAGAATAAATGGAGAAATTCTTGAAGAAGTAGAGGAGAACAATTACCTGGGACAAACATTAAAATTAACGAAAGATAATGATAGTGAAATAAAAAGACGCATTACAATTGAATGGAAAGCTTTCGGTAAACATAGGGACATTATGAAAAGTAGCTTGCCAGTTTGTATGAAACGAAAAGTAAATAATGAATGTATAATTCCAGCTATGACATATGGTTGTGAGACTTGGAAACTGATAAAATCGATGGAAAATAAAATAATTCGTTCTCAGAGAGCAATGAAAAGGTCAATGTTGGGAATATCTTTAAGAGCCAGGAAAAGATCAACTTGCAAGAGAGAGCAGACTGAAGTCAAATATATTATAGAAAGTTATAAAAGAACAGAAATGGAGGTGGGCAGGCCATATAGCAAGAATAAGTGATAATCGATGGAGCAAGAGGTTGACTGACTGGACACCAAGAGACTCTAAGCGTAGAAGAAAAAGGCCAGACAGGAAGTGGAGAGATGATATAGAGAAATTTGCAGGGAAAACGTGGCAAAGATTGGCTCAATCAAGGAATTCGTGGAGAAGGTTGGGGGAGGCCTTTGTTCTGCAGTGGACTTGTAATGGATGATGATGATGATGATATACAGTGTGTATATATATATATATATATATATATATATATATATATATATATATTCATTTATTTATTTATAGCACATATATGGCCTGTATGGCGTGTATGTAACGTGTACATCATGCATACAGTCTGTATCGCATTTACATTTTTTTTTTTTTTTTTAATGTACTCGACACTGGGCATAGGTTTCACAGCCAGCTCCCAAGGCCCAGTAGTCCTCCTACATATCATACACCTCTACATGTCACCACTTCGGCACTAACACCCACCGTCCATATTGAATACATGCTTGGGCTGTCTCATACACGACTGGTGTATTGGTATTAGCGTTTTTTTGTTACAACATGTCGGCGGGTCTTCTGGTAAATTGGTAAAGTCTACTTCATATGAAATTCAAATCCTTAAACTGTTTTCTGCCCCAGCGGAGATTTGAACCTGGGTCCGGTAGGACCGCAGGCCACTAGCGTGTGTATAGCGTGTGTAAAGAGTGTACATAGCATGTATGGTGTATATAGCTATTATTCTTATGTGTACGGGCA
Source organism: Coenobita brevimanus (assembly GCF_032717465.1). Lineage (NCBI taxonomy): Eukaryota > Metazoa > Arthropoda > Malacostraca > Decapoda > Coenobitidae > Coenobita > Coenobita brevimanus. Next base: position 8,255,779 of record NC_136982.1, on the reverse strand, counting down.
AAAAATGCCCCAGCTTATATCACCAGCTTTCACAAGGGTTGTTTCTCTCCCACAGAGGTCTGAATGCAGGCATGTGATTGATCGAGGATAAACAGTTAATGTTGTGTGTGAGGTCTATGCAGGTTTATAAAGATTCTCTCGCCCAGGGGATGAGATGTAAACAAACGCGTTACGATGTGGCAATAAGCTACCTGCCATTGCCCTCATTATGGGTCGGAGCTGATCTCGTAGGAATCTCGTATGTCCGACCTCAAAAGGTCAGCTGAGAGTCCCCAGCGATCTCGTAGTTACTAGGTGTTTCGATTATCAGGGACCAGGCTTTCTTGGCAAGGCGTTTAAGGTCGTCCCTCCCGGGCTGACGAGGGGAAAAGTAGACCCAAAGGACGGCCACCTCTCGCCATTGCCTAATTAAGTGCCATCTATCTATCTATCTATCTATCTATTGCCAGATGCCTTAATCCCGTTTGGGATGGCCACAAACAAATCGCCTCCAAGTCGCCCTGTCCCCCGCCATTTCACTGCCCTGCTCCCAACTCACACCCCCCTCTCTCATATATCTCTCCACCCCATCCCTCCATCTCATCCTCGGCCTCCCCCTCCCTCTTCCCCCCTCCACCTCACTCACATACACACTCTTCGTCAGTCTTTCACCCTCCATCCTCTCCACATGGCCAAACCACCTCAGTGTGTTCCTCATAACGCTTCCTATCACATCCACATCCACACCACAACACTCCTTTATATCCTCATTCGTCAGCCTGTCTCTCCATGTGACTCAACAGGCTCCTCTTAAATAACTCATTTCCACTGCTCTCACTCTTGACTTGTGTCCTTCCAACAACGTCCAAGCTTCACTTCCGTACGTTAGAGTTGGTATCACAATACTGTCATGCAGTAACTTTTTCACTTCCATGCTCAATTCCCTGTTTCTTATCACTGCTTTCAAAGAACCAGCAACCTTTCTTCCCTGCTGTACCCTTTCAAGCACTTCACCCTCCAAACCTCCATCCTTACTCATCACACTACCCAAGTACTTAAACGTACTCACATTCTCCAATTCCTCACCATCCAACCTCGCTGTACATTCACTGACTTCACCTCTCTCAAAGACCATTACTTTACTCTTCCCTACATTCACCTTTAAATTCCGTTTCTTACACACTCTCCCAAACTCATCCACCAAGCCTTGCAGCTCCCCTTTGTCTTCACTCAATAACACAGTATCATCTGCAAACAACAGTACAGGGAGTTTCCAAACACTATCCTCTCTCACCATGGCCACTCCAACATCCACTACCCTACCTTGTACCTCTTTTATTACCCCATCCATGTACAGATTGAACAACCATGGAGACATGACACATCCCTGTTTCAACCCAATTTTCAAAGAGAAAAATTCACTTAGTTCGCCATCCACACGCACTGCAGCCTTCGCACCATCGTACATACTCTTCACAGCATTCAACAACTTCCCATCTACTCCATATATTCTTAACACTTTCCACAATCCTTGTCTATCCACCCTGTCATATGCTTTCTCCAAATCCATGAAAGCTGCATACAACTTCTTTCCCTTCTCTAGAAACTTTTCCACTAAAGATCTAAGAATGAATATCTGATCTACACAACCTCTTCCCTTCCTAAAGCCTCCCTGTTCTTCTCCAACTAATTTCTCTGTTCTTTCTCTAACTCTGTCAATAAGTATCCTACCATACACTTTTCCTATTATACTAAGAAGACAAATGTCCCAATGATTACCACACACTTCTTTTTCCCCTTTTCCTTTGTACAAGAGAATAATTATACCTGACTTCCAATCCTCCAGGACTCTACCTTCCTCCCAGGCCAATCTGCACATCTTCCACATCCATTCTACTGCTATCTCTCCCCCATGCTTCAGCATTTCACCACACACTCCATCAATTCCTGGGGCTTTCCCCGATTTAACTTTCTTCATTGCTTCCACAACTTCTATCCTACTGATTTCTTCCTGTCTTCTCACCTCCCTCCTTCTCCCAGCCATTCCCCAGCCACTTATACTCGCATTACTTCCATCCTCTATGTTCAACAATTCCTTAATGTGTTCTCTCCATCTGCTCACTTTTTCTCCCTTCTCCACTAGTAATCTCCCATTTTTATCTTTCACTCCCCTGCTAACTTCACTTCCACCCTGTCTTACTCTTTTTCACCTCTTTCCAGAACATTTTCTTACAGTCCCTCCATTTTACACTCAAATTCCTTCCAAATTCCTCATCCACTCTCTTCTTACTCTCTCTTACTAATCTTTTCACCTCTCTCTTTCTTTCCACATATAACTCTCTCTTCCGCCTCTCAACTTCTTCCACGCCCCTATTTCTCATCCATTCATTGTATGCTTTCTTCTTTTGTGCCACAGCCTGTTTCACCTCTTCAGTCCACCACGCTGTTCCTTGCACCCCCCTCCGTCTTCTCTTCCTTCCACACACCACATCACATGCTGCACATATTTCTTCTGTAAATATCCTACACACACCTTCCACGTCTCCCATCTGCTCCAATTCATATTTGCCCAATCGTTCCTCCACTTCTCTCTTATACTCTGTCTTTTTCTCATACTCTTGTAACCTTTCCACTCTCCTTGCAACTACTCCTTCCTCTCGTCTTTCCCCTCTTCTATTCCTTCATCTTACTTGCATTCTAATTCTGCCCACCACCAAGTAGTGGTCAGAAAGTCCACTCCCCCAACCTCTATAAACTCTTGCATCCATTACACATCTTCGCATCCTTTCATCCACACACACATAATCAATCATTGCCTTCCTTTCATTCAGTTCACCACCCACCCTTCTCATCACTCGCCATCACTATGAGTAATTTATAGAGATGCTAGTTACAGGAGGAGCGGCCGCCAATTTTTACTGCCCTACTTGTCTATTTTCTGTAAATATCGTACTGTTTTCAATTTTTTTTTTTCTCTCTCTCTCTCTCACACACACACACACACACACACACACACACACACACACACACACACACACACACACACACAACCGTTTAAGGACCATAGAGCATCTCTCTGGAACGTCTCGTATCCATCAAATTAATCCTCCTGTCACCTTTATCTGAACTCGCCTAATGCAGCACTAGCTCTGCTTTTCTTCACTCCTCTCTATTCCTTCGAATAATATATTCATTCCATCCATTCTTCTCTCCCTTCCGTCACAGTTTTCCTCTTTCTCTTATTATTTCACTCATCCTCCTTTCCCACTCACTTTTTTATCGACAAATAACCTTCCCTCCTTCATTTCTAATTTCCTCGTCTAACTCTTCCATCTCTCCTTTCCTCCACTCCGCTCCACCTTAACAATCTAGTAGTAGTAGACTGTACCACCAATCGAGCACAGCAGTACTCCCAAGGTGGATGGAAAGCTGATAACAGGGAGAGCTGGAGCTCCGGTTTCATCAGCCCTCGGGACTAGTTCCTGACCATCCCCCTACGCTGAAATTTTTTCAGTGTTTCAATAACACAGAGAGTAGATCAGCATGCTCTCCAATACAAGTTCCTCTAACTATCAACACCAAACTACATGCACAGTACACACTACACTTCCTTTTCCAAAAATTAAAAAAGTAATCATGGGTTGAAAACACATAGCCTCAGAGTCCCCAGGGGGGGGGGGGACTACAAATGTCCCCACCTTCCGCCCCTTTCCCGGTGACGACTCGAGCTGCCTGGAACCACTGTCTGACTCATTTCTTTTTCATACCTGCAACATTCGTGGCCTTTCCTCCAATTTTCGCTTTGTTGAGCACCACCCCTCCTCTAAACCTCACCTTCTTTTCTTAATTAAGACTCAGCTCTCTGAGGTAACTGACAGCAGACCCTTTTCTGTATCCTCCTACTTCCTCTAAACTCATTTCAAAGCCAAAGGTGCCTGTTGTTTATATATACGCAACGACTTATCTTGCTCTCATGTTCCTGAACTCGATTCTTCTGAATTTTCTACAGTCTGGCTTCGGCTTTCCTGTCATTCTCTGACTAAATATATCTGTGCTGTTTACTTATCCACAAATTCTACTATCAAAAATTCTTCAACTATCTTACTTCTACGTTGGAACACATTCTATCCATCTCTTCTTTCTCTGAAATCTCCATTTTAGGAGATTTCAATGTTCACCATCACCTTTGGCTCACCTCTCCTTTCACTGATCCACCTGGTGAACAAGCCTACACCTTTTCTATCCTTAATGATCTAGCGCAGCTTGTACAGCACCCTACCAATATCCCTGATCGCCTTGGAGAGAGCTCCAACATACTTGACCTCTTCCTTACAACTAATCTTTCTGCTTACACTGTTAATCTTTTCTCTCCATTGGGCTCTTCTGATCACAACCCTATCACCTTAACCTGTCCTATCGTTCCGGTAAGGCCTGTGGACCTTCCAAAGAAACTGTCTGTGGCACTTGTGAGCTGCAGATTGGGAGGCCCTCAAGCAGTACTTTTTTTATTTTTCCTGGAGCGATTATTGCTTCCACGGCCGGGAGCCATCTGTGTGTGCCTTGCGAATTACGGAGGTTATTCTCTCTGGCATGGAAGCATACATTCCTTTCTCATATCCCCTGACTAATGCAAGAAAGCCTTCGTGTAATCACGCTAGTTCTAATGCTGTCCATAGCAAGGAAAGGGCCTATAAAAGATACCGAAGCCAACCCACCCCTGAATCACATCTTTTATATGTTTCTGCCCGTTATCGTGCTAAGTCTGTTCTTCGCTCTGCTAAAAATAATTTCATCCGTACTAAATGCTCTCAACTCTCCAACTCGAATTCTTCTCACTCCTTCTGGCACCTTGCCAAAAACCTTTCTAACAACTTCACCTGATCATCCTTCCCTCCTCTTTTCCACTCTGATGGCTCTGCAGCTATTTCTTCTACTGATAAAGCAGATCTCTTCACTCAGACTTTCTCCTCCAATTCCACCTTAGACGATTCCAGTGCTGTTCCTCCATCACTTCCCCTCTCTAACTTCCTTATGGCTGACATTAAAATTTCTTCAGCTGATGTATTTCCTGCCAACACAGGCCTCATTATTAACAAGGCATATGGGCCTGATGGAGTCCCTCCTGTTGTTCTCAAGAACTTTGTTTCTGTGCTTTCACCCTGCCTAGGCAAACTCTTTCGCCTTTGTCTGTCAATTTGTATCTTTCCTTCTTGCTGGAAGTTTGCTCTCATTCAGCCAGTCCCCCAAAAAAGGTGACCATTCCCAACCCTCTAACTATCGTCCAATTGCTTTAACATCCTGTATCTCAAAAGTTTTCGAGTCAATTCTTAATAGAAAAATTTTAAGGCATCTTTCCTATCACAACCTTCTTTCTGATCTTCAGTATGGGTTCCGTCAGGGACGTTCCACTGGCGATCTTCTCACCTACCTTTCAGACTCCTGGTCATCCTCCTTTCGGGACTTTGGCGAAAGCTTTCCCATTGCACTTGATATCTCAAAGGCTTTCGATCGAGTCTGGCATAAATCTTTAATTTCCAAACTGCCCTCTTACGGTTTCTATCCTTCTATCTGTGCCTTCATCTATGGATTTCTTTCTGGTCGTTCTGTAGCCGCTGTTGTAGACAGCCATCGTTCTTCTTCTAGATCTATCAATAGTGGTGTTCCTCAGGGCTGTGTCCTATCACCAACTCTCTACCTTTTATTCATCAGTGACCTTCTAAGCTGTATATCTAACCCTATCCACTCATACACTGATGACTCCATCCTTCACCAATCCATTCGGTTCCCGCAACGCCCATCTCAGCAGTTACTTCAACAAAGAAGGGATGAGGCTATGGCACACCTAATGTCTGACTTGGCTTGTATCTCCGACTGGGGTAAAAATAATCTTGTTTTTAATGCATCAAAGACTCAGTTATTACACCTATCAACCCGACAAAATCTTCCACAGGTGTGCCCACTAATGTTTAATAATATTCAACTTAATCCTGCATCATCCTTGAACATGCTTGGGGGTTTCATTTCCTCAGGACTTGTCTTGGAAAGATCATATTACATCTCTTGTAAAATCTGCCGCCAAGAGAGTCGGTGTGCTAAGACGACTCTGTTCCTTCTTTACCCCTGCACAATTGTTGACTCTATACACGTGTTTTATCTGCCCCTGTGTGGAGTACAACTCTCATGTGTGGGGAGGTTCCCCACATACATTTTTTCTCAAAAGAGTGGAGTCAAAGGCTTTTCGTTTCATTAACTCTCCTCCTCTTACTGACCCCCTTCAACCTCAGTCTCTTTGCCGCACTGTTGCATCTTTATCTCTTTTCTATCACTACTTCAATGGTCGCTGCTCCCCCGAACTGTATGTATGTATTCCTCCACCTCTATGAAGGGCGCGTAGCACCCGTCTAGCAGCAAACTCTCATCCCTTTTCTGTCCAACTCTCTCATGCAAGAGTTAATCGATACTCCCAGTCCTTAATTTATGGAACATGTCAACTCTGGAACTGTCTCCCTCTGTCTGTATTTCATGCTTCCTATGATCAGTCTTTCAAATGCAGTGTATCCAGGCATCTCGAAATGATCGGATCTTGAATCTGGCTCTTGCATTTTGTTTTCCTGTTGGAGGGAACAGTTATAGCAGGCTCATGGCCTTTGGTTCCTTCTTCCCCACATAAAAAAAAAAATCTCTCCTCCCTGGTCTTGTCCTTCCATTCATTCATAATTATCCTCTATCGAACACACACACACACACACACACACACACACACACACACACACACACACAAAGATATATATATATATATATATATATATATATATATATATATATATATATATATATATATATATAAACGCCTCACGTCCTCTTTCCTCGACTCCTCACTGGTATCAAAATCTGCTGGTTTCTCTTCCTTTCCTTCAGCTGTAATGTTTTCTTATCTCTAACTCTTTTCTCCATCTTTCTTTTTCTCCCTCTCTGCTCTTTCTCACAGCAAATCCTCTGGTTCAGTCCTCAATTATTGTTCATTCCTAATTTATATTTCACCTACTCAAAGTTGGTCTTTTCTTTTAACTCTTTTTCCCTCTTCCCCTTTCTACCTCACTGTACGTGTATCCTCCCCCGTTTCTACCTCTTATTCTCCTCCCATCCGTTCCTATTAGCCTCCCAACGAATTAGTCAGTTACAGTATGCAACAACCGAAAATCCCAACATAATTATGATTATAGAGTCATGGGTAAACCCTCGTGACAAGCACCTTATTAACGCCCGCCTTTAGAAGGCGGAGCTATAGTGTTATTGCCTGCCTCTGTGTGTGTGTGTGTGTGTGTGTGTGTGTGTGTGTGTGTGTGTGTGTGTGTGTGTGTGTGTGTGTGTCCATTATATCTCATGAACAGCTTGAGATATCAATACAAAATCTTCAGGGTATCAAGATATGGCCAAAATCTTGGACGAGGTCAAAAATGGGCAGTCGGGGTCAAGGTCAAGGTCACCAAAATGTCTGTCAAAGGTCAATTAGTATCTATTGCCTGTCTTTAGCACCGTTATATTTCATGAACAACTTGAGCTATCAACAGGAAACTCTCTGGGTATGAAGATGTGGCCTAAATCTTGGACTTGGCCAACAGCATATTTTGGCGGGCGATTAGCATTCGACTCCCGAATGTTTTTCTTTCATTGGAGAGGTATTGCTGCAAATTTATAAAAAATCTGAAAGCCCGTTACTGCACAACACCAGCGGGTGTTCTAATAATCTATATTAGGAACCAAATGAATGCAGTACAGATCAGCAAACTGGATCTTGAAACACGCAATTCTTTGTATATCGAAATTTTCACATAGAGTAACAAACCCATTCTTTTCAGTTTAATATACAGAACGCCCAAGGTTGATGAAGATAATCATATAATACTGTACGAGCAAAATAAAATCAATTAAAAAAAAAAAAAAAAGCGTTTTCTTGGGAGACGTAAATAATCTGAATATTGACACGAAAAATTAGTGAGCAGACGAAGAAGAGAACAGGTTGTTAAGAGTGATAAATGAAAGGAGAGCATTCGGGAACCAAGTGCTAATCGCCCGCCCGAATATGCTGTTGGTCAAGTTTCAAGCGCGGTCCCCTCGAGGTGGCAGGGGGGTGTAGGGTCCAAGGTGCGGCATGCCCCCCTGGGGGGGCCTGGAGGTGGCGCCTCCCCCTGGGTGGAGACGGAATGGCAGAGCCCCTCCCAAGGGGTCGGGGGAATCCACCCCAGAGGGGGGCCAAGCGGTGGCGCCACCCCAGAGGGGGCCCGGGGAAGGCGCCATCCCGGGGGGTCGGAGGGCCGCGCCCCCTTGGGGGTGGGAGGGCCGCACCCCCCCGGGGGCGGCGGCTCCCCCGGGAGGGCTGGAAGATTTTGGTCATATCTTGATACCCTAAAGATTTCATGTTGATAGCTCAAACGGTTGGTAAGGTGTAATGATGCTAAAGGCAGACGATAAAAATCTTGTTGACCTTTGGCAGCCATTTTGGGTACCTTAACCTCGACCCCGACGGCCCATTTTCGAATTTATCCAAGATGTTGGCCATATCTTGATACCCTGAAGGTTTCATATCGATAGCGCAAGCTGTTCATACGGTCTAATGGGGCTAAAAGCAGGTTATAAAAACTAGTTGACCTTTGACAGCCATTTTGGTGACTTTGACCTTAGCCCCGGCTGCCCATTGTCGAACTCGTCCAAGATTTTGGGCATATATTGACACCCTGAAGATTTCATGTTGATAGCTCAAGCCGTTCATGAGATATAATGGGAACACACACACACACACACACACACACACACACACACACACAGGCAACAACATTATCGCTCCACCTTGGTAAAGGCGGGAGATAACAATGCATTTTTAAGTCAGGCAGTGAATACACCAATGGGCGGTCATAATTTTCTCGCCTTGCCCTGGCAAGATAGAGAGATCTAATAATCTTATGTGATGTTGGTAAAAATTTTGGCAACAGCGATCATAATATCATGAGCCTTGAAGTTAACATCAACTGTAAGACCAGTATAAATGATATTTTATTTCCTAACATTTAAAGAGATAACTTCGATAATATGAGAAAGGAAATTTCCGACACCAACTGGATTACGTTACTAGAGATGGATAACGTCGAAGAAATGTGGGAAATATTCACTAACTGACTGAGGATGATCCAACGAAAAAATATGCCGAGAACTACCTGAATAAATATTCATACTAATAAACAAGCATGCATTAAAAAAAAAAAAAAATCATTGGTCGCAATGGGAGCGAATATAAAAATCATAAACGTATAGGAAATCACAATGACGGTACCGTGCCGAATATTTTAAACTACAGCGGCAATGTACGCAATTTATTTGGAAAACTAAACGAGACTATGAGGCGAAAAATTCTCGTGAAGCAAGACCAAACCCAAAATTATTTTTTCAGTAAGTGAGAGAAAAAAAAAATGTAAACGATAGCATAGGCCCTCTACTTAGATCGAAATGTGATCTCGTCCACGATAACCAAATAATAGCAACATTACTGAAGGAGTAGTTTCATAGTTTTTTCACAAAAGAAAATAGCACGAACTTTCTCATCCTTCAGTCGATTTTCGCTGAACCAGAAGATGATAAGTTATCAATCACTGAAGTGGCAGGACACGACAAGCTGAGTTATCTACAGAAAATCTACCCAAATAAATAAACTGGCCCAGATCAGATATCTCTCCACATACTGATGGGTTAATGTTACAGACAGTTAGCCTTGCCTATAACCAAAATATTTAAAAAAAGAATCACTAACTGAATGTAGAGTACCTGATCAACGAAGCTCGCTAATACTCGTATATCACTGATCTCTAAAAATGGCGATATAAAACTCCCTACATATTACCACACAATAATCCTAATGTCAGTACTAAGCAAGATTACAGGGAAAAAATATTGGAGTTAAAATTACCATGTTCCTAAATAACCTTAATCTTATAACAGATAATCAGCATGGGTTTCGTAATATTATATCAAGCCTCACAAAAATTTGCTTGAATTTTTTACTATTATATACCGGAACGATACCTGGGACGCAAAAATTCCGTCGGATTCATGGAAAGCGTTTGGTAATACCCACCACCTAAGACTGCTAGAAAAACTAAAAGCCCACGGCCTCTCTAACAAATTCTGTTCATGGACTGGTGATTGGTTAATGAATCGCAAGCAACGTGTGGCGACAGACGGCGCATCATCAGACTGGCTAGAAATAACAAGCGGAGTTCCGCAGTTCTTAGTCCTAGGACCAGTCCTTTTCACTAGTTATATCAATTGTCTAGAAAATGGACTTGTTACTAAGGTAGCGAAGTTTGCAGATGACGAGAAAATTGGAGGCAAAGTAATTCCGAATGGAGACTGTGGATTTTTATAAAAATTGCAGATGAAATTTAATGCAGATAAATGTAAGGTAATGCACTTTGGCAACAAAAACGTTGTATAGGAAAACCACATAAACAACACCCCACTGACGGAAATAAAGGACGAGAAGAATCTAGGCGTTATTAGCAGCGACCTCAAAAACGCGACACAGTGCACTGTACGGTAATCAAAAAGTTCGGTCATCGCAGGGAACTTTAATCATAAGACGCCTGATGTAATATCTACGCTTTTTACGACGTTAGTTAGACCACAAATAGAACACTGTGTACAGCATTAGTCCCCGAATCTTTCTATGGACGAAAATAGGCTGGAGAGAGTGCAGCGTAGAACCGCAAAAATGATCCAATCCCTGTGAAATTTATATACTATACGAAGACTATATATATATATATATATATATATATGTTTTCCCTGAAAAACGACGACTCGGAGGAGATAAATACTAGTATTTAAAATTCTTAACAAATTTAATGATGTTAGATATGATAATTTGTTCACAATACAGAATGATACTGAGACTACAAGTAATGGAATGAAACTCGAAAGCGAGAGATGCAACAATAACATTGGGTAAAACTTCTTTAATATTCTCATAGTGGTAAAATGGAATAGGCTACCAGCAACACTATAGTCGCGGCGCGCAACTCTGAGCTTGTTATTATAGTGCCCAGGCAACCTATCATTCAAAAGTGCATCTGATTTCGTGTATAATGAGACGCATGTCATTGGTATATAATAATATTCGTGTATAATTATATTCGGGCATCATATGATTCGTGTTTAATATGATAAGAAATCGGACGCACTTTTGCCAGGGTACGATAATAACAACCTCAGTCGTGCGCCGCGACTTTAGTTAGTGCAAAACCTACTGATAAGTTTAAATCTTGGCTAGACAAATACTTTTATTCTGTATTTGGGCTATGTGTTATTTCCCAGGTGAAGTAATGTTCACGAATGGGAGACGTTTGTTTAATAACGAGAACATTAGGCGACTGTGTTTACTATTCTTGTACATCTGTGGATATTACATAGTGCATAGTCGTTCCTCTTCTGTCTCTCCTATAAAATTTCCATGTATGTTCTTTCTAACAAAAATGGTGCTCTTACTTTCCTATCTGTTTCCTGCCGGTTTAACCTGATTATTTTGTGGGTGGGTGGCGGAAGGCCATCCTTTTCTCTGTTCCTTTTCTTTCATGTTGGTGAGATCTAAGTAGAAAAACCTTTTTTCCCAGCAGATAACCTTTTCATGGGCCAACAGACATGTTATATATATATATATATATATATATATATATATATATATATATATATATATATATATATATATATGTGTGTGTGTGTGTGTGTGTGTGTGTGTGTGTGTGTGTGTGCTTCTCCCGAACACCTGTGTACTCTCTCTCTCTCTCTCTCTCTCTCCTCCTGGATTCTTTTCCTTCTACCTCTCCTTCCTTCTTCCCCTACTCCGTCCTCCTCCCCTCTCAATATTCTTCCTTTTGCCTCTCTCGTTCTCTCAATCTCTTCGTCCTTACAATCTCTCTCACGACATTTTCACCCCTACCCTCCAAAATTCTCTTCACTTTATCTTTCTCACCTCTCCGACTCTCACTTCCCCCTCTACCCTTTCCCCTCCCTTTTCTTCTCCGACTCTCTTCCCTCTGACCTTTCTGCGCCTCATCCTACCATTTGACCTCCTTTTGCCTCATCCTACCCTCCTCCACTTTCATCCCCATCCTTTGCTCCTTCCCTCCTTAAGTCTCTTATCTCTATATCTTCTCTTTTGCTTCCCCCCTCCCTATCTCCTTCATCCCAGATTCCTCTCCTTCCTTCAAATACTCTATCCTCCATCTCTTTCTCTTTTTCTCTTTTCCTCACCTCTCACTTTTTTTCCTTTCCTCCCTGATAGTTTTTCCTCCATACCTCTCGTTTTCTGTTCAGTCGCAGTCCCCTTCATCTCCTCCCCTTCTTCTCTCTCCACCTCTGGTTCTTTTCTGTCTGTTTATCCACTTCTCAGTACGTGTTTTCTCACTCATTTCCTCATCCTTTCTTCCCTCCTCGTCCTTCCCGCAGCTTCCTCCCTCATTCCTCCCTCCAGCATAGCCCCCCCCCCGTACTTCAGTCACCCTATTGGTACTTTGGCGCAGCTGGTGCGTTCATGACTCTTATCCCTCCTCACCACCACCATTACCACCACAACTATTACCTTCATCATCATCACCACTACCATTACCACCACAACTATTACCTTCATCATCACCACCACCATTACTATAACTATTACCTTCATCATCATCACCACCATTACCACCACAACTATTACCTTCATCATCATCATCACCACCACCATTACCACCACAACTATTACCTTCATCATCACCACCACCATTACCACCACAACTATTACCTTCATCATCACCACCACCATTACCACCACAACTATTACCTTCATCATCATCACCACCATTACCACCACAACTATTACCTTCATCATCACCACCACCACTACCACCACAACTATTACCTTCATCATCATCACCACTACCATTACCACCACAACTATTACCTACATCACCACCAATGCCACCACAACTATTACCTTCATCATCATCACCACCACCATTACCACCACAACTATTACCTTCATCATCATCACCACCACCATTACCACCACAACTATTACCTTCATCATCATCATCACCACCACCATTACCACCACAACTATTACCTACATCACCACCATTACCATCACAACTATTACCTTCATCATCATCATCACCACCACCATTACCACCACAACTTTTACCTTCATCATCATCACCACCACTACCACCACAACTATTACCTTCATCATCATCACCACCACCATTACCACAACAATTATTACCTTCATCACCACCACCATTGCCACCACAACTATTACCTTCATCATCATCATCACCACCACCACTACCACCACAACTATTACCGTCACCACCACCATTGCCACCACAACTATTACCTTCATCATCATCACCACCACCACCACCACCACAACTATTACCTTCATCATCATCATCACCACCATCATTACCACCACAACTATTACCTTCATCATCATCATCACCACCACCACTACCACCACAACTACAACTATTACCTTCATCACCATCATCACCACCACCATTACGACCACAACTATTACCTTCATCACCATCATCACCACCACCATTACCACCACAACTATTACCGTCATCACCACCATTGCCACCACAACTATTATCTTCATCATCATCATCACCACCAGCACTACCACCACAACTATTACCTTCATCATCATCATCATGATCATCACCTCCATTACCACCATAACTATTACCTTCATCACCACCACCACTACCACCACAACTATTACCTTCATCACCATCATCACCACCATTACCACCATAACTATTACCTTCATCATCATCACCACCACCATTACAACCACAAGTATTACCTTCATCATTACCACCACAACTATTACCTTCATCATCATCACCACCACCATTACCACCACAACTGTTACCTTCATCATTATAATCACCACCATCATTACCACCACAACTCTTACCTTCATCATCATTATCACCACAACTATCATTTTCACCACCATCACCACCATAACTATCATCTTCACCATCCACCACCACTACAGCTATCATTTGCACCATCACCACAACTATCATCATCACAACAACTACTGTCTTCGCCATCATTACCACCACAACTACTACCTTCACCACCTCCACCACCAAACCCACCTTCTTTACCATCGCCACAGAAAAAATCTTTACCATCGCCACAACTATCATTTTAACCACCATCACCACCACAACAACCATCATCACAACAACTACATCCTCATCATCACCACCACAACTACCACCATCACAATAACTACCTTCTACGCCATCATCAAAGGTATTATCTTTACTATCACCATCACAACTATCATTTAATCCACCATCACCACCACAGCTATCATCGTCACCACCTCACCACCACAACTATCATCTTCACCACCATCACCTTCAGTCAATATCTTCACTACCACAACTGTAACCATCATATTCATCATTATCAGCACCACACACAATATATAACCTACCACAACTGCCACCAACATCATCTTCACCATCACTGTCACAACCACCAACTTTGTCACCATAATTTCACTTGTAACCGCAACCATACGATCTTCACCACCACCACAACAACCATCTTCACCACTACAACCATTATCTTCACCACCACAGCTACCGTGATCATACCAACATATACATCGGCAGCCACCAGCACAACTACCACTCTAGTCACTATCACAACTACCACAATAAACACAATAACTACAGCTATCCAACATCCACCACCACCACGACAACTACCACCTAAGTCATTATCACAACTAAAGTACCATAATCACAAAATCAATTACAACTATCATTACAACCACAATTACCACACTGGCCACTTTCACACTACCACAATCGCATCAACCTTTATCACAACTCCTATAATCAAAACTGTTATCACAATGCCTATCGCAATCAACTGCTACTGTTTAGTATAAGTGCCACAATTATCACCACAGTTATCAAAGCCATAATCTCCCTGCTTTGTTATCCTTGTCTTTGACTCCAATGACAGATAATTACCTTACCGTAGTTATATCCTATCCAACAAGAAGCTGTGCCATGGCACAGCAAACCCGTCTCCGACGGTCTTTTTAGTACTGACGTATAAACACAACAGGATATCTAGTCAAAGACGTCAAATTTTGAGAAAATCGGGTGAAACTGACGATTCTATGCCCATTTGAAATTTTAGGCCCGACTCACCTGATATTGACCCCTTACAGCTAACTGGCTGGGTGACCACCCCTGATGTAATGAGGCATGTTATAGGATGCAGATTTGAAAGATGACCCTTTAGGTTTTGGCTTCATGTCGATATGACGAATTTGGAAGGAGTTATGGCGAAAAAAAATTTTTTACCCATCCCCGTATTTTTTTACATTTTTTGGGCCTACAGCATGGGCCTTGGTCCAATTAGGCCACAGATTTAGTCTTGTGATCAGGTCATAGCCCATCATCCCAGTAATTTTTGCCAGAATCGCACCAGTAGTTTTCGCGTAAAGTTCTTAACAGTCATACAAACAAACTGACAGATAATCTGAATGAAAACAATACCCGTTCCCGGGCGCTTCCGGGGCGGGGACGGGTAATAAAAAACAGCCTCGAGAGGAAGAGTATGTCTGTTGCTGTCTGTTTTCCTTAATACTTTCTCGTACCACAATTGTTTTATCACCACAACTATCACTCCCATCACCCTTCAAATCCAGCTGGCCTCCGTCTACACCATTTCCATTATTTAACTTTTTTTAGCAACTGTTGTGGTTGTTGTTGTTGTAGATGCTTGTGGCGTGAGTGTTTTATTGCTATTGCTGCTTCTGTTGTTGTCATTGCTTTTGTTGGTACTGTTGGTAATTCTCTGTTATTACTATTTCTGTTGTACTTTCTTCTGTTAATTTTTATTGTTTTTAGTTCTACTATTACTGTTTTTGCTTCCAGTGTTCTTGTTGATGTTACTGGCAGCTGATGAACGAGGACAATGACCTAAAAAAAAAAAAAGTACTGATATCTAAAGCAGTTTCAGACCTAGTCAATAATGGGGACAATAATGGAGATAGGTAATCAAGCCCGCGCGCGCACGCGCACGCACGCACGCACGCACGCACACACACACACACACACACACACACACACACACACACACACACACACACACACACGGAGCAACACTACTATTTTAACTCCTTCAACTTGGGGACACATCTTTGTTTCAGTCACAAGACGCATGATTGTCGTAGTATCGTTCTTGTTGGAGAAAACCATAAATAAACATTCACTGCATTCAAACTACTAGTGTTACAGCACCCATTTTCACAAGGTATACTCTCATGTGGAGAGGATGGAGAATGAAAGACTGACTAAGAGGGTGTATGTAGGTGAGGTGGAGGGAGGGAGAGGGAGGGGTAGACCGAGGTTGAGGTGGAGGGATGGAGTTGAGAGGTATATGAGGGAGGGGGGGTGAGCTGGGGGGAGGGGAGTCAAATGGTGGGTGACAGAGTGACTTGGAGGCGTTTTGTCTGCGGCCACCCTTTGCGGGATTAGGGCGTCGGGCTATAGATACATAGATAGATAGATACTCTCATGGCCACTCCCCACCTCACAAAACGATTCCAGCTCATCCTATCCATTTTCTGTTGTTCACACCGGATGAGAGGTAGATGTTACCTATATGAAAATGAAAAATATGTCCCGCTCCCTCTGAAACTGCTTCTTTGGGGTAGATGTTGTAATTCAGACACGAGATGTAAAATTTAATCCATCAATATGACCCTTAATTTTTTTACACCACGCCAGCAAAGGTGAATACAGGAGGATTTCACACTAGCAGCTTCTTAGAACTCTGGCCACAAAAAAAAAATTGAAATGCAATATTATCATCAAATCTGCAGTTCAAGAATCCATGCATTTCCTTGTTTTTATGAGATTACAAAATGGTTGTTAAAAATATACGGTCAGATTGAGAACCTCTAGCATTTTTATTATCAATAATTCATTTATTATTAATATAAATGGAAGGCTCATACAACTGAAGTGACACAAAATAGTACCCTAAAATATATTCTGTATACTAGTCTTTTTATTTCAACTAGATAAGAAACAGAACCGGCAAACTGAAAAATTCTTGGACACCGTCCCCCATACATATATAGCCTGTTGTATTAGGCTAGTCAGTACTGTCTTATATTTTAGTACCGTATTAATCTGCTGATACGCCGTCCCCGCACCAGTCACAGAGAACAGACTGACTACTTGAACTGCACCGACGATATATGTAGGAGGTCATGGAAGTGTGTGCGTGTGTGGATTGCAAGGCTTGATGTATGGAGGTCAATAAATTTGGAAATGTGTGTGTGTGTGTGTGTGTGTGTGTGTGTGTGTGTGTGTGTGTGTGTGTGTGTGTGTGTGTGTGTGTGTGAAAAATGAAATCTGAAAGTGAATATAGCAAAATGTAAAGGGTGGTAGGTGGTAGGTGGTGGAGACCACCATCCACTCGCTTGATGTAGTGCTGCATACTTCTTCCTTAGCCTTTATCATTCTTTTTCTGTGCCTGCCCTCCTGTCTTCCTATTTCTCCCATCGTTCCTGTCACTTATTTGCTTTTCTTTCCTTTACAGGTGGCTTTACATTGAGTGAGGAGCCAAATGGTTTCCTGTAAGCCAAGATACCATTTACAACGATGGGTGGTAACCATATAACCAAACCATACGTGCTCCCTACGTGTCAACAAGTGGGTTGGTGGAGGGTTAGTGCCCCTCCCCGTGAAACAAATAACTAAAAAGTCAAACGGCCACCTCTTCCGGGATAATGGCGTCTGACAATTGGTAGATAGTAAAGTTAAGGTTCTTGAGAGGAATGAAGTGTGTGTGTGTGTGTGTGTGTGTGTGTGTGTGTGTGTGTGTGTGTGTGTGTGTTTGTGTGTGTGTGTGTGTGTGTGTGTGTGTGTGTGTGTGTGTGTGTGTGTGAAAAATGAAATTTGAAAGTGAACATAGCAAAGTGTAAAGTTTTGGTTCTGGAGAGGAATAAATGTGTGTGTGTGTGTGTGTGTGTGTGTGTGTGTGTGTGTGTGTGTGTGTGTGTGTGTGTGTGTGTGTGTGTGTGTGTGTGTGTGTGTATGTATTCATTATTTCGACAATAATTATTAAAACACGACGTTTTTGCCACAAAGGTAGAAGTACCAAATGTTGCTGTAATCAATATTAGCGGTATTTAAATAATGCAGAACGATGTCACTTTTCCAGTCCTGCCATGCCTTTTGTAAGGTGAAAAAAAAAATCGTGTGGTGTTAGCCAGATGAAAATCAGACGTCCTCGAGCTGCAGCTGATGGATTATACGACATGCTTAAATTACGCACCTAGCATCTCAGCAGTTGAATGATGGAGATTCAGGACAAGCCCAATATTTTACATGTTTATCCTTCCCAAGTACATTTTCGGTATATTTTTTTCTACATTAACTTCCTCGTGAAAAAAAAAAAGTATTTAGTCCCTTCAGTCTGATCACGTATTTTCAGTTCCAATTAGTCAGTCTCTTTTTATTCTTTTACCTTAGAAGAAGAGGAAACTAAATGGCTTAATAGGCTGTATCTAACAACTCAAGTTGGAAAAGTCCCTCATAAGCTGAACAAAACTGATTAGAGAAAGCAAAATTAAAATTTGATTCGCCACCGGAGTCAAGGAGTTATATCCAATAGCTAAGAGATTGGAGTTATACTTCAGGACTGGTATCACCCACTCTAGAAGGAAAAGTTCAGTTGTCTACAGTTTATGGAATTAAGAAAGGTACGGCATCTGACCGTCACAGATCATTGGATGTGTAATAGTTACCATTCACATACTGCTTTAGGCCAAGTCAAGTACCTTTAGTACTAAGTACTGTATATTCCTTTTATAAGATTTTCTTTTTTTAGCAATGATGTTACCATAGTGAAGCAGAGACCTATATGGGGAGGGAGAGAGAGAGAGAGAGAGAGAGAGAGAGAGAGAGAGAGGCACTCAACTCCAATTGTATGCTAAGCTGACACGGTATCACACATCCACTCTATCTTATTGCTTCGAAAGAGATTGTCCATTCGGTATGAAGATAATTTTATAATTCATTCCTGTCAGCGCTGAACGATGTTTTTGCCAATTTACGGTAAAACTATCGCTGTGAGTATATTAACCTCCTAATAATCTAAGCAGGAATAGAATTTTTTCGCTTTTCCATGTAGTGGGTACATATAGGGCCATATTCATCCTACCGTCAGACGATTTTATTCAGCTCGTGGAAACCTTTAACTCTTTCTGGAAGGACTGTTCACGGCTGACCAAATCGTCCTGTGTTAGCCTAAATACAGTAGCTGGACCCCTATATAACACTGAAAGGATTAAGACAACTTTAAACCCTGTAACTGCTTGGATATATCATTTTCCCAGCTGAACAAAAGCGTCTGGTATAAGTTTATCCGCACTAGCGAAAAGTTAGTTGGTAAAGAATTAACACACATTAATTATAATACAGCATACACAAAAATTAAAGGACTGAACAAGTCTAGAGTAATAAAAAATAAAATTTGAAGTAATACCCATTTAACCCTCTCTCTCTCTCTCTCTCTATCATTATTCACCTAGCCTTCCCATTCACTGTTTTCTCCACCATTATACTCACATTACCTTCGTTATTCATTTTCATTAACTTCATTATTTTCCTTTTCCACTCTATTTTCTTCCCCATTACATCCATCAGTCACCTCATTGCCTCCATCACTGCCTCATTATATCGCTGAATCACACCCTTCACCCTCCTCACTCACAGTTTTTCCCAATCAATATTCAGCATTCTCTCCACTAAATACCCTATAAGCTTGCCCATGCACAATAATTTCTTGATTAATTTAATAGCTTCCCGATTTTCTCTACTACACAACCACATCTACCTCTTCATTCGCATTATGTGCTTCCTTCCCATTCATAATTTCACCAACAGTCTACACTAGTATTTACCCTCCCCATTCACATGAAGTTCCCTCTCTGCAGTCATATTATTTATCCCTTTCCTTCGTTAATACCCTCAGTGCTATGATGTCTTTTTGGCGTTTTTTCTTATTGCTCCCAGACTTTTGTTATTTAAACTGGTTGTTGTAGTTTGCCTGGCCCAGCAGACCTATCAATCATGGTCGAGCAACTGCTCCTGCAGGGCCGTCCCGTACAGTGAACCGATGTACCCTTGCGGCAAATAGCGACTCGCAAGGGCGAAGGGTGGGGAAGTGTATGGAGGTTTGGTTTCCGGGAGGATACCGCATTTATGTCTCTGCATCCAGTTAAGAGGGGCACCATAGTCGGCACCACTTCACCCCTTTTTCTGGTTATATTGTTACCACCAACCTTGTAACTGGTTTCCTGGGTTACGGGAAACCATTAGGCTTGTCACTCATGATACAGCCACCCGATGTGGAAACAAGAGTAATATAAGTGACAGGGAGGACGGGAGAAATATGGAGAGAGGAAGGTAGACACAGAATATGAATGATAAAGGTGAAGGAAGATGTGAGCAGCACTACATCTTGTGAGCGGATGCAGCTGGTAGTGAAATAAAAGCAAAAGAGCAGTGAAAAGGTTAACAAAGGTTTTGGCCCGGATTTATCTAATCTGGAGAACATATGAGTATACTACACATACAACATCTGATGGGTTTCACGCGTGGTGAAGCAAAAATCATATTTAGTACCTTTTTCCCTAGCACTTTTTGGTCCGTTGATGGAGTCGTATCAGTATTAATCCTTTGTCTTCAGACGTAAAAGAGGCTGAATTATCTGATGAACTAATATAAATCAGAAAAGGACGATAAATAACAATCATTATGACGAATACATTAACAGCCGGGCAGTAACCATCACTTCCCATCTTCGCGGTACCGCTTTTATTTGATATCTTATTAAGAAAAAAAAAAAAACTTGGTATGGATGGATTGCAGTCTCTATGAGCCTAATATAACAGTCAGAATTAAATAAACCCAGTAGCCTCGAGCTCAATGTGTTTTAAGGGATATATCCAAGTTATGGGTTGAATGCTTACACAATTGTATTCACAGCGGGTTTTCACCTACAGAATGTTGAAAAGTGTTTTGATTTTTATTACAAAATCTTACAGTACCAATCATTATGAAGAGAATAAAGCGACAGGATGTTTATATCATAATTAGGATCAGATATAGAGAATCTATACATGGTCTGCGAGAACGATGGATGAGGCATTTATCGTTCGGCTCAGGGGTGTATTCGGGCACTTCCAAGGTGGTCTCTCATACCCTACATAGATTTCATTGTTATTATCCCCACATGTATATGAAGCATGGATCATGCTCAACACGTCGACACCTAATAAAGTACTGCAATTTGAAAAAACACGAGTCAGAGAGGTCTGAACATAGGGCTTTCATGTCTGCCGAAGATGTGTTTGCAAGCTTTTTCTCACAGACAATGGTAAAACTGAAGTACAAGTTGCAGACACTAACCTAACAAAGGCTTGGGTGCCTCATATGGACGTAAGATCATATTGCATAAATTTGGTAGCATGTACCCAAAGTCGGCTTCTAAATAAACATATAAAACAGCAGTAAATAGCGTCGTTATATGCACAACTGTCTTTCTCCAGGTTCCAACCCACCACTGGATGCTCATGCCGCCTACAAACCATACAAAATACCAATATTTAGGCTAATTTATGCTCAGATACGATATTAAAACTCGTGTCGCCAAAAAGGCACCTATTGATCTACCCCGACACACACACACACACAAAGGCATGAATCTTATTCTTTCAGGCTTCCTGATAATCAATTAAGGTAAAACTGAGCTTTTTATAGTCAAATGCCATTACTGCACTCACGTGTAGAACACTGTCGAAGTGACGAAGAAAGTGCTGCCTATTTCCCATAAATAGACCCCAAAACATGACAAAAATTAATAGCCTCGCATGAATGCACGACACTGTTCCTTCCACCTTCGTGCTGCAGTGCTACCTTGAAAAATCACTCGCAGTGCATCTTCTTCTCCACTGCGTGCTTCCAGTGGAGAAATTCCACATATATTTCACCATACTGACGCATCACTTCTCCATCACAATTTGGTGCACTTTTTGTTGTATATTTCGTGACACAATTCTCCCCTGTATCCAGTAAAAAATTCCATTTCATGATGAAGTAACGGTCACCAACATTTTCCATGTACGGTACTCCGAAATACACTCAGCTGCACAAATAAAAATGTTGCCAGTGCTCTAAGGCATGAGAAAATCGCCTACAATAGATCCCAGAAGTAGAGTTAGACATGAAAAAAAAAAACAGCTAGCGACAAAGCACAGAGTTAAAGGTCCGTACCGTCTAGTTCAGAGGTATCGAGGAGACTGCCTGCCAGGCGGGAAGCTAGTAGTCCCACATTTGCTATGGTGTCATATACGAGTATGTTGCTGATAAGTGATTTTTCGAGAGCTGGGTGCACCTAATGATGCGTAGCAAAATTTCGATGCGATCAATTACAGCATAGCCAAGAAAATGCCATTCCACACAACGATGCGTTTCACACCATCAAGGGACATGTTTTGTTCAAGTTAAATTTGGATGCACCATTGCCTGCTGAACCACAAGGGTAACATTGTATCCAGCCCTTATTATCTGGAAAATCTCATACAAGATAGATATTATTCCGGTGAAATAATGAATAAAGTGTAAACAACGTCACTGCATTGTAGGGGTTAACTCCTTCAGTCTAATGAAGTTTCATTAATTTCATTCTTGTGCTTTCCCATCATGGTTTATCTTAGTTCTGACTTCTTAAAGTGGAGGGGTTAGTTAATGTTTTCACTAATTTCTCTCTGCTGAACGATCTCCTTCACGTAGGTAAATTGTCTAAAACATTCAAAATACAATACAGGAAGGAGCACTCAGAGAATGCCTAACAACTAATCTATGGGCCGAAAATTTGGCTTGCTCCTATCTCTTGACCTTTGACACAATACTCTCAAAATCAAATTACTACTTTCTTGTACAAACTTTAACCCTTCCACCAAGGCTGGTTCAACTAAGATCAAAACTGTCTTGGGCGACTTTGGCCAATAACCTTGACCTGTCATTGGCCTCTGTAACGGTGACTTGTGGCAAATTTTTCTTCAAACAAATTCCTTTTATCAATATTTTACCATGAACTTGAATATTTATCTAAAATGGTGGTAGGTGGTGGAGACCATCATCCACTCACTTGATGTCTTGGTGTCTACTTCTTCCTTCACCTTTAACATGTTACTCTTTTTCTGTCTGTCCCCTCTCTTCCAATTTCTCACCATCATCCACTCACTTGATGTTGAAGTGCTTATTTCTGCCTTCACCATTATCACTCTTTTTTTTTGTGCCTGCCCTCTTCTCTTCCTATTTCTCCCATCATTCCTGTCACATTTTATTACTTCTCTTTCCATTTCAGGTGGCTTTACACTGAGTGACAAGCCTAATGGTTTCCTGTAAGCCAGGAAATCATTTACAACGCTGGGTGGTAACCATATAACCAACCCATACGTGTTCCCTATGTGTCAGCAAGTGGGTTGGCAGAGGGTTAGTGTCCCTCCCCGTAAAACAACAAACTCAAAGACAAACGGTCACCCTTTACGGGATTATGGCGTCCGGCTATAGACAGACTAATAGATAGAAAGCATACAAGTTAACCCTGCTATGTAACCTTGGCCTCTGACCAATTGCTTTCATGATCACCAGGCCATCCTCTTCGGTGATACCCAATTTATCCAACAAGTTTGATCAAAACCAAATGATAACTGGTTAAAAATTTTGTTCACACACAAAAGCATGGGTCGAACGTTAACCTTGTCTTAAAAGGGTAACCACTGACTTTTTGTTCTGAAAAGTGTATACCTCCGTTCTTGCCTGACCACGAATTTTGGTTCATATCAGTTCATAACTATTCCGGTTAACCTTTCCCTGTGACCCTGACTTTTTTTTTTTTTAATTTTTCAACACAATGTCTTCGGACGCCTCGAAATGGCAGGTCCTTGATTTTGGCTCTGTTTTGTTCGATTTTCTCCGGAAATGGCTTTTTTTTTTTCCCCTGGTGTTTAGCCATTTGTGATTTCATTTTGTCTTATCACTGTGCAAGCGGAATTAGCTCATTTCCCATAACCAGGCGATTTTCGTCCTCTTGTAGCATCTTTCACGTAGTTCAATGGCAGAATGAAACAATAACTACAGCTATACACAATTTCCCTAGGAGACAACGGTGTGACCAGCAGTCATATTCAAATGTTACCGGTAATCTCTTGTTGCAGTTCATTGGCAACATAAAGCATTACTGCAGCTATGCATCATTTCCGCAGCACTTTTTGATGACTAACTCCATATTCTGGTGTATATCTCTTCTGACAACATAACACTGAAGTGGGAGAGATGGCAATTTTAGGCCAAGTTAAAGTAGACTGGGTCTGTTAATCCGACACACTTGTGACCCCTTGTCTCGGTCTGTGCACTGTCCATCTCAGCAGCCACAGCATCACAGCAAAGGGTGGTGTCCTGCCACAGCTACAAAGAGTTTTCTTGTCTCACCGCTCAACAACATCACACTACATCATTTTAAAAACAATCATTTTACAAAAACACCTTTTTATATTTTAAATTCTCTCTCTCTCTCTCTCTCTCTCTCTCTCTCTCTCTCTCTCTCTCTCTCTCTCTCTCTCAGGTCTTTACATTGCATATGTCAGTTTATTCTAAGTCCTTTCACGAAAGTACTACCTGAAGTCTACAACAATTAGGCCCCAACCAAACAGCAAGAATACACAACCACAATCACCAGAACTAAATGAACATGGCGTCATAAAACAATCTTCCGTTTGGTCATTATAATATAAATATTGAAAAAAAAAAAAACATGAAATATAAAGCTCAGTCATCACCGCCACCAAAAAATACATTTGTTCCCACATTTCTATTAGGAAAAAAAAAAAAAACTCTACCATCATCGGAGAATAATCTTCCTAGCAGATTAACTTAGAAAAAAAATATATTTCCGGTCCTTCCATATATTAAGTAGAAAAAAAAATCATCACCATGAATAGAATATTCCATTTCCACGACTCAAGACGAAAAGAAATCAAGTACAAAATTTAAAACTCAGTACGATGACTACAACAGTCTTACCTTTCCACAATATTTGAAAACAAGTCTACAGTTTTGTGCAGGTAAAAAATAAATAAAATCAACGACCACCATCACCACGAAAGAGAAATTCTTTTCCACAAGCTTATACAGCAAAAGAAGAAAAAATAACACTATTACCGCCACAGTGGCCAGAACTACCACAGTTTCACCACGACTGCTTTGACTAACACCATTCTGCACCAATAAAACTCATTATACTCATTAGTCATATCACTCATCACTAACAGCATCGCCACCAAGACCATCGTCACAACGACTATCACCCACACCATTCGCCACTGTAACCACCACCACCATGGCTACCACCATTATAGCTACCACAATCACCACTAAAACTACCATCATCACCGCCATCCCCAACAAAACTACCATCATCGTCACCATCACTGTCACGATCACCACCAAATCTGCCATCATCATCTCCATCACTACCAGCATAACCATCATCACTACCAAAACTACCATCATTGCTGCCATCACCACCAAAACTACCATCATCACTACCAAAACTACCATCATCACCAAAACTACCATCATCGCCCCCATCACCATCAAAACTACCATCATCGCCAACAAACTACCATCATCACCACCATCACCACCAAAACTACCATCATCGCCACCACCACCACCAAAACTACCATCAGCACCACCATCACCGCCAAAACTACCATCATCGCCAACAAACTACCATCATCACCACCATCACCACCAAAACTACCATCATCGCCGCCACCACCACCAAAACTACCATCAGCACCACAAAAACTACCACCATCGCCGCCATCGTCACCAAATCTACCATCATCGCCACTATCACCACCAAATCTACCATCATCGCCGCCATCACCACCAAAACTACCGCCATTGTCAACATCAACACAATAACCACTATCCGTACCACCACCACAATTACCACTATACGCACCACTACCACACCTACCATACTGTACACCACTACTACCATCGACAAAACAACAACTATCATAATCCCATCTAAATCTAGCACCAAAATTACCGTCATACCGTCTACATATGCCAGTTAAAACTATCACTTCATCATCCCATAACCACCGTAACACCACCACTACAACCACAACTACCACCACCACATCCACAACTACCACCACCATATCCACAACTACCACCACCACATCCACAACTACCACCACCACATCCACAACTACCACCACCACATGCACATACTTCCATATCGGCACCATCCCCGTCGCAACGACCACCACAACAATGCGTTTGCTGGACCGTGGCGGCCACCATCACTGGGGCAGGCTGGCCGGGAGGGATTGACGGGAGAAGAATCAATATCGGGCCAATAGAGAGTTGGTGATGGAGGCTGTGTCATTAACCTCCGCTCACAGATGAAACGGGGAGTGGCAGGGAGGGGACAGTAGGGTAGGGAGCGCCAGGGGGTAGCATGGAGGGGAAGGAAACCGATTTGAAGGGATGGGAAGGGGGAGGGGAGAAAGAAGAGGATGAGTCAAGGGAGAAAGGGGGGGAGGGAATTTAAGGGAGATGAAACCGGGGTGAGACAGGAACCTGGAGGCGGGAGAGGAATGATGATGGGAGGGATAAAGAGACGTATGTGGTGAGAATGGCGTGAAAAAAGGGGATAGATTGAAGGACTGAGAGAGAGAGAGAGAGAGAGAGAGACACACACACACACACACAGACACACACACACAGACAGACAGACAGACAGACAGAGAGGGAAAGAGAGAGAGGGATAGATGAGGAAGGACAGGGCGGTATGGAAAGAAAGGGAGGGAAGGAAGAAGGGAGGGGAATGTAGAAGAGATGAAGTGAGATAGTGAAGGAGGCGGGGGATGGAAAGGCAGGGAGAATGTGTAAATGGGATGACCATATGGAATGAGAGATAAGGGGAAGGAGAAACGGAGAAATAGGGGAGGAGAATGGAGAGAGGGACAGCCAAAGTAGGGGAATAATGGAACGTGGAGGAAATAGGACAGGAGAGATAGAAAGATATAGGTGAGGAGATTGAGAAACAGAGAAGTAAAGTTGAGGTTAAACGACTTGAGAGAGAGAGAGAGAGAGAGAGAGAGAGAGAGAGGTTGGGGGAGTTAGGCCTACAAAGATGGAGCAGGGGGGTTATAAGATGACACTGAGAGACAAGTTGAATTTCAAGTTGTGTTGAAAGACTGAATGAATAATGTGTTGAGAAATAAAACAATATAAGCAAGCTGTGTTAAGCGTCAACGAGAATGTGAGAGATGTGTCCAGAGGCAAAGACAGAAAGACAGTAAGAAATGTGATAAAAGATAGAGATGAAAGCTGCGTCGAGAGACGGAAAGCTCCGTTGAACGAGAGTGTGAAAGACAGCCTAAAGACTGAGCTGAATGACAGTGGGATATGTGGGAGATATAGGTTATGCTGAGAGATAAAACGAGAGGCATAAGCAATGTCGTTTCCCTGGGAGTGTGAGAGACGATATTCTGTTAAAAGACAGAGATAGAAAGGCTTATGTTGTGTCCTAGGGGGAAGTGTGTTAAGAGATAATGAGATACAATACTAACTGTTTTGGAAGGGTGTGAGTCAGGCAAGCTGTGCTAAAAGAGATAGTGAGAAACAGGAGCTGCGTGATTCAAGCCACGTAAAGAAAGAGAGAGCCAGAATCAAACACTGAGAGCTGTGATGAAATTCAGAGAGAGATACAAGCTGCACTGAAACATAATGGAAGACGCAAGCTGTGCTCAGACACAAAGTAAGATGCGCTATGAGATGTATTATAACAAAGTGCTGAAAGACGGGCAGACAGATAGATAGACAGACAGATAGACAGATAGATAGATAGATAGACAGCTAGAGAGATAGACAGACAGAAATATAGAGATAAATTGACGAATATATACAGTATGTGTGTATATATATATATATATATATATATATATATATATATATATATATATATATATATATATATATATATATATATATATATATATATATATATATATATATATATATATATATGAGAGAGAGAGAGAGAGAGAGAGAGAGAGAGAGATGTAAGCTCTGTTGAAATATGGAGAATGAGATACATTCACCCACCATCCAATCCCTTGTCGCCCCATGAGAAGTTTTGGAACCCTAGGCTAGGAAAGTTGGTCCTGACTTTTAAGGTGAGAGTGACCAGCCACACTCATCCCTGAGTGGCATTATGTGAGCAACAAACCTCAACCCTCCCTTGGATATAAACCTACATAGGCTCAATCCGATTGGAGAACCTTAATTACCCACAAGACTACCAGGCGACGTAATTTGGTTATATGGTTAACACCCACTGTAGTAAATGGTTTCCTGGTGTACAGGAAACCATTTGGCTTGTCACTCAGTGAAGAGTCACCCATAGGCAGAAGGAAGAGGAAAGAAAGAAGGAAAGAAAGACAGAAGAAGGAGTGTAAAGTCACCCGTAGGCAGAAGAAAGAGGAAAGAATGAAGGAAAGACAGGAGAGAAAGGAAAGAAGAGAGGAAAGGGCAGACATCCAAAGCAGCATTACATCTATTAAGTGAATGGTGAGCCCCCCCACCTACCACAAAATGAGACAAAAAATGAGACTGCGTTACAATATGTGATTAAATACACAGAATTATTAGATGTGCTGAAAGACAGCATGAAAGATACAAGCTGTGCTGAAAGACAGCATGAGATTCAAGCTGTGCTCATAGAAAATATGAGAGACGTAAGCTGTGCTGATAGACAGCATGAATTACGGTACGGAAGCTTTGCTAAAAGACTGAATGAGAGATGCAGGATGTGTTGATGCACAGCATGAGAGACGCAAACTGTGTTGACAGAAAGCAAGAAAGTGGAAGCTGTGCAGAAAGACAGCATGAAAGATGCAAGCTGTGTTGATAGACAGCATGAGAGATGCAAGCTGTGCTGAATGATAGCATGAGAGATGCAAGCTGTGTTGACAGACAGAGTGAGAGATGCAAGCTGTGTTGAGATACAGAGTGTGAGATACAAGCTGTGTTGAGAAAGTGAGGGGTTGAAGCTGTGTTAAGAGACAGTTATATATGCTAGTTGTGTTAAAAGATACTGCAACCTGTGCTAGGAGGTGCTGAGATATATGAACTTTGTTGAGAGGAAGAGAATGACGGATGCTGGCTGTGTTAAAATTTTTGAAAATGAAAAGCTGGTGGCACTGTGAGTGACAAATAGTGTGAGAAAGAGCAAGCGACAATGTGAAGCAGTGTTAAGAGCCAAAGAGAGTATGATGGCCAGAGACTAAGAAAGATAATACATCTGCATAAGGCACTGTGAGATTAGTGTGAATAACAATGGAAAAGAGCAACCAGTAGCTTGGGGCAATTTGGAGTGAGTGCGGGTTAGCAAGATACTGTCAGAATGAAAAAGCCGCATGCGAAGCAGTTTGATATATGAGGTGGAAATGAGACCAAGTCAATGTCAATCAGAGCAAAAGGCAATGTGACAGTAATAGGGAAAAACAGAGTGAGTCAAACCTAGAAACAGTGTGAGTTAGAGAAAAGGCAAAATCATGAAAAAGTAAGAGTTGGAATGAAACTGTGAAAAAAAAAAAAAAAGACACGGAGGAATATGAGAAAGTTGGAATGATTGTGAGTTAGAGGTAGTGAAATTAGGAAGAATACAGCATCCCAGTTCTAGGAAATAATTAACCCGCTGCATGCCAGCAGACATTGGACCCTCATGGATCCGTGGTGCTGGCCAGTTTTTGACTTTTTTTTTTTTGCTAGATAGGTTAGACATGATGAGAAAACATGGAAAACAACCATAAAAGTACTCACAGAAGCCATTTAGGTCGATTTTGAGGTCGGTTCTCCCTGAGCAGGTGACTGAAAACTTCGGAGTAATGCCTGTACAGTAGACTTTATTGGCCGCCGCCGACACCCAGCGAGTTGAGGTAGATCTTCATTTTCTTCATTGGTAACTATGCAGTTTGAGACAAGGACACTCTTACTGGGTATACAGATGATACAGGAAGGCCTAGAGATGCCTAGAGAGGCATGGGAATATCCCAGCCAATTTTTTGGCGCCTAATTTGAATTTTCGAATTGTGGCAAATATATCAAATTGCCGACATATATGTACATCGCTGGCACTGTCCATGCATTTAGGGGCTGACGTACATGTACGTTGCCAGCACGGGGCGGGTTAAAGACAGCAAAAGGAAGGTAACTGACGAAGATAAGGAGACTGGCAGGAAAGCAATAAGAGGAGACAAAGATATTCAAGGAAAAAAAAAATCAAGCAAAAGAGATACAAAGGCACTGATAAGTAAACAGTACAGACACGTGAAGAGTAACTGGAAGATAACAAAAACAAGCAAAGGAAATACAACATGGTGACAAGAAAACGTTAAAAGAAAACAAGAAACTGACTGACGATGATACAGAAACAGTGAAACGAAAATAGTAAAAGAAAACGAAGAGGAAAGACACTGACTGAAGAAGATACAGACACAATGAAAAAGAAAACAGTTAAAGAAGACAAAGAGAATTCCTAAATATTAAATAAAGAGGGGAAGGAAACTGATGGCAGATGATGAAACTTAATTAACATGATACAAAATGCATGACAAGCACACATTGCAATGAGACAAAACAAAATGAATGAAGAAGTAGGCTACAATCACAGTGACAAGAAATAGTTAAAGGAGGCATAAAGGCAACAACTGAAGGAGAAACAACAAAAAAGTGACAAAGAAAACAAATGAAAATGAGAAAAAGGGACAAGCAGAAATAAGGAATATGCAATGACTCAGTAATGAAAGTATGTAGCAATGAGTAAACAAAGACAGTGAACGAAAAAAATCAAGGAAGTGAAATGGGGGAAAAAAAAAAAAAGTAGAGGAAAACAGGCACTGAAAATATCCCAAGAATAAAAAAGAAATGCGTGATAGAGTAAAGTTTTATATTTTATTTCACCATTTCCCTGTTTGTCCTTACCACCTCAAGACAAGTTAGCATAAGAGTGCCTTTCCGAACTGAAGAGGATAGAAATAATTTTCATTCAACCCCTCAATACATATGATTTCCCCAGTTGAATAAAACACCAGAAGGTATTACAAATAAACAAGAATAAGGCATCATCCAATTGCACTGTAGCGGATAACAAGTACACTGATGTTCAAACTGCATTCTAAATATCCTACTCATCTCTACATATACCGGTACTGCCATTAAAAAAAAAAGTCAAAGCATTCGCCCATGAATACGTATCACCTGCCAAAAATTAAAAAAAAAAAATCAGTAATCAACTAGAAATCATAGGCATATCATTGCAGATTTGCTCAAAAAAAAAAAAAAAAGTGGATATCGCTGTTTCCTCCTGCCAAGTTAAATATCGCGCTAACATTCAGGAGCCTGTAGTCAGGGGTATTATGTTGGTGAAGGTCACTGAGTATAACAGGTCCTTGAAAAATTTCTAATAGTAGCCCTTTCAATAGCCGTTCTCTTTGTCGACGATGCAATAGAAAACGGTAAATAATGCCAAGCTAAATGAAAATGTTAATGGGTATTCATTTCTTTCAAATCCTCTTGCAGTTGGAGGCATATCATCGCTACTTCGCCAGAATCATTAACAAATACGCCACATATCCCGTGATATTGCCTACATAGTTTGCATACAATTTGCCCACTTGATTCTGAGATATTTTGGAAACACACACACACACACACACACACACACACACACACACACACACACACACACACGGACGGACGGACGGACGCAGTTGAGTACATTATCGGTTTGCTAGGGGAAGACGAAGACAGTCAAACAAACAACTACAGAGAAACGTACAAAAAAGACATATAAACAGAGATTAACTGAAAAAAGAGGAAACTGAAAAAAAAAAAAAAAAAAAGGAATAACTGGCAGCATCCAAAAAAATTCAATAAACTCAAGGAACTGTGAGGAGTGACACCATAACTCACCATTCCTCTTCCCATCGCGGGAGAAATGCCTCGCACTTTTACGAATCCGCTCTCTCTCTCTCTCTCTCTCTCTCTCTCTCTCTCTCTCTCTCGTACTTGTCGATAGGCTTTCTCTGTCTCTCTCTTTCTGGTATTTGTAGATAATTCTCTCTCTCTCTCTCTCTCTCTCTCTCTTTCGTACTTGAATATAGGCTTTCTCCGTCTGTCTGTCTCTCTCTTTCTCTAGTACTTGTAGATAATCTCTCTCTCTCTCTGTCTCTCTCTCTCTGTCTCTGTCTCTCTCTCTCTCTCTCTCTCTCTCTCTCTCTCTCTGCATATATGGATGAGCAAAACTTTAAAGTTCCTTTTCAGACTGTGAAGGTAAGCAACAGCAACAACAATAAGAATCACGTCAATAAAATCGTCACCTTCAAAAACACCATCATCATCAACAGCTTCCCACCACTAGACTGGGTAAGAACGGAAATAAAACCCTACCATACGTACAATATAAAATGTGATGTAAGATAACAAAATTGGCTTCCGTGCCTCACACACACACACACACACACACACACACACACACACACCATACTTAGTTAAAAACAGTTCCCGAATGCCCAATCATCTTAGTGTGAAGACTAGTTATTTGTGATACTGCTAGACGATTTTATTCGGCTTAAGAAATCATCTCGCAATGAAAGGGTCAGAAAAATCTCCCTAACACCAGCAATCCGGTATGGAATTTTATTCTGATAATTCAGTCTTGCTATCTCCAGATGACTGTAGTCATTGTCTCGATTAGAAGGCTAAATACAAGCTGCAAAATTTCCTCCAGTTCCAGGGGATTCTTTCTACATTAAATAAAATCATTTGAATGTAACAGGACTAATACATGATATGTCATTGAATGAATGAGTTAACACCTTTAATGTGACAACGCTTGTAGTTTAATGGTGCTGTCGGCGGGCGGTTTTATTTGAAATATGAAGACCTATAGCACTGAAGAGGTTAGGATGTCTTCCCTGATTCCCTGATATCGACGACATCTTTAAACGTTTCCAGGTACTGGCAGACGATTTTATACAGCTGCGAGGGATCTCTTGGCCTGTTGAGGATTGATGGAGACAAGAAAAAAAAAACTTTAATAAGACAGATTCATCCCGAGTGAAATCGTTTGGTATTAAAAGAAGGAGTACAAAGAAACCATTCTCAAGCTGAAGGTCATCCACATCTGTCTAAGCAAGCTAGGTGACAGTACGTGACGCATGTGGGTGAGAAAGTTAGATGAGGCAGGCCGGTGAGGAAGGTCGGTGAGTCACGAAGATTACGGGGCGGAGGGGGGGGGGAGGTGAATGAATAGGTTGCTGAGTGGGAGTGGAAGATGCTAAAGCAAGTGGGTCAGGCGGTGAGGAAGTGAAATGGGTTGGTGTGTGAGTGCAGATGATACAGCAGGGGGAAGGCAGGCATGTGA
This sequence comes from Coenobita brevimanus, assembly GCF_032717465.1. Lineage (NCBI taxonomy): Eukaryota > Metazoa > Arthropoda > Malacostraca > Decapoda > Coenobitidae > Coenobita > Coenobita brevimanus. The sequence continues at coordinate 8,222,125 of NC_136982.1, read as the reverse complement.
GATTGGTAGCCTAATTAGCAAAGTTGCCTGCCTATCCCACTCATACTCCGAGACGCAGTTAAGGAGGATCGAGGTTGTGTGTGTGTGTGTGTGTGTGTGTGTGTGTGTGTGTGTGTGTGTGTGTGTGTGTGTGTGTGGACATAAAACCAAATCTATGTCAATCAGAGCAAAAGGCAGGGTGACAATGATAGTCCAAGAGAGAGCGAGTCAAAGCTACAAACAGTGTGAGTTAGAGAACAAGCAATTTCATTTAAAAATGTTAAAGTTAGAGCGAAACTGAAGACCGAAAGACAACACGAAGCAATGTGGGAGAGTCTGAATGGTTGTGAGGGATGAAGTGAAAGCAGGAAGAACAGACCATTCCGTAGGAAATAGGAGGAGACGAAGACAGACACTCACAGAAAAACAAAAACAAGGGACAGAGGTACAAAGACACTGATAAGAAAACAGTATAAAGGCAGGCAAAGTTACTAGTTCACAAAAACAACTGAAGGGGTTACAAGATGTGGACAAGAAAACGTCAAAGGAAAACAACGACACTTACTGACGATGATAGACAAACAGTGACAGGGAAACAGTAAAAGAAAACGAAGAGGAAGACTATGAGTGAAGAAAATACAGACAAAGTGACAAAAAAACAGTTAATGGAGACACGCAGACAATTACATGACAAGAAATAACAGGACAAAGAAACAGAACTGAGAGACGAAGGAGCTGATTAAAGAAGATACAAAAACAGGGACAGGCACACAGTACAAGGAGGAAGGAAACACTGAATGAGGAAGACACAAACACAGTGACAAAAACAGTTAAAGGAGGGACAGACAGCAACTGAAGGGAAAAAAAAAGTATTAACGAAAAGCGAAAACAGGGAAAATTAAGCCAAAAAACAAACAAACAAACAAACAAGGAGAAATCACGAATAAACAGTGGCTGACTGATGAAAACATGTAGAAATGAATAAAGAAAAGTGGTGAATGAAAGAAAAATGAAACCAGTGAAATGGGAAAAAAAGTAAAAAAGGAAAACAGGCACTGAAAATTTCCCAAGAACAAACACAAAATGCGTGATAAAGCAAAGTTATTGTTTTTATTTCACCACTTCCTTACTTGCCTTTGCCACCTCAAGACAAGTTTATTGTGCTTAGAAGAGCCTTTCCAAACTGAAGGGATTAGATATGACTTCCATTAAACCTTTCAGTACATGTGATTCCCTCAGCTGAATAAAATACTAGAAGCTAATAAAAATAAACAAGATTACTGCATCATCCTTTTGCACTATAGGAGATACCAAGTGCTGATGCTCAAGTTGCATTACAAGTATCGTAGTCATGCATACACAGAGTGCCATTATAATAAAAGCCAAAGCATTCGCCCACGAATGCGTGTCAGCCGCCACCAATATAAAAAGATCAATATTCCTCTAGCATTCGACAGATATCATAGCAGCTTCGGCATATGTCTTTGTGAAGGTCTTTGATTAGAACAGGTCTTTGAAGAATTTCTAACCATTGGCCTTAAAATGGCCATTCTCTTCCATGAAGATGCGATAGAAAATGCTGAATAATGGCACGCTAAGAGACAAAGTTATGATTTTTTTAATTCTTTTGCGTTTGGAGGCATATCATCACAGTTTCGACAAAATTATTAACAAGCAAGCTTTATATCCCAGGGTATTGCCCACAAAGTTTGGATTCAATTTTCTAATTTGATTTTGAGATAATTTTGGAACAGGCAAAGAAAGACACAGACTCAGCATTTTGTGTGTGTGTGTGTGTGTGTGTGTGTGTGTGTGTGTGTGTGTGTGTGTCTGACTCTGGGCATAGGCTTCACAGCTTGCTCTCAAGGCCCAGTAGTCCTCCTACATACCATAAACCTCTGCATGTCACCTGCAGGGGATTACGTTCTTGCCTCGTTAGGCAGGTGATAAAGAGACAGGGAGAAATGTAAAAAAAAAGAGGCACACAAACAGAGATTAACAGAAAAAACTCACGATACCAAAAAAGGAAAAAAAAAAAAGGTAGCACCCCAGGAAACCTCAATAAATTCAGGGAGCTGTGAAGAGTGTCACCATATTTCGCCATTCTTTGTCTCATCACGAAAGAAATGAGTCGCACTTTTACGAATCTCTCTCTCTCTCTCTCTCTCTCTCTCTCTCTCTCTCTCTCTCGGATAGTTGTGGATAAGCGCTCTCTCTCTCTCTCTCTCTCTCTCTCTCTCTCTCTCTCTCTCGGATAGTTGTGGATAAGCGCTCTCTCTCTCTCTCTCTCTCTCTCTCTCTCTCTCTCTCTCTCGGATAGTTGTGGATAAGCGCTCTCTCTCTCTCTCTCTCGGATAGTTGTGGATAAGCTTTCTCTCTCTCTCTCTCTCTCTCTCGGATAGTTGTGGATAAGCTTTCTCTCTCTCTCTCGGATAGTTGTGGATAAGCTTTCTCTCTCTCTCTCTCTCTCTCTCTCTCTCTCTCTCTCTCTCTCTCGGGTAGTTGTGGATAAGCTTCTCTCTGTCTCTCTCTCTCGGATAGTTGTCTGTCTCTCTCTCTCTCTCTCTCTCTCTCTCTCTCTCTCTCTCTCTCTCTCTCTCTCGGATAGTTGTGAATAAGCGCTTTCTCTCTCTCTCTCTCTCTCTCTCGGGTAGTTGTGGATAAGCTTCTCTCTCTCTCTCTCTCTATCTATCTATCTCGGGTAGTTATCGATAATCTCTCTCTCTCTCTCTCTCTCTCTCTCTCTCTCCCTCCCTCCCCCCTCTCTCTCTCTCTCTCTCTCTCACACTGCTTTTATTACAAGATCGAATGGGAGCATTCACAAACTCCCAAAAGGTGCCAGTTCTCATGTGATGAACAATACAAACGCAGTAAATTAAAGTGCTGTTTTCTGTGTGTTTCCTTTATTACTTTTGTTTATAATTTAATGAACAATTACTCATTAAAATGAAGAAAAAAAGCTTCAGTATGAAAAAGTGGAAGGGAATCACTACCTATCGTACCGTCTAAGCCTCGGGACATATATTGTTCAAAGCTTAAAAACGATTATTCACATTCTCAGTCATACCTTTTAATATCATTTTAATCAAATAAATTTATCAGACATATATGCCAATAATAATACTAATAAAAAGTCGTTTGGCTGCAAAATATTTAAATGGATCAGATGAAGATTATAATTCACATGTCCGTCTTCCTCAAAACATCGGTACTTTCAATTTCAGTTGGCAAATTCATCTTGGCATGATTAAGGCTTTAGAAACTTCTCGCTTTTTTAAACTAGTAATCGGCACTTTCTCTTTTGCCAGATAAAACAGTGATCTCTTTGATAACTAAATGATGAGCAATAGACCGGTTTCCTCTACTTGAGGCAATGAATAAAATCAAATCTTAGAGTCTCATATAACAAAGTAGTGAACGTAATTTTTCAATGTGAATGGTGTTTTTTATGATACAGACAATTTAAAATCGGAAAATATCCTGCGCACAAAAAAAGCTGGCGCCATGTTGTGACGTCACTACCGAGGTTGCTAGTACTGCAGACGACACAGCCGATCCGTGTCAACACTACTGTATCATATGATGGCCACCGATCCTTCCTCAAATGATGTGGTAAGTGTTAATTGTATCTTCATCATGCCTATTTAGCAAGCTAATAGCAACCTGCATTAATGATGATGGATAAATATATAAAGACAAACTGAGACTTTAACGTGGAAATAGCTGAAAAGATACGGTTTCGTTTCACCACAGGAGCATTATATCACCCACTGCCCGCCCTCACACCTGCCTCCCACCAGTGCGTCCCTACCCCCCACACTGCCACATCTATGCAGTCCTTCATCTATTTTACGTTGTGTTATAATGAAAGGAAAACATAGGTACTTTTTAGTAGAAGCCGCCAATATTAGAGTAATATTTTCTTGTACATATTGGGTAAGAACAGGTTAGGTAAGGTTAGGTTGAGTAGGTTAGTTTTATAAGTAAGATTAAGCACAACCTACAAAATATGAGAAAAATAATTTTACACAAAAATGGGTGGTTACTTCCCAAAACTTACTAAAACATATAACAGTAGGCTGAGGCCTTGTTTGGATATATTATTTGTGCCATACATTTCAGAGTTGCTTAGATCACTACTATTAGTAACAGTAGCAGATAATGTTCTCTCATTTTTTCAGTCACCCATGTCGGAAGGTAAGCCTCCTTCTTGGTTATGTGATGGCAGTCTACCAAGAGTAAACATACTGATGATAATTCAGTATTATCAAGGACTCCGTCATCCAGCTATGAAACATGTTAAGTTGAAAAGGTGTGTTACTCAACCTGGTAGCTGTAGGAACTGTATAATACAAGAAATCAACAGATGTTCAGGCTCCGGATGTAAAATTTTTACAACTTGATCAGTCTCTTTAATTTAGTACAGCAACTTTATCATGTTTGGACTGTCTGACCACTACATGGTAGTGGCCAAAATAAGGCTGCAAAGGAGATGGATGAATAGGTATAGGGGAAGACAGGAGGAAACTGTTCCTGTGAGGAGAGCAGAGAGGTTGCGAGAGGAGGAGAAATAGGAAGAGTACAAGGGAATAGTGGAAGAACGATTGGACAGGTATGAGTTAGAACGGATGGAAGAGGTGGAAGGAGTGTGCAAGTTATTTAAGGAAGAAATATGTGCAGCATGTGAAGCAGTGTGTGGGGTGAGAAGACGCAAATGAGTGCAAGGGACAGCATGATGGAATGATGAAATGAAGCAAGCTGTGGAACAAAAGAAGGTAGCTTATAGAGACTGGATGGGAAGTAAGGAAATGGGAGACGCTGAGAGGCAGAAGAGAGAGTTATATGCAGAAAGGAAGAGAGAAGAAAAGGTTTGTAAAAGACAGCAAGAGGAGAGTGGATGAAGAGTTTGGCAGAAATCTGAGTAAGAACTGAAGGGAATGAAAGAAACTGTTCTGGAAGGACGTAAGGAAAGTAAGACAGGGTGATAAAGGAAGCAGTATGGTAGTGAAAGATAAGAATGGCAGAATGTCGGTAGAGAAAGGAGAGATAGTGAATAGATGGAGGGAACACCTTAAGGATTTATTGAACACCGAGAATGAGAGTAGTGAACTTTATTAAGATACTTAGATACTTTGATAAAAAATCTCAATTTTGTGAAACTCAGTGTTTCAAGTATAAGACTGTTAAATCACAGGCTTTATATACTTCAGTGCTTGAAACTATAAAAAGAAAATAAGACACTAACCAAGCTACTCTGATCAACACTACCACAACCTGTCAGCACAACATGCCAAGAAGTAATCACAGTCCTATCACAACACCATTTCATGATCATTTTGGGGATGTATATAATATAATACGTTAAGTACTTACATTAAAATGGTCTTCACAGCAGTAACAGTCGTATTCCAGCATGGGGAAGTCACAACGAGCAGACACTCACCACTGCCTCCTTATTTTCTTATCTTTTGGCACACATAAAACGTTTACTTGGTGTTGCCTTCATGGTGCTTTTGCACATTGGCACAAAGCAATAGTAATAATGTCTGCTTGCCTGGGACATGTTTATAGGGATACAGTACACAAGTATACACAATCAGCTGTCGATCAGCTGGGCCGTGGCTCTGGCAAGCCACTATTCTGACGTCACGACCAATCACAGCGCGTTCCGTAGTCAGGTGATATTTTGGCCTAAGAACATTGCATTTATTTAATATATGATGCATATTTAAGCTAAAAGACCATAAGTATATCGAAATTAAACATATTTTCCATTAAAATATATATAATAGGTACGATTTTTGGTCTGAGGAAATTGGTCTATTCAAGTTACACAGGCAGCGAGACTTCTAATATTATATGATGGAATGCTAACAGACCACTTGTTGTTTTATGGTTTCTAGTAACTGTTCTGCAGTATTTTACTTAGCAAGTTATGTATATAAAACTGGTATAATAACCAATAATTAAAATAGTAAAGAATTTAAGTACTGTTTATCACTAGACATCACAGAAGGGATTACAGAAAAAAAAAAAAAAAAAAAAATACGTGACACTGCGAACCGGGAGGAGCTGACCAAGTTCCTAATTACTGTACATTACCCAGTGATCACTAGCAACGCTACTATTAACAGCTCCATTTCTGACCGTGAATGAAAGCATCAGCAATAATTAGATTATCATCATCAGAAGCAGCAACCGACCACAAAGCAGGGTAGGTAGGCTATTCAAATAAAACACTAAAAGCAACAGCAAAATATATATATATATATATATATATATATATATATATATATATATATATATATATATATATATATGTTATCATCATCACCAGCTACCCACCACCAAGCAGGGTAAATATTCAAGTAAAGCACTACAGTACGTACAATATTAAATGTAAAGTAAGAAAAAAATTCGTTCAATATCGTAACACACACACACACACACACACACACACACACACTGCATCTAAAAGTCCCTGAATACTCTCAGTTCTCTTCGTTTAATTTAAGTTTTGCTACTGCCAGACGACTTCTTTCGACTCAGAAGGACGTCTCGTAGGGTGAGGGATAAAAAAGTCCCCCTAACCGATTCTGTACGGTAAGGCAAATTTTAAACCAAAAATCTTATCCATACTATCTACGAAAGATTTTACTTATCTTGTAGATAGCGGGTTAAATATAGAGTTTAAAAGCTCGTATAGTACTTGTGGATTTTCTAAATCAAATAAAATCACCTGACTGTTGCAGGGATAAAATATATGATACATCACGGGAATGAATGAGTTAATCTCTTCAGTGTGACGACGTCTGCAATTTTATTGTTGCTACTGGCCAACGACTTTAATCAAATCAGGAAGATCTCTCGTAGGGGATAGGTTAGGATGTCTTCTTTTATCCCCTCAGATCGACATCTTTAAATGTATCACGCTACTGGCAGTCGATTTTATTCTGATAAGAAAGATCTCTTGGCCCGAAAAGGGAGGGAAGGGGTGCATTCAAACCCCTTCAGTCAATAGATTACCCCAGAGTGAAATAGTTTAGTGTAATAATAAATGAATTTTATATACTGTTTTTGTGCTGAAGGAGTTCATCACCATTTCTCTAAGCCAGTTGGATGAAGATGGATGAAGAAGCAAGTGGGTGAAGCTGGTGGGTGAAGAGGGTGGCCAGACGGGTAGATGGGGCAGGTGGATGAGGTAGGTGGGTGAGGACGTGGTTTAAGTGGGTGGGTGAAGTAATCGTTGAATGCGTGAGGAAAGTGTGTGAGCCAATAGGGTGAAGCAGGAGAGTCGGTCAAATAGGTGGGTAAGTGAGAGCAGATGATGCAGCACGTGAGTATGGCAGGCTAATTAGCAAAGCTGCCTGCCTACCCCACTCATACCCGGAGACGCCGCTGAGGAGGAGGAGCAAGTGTGTGTGTGTGTGTGTGTGTGTGCCACGGCAGTCAAAGCAATACGATTTTTTGACGTCACATGAGATATTGTACGCACGGTAGTGTTTTATTTCCATACGTACCCTGTTTACCAATGGATAGCTGGTGATGATGACGAGGGTCTTATTGCAATTGTTGATGTTGCCTTCATTCACGGTCTGACACTGAACTGTGAACTTCAGCTTACCCATTAATGGAGAGAGAGAGAGAGAGAGAGAGAGAGAGAGAGAGAGAGAGAGACTGAGAGAGAATGCTGCGAGTATTAAAAATTTTGAAAATGAAATGAGGATAGCTGTGAGTATGCGAGAGAGTGTGAGAAAGAGCAAGGGACGATGTGAAACAGTGATCAGAGCTAGAGAGAAAGTATGTTGGCTATAGACTGTGGAAGACAAAGCAACTGCATGGGGTACTGTGAGATTTGTGTGTGAATGACAGAGTGGAAAAGCAATCGGCACCTTGAGGCAATTTGGAGTGAGTGTGGGTTAGCAATATACTGTCAGAAAAAGCCGCAAGCGAAGCATTATGAGATTTAGTATGGAAATGAAACCAAGTCACTGTCAATCAGAGCAAAAGGCAGAATGACAATGATAGTGAAAGACAGAGTGAGTCAAAGCTAGAAACAGTATCAGTTAGAGAACACACAAAATGAAGAAAAAAGTGTGAAAGTTAGAACGAAACTGTGACCGAGAGACAACACGAGGTAATGTGATATAGCCTAGTTT